>NC_141691.1:683796344-684417177 GCF_964263255.1 Lissotriton vulgaris
ACCAAAAAACTCTGTGGAATTCAGTGGAGTTCAACATACAGATGGAGACAGCCACCCCTATAAAGAGGCTTTGTGGAGGACGCATAGAATGCAAGCCAACCAGCGCAGGTTACTCCCTTTTCAGAATGCATACACCAACATTGTAGAAGAACCTTATTTTAGTGCTTGTTCATGAGAACCAGGTGACCGGAGTTAACAATAAGATGACAGTGGGTGCATCTCAGACTGCACCCACCTTGAGGGGGAAAGGGCGCGTTCAGCTCCTTCAAAAGCTAGTGTATCTACACATGCACACCAACCACTGCTCTTCGTCTGTGTGACACGCAGATGCAATGGGAGAAGCATCACTGTGCTGGATCAAGCCCTGATCTTTGGACTGGGTAAGAGTGGTCTGTTTAACTCAGACACTCTGTTCATCACCACCCCCTTTTTGTAAATCGTTTTTGGCCACTATAGGTGTGGCAGGGTATACTCAGACATGGGTCCCTTTCTCACTGCTCCATCAGGATTCAAGCAAGCCGGGCCGAAGAAGGCTGAAATGCCAGAAACCGGTCCCCGGTAGCTTGTTTCCTTTCTGGTGAAGAATTGGCTTGGTAGTTTAGTCTGCCCTGTTCCCATGATGCACTGGGCCAGGGACAGACTGATTTGCATATAGCCAGGTTCTGAGCTGGGATGGGGCAGTGAGATAAATAACGGTGATGGATCAAGCCCTGATCTTTGGACTGGGTAAGAGTGGTCTGTTTAACTCAGACACTCTGTTCATCACCACCCCCTTTTTGTAAATCGTTTTTGGCCACTATAGGTGTGGCAGGGTATACTCAGACATGGGTCCCTTTCTCACTGCTCCATCAGGATTCAAGCAAGCCGGGCCGAAGAAGGCTGAAATGCCAGAAACCGGTCCCCGGTAGCTTGTTTCCTTTCTGGTGAAGAATTGGCTTGGTAGTTTAGTCTGCCTTGTTCCCATGATGCACTGGGCCAGGGACAGACTGATTTGCATATAGCCAGGTTCTGAGCTGGGATGGGGCAGTGAGATAAATAACGGTGATGGATCAAGCCCTGATCTTTGGACTGGGTAAGAGTGGTCTGTTTAACTCAGACACTCTGTTCATCACCACCCCCTTTTTGTAAATCGTTTTTGGCCACTATAGGTGTGGCAGGGTATACTCAGACATGGGTCCCTTTCTCACTGCTCCATCAGGATTCAAGCAAGCCGGGCCGAAGAAGGCTGAAATGCCAGAAACCGGTCCCCGGTAGCTTGTTTCCTTTCTGGTGAAGAATTGGCTTGGTAGTTTAGTCTGCCCTGTTCCCATGATGCACTGGGCCAGGGACAGACTGATTTGCATATAGCCAGGTTCTGAGCTGGGATGGGGCAGTGAGATAAATAACGGTGATGGATCAAGCCCTGATCTTTGGACTGGGTAAGAGTGGTCTGTTTAACTCAGACACTCTGTTCATCACCACCCCCTTTTTGTAAATCGTTTTTGGCCACTATAGGTGTGGCAGGGTATACTCAGACATGGGTCCCTTTCTCACTGCTCCATCAGGATTCAAGCAAGCCGGGCCGAAGAAGGCTGAAATGCCAGAAACCGGTCCCCGGTAGCTTGTTTCCTTTCTGGTGAAGAATTGGCTTGGTAGTTTAGTCTGCCCTGTTCCCATGATGCACTGGGCCAGGGACAGACTGATTTGCATATAGCCAGGTTCTGAGCTGGGATGGGGCAGTGAGATAAATAACGGTGATGGATCAAGCCCTGATCTTTGGACTGGGTAAGAGTGGTCTGTTTAACTCAGACACTCTGTTCATCACCACCCCCTTTTTGTAAATCGTTTTTGGCCACTATAGGTGTGGCAGGGTATACTCAGACATGGGTCCCTTTCTCACTGCTCCATCAGGATTCAAGCAAGCCGGGCCGAAGAAGGCTGAAATGCCAGAAACCGGTCCCCGGTAGCTTGTTTCCTTTCTGGTGAAGAATTGGCTTGGTAGTTTAGTCTGCCCTGTTCCCATGATGCACTGGGCCAGGGACAGACTGATTTGCATATAGCCAGGTTCTGAGCTGGGATGGGGCAGTGAGATAAATAACGGTGATGGATCAAGCCCTGATCTTTGGACTGGGTAAGAGTGGTCTGTTTAACTCAGACACTCTGTTCATCACCACCCCCTTTTTGTAAATCGTACATCACAGAGGGCATAACTGTTCCTTGGAGTGTACAGGCCGGTCTTCTACCTACCCACGGCCAGAGGAATGTACAAACTGAAAGAGCAGGACCCTAAATAATTCCAGGTAACGATTCTGACTGAAGGCATTCAGAATGGCGGGTAGAAAAAGGGCTTGCTGTGGCCGCGCATTGAGTTGGCCAGACACCTGAACTCGCTGGGAAAATCTCTGCCGCTGATGGACCAATATTATACAACCGCAGCCTTAATAATCCGTTAAACTTCCCCTGCAAATCACAATTTTCTGTCATGAAGCTAACAAACCCTCCCACCCTCAGCTACAAAAGCCTGTCGTAAAAGCTAACACAGCACACACGGAGTGATGCTGTGCTCACGGCTCAGGCTCCCTTTTGCTTCCCTTCTGATCCAATACCTTGTGCAGTCAGAGCATGCCTCCCTTCTGATGCAACCGCATAACTCTCCTCTACGTCCGCTCCACTTCCGCAGCAGACCTCCTTCCACAGCACCATCAAATTCAGCCCCTCATAACTGAACCGACCTCGGTGCTCTTCAAAACGAGCCCGAACAATGTTCATGCGGTGCTTGTGGGGCACAGAAGTCTTCACGTCACCTGGCAGATTTGCAGTGTTTACTGGCAGCGCCAATTAACTGGTGAACGACGCAACGCAACCACAAGTCCAAGGGCAGGCGCGAGAACCCTTCCTTAACGCGCACTACAGACTGTGCAAGGGATGGGCCGCGTCCCGGTCACTGCCATTCTAGGATCAGGCTTATCACCAAGGGAGCGCCTCTAAAACTCCACTACATTGTGGAGTTTTGAGATGAACTTCGCACTCCAAGTGGAGCGCGGAGTGACAAACACTCAGTGAACTCCACCTATGGAGTGGAGTTAACCGCCCACCCATACATTAGAATAATTAGTTTAATCAGTAAATGAATAACAAAGCATCACTTTCATAAGTAATCTTTTTATGGAAACCTATTAATAAGCATTATAATCAGTTAGCAATGATTTTTTCTCTTTCTAACACTAACAAACACGGTTCTACAGTGCTGTTACTTCACTTGTCTCAACTGCTGTCACTTCATTTAATATGTGCAATGTGCATGTTCAGGTTTCTAACTCCAAAATCAGTAAATGTGCTGTGTAATATGTTTTGAAATATTTCACTTCATCCCTATATAACAGTAAGAGATGTAGTTTAGTGACTAATGGCCTGATGAATAGTTTGGCAGACAAGGTAATCCATAGCAAATGTGACAGAATAACCTGTCTGCCAAATCCTTGGTCCAAATGCTCTATTTTGAGTTGGGCAGTCCGTCTGTTTTCTGGAATATAAAATACTCAACTATCACAACAACACAAATCTTTAGGACTATTAAATTCTGAAAAGCACTCTGACCAGCTTTTCCTTTTAAAGAAGAGGCCCCGAATGGAAAGGGGCGACCACTCGGTCCCCCCGAACGTATGGTCGGGTGCCCCGATCCCCCCGGGAAACCATTTTGGGCGGGGGCGTGTCACGGCTGGTATGCCCGAAGCGGCATAGCCGGGGAGCGCCTTTTCCCGCCCAAGAGGGGTTGTCCTAGACACCTACACCGTTGGCCACGCCCTGTAGGCGGTCGGAGGAGGGTCCACGCCCTCCCAGAGAAGAATAAAAGGAGCAACAATCCAAGGAAGCATCCTCTTGTTCCTGTGCTTGGAAGCTGCACCTCTTCGTTGCACGTGAGCCCGTGACGGAACAAGAGCCAATTTTGAGAACTTGTAATTTTGTGTTTCTTCTTTCAGCGATTTCGAAGCTTTGATCCAGGACCTCGAGTCGAATATCCGTGAACGATGCCTGGCAAGAAGGTCGGAAAGAAGGTTGGGACCGAACAGATGCTTCGTATGCTGGTGAAGGACATGGCGAATATGAAGAAGCAGATGGCGGCAATGAATGGGGCAGGTAGACCGAAAAGAGTCATCGGACCAGCATTGCCGGGAGTAGTCCCTACCGGGAGAGGTAGAAGGGCCAGGAATGGGGCGACAGAAGGGGAGGCTCCGGTTCCCGAATCACCTCCAGCGAGCCCGGTCAGTCCGGTGGAGGCCCCAGTTCCGGTCCCGAAAGCGGGACAACCGATCCCTGTAGTGGTCACTCCTGTGAACGAAGGAGATATGCCTCCTGAGCTGGCTGCCCAGTTGGCGGCATGGTTGGGCAGGGATAACGAGGGGGCCACGGCCGAGGAGGCCAGGTCGATAATGAAGGAGTTGCGGCAATCGAAAGATGCTGCGAAGGCACCTTGTCCTCTTGTTTCCCCGCAGGTTCCCGTGGAACAACCAGTTTCGAGCGTTGGAACGGCAGCGACAACAGTCCCAGCTACTTGTTCGGGTAAGCAGCTATTGCCAATGGCGGGGGAGGGATCGTTACCCTCAAGGAGGGAAAAAGTGGTTCAACATATCCCGATGGATGTGAAAGAAAGGATTTGGGCAGATAAATATGTGAACATGTTTTTATTGTTGACCGATCACTATGAGATAGAGCATGTGAGAAATCAGAAGGAGTTGTTGCATCCTAGTGTATGGCGTGCAAAGATGGCGGGGTTCAGAGTAGATGAAACGATCGCCAATTGGGCCAGGGCGTTTGGAATGTTCACTGCAATTATGGGGGAACGTAGGCCTGAAGTATTGTTGGAATTAGCTGTTTACCAGACACGTATTATGGAATTCTATGAATCGTACGGAGGCAATCAATGGTTTGGTTATGATAGCACATTTCGTAAGGCCAAGGAGCACGACCCATCCCTGACGTGGGATTGTTTCGACTCCATTTCCTGGCAGAAACTGGTGGGGTCGAACACGGCGAAGTCGCCTTCTTTGGGCGGGAACGGGGCTGAGCCTTCCTGCCATTCTTTGGGGGCGCCCTTTCGGGCGGGCACAAGCAGTGATCAGAACGCAAAGAGTAATGGGACCTCAGGTAGGAAAGGGGTCTGTTGGAGCTTTAACAGAGGCAAGTGCTCTAGGCCACAGGGGACATGCAAGTTCAGGCATGAGTGTGCAGGGTGCGGACAGTCCTCACATCCCAAGAGTTCGTGCAGAGCCAAGACTGGTGATACGGGGGGTAGAGGAGGCGCCAAACAGGTCTAAAATCGACCGAGGGGCACCATTACCTACTCCCGTTGATATCATGGCAATGATCCCTTGGCTGAACGAATACCCTGATCATATCTCCGCCGGGGTGTTGCGAGAAGGTTTCTCATATGGTTTCCGCATCCCGGCAGGGGATTTTCGGGGGGAAGCACACTGTAAGAACCAACTATCGGTTCAACAAAATACGGCGGTGGTACAGGCAAAGATTGCGAAGGAAGTGGCCCGAGGTCGGGTTGCGGGACCATATGGCATGCCACCAGTTGTCGACTTTGTTTGTTCACCATTGGGAGTGGTCCCCAAGAAGGACCCAGGTGAGTTTAGGTTAATCCACAACTTGTCCGCTCCTACGGGTCTTTCGGTGAACGATGCGATTGACCCGGGAGTTTGTTCGGTGCGGTACGCATCCTTTGATGAGGCCGTCGCCATTTTGAATCGCCTGGGGCCCGGAGCGCTGATGGCTAAATCAGATATCGAGTCAGCGTTCCGGTTGCTCCCGGTACACCCAGACGATCAGCGTCTCCTAGGTTTTATGTTTCAAGGACGCTACTACATGGATAAATGTATGCCAATGGGTTGCTCCATCTCTTGTGCGTATTTTGAGAAATTCAGTACTTTTTTACAATGGGCTTTCACCAGAGCCACGGGCTTTACACTGGTCATGCATTACCTTGATGATTATCTGTTTCTGGGAGCAGCCGGGGACACAGAATGTGCACAGGCTTTGAGAGAATTCTGTAATCTTATGAAAGAATTTGGCGTGCCACTGGCACCAGGCAAGACGGTAGGGCCATCTACTACACTCGAGTTTCTGGGAATTGAGCTCGATTCTGTAGAGGGGTGCTTCCGCTTACCCAAAGAGAAGGTAATGAAATTTAAGGCCTAGCTCGAAATATGCCTCGGCGAGAGAAAAGTAACTCTCCATCAGTTGCAACAGGCTGTGGGTCAGCTTAACTTTGCCCTTAGAGTGATACCGATGGCTCGCCCCTTTTCCCGCTCTATCGCACAAGCCATGGTTGGCCTCAAGGAAGGGCACCACCGCACAAGACTGTCAGCAGAGGTTCGCCAGGATATGCGCATATGGCTGGCATTTCTGGCAGATTTCAATGGTCGCGTCGTGTGGAACAAACCGCCAGTTTCCTCAGAAGAGCTGGGGTTGTGGACCGACTCGGCAGGCAGTGTAGGTTTTGGCGCCATATTTGGTAATCACTGGTCGGCGCGAACCTGGCCAGGGTGGTGGCACGATGATGGGCTCACAGGTAACATTGGGTTTCTGGAGCTGTTCCCCATTCTGGTGGCCTTGAGAACATGGCCAGAGGGGTTTCGTGATCGCTCTGTGGTGTTCTGGTCTGATAACATGACTGTTGTTGAATGTATCAATAATCAGGCAGCACGCTGCAAATGGATTCTGAGATTGCTGAAGGAAATTGTCTTGCTATGTATTAGACTAAACGTCCACTTTAGGGCAAGACACGTGCCGGGGGCACTGAACCAGGCAGCTGATGCACTCTCTCGTTCCCATATGCAAACCTTCCGGGGTTTTCTGCCCTCAGCGGACTCGGTGGCGGCACCATTTCCCGAAGCTCTCTGGTCTCTCGGTGCCCCGGATTACAAAACCTCGTGGGAGAGAGTCTAGCACCCAGGACAAGGAAGGCATATGAAGGGGCGTTCCGTTCCTATTGGTCCTTTTTGGGTTCAGCTAGGGGGGAGCATTGGGGGCAGGAGGAGTACGTCCTGAAATTTCTGGTATCATTACATCAGGCAGGCAGATCAGTGGCTACGGCCAATAGGCACTGTGCCGCCATTTCCTTCATGGTGCGGGCTCATGGCATCCAGGACCCCACATCGTCATTTCTCGTGCAGAAGGCACTGCGTGGGTGGCAACGCCTTGAGGGTCGTAGAGTGGATGAGAGGCACCCGATAGGTTTAGAAAGGTTGTCCCTGTTAATGTCCGTACTCCCTGCGACATGTTCATCTCAATCAGAGACGGTGCTGTTCCGGGCCGCTTTTGCATTAGCATTCCATGGGGCTATGCGGGTAAGCGAACTGGTAGCAAGGAACAAGCAGGATACGGGTGGAGGTCTGTGTCGAGAACACATTCAAATTAAGGGGGAGACAATGGTAGTCTCAATAGCCAGGTCCAAGACCGATCAGGGAGCGATCGGGGACAGTGTGGTAGTCCAGCGGATTCCGGGATCTCCCATGTGCCCGGTAAAATGCGTTGAGGAGTATTTAGCGCAGAGGGCGGCATCATGGGGAGGAAGCTTGCTGAGGCACACCGACGCCACCCCACTGACTAGGTTTCAGTTTCAGCGGGTGTTAGCAATGGCAATCGCGGCGGCGGGCTTGAACCCGAGGGATTTCGGGACCCATTCCTTCTGGATAGGGGCTGCTACAGAGGCTACAGCCAGGGGTCTGAGTGTTGAAAAAGTGAAACAGTTGGGGCGTTGGTCCTCGAACTGTTATAAAAGGTATGTGCGGTTGCACATGTTGTGAAGCTAATATCATGCACTCACGCTTCTTGTTTTCTGTTTGGTTTACAGTTTCGCGAGCAGGCTTTGCGGGGTGGACTGTGCAGTTGACCCGACACCTGGGGACCAGCAGTCAAAGATCACCGGCTGAGGAAAGAGTGGTGTGGGTCGTTGGCCACTCATACGTGAGGCGCGCCGCGGACGTATTCAAAGCAGGTGACATGATTCACGTGGCTGGGGAATATGGGTACAGGGTGACCTTCCACGGAAGGGGCGGGCTCTGTATTGACCAGTTTCAAAGTTTCATTGAGGGACTGTTAGGGCGGATGAGGTCACCGCCATCTGTAATGATAGTGCATCTTGGGGGCAATGATTTGGTGACCATTGGTCGACGAGTACTTCTCGAGTTAATTTTGTCCACAGTAAGTTGGTTGGCGAGAAGGGTTCCGGGGTGCACAATTGCATGGTCACACATGATTCCTCGGAACGTGTGGCGGGGGGCCCTCTCTGTGTCAGCTTTGAACCAGTCGGTAAAGAAGGTTAATAACAAAATGAGTAGGTTGTTTCGTACAGGTAAATTGCATTGTATTCCACACGGATGTATCCGGGGGGACCATATGTATTTGCAGGATGGATCCATTTGTCCCGGGAGGGAAATGTCTTACTCATAGGAGACTTCTTAGCTTGGTTAAAAAGTTTACGTAACCATGACCTTTAGTAGGAGCTTTGTGGGGGGTCCGGATAGCCGGTCAACTATCCGGCCTGTGGCGGTAAGGTCATGATCGGTGAGCAGTAATTGGAAGATCCCTAGAGGTGGGGCGCCACCCATTATGGATGGGAGCGCCCGGGGGGAGGCGGCCATTGGCCCCTCACACGGGGAGGCGGTACCCTTCTAAGGATGGGACCGCCGAAAGGGAAGGCGGTCAAGGCCCCTCCCTGGGGAGGAGGGGCTACGGGCCCCTCCTTGGAATTTCCCGGGGCCAGGACATCCGCGACGGCGGATTTGGTAAGCAGTGTGGGGTGGGAGGGGGGTCTACGCTACCTTCTAGACACCTCACACGAGTCCTCGGACGACCACCAAGATGGCGTCGAGTAAATATGGGGCCCCCGTTAAGACAAGGGAAATTGGAAGTTGGCACAGAGGTACAGTCCTCTGTGCGCCCGCCCCTCACAAGTAAGGGGGGGAGTTCTGGTATTAGGGATCTGACACCGGTTACGACCTTGCCGTTGGCCCGTAATGTTAGGATGTACAATTTGAATTTTGAGAAATGCATTTACAGGATGTTTTAGAGTCGGCTAGGAGAACCTTTGTATTAGAGATATGTTAAGGTTAGCCAAGAAACATCGTAATGTATAAATGAAATTGTACATGATATGAAACTGTTATTTTAATGTTTTCATTTTGTTTCATATTTTAATAAATACGGCCGGGAGGGTAACTCCCTCCCGCCTTCCAAAAGCTCAAGAACTGTTTCCGTCCTCCCATTCTTGGGGATTGTGTTGGGAGGGGGTGACGGGTATCCAGGCCATATGGAAAGGGGCGACCACTCGGTCCCCCCGAACGTATGGTCGGGTGCCCCGATCCCCCCGGGAAACCATTTTGGGCGGGGGGCGTGTCACGGCTGGTATGCCCGAAGCGGCATAGCCGGGGCGCGCCTTTTCCCGCCCAAGAGGGGTTGTCCTAGACACCTACACCGTTGGCCACGCCCTGTAGGCGGTCGGAGGAGGGTCCACGCCCTCCCAGAGAAGAATAAAAGGAGCAACAATCCAAGGAAGCATCCTCTTGTTCCTGGGCTTGGAAGCTGCACCTCTTCGTTGCACGTGAGCCCGTGACGGAACAAGAGCCAATTTTGACCCACCCACCAGCCCCTGATGACAGCGATTTGTATTGCAATAAAGTTGATTAACAAGGATATTATCTCTTTTTCAGGTTGTTTCTAATAAAGTTTGGTCTGTTTTGATGTACAATAAATGGTTGCTCTTTTAGCATGAACTCAGGCGAGTATCGCAGCTGTGTTGAAAGAGGTGTATTGTAGAGGTAGAAGTTTATACTTGAAGTGCCTAGTATAACTGTTTATTTCATTCTCATTAGATTAAAACATTGTCGTATTTATTTTTGGTCAGGCGGTAAGGTCATGATCGGTGAGCAGTAATTGGAAGATCCCTAGAGGTGGGGCGCCACTCATTATGGATGGGAGCGCCTGGGGGGAGGCGGCCATTGGCCCCTCACACGGGGAGGCGGTACCCTTCTAAGGATGGGACCACCGAAAGGGAAGGCGGTCAAGGCCCCTCCCTGGGGAGGAGGGGCTACGGGCCCCTCCTTGGAATTTCCCGGGGCCAGGACATCCGCGACGGCGGATGTGGTAAGCAGTGTGGGGTGGGAGGGGGGTCTACGCTACCTTCTAGACACCTCACACGAGTCCTCGGACGACCACCAAGATGGCGTCGAGTAAATATGGGGCCCCCGTTAAGACAAGGGAAATTGGAAGTTGGCACAGAGGTACAGTCCTCTGTGCGCCCGCCCCTCACAAGTAAGGGGGGGAGTTCTGGTATTAGGGATCTGACACCGGTTACGACCTTGCCGTTGGCCCGTAATGTTAGGATGTACAATTTGAATTTTGAGAAATGCATTTACAGAATGTTTTAGAGTCGGCTAGGAGAACCTTTGTATTAGAGATATGTTAAGGTTAGCCAAGAAACATCGTAATGTATAAATGAAATTGTACATGATATAAAACTGTTATTTTAATGTTTTCATTTTGTTTCATATTTTAATAAATACGGCCGGGAGGGTAACTCCCTCCCGCCTTCCAAAAGCTCAAGAACTGTTTCCGTCCTCCCATTCTTGGGGATTGTGTTGGGAGGGGGTGACGGGTATCCAGGCCATATAAAAAAAAGATCTTGCTTTATCTGTCTTGCACCACGTGCATAAAACAGGGTCAGGACTACCATTAAATAAGGCAAGCCAGTTGCCGTATGGTAATACAAGTAAGGGGATACATAGGGTGACAGACTGCAGCCCGGAGTTACAAATATTGATTTTTATAGGATAAAGACACACAAAACTGGCCAAATTTCATTTTGCCTGTGGGACCTGAATTCCTTGAACAATTCCTAGCTTCAAGTGTGCCACTAGTGACAGACCTTCTATCTCACACTATGCCACTGTGAGTCACACAATATCAGCTTCCATCACAGCACCACCCGGTGAGGAGCCGGTATCACACGGTGGGCATACAATTCGTTGGAAATGCCTGCAGTGAGCAGATTTGCAGATAATTGTAATCAGCTGATGTCCATTTCGAGGTGTCAAACCTTCTCAAGACATTGATGCAGAGACGTTTTAATGCATGGGCCAATTGGGCTCTGGTCCAGGACCACGGCCTTTTAGGAGGCCTCCTTACAGAGCTGGCTCTGTTCTGCAGAGTCTTGTCCTGATAACCTTGAATAATTCTTATACAGATTGTTTAATATACCCTTTTCCTTTAATGTAATTTTAATGTGGATGATGTGTGAGAGTGTACTACAGACATTTTGTAGACAAAGGTTGTAATCATGTTTCATTCGTCATCCATAAAAAAGGTTCTTTCAGATCAAAAACCAGATCTCACATATTCATATGTCACAGAGATTATTTACAGTAATATCAGTGAGCTGCTGTTGGGTTACCTTATTGAAAACCCACGTCACTATCCTGAACCCCTTCCATGCGGCCACGATTCTGCGCCTGTGCAGCAGAATCGTGAGTGGGCGGGTTTATGACGGCACCCAGCCGTCATCAGCACACGAGCGCCTTAGTGCATGACGACTGGGGGCCGTCATCAGCATGCAAGGGGTTAAATATTAGATGTAAACACATTTAGAATTTGGACCAGGGTGTCTCTGCTCTTTCAGTGATCTAGCCTAAGAGGACATAAAAGACCGGAAACTGTATTATAAATTCCAAGCTGTTCCAAAAATGGGCCCCCAGAAAATAGCGTGCCTCCAAAATCCTTAAAATGTTCCTGCATCGAAGGCAACCGCAAAAGCTTTGTATTGGTTTTGGAGCGTTTTTTGTGGGACATGGGGTCCTTTGAAGCAGTGAATTTAAAAGTAGCCTTTGGCTGTGCTCAGCATTAAGCCCCACCCCTTCTTCTCAAGTGCAAGTGAAAAATGTCACAAGTCAACAGGTCTGCAAAAATAAAAGTCTACACTGGGATCATTACTCTTGTGTTAGTCTGTGAGCATATGAGTCTTTATAAAACATGATCTTCCGTCTAAATCACGAATGTTGGTATGTATCACTTGTCCTGCATTAAGCATGATACCCTATTGCTTCCCTGCTCCCTGGTATTTCTTTAACTGCCTGGTGATGTACGTGTTTCTTTTAATGTATTTTTTAAAAAGGAGGTTTAAATAAAACAGGGTAATTTTATACTTAGATATTTGAGAAAATCACTTGAGATGTTAATGCTAAACCGTATTTCAAATTGGAAAAAATCTCTCCTCCAAATGTCACCCTCCATTCAATGCAGCTACAGGTCAGTCAGCTATACGTGGTTATGTAGACAACATGCTGCGGGCATGACATAATGCCAAATTGACAGAATAGTATTATTTTGACAAACCTCCTTGGTTCACCTCAACTATGAGGCAAGATACGAGACAACAGGAACTCTCAAGGGTGGAAAGGCCACATTGTTCCCGCCAGGCCAACCAAAGAGTAGGGCGTGCGTAGAAGCCATTTTGATTCACCGTCAAGCACAGAAAAGCCTTGCCTGTGGCATTAATGGGCTCCTGAATCCGAACTTCCCCAGGGAGTTTAGTGTTCTGTTGGGAGTGACAAAATCTGCTTGCAGCTGGCCATACAAATGATAAATGTAATGCTACAATATTGTCCTGTTTTAAAAAAAGATTACACGTTAAATTTAAGTGAATGAAACTGACGCAGCAGATGCATTGCATCTGTGTGCCTGGCAGCGAGTGGTAAAAGGTCACTGTGTAATGCCCATGTTTAGAGTTGTCTTTCCACCGCCTGATGACGACGAGGCCGGTGCCATGCAATTCCATTCCCATCGGTTAAGTACAGCTGCCACAACCAGGGGTATAATCATGGTGGCAGGATAGAAGATGAAACCCATTGTGCGTAAATGAAAATGGCAATGTGAAGCGAGGGGTCATTACTAAGGGTGCAGTGCACTTCCAACCGTATGCTATTAGAGCAAATTGGCAAGATGTGCACTGTTGTTTCGCCAGGCCTTACTGTGCAATTTAAATCATCGCTCACGTGCTTGAAAAGGAAAGCACTCTCCAAATTATTTTCTCCGACTCTAGAGCAAACTAGAGGTGTCTTGGCCAAAAAGCTATACTGTGTTTTACGGAAGCTGTGTTTTCCCGAAAAAGGTTTATCTATTATGTTTGCTAGCTATTTTTATTTTAAAATATATGGTCTGGTTTGATATTACTGCAACGGACTGCCCTCAGAACGAAAGGGCTCTTTACCTCCGTGCCTTTTGCTGAGAAAAGTCACCATAAACGTGGTTCAGACACAGTGGCAGACTGTCATTATCGAAAGGCCTCTTGGAAAACTAGAGCTGTAGGGTGAAAGCAAAACATACATGTGTGAAGAAGATAAAAACATCAGGACCAATTCAAAAATATTTTGCAGTGACCAACTCTTGTAGTACTTCTGGCTTAATCTTCGTTTACTAGAGACGTAAGCAAGTAGTATCGTTAATTCCTTATTCCCAGTTTACAAGAGCATTAGGCAGATTATTCCAGGCAAACTCCAGGGCTATAAAAGTTAGACACACCTGCTGATGGAAAAATCTTTTGAATCGAAATCACAATACAGGCAATTAACATGCCGATGCACTAGAAATAAATAAAAAATAAATTTAGGTTCGAATCTTTTTTTATTGAAACCACAGATCCAAGTAACTCTGATGTTATCCTAGCATAGTAACAGTTTTTACTGGTATGTATGTGAATTAAGACACTTTACCAACAATACTAACTTCAACAGTCCGAGGCTCAAAGGGGTTGGGGTGGGGGAGTGGAGACAGTGGACTGACACTAAAAATAATTTCTTCCCAGATTCAGACCTTAAACGCCCCATCCCCTTCCCCAGGGAAGCACTCCCCAACCATAGGTGAGTAAATCAGCCTACCACTCACCGCGGGAAAGTTGCCAACACTCATATTAATAGTTCACTCAGCACCTCATTTGCCAGTCCCCTGCAGCCTTCCCTGAAACACCTTTGGGGAGAATATGTATGTATTGCCCACTTTAGACTATCATACGCCATTGCACACACCCATGCACTGTAGTCCACAGGTGTGTGCATTCTATCAAGCATAGATGTTATACAGAAGGGGACTGTTCCAGTAACAGCAAATATGCTTGAATACCAGTTTGTATGTGGGCTGCACTGTATGCAAAGCTAGAAAATCGTGAAGAGTTTTAAAACTTGCTTCACAGCTATGCTTGCCTCTTGGAGTTGAACGTTTTTTGCACAAATCCCTGTGTCCCAATATTAGTAGATGTGAATTAGCTTCAAAACCTATGGGTGGTTGCATGAGAACACCCATGTACCACCCATGATACACCCCCTTGATGCAAAGAAGCACAGAGTAGAGCATAGAGCTACTTTGCATTTATTATGGCCAGCTTTCCAATGCCAATCCTAATTTGTGTTACAAAGTAAATGTCACCACAGCACTTTGTGCTGGGTTTGCGTTACAAAAGTAATGCAAACCAGGTGCAAAGTGTAAGTAAATCTGGGTAATTTAGCAGATACAAAAATAAGTAAATGAACATTTCCTTACGAATATTTTATACAGACAAGTAAAACAGAAACTTTGTGAAAGCATTTTTCAAAAAGAACGTTAGTTGCACAATATGAATACAAGTTGTTAGAATTATATATAGATTACAGGTAGCAAAACTCAAAAGTAGGTATCTCAGTCACCATAACATTAGCAACTAATAATACATGTGTAATAATTCATTCAAATTTGATTTTGTAAATGAGTGGGTTATAAAGGAACACTCCTTGCGCTGGTACAGGCAGAACCTATCTCTTCTAACCAGTGCAGGTGGAGAGCTATTGGTCTTTACACTCACACTGACATCTCATGAACAAACCGTAGATGCAGGGGAATGATGGCAAAAGCTGTGGGCTCTACTCTGTGAAGGAATTTCCCAGAGATGTCTAGTGTTTTTGAGTGTGGTTAGCATAGGTGATACATTTGTGAAATGATCAGGTGAGGAAGGCATGGTAAATAAACAAGGTTTAAAAAAACTGTTAAGTGTCATAAATACGATCCACTGGTTAGCAAGAAGAAGCACGTCCATCCACCACCAGCACCCCACAGTCTCTAGTCCAACAATCCACATGACCTCAGCATGAACAACTTTCATTCCATATTCCAATACATGACATACATACCATTCCACATGACCTACTTACAATACCATACAACATGTCTTCTTTTTATGTATTTAAAAAAATAAATATATATATATATATGCAAATACTTACGACAGTAAAATTAAATGAAGAATATGCTAAAATAAAATTCTCTAACTTCTTAGACTTAAATATAAGTGTATGAAAACTAAACAAAAAAAAAACAAAAAGTTCTTCTAAAATAAAATCCTCTAACTTCTTAGGCAATTTGATCACACTTTTTGTCTGAGAAACATCAGTAACCACCTCTGTATCAGCTGTTTCTGGATCACAGGAAAAAAAATATTTCCTGGCATTGCACACCCAAATCATGTGAATCTGGATGCAACCTTTGTGTACTGGTATCCTGCTGTGTAAGATACTTAAACATACAGGCAGGCTCTGGACCTAGCCCACAAGACTCTGGACTTAGCCATTGTAGATAATCAATCTTCTGAGATTGATTGCCCTGCTCATGTAGGTACCCTTTGCTCATGTAGGGATTGTTAACCATTATCAAAGAATGAATCATCTTCATCCAACTCTACAAACATGCTCTCTTGCCCAAGTTTATGATCCACGACAGCACTCTTATTCCACCATTCTATCCTTTTTCCTGCAGTAGTACTGCACTTTCAGTCACTCTTTCAACTTTGGCAGGCTCATAGAACATAGAAAAGCCCTTACGCTGCAAACCAGGTTTAACAATCCCCACCCAATCTCCTCCATTGATAACTTTATGCCTGACCCTATGCACGTCATCATGATAATTCTTTCCTTTAATTTGCTCTTCATTTAAGTTCCCTCTGACATCTTTCAATATTTTTTCCATAATTCTGTTGACTCTAACGTTCTCAAAAGAGGGAGTCAACAAATTACGACTTTTTCTTCCGCTCATTAAAAAATAAGGCTATACTCCAGTCACAGAATGTGGTGTGTTATGATAACTCCCCAATTTTCCTTAAAAAAAAACAAAAACTTCCCTATTATGACTCAAAGTAGATTGTATACCTTCCTTTATAAATCTGTTATCCCTTTATACTTGGCCATTGGCCTTGGGACAATACAAAAGCCCTCTTTCTGTACTGACAGCACATTTCTGGAGAAACTTTACCATCTTATTTGAAACAAATTGTACTCCGTTGTCAGACATAGCCCTATAGGAAATCCTTCTACTTGAAAAACACCTTCAAGAAATGTTACACCCCATCAGTATTGAGATTCTCCACAAAGGTATGAGAAATCCATTTTGAAAAATTGTCAAGGACTACTATCAAAAATAAATTTTCTACCACACACTCATGTTGATCAAGTGCTGCTTCCTCCTTCAAATCTTTAGGTGGTAACGTTGATAAACAATCAGCAACGATGTTTTTACCACCTGATATGTATTTTATTTCAAAATTAAATTCCTGCAAACTGGTAATAAGTCTTATAAGCCTCGAAGAAGCTTTTTCTGATCTTTCTCTGTCCATCATATGAACCAATGGTTTATGACCAGTGATCAACACAAAAGGTTTTCCTCACAGAATGTTTTTAAATTTCTCCACTGCCCAAACACAGGTTACTACCTCTTTCTCTATAGCACTGTAATGCTGTTCCGCACCTCGCACTGCTCTTGAAATAAAAAAATACTCTCTCCTTGCTGTCTACTATTTGACTGAAAACCGCCCCCAAACCAATGGAACTAGTGTCTACCGTCACATATGATTTACCATTGGGGTCAAAAGTGTTAACCCCTTAACTGCTGCCGACGGCCAACGGTCGTCACAAGCACTACCTCCCCAGTGCTGCGCAGACCGTTGGCCGTCGAGCCAGCATTCGTTCTTCGAACGTTCAGCACTGGGCGCTGAACGTTTGAAGCTCTGATGAGGTTAAGAGCAGGGGCTTCATCAATTAATCTTTTAACCTTGTCAAAGGCATCATCATGCTCCTAGGTACACTCAAAGAAAACACCTTTAATCAACAATTTTCTTAGTGGCTCAACATCTATAGCATAACCATGTATGAACCTTGAGTAATACTCTCCAAGTCCTAAAAACTATCTCAAAGAGACTTTGTAGTATGGGTCTGTTGCATTATTAAGTGCTTTAATGAGGCCCTCCTTGGAAAAAATTCCTACACTTGAGATTCTGTGGCCTAAATAGACAATTTCTCTCCCAAAAAATGTGCATTTTATCTTGCTAACAGTTATGCCCCTAACCTCTGATGTTCTGAGTACTGTTTTCAACAACTCATCATGCTCCCCACAGGTTTGTAAAAAATGAGGACATTGTCCTGTAACGCCAGCCCTCCCTTTTTTCCTTGAAACATCAATTAACTTTTGAAAATCGCTACCTGCCAAGGCCAAACCAAAGAGCATCCTTAAACACCTGAAAACTCAAAACAGAGTTTTGCTCTAAAGCTGTTAAGCCCTTGGAAGTGTCATCCAGCTTTAACTGGTGATATTCCAACTTGAGATCAATTATCAAAAAATATTTGGCCCCATTGACTGCTGCCAGCAGTACTTGAATCCTAGGCAACGGATGACTGTCAACCACAATACTCTTGTTAAGGGACCTCATGTCAACACACAGCCATAATTTGGCAATTTTGGAAAAAGTGATATTCATGGCAGAAACCCACTCCGAACTATCAGTGTTCCCAATAATATCTTCCGCACACATACCATCAAGATGTTAATTAAGTTGTTGACGAACACCCTAATGGTACCATCCTTACTGTGTGCTAAACAGGTAAAGCACAATATGTTTGTTTAATGGGATGGGTGAAACCTTTCACTTACCCAACTTTGTCTAATATAAAGCATTATGGGGGCGTGGCCAAGATGGCGGCCTGAGCGGACGGAGATTCTTGTTGCTTCCCGTCCCGATCCTCACGAAGGCCCTTTTCTAGTGCATTACCACCCCCCCCCCCCCAGCACTCCCTGACTTGCTTGTCCTGCGTGGGCACCTTGCGGCTGCTCCTGTGCGCCCTAACTCGGCTCGCACGGCACCCGATCCTCCTCCGTGCTGTGCGACACTCGCCAACCTGCGGGGACTGTCATGGCGGATGATCCCGCCAAGTGACAACGCTCGTCCTGTCCCCTCTGCTGGTCCCTTCGGCTGGCCGCCTGCTCGGCCCCCACCGGAAAATCTGCAGCATCTCCGGCCCGCCCGCTAGAATACGGAGGCGGATACCGGCAGTGTTTGGGGCGAGTGCATACCACTGCGTCGCACCCGGCAGCGTGAAGTGGAGCTGGCCGGGAGGCGCGGTAATCCAGACCCCGGCTCCGAGCCTGCACGAACACCGGCAAAGGTGTCCTCTGCTACAGTAAGCGGAGGAAGGGGGAATCAGCCGTGACCACCTCCAGCCTCTGGCAGCCCCGAGTGAGCGGCGTCACCTGGAGCACACGACAAGGTGAGGAGTGTGTTTTGGCGCTGGCGGGAACGTGAGACCCGGGGGGAATAATAGAGCCCCCGGCGCCAGGCCTGATCGGGCCCATAAGCTACACCCTCCTGACACGGAGCCGGCGGCGAACAAGGGTCCTGACTGCTAATCTGAGCCATGGGGGACAGAGCACAGCGGGGCCCCACAACATAGACTCGAGTGAGCGGTATCGTTTGGGGCCCTAAACTAGGTGAGAGGTGTGGTTCGGGGCTAGAGGGAGCAAGAGGTTCGATCAGGGGCTCGAGGCATAACCTCGAGCCCCTGATGCCGGGCCTAGTCAGGACCACAGCCCACACTCCCCTGCGCGGAGCCTCTGGTGCGGGGGATCCCGGATCCCCGCACAAGTTTGTTGAACAGCGCCTCAGAGAGCCGGGTGCAGCGGGGCCTCGCCACATACCTGCCAGGAGCTCGCGGGGGAGTTGGGAAGCCTCTGGGCGCCATTTCATGGACTTTGCCCCTACTGCACTGAAGAACCCCTTGGCCCCGGAGGACGCACTCACCTCCTCTGCGAATCCTCGTGCTGAGCTTTGGGGAGCTATACTTCTATTGAAGCCCTACTTCAATGCAACTGCCCTCCCGTAGGCACTCGCTGGACATACGCCGCGAAAACAGCTAGACCTCTGTGCTGGTGGCCCTCCCTCATCGTCTGCCACTAGGGACTACAACATTAGCTCCTCATACTCGATTGGCATTGCTGTCCACTGCGACGCCACGGAAGTCCCGCGCAATCTCACCCGGACCATCCTCGTCGTCTGGCACATATCTCGGAAGGGAACACAGTGACTCACATGGCGGGTCTCCGGTAGAAAGGGGACGGCACGATCGCGGAGATGCTTGCAAAAAACCACCCTAAGGCCGACAAAGGGCCCCCCTCCCAGAGATCACAAAGACCCAACCAACGTCCCCCGATGACCAAATGCCCATCACGAAACCTTTTCTGGAGTCCCTGTTTAATTCCCTTCGGGACTACTTCAAATTCCTGAAGCAGGATGTAGCTGGAGAAGTCAAGGAACTCAGGAGGGATGTAGAGGGCCTGGGGGAACGCGTGGTCGCCATTGAGGAAGCTGACCACGCGAGAGGCGAGGAGATTGAGCAGCTTCAGCAGGAGGTTCTCCGTCTCAAGGATCAGCAGGTGGACCTCCAGGCCCATGCTGAGGAATTGGAAAATCGGTCCCGCTGTAGTAATATACGGGTCCAGGGGGTCCCTCAGAAAGCTGAAGGGGCAGAAGTCGCCAGCTACTAGCAAGATCTTTTCCGTGAGATCCTGGGAGAACCTGCCGACTTTACCATCAGAATAGACAGGGCACATAGAGTGGGGCTTCCCAGGCGTTCCTCTGGCCCGCCTCCGTACATCTTGGCGTACCTCCCCGACTTCCCGCTCAAGGAGAGGATTCTGCGTGAAGCTAGGCGATCTCAACCCCTCCGCTTCCGTGGTCACTCCATTGCTCTATATATCAAGATCTTTCGGCAATCACCCTCCAGAAGAGGAAGGTGTTCAAGGTGGCCACGGACTTTCTGCGTCAACGAGAAATTCCTTACTCCTGGAGGCACCCGTTCTGCCTGAAATTCAAATGGAATGGGGCCCTGCACCAAATGCGATAACTTAAAGACACTTGTGCACTATTGGGCGTGGAACTGGTGGAGACCCCATCGCCAGAGCGGTCATCCCAGGGGCCCTCCGGAGGCGGTTGGCAGACAGTGGGCCTGAGACGTTCTCCACAGCTGCTTTCTAAACCCGAGGCACATGTTATTTCCCAAGGGAAAGCCACGGCCATTTTAGAAGTGGCCAAAGAAACATTGTCCCCTGCTTGACTTTCCTAGTAGTGGGGGGTACATCTCAGCAACACTGCATGCTCGGCGGGGGAGACGGGCGGGGGCCACACAGGTCATCACTTGTCATTACCCCAATAGGTATTTCTACCACAGCCCTGTATTGGAGTGACAGGACTGGGACTTTTCTTTCTACGTTGGGGACGTTGGAGTTAGGGTGGTGGGAGAGGAGACTGGATGTTTGGGTCGGGGGGATGTTGGGGTCCGAAGGAGGGGAGCGGTGGAGGGTGGGGTTTGGGGGGCACGGGGGGAGAGGTTGGGGGGGTTGGGGAAGGGGTGGAGGGGGGAAGCCAGTGTGCCATGGGGGGTTCCATAGCTGGATGGGTCACTCCTCACCTGAGTTTCCAGACGCAGACCTATTGCCCGCACTCATGGCCTCTTATCCTTTTGACCCGTGATGGTTAATTCCATCTTGAAGGTGCTGACTCAATGTGAAGGGCTTGAATAACCCCATTAAACGGAGAGAAAGGATTTCCTATCTGGAGAACTCGGGGGCTGAGGTCTGTCTGCTACAGGAGACCCACCTTCTTGCAAAAGACTGGCACAGAATGCGCTCCCGCGCCTTTCCCCAGCAATTTTTCTCTTCTCTCCTATCGAAGAAGGCGGGGGTGGCCATTCCAGTCTATAGGTGCTTCAGGGGGAGAGTGGGAGATAAAGTGGGGGAACTCAAAGGCAGGCTCCTCGCTTATAGATTCTTCCTGGGTGGACACCAACTCACCATCGGCTTTACACGTCTAACACTGGCCAGGAGCCGTTTATGAAGGGTGCCATCTCTGAGGCGCTTCAATCATCCAACTCTTTCTTACTCCTCGGGGGGGAGACCTTAATCTAGTGTTGGACACCCAAATGGATAGGTCTGGACACAGGTATGGGGACACTGGCACCCTCTCTCCTGCAGGTAGGACCTGGCTGCAGGAGCGGGGTCTGATGGACTTATGGAGGGCCAAACACCCCACCACTTCCCAATTCACCTTTTACTCTCACGTGCACCGCACCTACGCCAGGCTTGACTATTTCCTTGGTTCCTCCGATCTCATCACTGCTCTTAGCGATGCCGCTCTCTCTGACCACGATGCCGTGGAGATATTGCGTGCGCTTCCCAGTCCCAACCGTTCCCCTGGAACGTGGAGATTACGCGAGACCATGTTACAGCGCCCGGAGGTTATCACGCAACTCCGTACATGTATTACTGATTATCTCGCTATTAACGACGCGCCGGGGACGTCGATCTCCACTCTATGGGGGGCCCTGAAGTTGGTTGTCCTCGGTGATTTCATCGCTATGGCTGCTGCGGAGGCTAAAGCTCGAAAGGAAAAGAGGGAGGACCTCACTGCTCAGGTTTCTGAACTCAAGAGAGTTCACAGCCGAACAGGGGCTCCACGTGTGTGGAAACAGTTAAAAGCCGCCAGAGCCCAGTTAGCCTGCCTAGACATTGACAGGGCCGAATTTGCGGCTCTCCGACTACGCCATTCGTACTACGTCGGGGGGAATAGGACTGGACGTCTCTTGGCCAGCGCACTGAAAGCTAGGACTCATTGCTCGAAGATTACGGGCCTTAGGGATGACAATGGCGTTGCCGTTGAAGGGGAGACGAAGATCGCGGAAACGTTCCGGGACTTTTATGCCTTGCTATACCGCTCCGACACGGTCCCGAACGGGGATATCGCCCATTACCTGGACACAGCGGCAATCACCACACTCTCCCCGGCCACGGCAGCTGCACTGGAGGCTCCCATCCGGGTGGAGGAGGTGGCGGCGGCTATCTCTCGTCTTTGCCCTCCTAAATCTCCGGGGCCTGACGGCTTTTCGGCTGGCCTTTACAAAGCTTTCAGCTCCCTACTAGCCCCCATCCTCACTCGGCTCTTCAACTCCTTTACAGGCCCGGGCTCTATCCCTCCGGATATGCTGGCAGCTGAAATCGTGGTGCTGCCCAAACCCGGCAAAGACCCCATGCGCTGTTCCGCGTTCCGGCCCATCTCCCTCCTCAACTTAGACTTGAAGCTCTTCACCGGAGTGCTGGCCGCCCGTCTCAATCCGTGCCTGCCTGGGATTTCAGAGCCCGACCAATCCGGGTTTGTTCCGAGCCGCCAATGTAGCGACAACATGAAACGGATCCTCCACCTGGTGGACAAGGCTCATTTCCAACAATCAGACTCAGCCCTTGTCGCCGTCGACGCGGAGAAGGCGTTTGACCGAGTCGAATGGTCCTTCTTGCAGCAGGTCCTAGCCCGGTTCCGGCTCGGGGATCGCTTTCAATCCTGGATCGCGAGCTGTTACCACCGTCCCCTCACGCGGGTTTGTCTCGGCGGCTTCCGCTCCAGCCCCTTTGAAATCCAGCGGGGCACACAGCAAGGGTGCCCGCTCTCACCCCTTTTATTCGCCCTCTATGTTGAACCATTGGTGCAAAAGATCCGCAACAACCCTAATATTTCCGGCATCACTTTTGGAGAGAAGCCCCATACGATCGGCCTATATGCCGACGACATTATAGCTGCTCTCGATTGTCCAGGCCGCTCAATCCCGGCATTTCTGAGGGAGATTGATACCTTCGGCGCCATATCGGGCTTCAAAATTAGCAGGGGGAAGTCATTGATACTGCCCTTAGGCAAGAATACCAGCGATTTGATGGACACTCCTCCATGTGACGGTGGCCTACAGACTACAACACATCTCCCTTAAATGGGCATCACGCTCACGTCTTCCACGGATTCGACGGTCATCCTCAACTACACGACTCTCACCTCCCAAATTCAAGCCGATATTTTACGGTGGTCCAAGCAACCGCTTTCCTTGCTGGGCTGCGTCGCGGCGGTGAAAATGTCATTCTTGCCCAGAATTCTATATATCTTCCAAACAATCCCGGTTACGCCTCCGGCAGGGACTCTCGCGCATCTACAAACTGCCCTTCTCCACTTTATTTGGGGGGGAAGCGCCCGCGCTTGCATAAACAATGGGCATATCGCGGTTTGAACGAGGGCGACCTTGGGATTCCCAATCTTCAGCAATATTTCCAAGCTTCCCAACTCCGTTATCTGGTAGAATGGTATAGACCTGAATCTGAAAAGAGATGATTATTTCAAGATAGGACCATGGCACAAACATCTCTTTGGAAAATCCTCTACAAAATGCTCACACCCAAGCATACACCAGCTCGAGCGGCAGGACAGAAACGTTGGGAGACAGAAATGGGGAGGACCTTCACAGCCCCGGAGTGGAACTCCATATTCTATAGGGCATCTCACACTTCACGCAGCACGGCGGGCAGGGAAGCAGGGGTGAAAATAGCCCTCTATTGGCATCTTACACCCGTTCAATAAAGGGAACCCAGCTCGCAGTGCACTTTGCTGGAGAGGGTGCGGGGAGCGGGGCACTATGACAGATCTTCTCTGGGATTGTCGGCAGGTTTGGGATTTCTGAACGGCTGTCCTGGACAACATAGACAAGCCTTTCGACACTGAGATCCCACGCTTCCCTGCCTATGCTCTCTTAGGTCTTCCCAATGCCCTTACTTTCCCCCTGAAATCAGTCCGGGGACGTCAAATGGGGATTGCCATACAAGCCGCGACACCGCACATCTTGTCGCTCTGGGGCTCTTCCACCAAACCCACCCACACGGGCTGGCTGCATAAACTTTGGTTCATATTGGGTATGGTACGCATTCAGGCCACAATCACACAATCTGCAGCCGCCATCCGAAAAGTATGGTCACTGCTACTGTCCCTCCTGTCCGTTGAATTCACATGCCCTAGGAATCTTCGCTTACTACGCCTCACAGAGGTCCCTCGTGATCTCCCCTGACCTATTACTTGAAGGCACTGTCCTAACTACGAATGAGACAATGATTGCCTTCCTACTATGGCACACCAGCTGGGGTGGGGGGAGTTGGAGGGGGGGGAGGTTTGGGTTTCCTTTTTTGATGTATTGCTTATATACCAAGCTCGGCAGATACGACTTTCGTAACTCACTCAGGACACGGCTCATGTATTTTGCTTGATTTTCGCTTTGTAGAGAAGCCTTAAATGTCTGTCTCGGACGCCTTTTATACATGGTGCCTATCTACTATAATGTATTGCCTGTCTTTGCTTTTAAACTCAATAAAATGTAACATTAAAACAAAGCATTATGTTTAGCTAAAATCCTTTTCACATTAGGCTCCTGAATACCAAGTTGATTCACAGTCAAGTCCCTCAGAACAATGGGTGAATCAGTCCCTGGACATAACAATAGACCCAGTTTCCCTAAATCAAACCACCCAATAATATCTTTTCCATCAACTGTAACATAAATTCTTGTATAAATGCCCTTTGAACTTAAATTTGTCTTCAAAGTATCCCAACATGGTAATATCAAGATTACCAAAAGCTTTCAGATTAACATACATCTCTAATCTTTTTTAATGTAATTTGAGACACAATAGTAATCAGGGAGCATGAATATATGATCATCTCCAGCACAACCTCCCCAATGCACATTTTCCCAATGGTGCTTTAAAACCTACAGCAATCATGTTCACATCAAAATATGCATCTGGATCATATTTCCCAAATTGTTACTAACACCACTTTTTGTACTAACACTCAAACCAGCCCCAGATTTCAAGCTACTACATACAATCTGGAAATGTCCAAATTTGTTGCACTTGTTACATCTTCTCCTTGTTGCAGGGCAATCAGCACTATTTCCAAGATGAAACTTTGAACCACATCTAAAAGAACTAGGCTTAGTCCCCTTGAGCTCACCTGACATATGTTTTTTTTCCTAATTGGACAACAACACAAGCAAGAGTGTTATTAGCATTAACCACATAAGTAGATAATGTTTTAGATGATATAATGAATCTTTCAATCCCTTTGGCTTTGTCTAGAGCCGCATCTCACCAAGAATGGGATTCCAAAATGCAAATAACCTCTCCTGAATTTCTTTTTGATTCAGTCAAAAACAATTTGGTTCCTGATGGAAGTATTCACCCCAGCACCAAATTCAAAATTGGCATCAAGTACCCTCAAAGCGGCGACATACTCTTCAACTGACTCTCCCCCATATTGCATACTTTTCGAAAAAATATGTTGCTCAATCATTACATTGGGTTCACCTACAAATTCCTTTTCAAGTCTAGTCACTGCCTCCTTGAATACATCCCAACTGTCTCCTTCTCCGCATGGTGGCGGTACAGGTTGTAAATGTTCAAAAAGGTCAATTGACGTAGTCCGCAAAAAACTGAATAACAATGTTCTTTTCCTTTCTGGTTTAAATCCAACTCCATCAATTGAAACAATATCATTTTCAAAAGTATTGTACCATTTGTTCCAAATAAGCAGAGGTTTCCCAGGTAGCAGCAAAAAAATAGATAGCTGATTAAACGAGTGAGCTAGCCATGTTAATGCAAACCACAAGTAATTTACAATCATTATAACATTTTGAAACTCAAAATAATTTACCAAAAAGGTCTGCATATCCTCGAAATATATTCCACAGATACGCTGCTCCAAACCATTGCCAGTTACAGAAGAGTACAAATCACTGACAATGTGATTCGCTGTTAAAGTTGTGTGCGCATCACAATATTCGAAAAAGAACCAGATGAGCACTACACTAGCCGTCTAGACACAATTCAATATAGCCATCCAATCCAACGCGTATGTGATGGCAACTCCTCACATTAAGCTCTGCTGCAGCTTCGCACGCACTTCATGCAGTGAAGATCCAAGCGCAGAGAAGCCTTGCACCGCTTCAGTTAGACGTCTTGCTCTAAATGCCTACACACAAGCATTCCACGCTCACGAACCCTTAGCTGTGGGTTAATTTTAGCACACTGTGCAAGCACACAAGGTGATGCAAAATAACACAGTGACTTACTTATGAAATCTGTTGCATCGCTGCATGAAAAGTGCGATGCAACAGTTTTCACTGCACCCTTCTTGTGACATGATTGATGCATCATATTTACTGCATGCTTCATCATTTCACCCCCCGCCAGGGCAGCATCTCTCCACACCGGTAGCACTGCCCTGAAGCTGGCCCTGGCTGCCACACAATTTACTTTCCAGTGAGAAATCTAGTAACAAAGGGCCTGATGCAGACAGGGTCTCTGCAATCATGGCGGAGGCCTCGCAGTTGTGGGGGAGTCTCCGCACTTGGAATGGAATCTCTGCAATGAGAATCCTAATTACAAAGATTCTGCTCCGAATGAGGAGATTTCCCCACGACTGCAAGGCCTCCGCCACAAATGCAGAGGACCTTTGTGAATCAGGCCCACTATGTTTCTGATGGGAATACCAAACGTTTTTTAGCATCAGAGGGACAAAACCATAGGTTGGTTGGAAAGTATTCATTTTAGGTAAATTTACAAGGTTGATATCAGATCTGCCGTTAAAGACCGTGCATGGAGTGTCCCCCAAAATAGGAGTAGGAAGAGGCAGTGGCATGACAAAACCTCAGGGAGGGTGACCCTACAAAGTACATGGAGGGGGTTCCCCATGCTCCGGACCCAGTCAGGAGCTCTCAGGCCAGGGGCCAGCTGCCAGTGCATAGTGCTGGGGTGAAGTGTTGGCCCTGAAGCTCACCCCCCCCCCCACACCTCTGGGGCTGTGAAGGCTATTGCTATGCCACTGGGAAGAGGGTGTTCGGAGTTTGTTTCCAGTGACTCATTAACCGCACAAAGAAATATTTTCTGTGGAGAAATATGATCATAGCATCTGACTACACATTACTTTATTACCACTCTTATACCACACTGCATGAATACATTCAGAAATATGCATATCATAATGTCATGAAAACCCTGTCTTTTTTCAGTTTTCTAATTTTGCTTCTGCTTGGAGGGTTTTCCTTATTTGCTACTATTAGTTGTAAATTGCAACCAATGTGCATGTCATAATGTGCACCCATAAGGCAACATTTTCTGCACACAGCCTTTCACAATTAGCTCCTCTTAAACCCTTTACAGAATAAAGAACATAAATTGAACTTTTAATATGATCCGATATGCCTATCCAGTAACATCCAGTATCCAACAAATAAACGGTTTTGTCATTTTATTGCAGGTCTTATCACCGATTACAGGGTACGTATCATGTTGTGAACAAAGTGTATATGTGTAAGTTATATTAACAATTTTCAAGTGTGTGCCCTGGTTGTCACATCAAAATGATTTCCCGTCAACCAATCAGAAAGTGTTTTTACCTCTAAGTGTTAAATGGATCTTATATGTAAACCAGAGTAATAGATAACTGTCTGCATAATGTGTTTGTATGACTGTTAAGTGAGCGCAAATACCTGAACAAATAATGTATGCATCAGGCTGGGGGTGGTATTTGCACTTGATTTACTGGATGTGTTATTAACACATGCATACAAGTTAGAATAGGTAGTTGCTATCAGGGACAATCTAGTGTTAGCTAACTGTGCTAGCTTTTATGTTCCATTCCATTATGTTCCATTTATGTACCAGTTATGTTCTTATTATTCTGCTGATCCTGTGTACATATAACCGTTCTTGTCCTGTGATTTCTATTTTGATATGTGATTTTGTCTGTATTCCCATTTGACACATGTACTGCAACTGTTACCTTCTTTTCCCCACAACAGTAAAGCACTCTGATATCCCTCTGGATCATGTTCGCGCTATATAAAACTTTATAAATAAATAAATAAATGTGTCATTTAACTTCCAATCAGAGTTACATAGTGACAGAGGTCATTTGGGAAGTCTCATTTACCTGGTTAACCTAATGTTTCTGCTAATTATTAAAAGTTTAACATTTATTTACGTGTGAGTTGGGCAGTGGAGGCTCGCATGTAGTGTAGTTCCTAGTTTCCCACTAGGCCCTGCGCATTGGAATAACATAAACAGTAGTATCGACGTGGAACTGGCTATATTCCAGGCCTCCACTGACTATGCTAAACTTAATTGGGTTGTGTTACCAACTAGCTCAGAGGTCACTGGAAACTTTCTTCTCTGCATAGGAAGTGATCAGCTTCCCTGGCACAGACAAGAAGGGATTCAGTTTTCCAACAACCGTGCAACATGACAACTTTGCTCCTCAGATCAAGAGTCGATCTCTAGGGTCGTGTGAAACAATAGACATAGATTTCACTCAGTCAGTCTAGTGCAGTTTACTTTCACAGTATGTAGAGAATAGAGAGACGGGCGTGTATCAATAAAGGGTAACATTTATTGAACAGTCTTTCTTCTCGTACAAGAGAAATGTATTGCCACAATTGCAATAACTGTTATTATAAAAAGTACGTACAGTAAGATAAGAATTGCGAAATAGAACTGTAAAAGCATTGATATGGTTTCTTAGCCATACAATGGTTTAAAAGTAATAAAACATATATACAGTCATATATACATTAGGCTAACATACTCAACTGGTGCTTCTAACTAAGCCTACCCCGGTGTGCCTGACCTAGGCCTAACACGTGAGAAGGGGGAGTAAGTAAGTAGCTTAAGTTAAGTTGGTTTTGCCAAGGGTTGTTTCAAGAATTCTCGTCTAAGGGTTTAGTCAACACCATACCTCTGAATAGAATGATGGAGGATTGGTATCTCCTTCAGGGGTCTCTCTCGATATCCCAGTCACCCGCGAGGGTAAACCGGAAGCGCCGGGACTGGATTTCTCTGCACGAGAAATGCAGCGGCTTCTCTCAGCGCGTCGAGGAAGGAGGGGTGACAGCGTCCGCGGGCAGCTGGGCTGGATGTCTTCGCAGAGGACGGCTGCACGGCTCCTCAAGCGTACTGAACCACAGTTCGCGCTGTAGCGGCGATAATGGTAATCAGTAGCTTCACCACCACAGGATAGCAGGCTGCAGCGACAGAGTGCTAGTTTTTACCAACACGGGTCATGCAGGCAGCTGGCATCAGCAACAGGCAACGCTCATTGCTTAAGGCAACGTTGGTAATATTTATACCTGACAGGTGCCGGGTTTGACGCAAGTTTGCTGGACATAAGACGTCAATTAAAGATGTCACTAGGAAGTGATAGTTATCAGTTGCTCATTAGAGTTCCATTACTAATCAAAACATAGCAAGCGGGGATTTCCAGGTTTGCTAAGTTTTTATCTTGTTGAAGAACTCGGAGTGTTATCTAGGAATATCAGATAGTGACTGCTGCTCTGTCATTGCACTAATTGGTCGCAAAGGAAGTAGCAGAGAGTCATGCTGGAATGTGGCTCTGTGGCTCTGCTCGTGTGAGGCCAGAGATGACTTTTCAGAAAATCGCACTTGAACGGTTATGCCAATATAGGGAATAAAGGGCTTTATAGCCGAATAGGGGCATAAGGTCACAGTATCGATCAGGAACCTAGATAAGCACATGACACCCACTCCACGAATTCATGTCCATCAAAATTACTAAAACTAAGCAATTAGATGCATGTGTAACATTGTGTAACATAGCCCACCCCAAAATACACAAATGCATTCGAAATAGGCGTACTTGTAATACATGGAATTTAGGTACTGTACGTAGTTTTAAAGCATAGTAATCATTCAAAAGGTATTGCATATAAAATCAATGAACGATTATGCAAAAAGAATTACACATGAAGTATCTCTGACAGAAGAAATGCGAGATAAATCATCACATAAAAATGCATTGTAATAACATGTGTGCTAGAGGCTGGTGTAATGTTGTTATGTCTCTAGATGTGTTTAGAAATAGAAGTGTGAAGCTTCTGTTCTCTAAGAATAGTTTTTACGTTAAGCAAAGAATTGTTCGTGCCAAAAAGAAGAAAAAGGTCAATATTTTAAAAATTGTCCAATTCAAAGAAAAATCAGTTTACCAAAGCTCCTGGCAGTTTTTTGTTGATCAAAACTGAAGGCCGAATCCAGAGTTCATAGGAACGCTGTGTGTCGGAAAGCTTTTCAAAAAGTTATTGTTTCTCTGTGGGTGAGAACATCGTATCAGACAGGCTCGCAAAGAATTGGTCTACAAAATCAGGTGATAGTTCAACCAAATTAGATAGCGCTGTAACTTGGCAGGTGTGAGAATGATTGCTGTCATCGAAGACAGGACCAGCCCTGCTCACAGAACGTTGTACCTGGATGATGTTGCTTTTGTCACTCGCTCCACTGTTACCACTTGGCTGTAGTACAGGAGTCTCCACGAATGCCGTCATCAGGATTGGTAGCCGCTGGGGACAACACAATGCGTGAGCCGTTATTGGACTTAGCAAAGTATCGACGTCCATTGGTACTGCTGATGGAAGTGAAAGACAGATGTCCAACACGCATTCATCGCCGCAAAGCATACACCGTAGCACAGGTAAAATGCAATTTTGCCATATCGGTCTGAATGAAAGGAACCAGGTCATGTTTAGATCTCTCAGCCTGGCCAATCCGAGGACGTTAGTTATCCTGTCCCGGTAGCGCATTGCTAGGATTGTCTCTTCCATTCCCATGGGAGCTATGTCTGAGCCGAGGCTTGCCATAACGAAGCAGGAGGGTCAAAAATAGAATCCCTGCGATGAGTCCCAAAAATAGTGGAATACCACCAAAGATGGAGTGCACAAAAGTAGGAAATATTCCCAAAATTGCCTGGAAGGGTGTTAGCAGTCCCGTAAAGACTGTCTTAAATATGCCTGGGATGCTTGTAGCACTAGACATGTTAAGGAGTTGGTCGAGCATTTGTACGAAATGCACGGGGCAATTTGTTGATAAAAGGTCATGAACCTCAGTAGCCGTCCTTGCGACTAGAAGATCATACGTCTCTTTAGATGACGTTATAGGCACTGTTGTCTGTAAAAGCACAGATTTCATTTTGCTTAATGTATCAATTCGTATAGAATAGAGATTCAGACGAGGCCAGATGGGAGTCACTATGTCTGGAGGCCCGCTCGGGAACAATGCTTGCATACAGCATTTGACCATGGACGTTACTTCTACTAGATAACTTAGTCCGGGCGCGAGGCCACAGCACCTGTGATCCGTTCTTAGAATGTAACTCCCGTTTGCGAGTTGCATAAAGAAGGGCTCTATCTGAGTTGCAGGTGTGACTAGCTGGTGGCATGAAAGGTTGTTTGAATTTCCATCACATGCTCCGTGTAAATTAATACCCTGACACAAAAGTATACCGCTTAGTGAGTGTTTACAGTTCTCACCACTAAGAAATACATTTTTGTCGCTGTCACTATAGCAAGAATGAGTGTATGGTAATTTCCATTCGGATTTTAAGTATCCTTTACCCAATTGTTCATATTGGCCAGCAGGTATGTACTCAAGGCACTTATGAAATCGGAAAGTTGTTATCGGAATTGTGATAATCCCGTGTATTATCCATTCAATGACAGGACTCTCTGACATTGTCAATGGTAATCGCTCGAGTTTCTCGATGCTCAAGATTGTATAGTCTGCTCCTTTCTGTGCCAAACTGATCTGTTTATCAGTAAGGTTAAAAATGGAAAACAATGACGTTGTGTTGATTAAACGCCAAGGCACATAGCCTGAACGAAGATTTTGCAGCGTCCAGCCTAGTTCTATAATAGAGCGTAGTTGAGACTGGCCATGTTGTAACATAGGCAAATCTCTGTCTATCACATCAAAGGCAGATGATACAATATTGTCCAACGAATATATTCTGGAAGACAGAGTCATTAACCCATTGTCTACTACAGAAAGTGATTTCTCCAAATTAATACGATCAATTTCTCGTATCTTTTCAGCAGTTTCAATTTGCTTTACTTTCCAAGCCTCGTTGTATGAAGCATAGATGCTGGTCGCTATGAAACGCTTTTGACGCTGTTTGCGTGGTCCAAGAATGAAATCGCGCAAATCAGCACCATCTTTTAATAAAGACAAGTGTTGCTTAATTTCAGCCAGTGTGGATGTAGTTAGCCATTCTAGGCAGAGTTTCCCTACACTGTATGTTGTTATTATTCCTGGATGTTGTCTCTGGGAATATCTTGAGTCTAATCTGGTCATTTTTAAACCCTGTGTTTTATTCAGGAACCTATCTTGACAGCTATTTGTGTCTGTAGGCCAGATTAACCACTTTTTCCAATCAGGATGTGTTCTGTTGAAATGTAAAATGTGTGACACGTCTAACTCATTATCTGCAGTTGCATTCTCAGCTATTGGCTTTGGTATAGACGGTGTTTTAAGGTCTTTGTTCTTAGCTAGGCCAAGACAAGATGTTTGGTGTACAGTGTCATTTAAAAATAACATTTGTTCTGGTATCATGCAGGTTCTAAATAGTGCTTCAATGCCTTGCACCTGCCAATCTTTTGTACCCCAAATTGTTTTCGTTTCAATATTATTTTTCCAATAATCAAAACCAAATGTCATCATTTTGTCATAAAATGCTTCTGAATATATCAATTTAGAATTTGTCAGCATCGTTTTCATTCCTGTTTTATCTAACAGTTTATAATAAAACGTTTCTGCATCACTTGTGTTAAAACCTGAAAAGTATTTGAATTTCTCAAAAAATGCTTTAGAACTGCTTTTAGGTGGTGTAGAACAATGTTCCCATTGATTATACATAAAAACATTTCTAGGCTGTGCAGATTTATGCAAGTAATGATCCCCATAGTGGGTGTAACAGAATAATTGCTCATAACTAGATGAACCTTGTAAATAATCATGATCTGTGAATCTAGCTCACATAACTAAATCAGACATCATGTCATTAATACTGTTAAAGTCCCAATCATCAGAGAATGTACTTGGTGTCACAAAGTCACTTAAGGAAACCTTTAGTTGATGAGGATACTTCAGGATTTCGACCGGACCATAGATCTCATAGTCTGTTTTCTCCCATACTACCCCACCAGGTATTGGAATTGCTGTGACATTTACTGTTGACAGTTCTCTTTTCTTCACGTGGGATGATCTGTGTGGTTTCAGGACTAGGTTGATGTTCTGACTTGCTGTGTCCATTCAATTGTAATGAACTTTCCTAAAATTAAAACTAAAATTAGGCAGAGTAGGAGTATGAATACCCCTGAAATAATCCAATGCTCAATCAACGGTGAATCCAGATATAATTCTTTGATTTGTTGAAGGAGTCCTGTTGTATTTTCTTTAGAATACTTTTTTGTTTCTGGCATCACTTCGGGGTCGTTAAAATCTTCAGAGAAGTTGTCGAAGTTGATGAAATAACCAGAGGCAGTTCTGTCAATTCTTTCAATCTGTCTTTCGGTAGCACTTTCTGATGCCACATCATTGTAGACTGGTGTTGTTTCTTGACGAACTGTTTCAATCTGTGTTTCAAGAGGCACGAGTTCCATGGCTGTATTGCATAGTCCTTCATTGTGCACTGCAGGCTGATCGAATGTGATTAGTCTTTCAGTTTGAACCTCTTGGATTGTTGCAAGTTTGGGTATTCTGTTGTTTCTTGGGAGTCCACTGGGCCTACTGTTGATTATAGGCCACATGCTTGTGGTTTTACCAGATCGATGGACACGATTCTGTTCTCCTTTTTACCAGCAAGGGGCGGTAGCACAACTGATCTTGTTCCGGTGACTGCCAAGACAGGTACTGCTTTTCTGTAAGAAGGCCCAAATTCCTTCTTAACCGCGATCTTTTCTCTGACTAGATCCCCAATCTTTGGAATCCAGACAGGCCTTGCTGGGGCTGTTGCGGGTGGTGCCTCGTCAGTGGTGCTTGGCTGTTGCTTTAACTTTATGTTGCTTAATGATTTTCTTGTTTCATTCAGTTCCTGTAAAACAGCCAAACGGTCTTTTACTTCAAACTGCTTTGTTTCTTTTTGTACCACTGACATCTGACTATCGAGGTCCTGAACGTTCATTCTTATTCCGAACAATAGTTCGTATGGGCTGAAACCTTTTAGAGAATTTCTTGGCATGTTGTTAAGACTAGTCTGGACACTTATTAAATGTTTGACCCACCCAGCGCCTGAACCTAATACCTTCGCTGTTATAGATTGCTTTATATCCCGGTTTTTTCTTTCTACCACACTATTCCCTTCGGGGTGCGACGGACAAGAATACCGCAACCCAATTCCCATGCTGGCCATGGCCTCCCTATAGGCTCGAGAGCTGAAAGCAGGACCCTGGTCAGAATGGAACGTGGTAATTGCGTATGTGCCGATAAAGACTCGCAAATCTTTTATAACCGTTCTAGGCGTCAGCCGAGTGCTGGAGGCCTCATTATTTAAGTGTATTTCGTCTTAAACGTTGTACACTGGGACGCGCTTCTCTTCTTTGATTGCGCAGATAGACCGCCTTATGCTGTCTAGAAGGGATCCTGAAACTACACTGGCCTGTTCATTTCTGCGATCTCTGTTGCAGTCTTCACAATTTTGAGCAAAACATTGAATATCTATACTCATTCCTGGCCACCAGTACTCTGATTGTAATTCTTTCAGAGAGGCTTTGATTGTTTGGTGTTTCAGACCCAACCCCATGTGTGCTTCCAGTAGGAGGAAGCCTCTCCTGCTCCTGTTTGGAATTACTCTATCCCCCACTCCAGGGATTCGAGCAAAAGGAACGGAGTTTGCATCGATTATGTATGCATAATTGAGTGGATAGTTTACGGGTAGTGCTGCACAGTCGCCTTTTACGGTCGTTCTTACTGCCAGCATGGTTTCCCCGTCTATATACTTATCTGTACGCTTTTTTGTGGCTACGGAAGCCGGGTTAGTTGCTTCCGCTTTGGCTGTACTAGCCAATGAATTCCCTGCAACGTGAACGCCATCACGTTGAAGACTCTGTGCGTGAATCACGTGAGTCTTTTGTAGTTCTTTGTGTAAAAGAGCTACTTGTTCCCAAAGCAATTTATGCTTTATTGTGGCACCTGTGTCATTTTTGTAGTCGTTTTCGATCCAACTCTGCAGTTTGTTATTGTAAGAATTGACGCAAAAATGAGAATCGCACACTATAAGTGTGGGGAATTCGCGGTCTGCATTTTCGAGCGCCATCTTTAAAGATCTGATTTCAGTTCTTTGAACCGAACAGTTTCTTACAGATTCAGTTTTTGTTACTTTCGGTCTGAATTTACCGCACAGCCAACGACCTTTAATGATCGCACATGCTGCATTGTAGGATTTGCTCTCTACGTTGAAATGCTGTACAAAGCTATCTGTATAGATTATACCGGCGTATTGTGGGAGAGGCAGGATTTCGATTGGCAGAGGATATTCTTCTTCATATTCTAAATCATTCAGTTCTTCGTATTGCGGGGCGAAATAGTATTTCACGTCTTCCGCTCCTAGAGAATCTATACACTGTATCCATTTTGGATCCAGTGACACTGTAGGCAGGTTTACCGGGCTGAATAGCGCCTCGAAGGCGGATTCCGCTGTGAGGATATTAATCCGTTTGCCGTGTGCTAGTTCTCGTTCATTTGCTAGTGCGATTTGCACTGCGTTCACAGTTCTTTCTGTGCGACTGAATGTTTTTTCTGCTTGTGTGTACAAGTGAGACTTAATTGAAATTGGTACCTTTTCTCCCTCATTAGAGGTTAGGTACGTGAATCCGCATCTTCCTGGGATGACTCGGATTACAAGATCACGTGTGTTGTCACGTGTGTCTAATTTTGTTTTTGCTAACATGTCTGTTTGCAGTGATCTCAAAATTTCTGTGTGTTTTTGAGTCCAATTGATTTGTTTTAAATCAGGTTCTATTAGTTCGTAGAGAGGTTTAACCCTCTCTGCGTAATTTTGGATATAAGTTCTTACGAAATTCAGAAAACCTAGTATTGATTGTAAATTCTTCAGCGTTTTTGGAGCTTGGAGTACAGCGCACTTCTCTAAGAAGTTGTCCGCTAGGCTTTTCCCTTCACTTGATAATTCGTACCCTAAAAACAGTACTGTCAGATGGGCAATTCGGGACTTTTTAAAGTTGAATTTGTAACCCTCTGCTGCGAACCCAAGTATAATGGTGTTCACTCTTTTCAAGTGAGTATCCAAGTCGTCGTCTGTGAGATAAATATCATCTACGTAAGATAATGCTTCATCATCATAGATTTGTAGTAACTCTGTTACCCTAGCTGAGAATAGTCCTGGGCTGTTCTTGAACCCCTGTGGGAGTCGACAGAATTTTTTCTGCGACCCAAATGCGGAGAAAGCGGTCAAGTATCTGCTTTCTGGTGCAATGTTTTGACAAAAGAAACCATTAGAAATGTCTAATGTCGTTTTATATTTTTTCCTAACTATGTTATTCATTAGGGCTGCACTATGCGAGTTTTGTACTGCAAAAGTTTTGCAACATGTATTAAGGTGTCTGTAGTCCAAAACTAGACGATATGAATTGTCTGGCTTGGAGACAGGAAACAAAGGATTGTTCATTTGAGAGGTGCATGTTTCAATCACCCCCTGGTATTCAAGTTGATCTAAGATCTCCCTGACCTGTTTTTTAGCTTCTTGCTTTATGGGATACTGCCGTTGGGCAGTTGGTTCACTTTTTAGCTGGATTTTGTGAGGCGGTGAATCCTCATCCCATCCTACATGATTTTTATACAATGCAGGTGCCTGGGCTACTGCCCATTTCCTGGCATATGTATATTTTTTGTGAATCGGTATGTGATTCGAGAAGGCAGGCATAATCACTTCTTCGCCACGAGGGCACTCCCTGACAAACTCCGGGGGCCAATCTTTTTCAGCTAACAGAATATCATAGCCTTTTGAGAGCTTATCCCAAAATAGACCCTTAATTTTCCTAGTCTTATCACCCTCCATACGCAATGTTATTTCGTATATTTTATGGGGCTCGCTAAGCCTGGTGTCGGCAGTTTCAACCTGAATGTATTCATTCGTGTCCACTGTCTCCAGATGACTCATCAAGTTCTTGCGCGCTATACTGATCTCTGCTGCACTGTCCAACATTGTCAATGCCCACTCCCCGTTTTTCAACTGTGTCCTCAGTATTCTCGGCATGGTTGATTACTCTACTACTGGCTACCTTCTTTTTCTGAAATTGAGATTTCTTATTTTGAGCAGGTTCCTTGTCTTTGGACTTGGTGTGCTCTCCTGGGTCTGACCGTCCTCTTCTTTCCGAATTCTGTGGAAGAGATCGAGAGGGACGTGTATCAATACTTTGATATCTATCAGGTCTTTTTATATTATCCCTATTTCTAAGGTTATATCTTTTCTCAGAGGGCTCCCGTTGGGGAGACTGGCGTTCTCGAGTCAGAGTTCTTTCCCTCCGTCGAGGAGACCTTCCTCTGGACTGGAAAACTTTTTCCTTGGGAGTGGATTGTTTATTTCCATCCCAGCTCTTTTTAGGAGTATTTAAATTATTTTTAATAAATAATTTTTCAGGATTTTCGAGCAGTTGGGGTTTTACTGGTTTCCCACCCAAGCTGTCTCTACCTAATTCTTCATAGCATTTTTCTATGATTTTTGCAAGCTCAACAGGATCTTTTATATCTGTTTCCCTCAACTTCTGGCGAATCGCCACAGATGCTGCTTCTCCCTTTACGTTGGCTAATAATATAGCCGTGACCTGCTTGAAATCTTTCAGTAATTTCATACCTAGATTTAAAGCGGGCTCTGGACCGAATTCATTTTGAATCTGTTTTTGCACGTCTGGTATTACCGCCATAGACGGAACACCGTGTGTTTTTGTGTAAATGGAAGCAAAGACTGTACCCCAAGTGTCGCAGTCCTCCACGTGTGGTGCGATTCCCATAGGAAGGCAGATGGTCAAGATTCTGTGTTTCTCAATAGGGGTAGTATCAGGAAATACTGCCTCTATTTGAGTGATTTTCTGGGCTAACCAGAAAGGAATTTGTTCCCGTTTTACGGGTGTTTTACCAAGACATGATTGTATGTTCTGTGGTGTAATTTTATTTGTGTTCCCCTGATGAGGGGTCAGCTGTGGTGTATTAACAGCTGGCTGGACTGTTGCAGTCCGTATTACATATTGGACTAATTGCCTATGTATTTTTATTAATGTGTTTAGCTGTGCTAACAGCTCTTCTTTAGACATTCTTGCAATGTCAGGATGTGGTGTGTAGCTGGCTAGAACCGGCCACGTGGCTCCTGGTCTACCTAGTGGACCGAGCCTGGTAATGTGATCATTGTGTTTTAGGGCGCCATTAAACCAGAGCAGGTGCTCTTGAAATTTAAGTGGAATTTCAACCTCCTCGAAAGGGGCGTACTCATCTGGAGGTTCCTCTATTTTGTAATAGTGAAACTCTTGTGTTATAGCGTTTACCGCTGGAAAGTTTATCCATGAATAGAATACCTTTGTCTGCCGATACTCGTGAGCCTCTATCACGAAAATTACTGTGCCACCTTGAGGTGTCAGTCCGTTTTCTATAAGTTTTAAAGTTATAGATCTTCTTAACTGGACCGGGATGATAATAGCATCCGGGTCTGCTTGTTCGGGACCTTGCTGAGTCGCATCTATTGCGGCCCCAGAGGTTCCGTTGTTTTCTACTGACATTTTTTTTTAAAAAAATGCAGGTTTGCAGAGTAGGTCTCCAAGGAGACAAAGATTAGATGCACAATATTTTGGAACACTGTATCCTTCAACGTTGAATAAACCGGAGCTTTACATAGGAATCTCTTCCTACTAAGGTCGGGCGGATTTTAACCTTTCACCCACTCCAGACGTCTATTGGAGTATTTACGGGAGAAAGGGGTGTGAAATATGCACGACTGAGTTACTCTACAAGTCTTACGTTAGTTTATCGCCTTACCAAACGTTAGGGCGCCATGTAGTGTAGTTCCTAGTTTCCCACTAGGCCCTGCGCATTGGAATAACATAAACAGTAGTATCGACGTGGAACTGGCTATATTCCAGGCCTCCACTGACTATGCTAAACTTAATTGGGTTGTGTTACCAACTAGCTCAGAGGTCACTGGAAACTTTCTTCTCTGCATAGGAAGTGATCAGCTTCCCTGGCACAGACAAGAAGGGATTCAGTTTTCCAACAACCGTGCAACATGACAACTTTGCTCCTCAGATCAAGAGTCGATCTCTAGGGTCGTGTGAAACAATAGACATTGATTTCACTCAGTCAGTCTAGTGCAGTTTACTTTCACAGTATGTAGAGAATAGAGAGACGGGCGTGTATCAATAAAGGGTAACATTTATTGAACAGTCTTTCTTCTCGTACAAGAGAAATGTATTGCCACAATTGCAATAACTGTTATTATAAAAAGTACGTACAGTAAGATAAGAATTGCGAAATAGAACTGTAAAAGCATTGATATGGTTTCTTAGCCATACAATGGTTTAAAAGTAATAAAACATATATACAGTCATATATACATTAGGCTAACATACTCAACTGGTGCTTCTAACTAAGCCTACCCCGGTGTGCCTGACCTAGGCCTAACACGTGAGAAGGGGGAGTAAGTAAGTAGCTTAAGTTAAGTTGGTTTTGCCAAGGGTTGTTTCAAGAATTCTCGTCTAAGGGTTTAGTCAACACCATACCTCTGAATAGAATGATGGAGGATTGGTATCTCCTTCAGGGGTCTCTCTCGATATCCCAGTCACCCGCGAGGGTAAACCGGAAGCGCCGGGACTGGATTTCTCTGCACGAGAAATGCAGCGGCTTCTCTCAGCGCGTCGAGGAAGGAGGGGTGACAGCGTCCGCGGGCAGCTGGGCTGGATGTCTTCGCAGAGGACGGCTGCACGGCTCCTCAAGCGTACTGAACCACAGTTCGCGCTGTAGCGGCGATAATGGTAATCAGTAGCTTCACCACCACAGGATAGCAGGCTGCAGCGACAGAGTGCTAGTTTTTACCAACACGGGTCATGCAGGCAGCTGGCATCAGCAACAGGCAACGCTCATTGCTTAAGGCAACGTTGGTAATATTTATACCTGACAGGTGCCGGGTTTGACGCAAGTTTGCTGGACATAAGACGTCAATTAAAGATGTCACTAGGAAGTGATAGTTATCAGTTGCTCATTAGAGTTCCATTACTAATCAAAACATAGCAAGCGGGGATTTCCAGGTTTGCTAAGTTTTTATCTTGTTGAAGAACTCGGAGTGTTATCTAGGAATATCAGATAGTGACTGCTGCTCTGTCATTGCACTAATTGGTCGCAAAGGAAGTAGCAGAGAGTCATGCTGGAATGTGGCTCTGTGGCTCTGCTCGTGTGAGGCCAGAGATGACTTTTCAGAAAATCGCACTTGAACGGTTATGCCAATATAGGGAATAAAGGGCTTTATAGCCGAATAGGGGCATAAGGTCACAGTATCGATCAGGAACCTAGATAAGCACATGACACGCAGAGGGAGTGCTGCTGGGCGACAGGGCGAGGGAGGGTTAGGGTGGGAGGGTAGTGGAGTCCGACATATGAAGGCCAGGAGTAAAGTAAGTAAATAAATAAATATAACTATTTACCTTGCACTCGCTGCATCGGCAACTCGACGATGCAGCGAGGGAAAGGAAAATATTTTATTTATTTATGTGCTTACTTTACTCCTGGCCGTCGTATGTCTGAATACACTACCCCCTCAACCCTGCCCCACAGCACTTCCTCTGCAAGCCGCCACTGCAGTTGGGTAGGAGATAGAGTGTATTTTCAAAGGTCAATATTGTTTTGAAAAGTGTAAATGACAGAAGAAGAAACTGCAAATACCATCCTATTTGTTCCTTGCAAAATATCTAATAATAGTGCTTTATAGCATGCTTTTGTGGCTGTTAAGTCCAGAACATCATATGCCTTTAAAAGATGCTTTATTGCAAATTGAAAAAACGATACTGAGGAGCATCGAAATGCGCATCTTCACTCACTCCACCCTCTCAATGCCTCTCTCTGGAAGTTTCACTCCAAGTCAAAAGCGAACCACCAGTGCAGGTGCCAGAGAACACAGCTGGTGATGACCGTTACACTAGGCACAATACTGAAATATAAATATACGCAACAGTGGGCTAGGACTGTTGTGCAATACCATCTCACTGAGTAATTGACCAGAGAATCATACGAGGACCAGGAATGGAGGAGAGACCGTTGAAAGGCCAACAGAGTTCAAGGCAATGGAGCTAAATGGTTCTTACGCCCTTAAGGGTAGAATATTTAAATAAAACAGGGAGAAACAAAAGAAAACTTTAACATTTTGGAGCAGATGGCACACACCCACTATTATTCTGCTCACACAGACTATTGTCGCCAATAGAGTTCTGGGCATTTCAATGTTTTAATAAAACATTATAGCCCACTGCTGAGGGCTGGGCCAGTCACTAAATGCCACAACCAAGAGTCACAGGTGATGAGAGCCTACAACATGAAAGAGACCATTAACGACTGATGTAGCCTGAGGCTGTCCATTTATAATGATATTTAAACATTACATTCATTGTGAGCAGGATTTTTATTCTTTTGCAGTTTATTGTAATTCATACTCTGTGTTTTCCTCTCATTGGAGCTGAAGTAGCACTGCTCCAACCACAAAATTTGAAGCATCAAATTGAATTGAATATGAATTGTCTAGCCAGATCTTGGTATCTGAGAATATGAGATTGGGTGAAAGCCTTCATGAGATTGACAAAGGCCTGTTGTGCTTTAGGGGTCAGAGAAAATCTTTTAGTTAAGTTCCCCTTCTTCAAAGTGGCAGATATATAGCTATTCATGTTGGGACAGCACTTAAAGGTAGCCAACCCTAAAAATTCTGGGTCTCGTTAACGGACTTAGGTATCAGCCAGTCCCGGATTGCAGAGATCTGAAGAGGGTCCATAGATAAACCACTACCAGACAGGCCATTCTCCACATACTCAACTTCTGTTCTTTCAAATTCACACTTCTCAGCTTAGTGGTGGTCAATTAGTGGTTTTCCCTGAGACAAAGAAAAATGGAACAAAGATGGTTTTGATGTTGGAGAAAGGAAGCAGAAAAGATTGTGATGTTGTCTAGATACACCACAATTAATTGGTTAAGTACACCAGAGAATTTCTCATTAATCTCTGGAAAACTGCTGGAGCATTGGGAAGCCCAATATTATTGATATTCATGGTGCCCAAAGGAAGTTCAAAAGGCTGTCATCCACCCTTCAGCCTTCTTTATCCGGAGCAGGTAGTAAGCTCAATGGAGATCTAACTTTGTGAAATATTTTGCACACTGATCGGACTCAGGGATAGCTTTGATGAATGAAAGTGGGTAATGTTCCTTAATGATGACCCTATTCTATCCGTGGTAATCAATACAATTTCTTAGCACTAAAAACTTTTTTAGGACAAAAAAGAGAGACTCTCCACCAGGGGATGTTGACTAGACAATCTGGCCATTCTGAAGGTTTTCATTCAGATATTCCTGCAGAACCAGTTTCTCAAGCTGGAAAAGAAAATGTATCCTGCCATATGGAATTAAGGCTCAAGGTATGGACTGAATGGCACAGTCCGAAGCCCTATGAGGAGAGAGAGACACACAGAAGTAAGCTACTGGAAGTCATAAAGAAACTCATGGTAAGCCATTGGAATGGGCAAAGTCTGGACTATAGTGGAATGAGACTGCACTTCAGAAAGTTCTTTTGTCACTGGGGCCTAATAGCTCCCGCTCAAGCAACAATTGTCTCTACAGAACGCCCATCTCCCAAATGATGTAGGGGTTTTGTCGTTCCAGCTAGGATATTCCAAGCATGTTGGCATAGTTAGGCGATGTGATTAAATCAAAGGCACCCATCTCTTCATGATTCCACTACAAAGAGACAATTAACAATACCTTTTTTTGGAGGCGGACAAAAAAGCATATTGCAATTGCAAATTTCATCACCTGAATGACTAAATCAACATTCGGTAGATGTCATAATACAAACATTTGCTTAACACCTTCGCAGCTATGGAACGTCCAGCTCCAGTGCTGAACGTTCCATTGCGCAGGTGCAGTTGGAATGTCCAACGGCCGACGGCAGCACTCCCGAGGTAGTGGTGCCGTCGGCCGTTGGAATAGGCGCAGCACTTAAGGTACTAAAATGGTGGACAATCGATTACTGTGCATATTTACAGGAAAGCTTTTGGAATTCATTGCGATTAACATAAAGGTCAGTACTCCACTCAAAATTTTGAGGCATGTAATGTATTTTGGCTTCACTTTTATTGGTACTCAATCACTCTTTATGTGGTGTTTTTATCCTCTAAAACGAATTTCTTTTTAAATAAAATTAAGTCTATGCTTTGCAAACGTCCTTGGTTTAATTTGCGCAATACTATTTTATAATAAAATAATTTGGCTTTAAAAGACATCACATAGAACACCTTAGTGCAAACCATGCAAGTAAAAATCATGATGTAGTTAAGGGCAATACACACATAACACCATTTGGACTAACCAATGTGGTCAATGCAATCTAACACAGCATGATTATTGGATACATTGGGCCATCATATTACTTTCATCAGGACACATTTACTATTCTATCTTCGGTTCTAGTACTCAAAGTGCAAGCACCACTTTGGGGTAGACCGATGATATGGTCATGTCAGTGTAATGGCAGCCCCCTGAAGTTGAAAGACTCCTAGAGAGAGAGTTAACAATTTCAACATGCCCATTGCTTTTGCATATATTTTACCTTTTTGTCGACAGATTTTAATGCATGCAAATGTTCTAAAGAAACTATTATAACTTTTTAAAACTCCATTAATAAATGTTTATTTTCAGGTCATTAAAAAATCCACAAAATATTTGAAAACATGTTAACATGTAGCACCATGCTGATTACATTTGTAATTCTTTAGAAAAACTGAACAAATGTTTTAAACTATTCCAAATATTTTCAAAATAGATTGGAGTTATAATACTATTAGAGTACAAATTCTAACTTTTGACTGTATCGGATATCTTTTAGGACTTGTTAACTAACAGTACTAAAACTTCTAAAATTAACTGTTACATATTTTGACACATTTTAAAAATATCTTAAAGCAATTGTTAAGCAGTTTAACCAACAAAGCCAATCATAACAATGTTAACATGGTGTTCAATTACAATCACCTTTTGAAGTGCAACCAATATGTTAGAACTTATAAAACTAGAAGGTTCAACTTTGTAACACTCGTACGTACTGTTTGAAAGTACTCTTTTTCAAAATATGAGCATTTCAGTTATTTGACCAGCAATTATTTAGAAAAATAATTGTAAACTTTTTTATGAGTCCAACAGTATAATACAATAGCTTTCACATTTTTAACTGGCAGTTCAACACTTGCTTAAAACTCAATATCCATTTCAATGAATTCTTATATTTTGAATATAAGATATTTTTTGTGTTGTGTCAAAACCAATAAATGATACAAAAGAAGAAAATATAATCTGGCACTTCCACAGGCAGATATCACAATCTGACCAGTCTCTAACTTAGACATAGAATGGATAGTACTTGCAGATAGTTTAGGTAGAAATGATTAAAGCCATTTGCTGGTCACAAAATACTAATTAGACTTAATTTTTTAGAAATATTTCCAAACTTTTTTTTCTAAAACGTAAAAAATTAAAAATAATTAAATATTATTTTGGTAACCCCATTGTGTTAACGTTTCCCCGGTCACTATTACAATTGTTTATCCAAACATTCCTGATTATAAAAGAAATTATTTTAACAAATATTAACCTTTTTAAATTCTCTACAAATGTTTAGGGGCTGTCTAACTGACTACTCCTGTTTTATCATAAATTCGAGCTGTAGTAATCAGTTTTCAATTTCAAACAATAAACCTTAAAAAACACAAACGTAGAATTTGGACAATGGCAAAAGTAAATTAGATAAGGAAAAGGAAGGAGCAGGGACATGAACGAGGTATGGGAAGAGGTTGGCAGAAGAGTGTGGAAGGGAGTGAAAAATGCTAAGACGTGTACAGGAAAATGGGTCACCATTTGTATATTGAAAAAAGAAACACAAAAATTGTGGAAATAGATTTGAAGACACTGAAGAGAAAAAAATAAGGGTGAATAGGCAGTAATAGGAAATGTGACTTTGGACTGTCTACTCCACTGCTCCCAGAACTGCCTAGATTAAATAAAGAATAAAGGCAGAATGAAGGAAGGGGAGAACAACTGAATGAGCAAAAAGGTGCAGTAGTAAAAACGGGAGGTTACAAAAGTACCTAAGTATTGAAGAATATGCTCCCAAGTAGTTCAAGAGCATAATTGAGAACAACAGTGCAGTGAAAGAGAGGGGATGTGGTCAAAAAGAAAAAAAAACTGTGTAACATGCAAGTGCAAAATAAAAGATATTGCTTGAATTGTTGGATTGTTTATTTTCAAGCCATTTATCATAAACATTCTATTAAGCATTTTAGGTTAAATAGTTTTTCACAATTGGAATTCTACAAATGTGTTTTTCTCATACAACCACCCTACTGCCTGGAATACTGTAAGGAACCTCTTCTGGTCTTGGCGGAGCAGGATCCCCACCATAGTCTGTCATCATAAACCTATGACTTGGTGACCCATCTGCCACAAAGCCACTGGATCAAGCCTTTGAAAAGCCCCACCTTAGATAAGGAGTTCCAAGGCATACATTTCCTGCTGACGTCACATTGCCTTGCCTGGTGATCTCAGGCAGGAAACATAAATAGTATCCCACACACTCAAGGACAATTCATCCTGTGCATCAGTGCAATTGATATTGTGTTTTGAGGAAATAGACCTCTGTGTTTGGCGCTTATTTATGCAAAACAACAATAAAATACCAACTCAATGCCAAGCAGCAGGGATGAATGATTTAAAGAAAGTGCTCACACTGCAACTGAGGGAGCACTTTTGTCAAAATCACCCCTAACATCATGGGAGAGGGATTTAATTATGGCAGGTGCTTCCCCACTTGTGGGTAGAGGCAAGAGCCTCTACCAATTCAGTGGGCATTCCACCAATGCATAAATGCTCGCTTATATTTTTCTTTAATTGTGAGAATGAGGTCTGCAGTTACCCTACCTCAATGGACTCTGTTATTATTTGTTGGTGTAGCACTCCATATTTTAGTGTCGAAATATTCCTTATGACTAATTGACAATCAGCATGAGGGACTGTGAAACGCAGAAAAGCCAATAGAAATGCTACAGTCGGTCTTTTTGAAAAACTGGAATTCTCTTGTGATTACTGATTCATATTATAAATGAACATTGATTGGTACAGCTGAGCATCAGAAGAATTCAAACATAAGTTCTCAATTCAATCTGAACTAAAACGTACAGATTGTGATAAGTTCACAGCTGGAATGAGCACATGGTGAATGTTAAAATCCATGGAGGAATCCAGAGGATAGGGATAACTAGGTAAGTCAAACCTACTCATAGCAAAATCTTTGATAATTGGAACTGGGTCTCAGAAGGCTGCCAGTGCTCCTTGGGAACATCTCAAAAAATAATGCAAACTGCTTTATTGTTATGGCTGTGGAGTCTGCACTTTAATTGGAAAGTAGGCTACTGGTGGACTAGTGATGTTTATAATTTCTGTAGGGGATGCCCCATTGCAAGCGAAGTCTATTCTGATGGATGGACATCCAACTGCATGCCCCGTTAGCAGATTTTAACTGCCAGTTTAGCAGATGGCTTAGGGACAGTTGGTCTGTCTGTCGTGCGAGGTCAGTAACAACAAGCAGTAACCATGGCTACCACCTGCCAGCACTGCACCATCCTTTCTGAGATATGTGCCAAAGTGATCATGTCATTGTATCAATAGAAACAATCTGTGTCACTGTGCAATGTAAAACTAAAACATTTTTTATATCTGAAACGATATCATAGAACATCATCAAATGCTGCTTTTGGAATGTATGTACAAATGATCTGTGAGATTATTTTACAGCACTGACATATGTATAACTATGAAATTGTCATTTGCATTTGAAAACATCATCTTTCTAAAACCAGCCATTGGTATTGACTCAAAGCTCAATAATGTTATTTTGCAGCATTGGCAGATCCCCCTGGGCCGCAGGTTCCGTTCCCTGAAATTGTGGTTTGTGTTCAGGCTGTATGGTGTGAAAGGACTACAGGAATACATACGCAAGGTAAATACATTTCATTGTTGGTAATTATTTTAATAATCCTTAAACTCCAATGAATGTTTATAAAACGTGCCGTCACAATAAAAAATCTTGTTTTGCTCTCTCAGCAGACCAATGAAAGAATGTGGTTTGTTAGTGCGCCTCATTTGTCTTCAGCACTCAAAAATCTTAAAAGATATTTATTGGCTCAAAAGAAGCCCCAACGTCATGCCTCATTGGTGAAATAAAACATCACTATTAGAGGGCTGTCTTAAGTAAACTATGTATGGCAATGAAGATTCTATAACGAGTCCCACTTTTCTTGAATACTAGCAGCCCGTCCCGACGTTGTACGGTGATGGCCGATGTTCAGTGTTGCCTTTACTTTTTGTTTGCATTAGTAATGTGTGCTTAATTCATCCGCAGGTTTTCATTGAGCCACAACTAATTTTGTTTTGCTGTCCTTGTTGAGAGTGTTCCCCCTGTGTGCGAATGTTGTTGTTTCCCAAATGTTGTAATTTGCGTCGCAAGTGTTACAGTGGTCGCTCAGATGTATTTGCCTGAAATTGCTTGCTTGTGAAAGGGGCTTTCCTTGTTTACGTTTTCGATCCCTTTACTAATATCTTTTTTTAGTTTTTATCGGCGCAAGTACTGGCAGTGTTCCGCTGATAACGCAGAGTGTTTGAAATGCGGAAGTTTTCAATTTTGTCCGCAGCATACGTAATTATTCGGAACCTTGTGAGTAAAGTCTCGTTCATGTTCTGTCGATTGGCTTTCTTGTCTAAGAAATGGGCGCCTCTTTTGTTTACGTTCCTCCCCCTGTGACAACGTTGTCGTTTGTCAAATGGTTAAACATTTGTTATATTTTTGTATCGCAACTCGTGTGTGTGTGTTAATCATTGTGTGTCGTGGTTGGTGGGCTGTGCAAAGCAACATGAATGATAGGCGGCCCTTTTTGCAAGCATGCACCCTGTGGCACTGTATTATTATGGAAGGCGCGCCCCTTTTTGGATGTCATCTCACGAAGGCGTTAATGTTTGAAGGGTAATGCCGACGAATGGTCGAATGTCGAGGCGAGTGATAGGCGGCCCTTTGCAAATGCGCGGGATGCACAGTTAAGTGTGTGCCTTGCACAGTGAAATCATTGAAATCGCATTTGCGCTATGCACATTGAAGTGTGTGGTGAAGTGTGTGCCTTGCACAGTGAAATCAGTGAAATTGTTTGGCATATGTTTATTGTTTGTACTTTGGGACATGCCCCTGTAAACACCCACATCTTTTGTTTGACACACCCCTCTAAACGCCCACATCTTTTCTTTGACACGCCCACGCTAACGCCCACAAGGGACTACTTTCCCACTTTTGGAATTTTTGCTTTTTTAATGTATATGGTGTCCAAAACTATAGCCTATGTCCTTCTGCTATATCTCTCCTTTCAAATGGTGTATTGGATGTAGTGATTGGTGCAGTACTTTTTGAGTTTACCTGGCTCAAAGGTTTGTGTTCTCTCTTTATAATAGTAGTATAGATAAAATTGTGTATGTTATAGTCTATGAATGTTTCTAAAAGTGTTTAGGTTTATTTGAATAAATCATGAAATTTGTGGGATTATATTGTGCCAGCCAAGTTTACATGTAGCTAGGGTTTTTTATGGTCTGGCCTGGTAGCGCATCTGTTGCCAGGCAATTTTGAGAAAATCACCAGGAGAGGGGTGTTTACTCCACCCACATGGTGGGAGCCAGGAATACATGCTTTGATTGGGCAGGCGCTGGGTGCTTTCACAAAAAAGTGCTTGACCTCCACACAGGTGTGAATATTTTGTTTAGTTATCCAACTTTTAGAGGCACAGGCATAACCAGATAATTTATAGTGTTTTTCGCTAGCAGCAGCAGCAGCACAAAAGGAAGGAGGGCAGTGGGTTTTTAGGTCTTTCAATTAATTGAACATACACAGTTTGAGAAATTAAAGGAAAGAAAGCCTAAAATTCACAATCAGCCACTATCTAACTTGGGGAATTTTAATTTTGAGAAGGCCAATGGAAAATCGTAGGCGGAGAGAACTGAAGAAAAAAAACAGTTGACTAAAAACCCACAAATTTGAATGACATAGAATGTAACACGCCCCTCAAATTGACCATTTTGTATGCACAGATGCCAATCTTGCTGACATTGCTCTTGTTTAGTAGCTATATAGTTGAATGATTGCATATCTGACAGGCTGTACGTCAGTCCATAATAGCGCAAAATTGAGAAATATGTTTAACAAATCTGTCTTTAGGTTACTCCATGTCCTTCCTTGAGGGTGAGAGGTATATCAGATTCTTTGTTTTTGTGAGGATTAAATATGGTTCCCTATAGAAAGTATCCCCATAGAAAGTCCCTATTTGCATTCGCAACCAATGTATAGTTCTTCCACCCAAAACCCAAAGGAAGCCCAAAATACTGTTTAAAACAAAACCATGGATATAATTCTCAAACAAGAAATATATAACCACGGATTTCAAAGATGCTTCCGTTCCATATTTTAAGACAAGGGAGGTCCTTTGGAGTGGTTCCATTAACATTATATATATAAGGGATATGTTACAATAGTACGCAGAAAGCGTGGAAAAGGGTTAGATGCATACATAGATTTCCCTACATATTATTCTGGACTTGTAAACAAAACTACTAAGGGAAATTATTCTACTACCGAAAAATCTGAGAAACTGCCCAGTTTTGCACACTACTATCAGTTATTTCATGCATTCTGACTGTGAACCTTTGCTTAAACTTCATAATCAACTCCAATCATTTATAAACCATCCATATACTAAACTGTATTTGACCCTAAAATGAACCCACACTTTTCTTAGGATATTATACGTATCCTGTAACACAAAGAGGTGGCTGCTGAAGGACCAATGTGGGAATTGTCAGGTGAGCAGGAAAAATATACACAAAAAAAAGATGGTGGGCCAAGGCTAAACAAGCAAACAAGCAAGAGAAAACTGATAAATGAATGTGAAAGGAACGAGGGAAATGTTCAAACGTAATGAAGAAGAAGACACTTTGTAAAATGTTTAGACAGCAGACATATCAAAGGTACTGAATGACTGAAGAGAGGCACTGGAGAGAAAGACTGAACAGTAAGAGTGTCCCGGTGAGAGAACTCTCCTAGCTCAGGAAAGAATGGGGATCAATTACGAAGGTAAGAGAAGACACTCCAGAGTGCAGAGAATGAAATTCTCACTTTTCAAAGCCAGGTAAATACCTTCCTGCAGACAGCAGACAAATATATATGTATGTGTATATATATATATATATATATATATATATATATATATATATTGAAATAGGGATGAAATCATCTCAGAGAGGTCGCCAAAGAAAGACAAACTCGGTCGGTATAGCTGAAAAAAGGAAGGGAAATTGTCAGTAAATTCTGAGCTGCAAGACCTGAAAAAAGTATTAACGACTGTGTTTCATTCTGGTGAGCTCATACACTGTTGGCACCAAACAAATCTACCTGAAACTAAGCTAAGAACTATCATCAACCTGAATTATAAGGACCGAAATGTGATTAGGTAAGACGTAGAGAGGAAAGCACAATGTGAAGAACAGTGCAGAACTAAGTAGAAAAGGAAATTGGAGTTAAGTCCAGGTTCCAAGTGAAAATTACAGTTAAATTGTACACCCTCAACAACAGAGATCAGCAACCCCTCCAGCTTTGCAACCTACAACTCCACACTTGCATCCCATTGCACACATTCTAAAGGTTCTGTCACATTCCATGGCTCATAAACCATGAGAGGAGTAATCAGCCACAACACACATCCTGCCCCTTATAAAACAACACCACCAAGATCAAGAATTATGGAAAATACAACATGATCATAGGAAATCAGAATATTACAAAATGTAGAATATTAAAAAATGACAAAATAAAATGTTTCAACATAATAAGCAACAGAAGGAAACTAGAGGTAGTATTAAAAGTACATTACATTGTTGAGAATTATTTCAAAGGTAAATATAGTCCTTTAGATACTTTGGTGCTCTCTCCCCTATGTTGGTCCTCCTTGCAGCAGTACCATGCAGACTATCACTGGACACAAGCTAATGCTTTCTGTTCTATAAAACTATAGATCTGTAGTGTAATTCAGCTTTGCACAAGTACCTTGAAGTAAAAGCTAATGGGTGTTCTTTAGTGCTTACTCTTTGGCTAAACACAGTCCCAATACCAATTGCGTCTGGATCCCCATGATAACACACAATTCATTCTCCTGACACGGTTTGTAGACAGGTGCTTCAAAAATTAGCACTTTATTCATATTAAATGATTCTCTTTCCTCTGTATCCCAAACAAATGGCACTCCTTTAAGCTATATTCTTTTAAGTGGCCTCCACAAAACTGTACAAGTGAACACATTTCAAACAGATTCCCTGAGAAGACATGGAAAAGTGTAAACTGGGACTGTGTGTTTAGTCTACATATAAAAAGGAGGGTGGTCCAGTATGTGATATTCTTGTAGGTATCACTATCTGTGAGTTGCTGGTGATTCAAGATCACATATCTGTATAATATCTGATCAATGTGTCTACAAAGAATGGCCTGATATTTTTTTAATTCCTTCTGATGTTAATCCTCTGGTTTTGAAGGAAGTACAATCAATATTGTGGGATATTTATGAGAGGAAGTTAAGTATAAAGATTTTCTAATTTTATATTCCAGGAAGATGAGGTTCTTGGTTGGAGAGATAAAGGATCCTTTGTATGTTATGTTAAAACAACTTATTAAGTGCACGTAAACCAAAAAGGTGTCTTGGCACTTAAGGCAGGGCCCTGCCTATCTATCTCTCTTGTAGCCCTGAAGAACTGTGGTCATCAAGAGATTTTGGATGCTCACATGGAGGTCTTTGATAACAAATTGGGGTGCATGAAAGGGTTTATGCACACAATTGTGATTAAAGACTCTGCTATGCCTGTACACCACATGGTGAGAAGTGTACCTGTAAGTAATAAATCACAACTGCTGGAGCATTTATGTCAATTGGAGAATGATGGTGTCATGGCGAAAGCTGATTCCTCTGAATGGCTTTCTCTTATAGTAGTGGCAAAAAAAATAGGCAAAATGTATTTGTGTGCCGATTTCAGATCTATAAATACCACTTAAGTTATCTGTCACCCACTACCTAAAATGTTATAAATGGTTGCACAATTGGGCAGTGCACATTACTTTATTGACCTTCGTTCAGTATACCAACCAATAAAATGACATGAGAAATCAAGGTCCTTGTCTATCCTTGCAATTCCTTTTGCAGCATATCATTTTCTACAGTATTTGCATGAATACAAATATGATCTTGATGCCTTTCCGGTATGCAAGCGCAGCAACAGTTTTTCAAAAACTGAAGTTTAACTTGTTGTAAGGCATAAGGAGAGTATACGCTGTTCAAGATTATATTCTTATTCATACTAGTACTGAAAAAGAACATAGTATGTGTACAGGAAATGACTGTTAAGTTAGATAAATGTAAATTCCTAACTGCATGAGTTAAAGAAGATTTAGCCAAAAATATTGCTAAGGTTCAGCCTCCAACAAATATCGATCTGTTAAAATTCTTCTTAGGATTATGTGATTATTATTCATGTAAGATTTATTCCTTACTGAACAACTTTGTTTTCGGCTACATGGTATTGAGACCCATACCTAAAAACACATCCTAATCTTTGGCTGGAACCGGCACCTCTGTTATAATCCTCTTTGCTTGCAGTTTGCCAAGGTGTGTTGGGTACAAATCCAATTGCAGATGGAACTCCAGGTAAATTAAGTTTATTCAATTCCTTACTAACCAATGCAGAGCTTTCAAATCCATTAGCTAGATCATCTCTACTGAAGATGAGTTTCTGTTACACAATAACTGCTCAAGTGCTTTCTGCTCATACCAACGCATCGACATCTCATCTCGAATTGATCAAAATCACAAGAAGACATTAGAATACAAAGAGTAACCATAAAGTTGTAATCTCATGAGCCCAGGGTCACCATGTGAAAAACTGATGCCTCTCCTTCATAACATGTGGTTGCTGTGAAAAATGTTTGTTTCTCCTTTCCACTGCTTCATTATACTTATTCCCCTTTCGAAACTGCCTGGTACTGATGGCAACCTCAAAAAGTTGATGAATGAAAATGCGTTGTTCTTCTGCATATATGGAACAATGGATGTACACAAACTCCGTGCATGGCAAAAAAGTCAAGTAACATAAATAAAATAACACAATTAGCTGGTGTATAACATGTTTTCCTGAAGAAATAGTAGCTGCAATTTTTGCACAGGAGTGCCAATACAAAACAAGTCAATACAAGCATAGAACTACTGAAATTCTTGCACCATTAAATGAGAAGAATGTGCTGCAAATAAAGTTTAGGTAAAATATTGAAAATTAACAGCAAATGAGCAATAGATAACGACCGACTTGTACACTCCATGTTGTGTGGATACGTTGTGAGGCACTGCGAGTGAAGCACACATTGCTACTAGTAGCAGTCTGTAAATGTAAACCAAGTCTGACCTTGCCTGAGTGGGATGTTGCACACAGGCCATTACAGCCAAAAATCCCAAATAAAGAAAAAACAATGCAGACTCTGATGTCGAAGCACTGTAGTCACGATACAACCTTTTGCTCACCAGTTCTTGATGGTAATTCCACTTACACAAGAAGATAGCATCCAAGGAGAATTAAAAAGAAGAGTACATTATTGTAAGAACACCAAGGGATGTTCGGCGATCATCACCAGATGTCAAGTCAATTAAGTTTAATCAAGGTACCTGGTGCAAACGCCAGCTAACAAGTACACCCTCCACAGGAGAGTTCAGCAATCCCTCCACTGTCCACTATAGAACACTGAATCTGTAATGCATCATACACATTCTCAAGCTTCTGTCAAATTCCGGTACCCATTGAACGTGACAGAAGAAACCAGTCATAATACACACATCCACTGGCAAAGGATGACAACACGAAATTACTATCGGCAGACTACAAATTCAGAAGGTAAGTGGTTTCAAAACACAGCTGGGAGACCTGTAGATTCAGTTCCATTTTCATCTTTCCTACAAGACTCTAACTACTAAAGAGTGGGTATTAGTTCTTCTTCATTGCTTTATAGGGGGCTTAAGATTCGCTGGAGCAGAATCAAGGAAAAGTGAGAGAAAGCAGTAAAGGCCATGCAAACGTTTAAACGAGTGAATAGCACTGACCAAAAGGAAAGCTGCAACTGTTGAGAGTGTGACTGAATAGGACAGAGTGGACAAACTATATGAGATCGCATTAATATGAATTATAAGAGCGCAAAGGAATGGAGGTGGGAATATTCCTAATTAGGAAGGGGGTATATCATTGCAGGTCGATTCGTTGTTGGGTGGAGAGTAAGGATTAATAATATTGGCTGATCTCAGGAAAGGATGTTGCCAAACCTGGGTATACAAAGTATTAAGAAAAAGTCACTTTCTGAAAAGTTAGGGGTTGTTAAGTCGAGAGTGGAGAGGAGTGCAGACGGGGATTGGGTGACATTTTCATTATTGGAAAGAAATGCAGGGAATGCAGTGTTTAACACACAAATTTGCATGTTTTTCCTTTTTTTCTAGGCATTTTCCCCTGATACATTTTGTCAGGTTTCATCTGCAGGAATTTATCCGGGGAGAACTATAAAGGTGTGATAATTATAACACAGTTAGTAATTGCTATCCCTGGACAAACAAGTATCACTTTCATCAAACAATATTATACAAACTTTGGGGCTTATTTATGAGCTCCTTGACACACTTATACACCGCCAGTCCTTCACTTTATTAATGCACTGGCGGCGTAAATAATGCACCACGCTGCACCATTTAAAAAAAATGATGCATCTAGGCAGATGTGTCACTTTGTAAACCCCTGTGCTACATTACACCTGCATCAGGTATAATTTATGCAGGGTGGGCGTTCCAACACAAGAAAGCCTCGTGGAGACGTAATTAAATCTGTCAGATTTCAGTGTGCCACCTCACAGTCCGGCTTTCGAGCCAAACACAGCACTGAAACCGCACTCATCGCAGCAACAGACGACATCGGAACACTACTGGACAACGGAGAAACAGTGGCCCTCATTCTACTCGACCTCTCCTCCGCCTTCGACACTGTCTGTCACAGCACACTCATACAACGCCTCAGTAACATCGGCATAAAAGGAAAAGCCTTGGAGTGGATCATCTCGTTCCTAGCTGGGAGAACTCAGAGAGTCCGACTTCCCCCGTTCAAATCAGAGGCCACCGAAGTCATCTGCGGTGTACCACAAGGATCATCACTCAGTCCCACCCTCTTCAATGTTTACATGAGTCCACTCGCTTCCATCGCGCGTCAACACAACCTCAACATCATCATCATCTCCTACTCAGACGACACCCAGCTGATCCTCTCCCTCACCAAAGACCCCAACACCGCCAAAACCAATCTTCACGAAGGCATGAAAGAAGTAGCCGTATGGATGAAAGACAGCCGCCTTAAACTCAACTCAGACAAAATGGAAGTGCTCATCCTAGGATCAACCCCCTCTGCTTGGGACGACTCATGGTGGCCTTTGGATCTGGGCTCAGCACCCATACCCACGGACCACGCACGTAACCTTGGCTTCATCCTAGACCAGTGGTTCCCAAACTTTTTTAACCGGTGGCTTCCTTGACCTAATAGGCAGTTGGCCGTGCCTCCCCACCATTTTTTCACCAGCGGGTGGGGCGGGGATGTAAGCAAGATCTCTGGAATACTTCCTGTTGGCTTCCTTAAATTAATTGGGATGCAATGAAGGTATTAGAGATAAAAAGGATAGCAGCTGTTAGCTAGCTGTTCACAAACTACCAGCAGACCATTAGTCATTCTCAGAAGTGTTGTACGCACATCAAGTAGTACCCGAATAGCATCAATTTGCAAATTTTGGAACACTGGACAGATGATTTTTCACCTTTTCTTCAAATTAAAGGTGACGAGTAGCATATTGGAAAGACCTGGAGTGCACATCTACAGGACTTTATTCATTTTGAAAGTAAACATAAAAAATATTTTTTTTATAGCTGCACATTAGCGAGGGCGAGATACAGGATGTACTCAAATATTGCGGTGGTTCACGTATTTGTTGGGTTGACTTGACATGGTGGCCCACCCAGAGCCCAATCTCCCACCTCATGGCATTGGCATTTCACCTGTTATTATGGAATTTGTGCACTGGAATGCAGGAGGGATCATTTTAATTCTCCACAGCACACAGATTAATAATCTGTACTTCATAAACGCATTTTGTGGTCAAAGCAATCCTTTTTGTTTTTATATCCTCAATGCAGCAAGTTTCTTTTTAAATATTTTATTCAGGATTTGAATTTGACCTGCTGGACCATGCCAAAGACTGATAAATATTGGCAGAGCCCACTGGTCTAATCATTTTCAAACTTTCACACATGAAAGGCGAGACTGGCTGCTAGTTGTAACAAATAAATACATTAGCCGAGGGGCATCAGTGGATGGTACAGATGTGAGGCTAGAACTAAGCATGGGCGAATTTAGCGAATCTCGCGTTCGCGAATTTTGCGGATTTGCGAACTCGCAATCCGCAAAATCCGCGAATTCTCGCGAATTTGCGGATTTTTTTTTTTTGTGTTTGCCACTCTCTGTCACCACTGCCACTCTCTGACTACTCATGCCACCCTCTGGCCCACCCATGCCACCCTCTGTTTCATCACAGCACCCTCTGGTTGTCCAGTCAGTGTACATTATTGTGGCAAAGCAAAGCACACCTTCCCTGCCTCAAGTGACCTGAATTAATTTGGGGCTGATTAATGTGTCACAGAATATTTATTTAGCTGGCACCTGCTTCCTTAGTGCTTCCTGATTAGTGATCTTTTGCACTTGCTAAGTGCTTTCATTGTTGCAAAATTAGTTACAACACCTGCCCTGCCCCAACTGACAATAATGAATTAGGGGCTGATTAATGGATTTGAACTTCCAGCCTGGCTCCTGCTTGTCTCCCTTAGCTGTAATTCAGGACCTTTGTGGCATATGTGTAACTATTCTGAGGTTCAGAGCAGGGTCACATAATTTTTGCAACTGGCAACTGAACTCTGGAGGGGCCCCTCAGGAAGCACTACAGAAAATGGCTACTAATGATGAGCCTGAACTTTTGAACCTGGTAAGTAGTTTCAGTTTTGCTAAGATCGTATTTCTGCAATTTAGCGCTTATTCGCGGGGCGCGAAGTTGTACTGGGAAGCCGCGAACTCACGCGAACAGTGCGAGCAAGCCATAAAATCCGCTGCTCGCGGATTTGCGGATTTTGCGGGAGATTCGCGAATCTTGCAGGTTGCGAATTTACCGAAAATCCGCAAAATCCGTGAGCGAAACGGATTTTCCGCCCATGCTTAGCTAGAACCACTGACTCATTGTTAGTGAAATTGCTCTCCCTTTCAGCTCCACCATTAAGTGAGGCCTTTCCCCACCCAAGCCCCTGCACTCTTGAATGGTGGAGGCCCTCCTCCACCTGCAGGTTTCACCTGTGCCTCATCCCTGGTGGTCCAGTGGACCTCTGTCTCCATTGTCTTGCTCCGCTTTTTCTCTCCTTTTTCACTCTGTTTTTTTCCTCACTTCTATCTCCCCCTTCACTCTCCTTCTGGGTCTTTCCTCCACTTTCTGTCGTTTCCCCTCATTTCAAACTCCCCCTTTCACTCTCCTGTGTCCTCTGTGTCTTTCCTCCACTCTTTCTTAAACTTTTTTGTTGTTTCCCTCTCATTTCAAGCTCCCCCTTCACTCTCATTCCGTGTCTTTCCTCCACTCTTTCTTGCACTTTTTCTGTTGTTTCCCCCTCATTTCAAGCTTCCCTTCACTCTCCTTCTGTGTCTTTCCTCCGTTTTTTACCCTCCTTTCAATCTTCCCCTTTCACTCTCCTGTGTCCTCTGTATCATTCCTCCACACTTTATTCCACTTTTCTGTCGTTTCCCCCTCGTTTCAATTTGCCCCCTTCGCTCTCATTCTGTATCTTTACTCCGTTTTTTTTACCTTGATCTCTGCTATATATTGTTTTCTCAAGTTAGAATCTTTCTTGCATATAGCTCTCTTTTTATTTTGTAACGTATCCCAAATACACGCAGTACAATTTTTTCATTTGCACACCTGACAATATGACTTTTACTGGTCTACATAAAACATTGAAGGCCCTTTCAATAACACAGAATTATATAATCCTTCTTTGCTCATGTGTCAACTTCAATAATAGCACCAAGGCGATTCATACATTTTTTGACACCTGATTGATTCCGGTCTCCCCATGTAGGAAAACAAAGAAAATGGGGCTTGGCTTGTTAGAAATGAAGCCTGTGCGCAGCGTTTGTAGTGTTTATTCATGCATGAGTGTGCTCGTGTGTTTGTTTGTTTTAAAGGCGCATAATCACTCTGGTGTGCTGGCGCTCTGCACTTCTGACATCACTGCACAGGGGGCCTAACGCGGCCAGATACTATCTTTCCCACATCGTGCGGCGGCGCCCCTGGCTACTGATAACGGCGCACCAGGGCGCCGCGGCGCACAGTTTGGGAAACACAGTCCTAGACTCTTCACTCTCGATGACCAATCAAGTCAAGTCAAGTCAAGAAATACTTTATTCGGTTCAATTTACAAAAACCATAAAAGTACAAGACACACATAAAAATGGTCCACAAATCACAAAGCAACATGACAATAAAAAGAACATCATTCTACAGTTAAAAAACAAAGGAGCATCAGTTAAAAGTTCACAGGATAAAAAACTTGATTCAAGTTACAATGGGCAATGTTTGTGGTAGATGTTCTACGGCCAATTAATCGTTTTGCCCAATCTCACTGCAATGGTTAAAAATTTAGCCACATTATAAATTTCCCAAATGTCTGTTAACAGTTGGAGATACAGTAAAGCTGGTTTGACCAATCAAGTCAACGCCGTCTCATCCTCCTGCTTCAACGTACTTCGTATGCTCAAAATATTTTCCACTGGATCCCCGCCGAGACAAGAAAGACTGTCACCCACGCACTGGTTACGAGTCGACTAGACTACGGAAACACCCTCTACGCCGGAATTACAGCCAAACTACAGAAAAAACTCCAACGCATCCAAAACGCATCAGCAAGACTCATTTTGGACATCCCTCGCCAAGATCACATTACCGGCCACCTGAAAGACCTCCACTGGCTTCCCGTCAACAAGAGAATAACATTCCGTCTCCTCACCCACGCACACAAGGCCCTCTACAAACTAGGTCCCGAATGTCTCAACACTCGACTATCATTCTACACACCCACCCGCCAACTGAGATCCTCCAATCGAGGCCTCGCCGCAGTTCCACGTATCCAAAGATCCACCATGGGAGGTAGATCCTTCTCCTCCTTGGCGGCCAAGACCTGGAACTCACTCCCCACTCACCTCCGCCTTACACAGAACCACATCTCCTTCAGAAAAGAACTTAAAACCTGGCTATTCGACAAATAATGAACCCCCTCCCCAAGCGCCTTGAGACCCTCTGGGTGAGTAGTGCGCTATATAAATTCTTGAACTTGTACTATTGCGTCAAAATCGTATGCCTGCCTCAAAGCAGGCATAAGGGCGACACAAGCCTTTCACATGGGGCTTTCCCCATGTGAGAGGACACATTACTGGAGTTGCATCTTTTTTCAGACACACCCCAGCAATGCGTCATTTTTGCGTCTAAAGATACGTCAGGATTCCTGTACAGTAAATACAGCGCATCCAAGTTGTCGGAAGGAGGGTGCAATTTTGGAGGAATGCATCTAGGCCTTTATTACAGACAGTGCCCAGGGGAGTGCAATACAGTTACACACTCATTTTTATTGCCCCTATCATAGAAGGGTTCCTAGATGCTTGAGAAAGATTGTTCAAATGGATATATGGATTTATGGATGGATGTGGGCTAGGAGTAGCGGGGTAGAAAGATGGGGGGCTAGCTGTGGATGCATACCTGATAGATTAATGAATGGTGTGCTGTGAGTGAAAGGATGAATAAATTCAAATGTGAAAAGATTGAATGGAAAAATGAAGTAATTAGTGTGCTGAATGGATGGCTAAATGCATGGAGTGAATTATCGAAGGAATGAATGTATGGCTATAGATAAAAGAATGGATGGATGAGTGCACAGGTGCATCAATGGGTGGTGAGTGCATTGATTTACAGATGACCGGGTAAGGCAACAGATAAGCAGGTGTATTGATGAATCTCTGAGTTAAAATTGTGTAGGGATGGACAAATGTATTCTACTCTCCTGTGTTCTATCCCATGAGATAACACCACACCCACAATTTTGCAATTTAACTGGCTATAGTGGGTGAATGCATGGGTTGATGGAATCATAAATGTGTAGGTGTATGTGGACCCATATACATGGGCCTAGTCGAGTGAATGACAAATGTGGTGCATGAACAGATAAATACATTTGTGGGTGGTTGGATTGACATGGTTGTATGAGTATGATTGGCTGTCTACAGGAGTACAGATGAGTGACTATGGCTTAATAAATGCATGAATGGTTATGGATGGGTCAGTCCCTTAGTATATGTGTTAGAGGGATTTGCATGTATCTAGATTGTTGTTTGTCATATAATGTAATGTGGTAGATTAATAGATGGATTTTGGAGGTTGAATTGATGAATGCATGGGTGGGAATGGCCAGATGTATGAATGGGTATTTCTGATAGCTACATCTGCCAGTGGATTCCTCACCTTGTGAATATCTCCTTGAGTCATCAACATTCAGAAATTCTTTTTGTAGCTACCCGTGGACGTGGACGACGTCATAGAGGCACGGCATCGCAAGCGGCTCCGCTGACGTCACTGACACTACAATAGGCCCACGCCGGCGTGATGACATCAGTTCCCTTTTTTCCACGTCGTCGACGCTAACGGTTTCGGGGAATCTCTGTAGCCTTTTAGTAACTTTGTTGCTATTTTCATCACTTTCCTGTTTCTTTGTGTCCTTCACGATGTCGACAAAGGAGACCGGTTTCAAGCCTTGCAGAAAATGTGAGAAAATTATGTCAATCACGGACCCACACGAAGATTGCATCTGGTGTCTAAGTTCGGACCATGATGTAGATGGATGTTCTTCATGTCGGAAGATGAACCCGAAGGCTCTGCGTGAGAGAGAGGCCAAGCTACTGGTGGCAAAGCTGAAAGGTGACTAGGAAAGAAAGACTTTGAGGTCTCGTTCGAGAAGGGCGAGGTCGAAATCGAAGTCGAGATCAAGGTCTCGGGTGGAGTCGACTTCGAAGTCATCATCAGATCATGCTTCGAAGTCAAAGAAGAAACATAAGAAAAAAAGACATGAGTCCCGACGTCACTCCGGTAGGGATTCGGGCTCGAGGTCGAAGTCACCCAAGAAGGTACGCTCGAAGGTGATTCCTCCGGAGGAGGACTTGGGTCCTGAAGGTGAGGCTTCGCCTTCGGAGTCACAGGTTCAGTCGCTGGCTCCGTCTCCGGTTCCCTCTCCGGCACTGTCCTCGGCCCGACAGGATGAGGAAGAAGTTCCTGTGGGTGAGGATTCTGCACCTGTGGAAGAGCCGAATTCGGAAAAACCTCAAGGCCAGCCTAAGGGTCTTTAGCCACCTTTTCCGGCCCCAGGCGAAGAACCATCAGCGTTTTTGAACGCTATGTATGGTGTTTTTTCAAGGGCTTGGTACCCCTCTGGCGCACCTTTGGGTCCCATGGGTCTAATAGCCTTTAATTTAGGAGTTTCTCACTCCTATGCTCCGGCTCCATTTATGCCGTACATGCCAGCTCCGACACCGCAGTGGCAATACCCGGCTCCGCCGAGGTAGTCGACTGCTCCGAGTCGACCTCAAGACCAACCCACTGTTCCATCGGATTCTATACCGATGCCAGTTCCTGCTCCGTCAGAGTTGCTGGTGGATCCGACGGCGTGGCGTGTGAAGGAAAGGTCCAGGAGGGAGGCTCAGCGCCTCATGGAGGAGAAGAGATATACAGAGGCTCAAGCTGAAGTGGAAGAATGTGAGCTTGAGGAGGACTGTTTCGAGGATCTGGCAGGGGCTAGTAGCCTGGAGTTTTCTCCCGAGTGGGAGTTACCTTCTGTGTCTGATGCCCCTTCAAAAGACGTTCAGCCTTATCACTTGGTTATGAGGCAGGCAGCGGAACTTTTGTCTTTGACTCTACCTACAGTAGAATTTAAGTCCAATCTACTGACTGAGGTTCTGCATTCATCAAGTTCTGTGCTGGAACCATTGCTCCCATTTAATGAAGCTTTAACGGAGCCTATTATGGAAGTTTGGAAAAAGCCTCTAACAGCACCAGCAGTTTCCAAGGGTGTGGCAAGAAGGTACAGGGTCGCTCCTGAAGACCCTGCTTTTCTAACTTCTCATCCTTCACCTGAAAGTTTAATAATCCAGGCAGCCTGTTCCAAAAAGACTGTGGATGCATTTCAACAAGTGCCTGGGGATAAGGATGTCAAGAAACAAGATCAGGTTGCAAAAAAGACCTTTTCTTCTACGAGTATGGCATTAAAGTCAACCAATGCCACTTGCCTTATGGGGAGATATGTGCATGCTCTCATGGATACACTGCGTCTTCTGGCACCTAAGATCCCTGTTGACAGCAGGAAGGATTTTGAGGAGGTGTTGACGGATGCACAGGCAGCAGCTCGCCAGGTGATACAAAGTGGGCTAGACACTGCGGATTCAGTGGCACGCATCATGGGTACTGCGGTTGCCACAAGAAGATCAGCTTGGCTGAAATCTTCAGATTTTTCGGCAGATGTTCAAGCTGCTTTGTTAGATCTGCCGTTTGATGGTGTTGGACTCTTTGGGAAAAAAGCTGAAACAGCCGTAGAAAGATTTAAGGACAGTAAGGCTACTGCCAAATCTTTAGGACTTCAGACCAGGGGTTCTTCTACTAGAAGGTTCAGAGGATTCGGACGCTCTTCCTTTTGCTCCTATCGGCAAGGTCAGCAGCAGCAACAGCAGCAGCAGAATCCCTTGTACAAGTCGTACAGGGGTAAGCAAAGAGCTCGTCCTCGAGGACGTCAAGCCTCTTCCTCCTCCACCTCCTCCAACCCCCCAGCCTCAGAAAATCAGCCCTAGATCCGCCATTTAGGATCATGCGGGTCCAGTGGGGGGTCGGCTTACCCACTTTCTACGGGATTGGGAATCGGTTACAATCTCGTAGAAAATGGGTATGCTCTTCCCTTTCGGGAATTCCCTCCCAATTACCCTTGTCAAGGTTTTTGCACGGAGGAACACCTTTTTCTTCTGCAGGAGAAAGTGCAGACACTATTAAGAAAGGGTGCGATAGAGGTGGTTACAGAGCAGGAAAGGGGTCAGGGATGCTACTCCCGGTATTTCCTGATTCCCAAGAAGGATGGCAGACTTCGTCCAATCCTGGACCTCAGGATCTTGAATCTTTATCTGAAACAAGAGAAGTTCAAGATGCTCACCCTTGCTTCAGGCGCTGCTGGAAGAAGACTGAATGGTGTCACTCGACTTGCAGGATGCGTATTTTCGCATCCCAATTCTGAAGTTGCACAGGAAGTATCTCCGTTTTATGGTGGGATCGCAACATTATCAGTTTGCGGTCCTTCCTTTTGAAATTACTACTGCACCTCGAGTCTTCACCAAGATGATGGTGGTGGTGGCTGCACATCTCAGAAGGTCGGGGATTCCAGTATTCCCCTATTTGGACGACTGGCTGATCAAGGCAGAGTCGTCAGAGAAAGTGCTCCAGCATTTGCAGGAGACAACTCAGTTGTTGTACCGGTTGGGTTTTTCAATAAATGTACCCAAGTCTCACCTGGTGCCCTCCCAGCGCAACCTGTTCATAGGTGCTGTACTGGACACAACTGTATGTCGTGCATTCCCTCCTCCTCAAAGGATTCGCAACATACAGGAAATGATTCCTTTATTTTACAATGGAGCGGTCGTTCCAGTCCTGAAGGTCCTTCGCCTGCTCGGTCTGACGGCTTTTTGCATTCTGTTGGTCAACTATGCACGCTGGCACATGAGGGCGCTCCAGTGGTGCCTCCACAGGCAGTGGTATCAACACAACGGAGATCTCAGGGAGTCTGTGAGGATCTCCGGAGAAACTGCGGCGGATCTATCTTGGTGGAGCGTGGAAGGCAATCTGTCTCAGGGAAAGCCTTTTCATCTGCCTTCCCCGGTGGCCACAGGGATTATGGATGCATCCACTCTAGGGTGGGGTGCTCATCTGGGGGATCTGGAGGTCAAAGGTCTTTGGTCTCCAGAGGAAAGGTTGCTTCACATCAACCTTCTAGAGTTACGGGCGATTCATTTAGCACACAAGGCCTTCCTCCCTTCCCTTCGCGGTCAGTCAGTTCAAGTCCTGACGGGCAATACGACCGCGATTTGGTATGTCAACAAACAGGGAGGAGTGGGGTCGCAGTGTCTCTGCAGAGAGGCTCTGCGCCTCTGATCCTGGGTTCAGGACCGTCAGATTTGTCTGATGGCGAATCATCTGGCCAGAGTTCGGAACGTGAGTGCAGCCAGTCTCAGTCGGCAGTTCGCGGCCGACCACGAGTGGAGGCTTCACCCGAAGGTGGTTCGTCACGTCTTTCGGACGTGGGGAACTCCTCGGGTGGACCTGTTCGCCACTTGCGAGAATGCTCACTGCCCGTCATGCTGCAGTCTCCAGTATCCAATGCAGGGAGCCTTGGAGGACGCGTTTCAGTTGAGTTGGGGAAGTCAACTCCTTTACGCGTTTCCTCCCATACCTTTGATTCCTCTGGTTCTGAGGAAGATTCGTCAAGACCGGGCCCAAGTTATTCTGGTCGCCCCGGATTGGCCAAGAAGGGTGTGGTACACGGATCCTCTCCACCCCTCCTCTCCTCTCGCCCACCGCTCCGTCTCCCGTTCAGGGCAGATCTCCTCTCCCAGATGGAGGGGCAGGTTCTAAACCCCCACCTCCAGATATTACACCTTCATGCCTGGAGATTGAACGGGGCAACCTGAATTCCTTTTCTCTCCCACACAATGTGGTGGATGTCATTCTTTCGGCTAGGCGTGACTCCACTAAATCCATTTATTCATACAGATGGTCTAAATTTGTCTCTTGGTGTGGGGAGAAGTCTGTTGACCCTTTGAAGGCTCGTTTGTCTGATATTTTACAGTTTGCTCTTTCTTTAGCATAGCAGGGATTGGCTGTTGCCACAGTCAAGGGTTATCTTTCGGCATTGTCGGTATTTCTCTGCTTGCCGGATCAGCCGTCTCTTTTCAAGTCTCCTGTGGTTTTAAGGTTTTTGAAGGGCATCACAAATAAGTTCCCTCCTACTCCCTTTATTGTGCCTCAATGGGATTTAAATCTTGTTTTAACCTACTTGATGGGTTCTCCCTTCGAACCCTTACACAAGTGTCCTATGAGGCTTTTGTCTTTTAAGACAGTCTTCCTGGTTGTGATCACCTCGCCAAGAAGAGTAAGTAGCTTCAAGCTCTTAGTTCCAAGCCCCCATTCTTGACCATTCATGCTGAACGAATGCTTCTTGGGACTAGGGCTGCTTTTCTCCCTAAGGTGGTAACTCCCTTCCATCTGGGACAATCTATTACCCTTCCTGCCTTTTATCCTCCCCCTCACCCTTCCAAGGAGGAGGAAAGACTACACCGTCTGGACCCTAAGAGGGCGGTGAGCTTTTATCTTGATAGGACTAGAGACTATCGAGTGGATGATCAGCTCTTCGTTGGTTTTGCTGGCTGCAAGAAAGGAAGAGCGGTGCACAAGTGCACTCTTTCAAGATGGATCATCCTCTGTATAAAGATCAGCTACTCTTTGGCCAGTAAGGAACCTCCAGAGGGTATAAGAGCTCACTCTACTATAGCAAAGTCGTCAACTTCTGCTTTGTCTAGGTGTGTACCTGTAGAGGATATTTGTAGGGCCGCGACTTGGACCTCCCTCCACACTTTCGCAAAGCATTACTGCTTGGATGCCGAGGTGAGGAGGGAAGGTCACTTTGCGCGCTCTGTCCTCCCGGATTTTCTGGTGTAGAAGAGTGGACACCCTCCTCCGGGAGTGGGGACTACTGTGAGACTCTATTCACAAGGTGAGGAATCCACTGGCTGATGTATCTATCAGAAGAACAAGTTACTTACCTTCGGAAACGCTTTTTCTGGTAGATACAGTATCTGCCTGTGGATTCTTCACTGACCCACCCGCCTCCCCATTGTCCACTCTTCTATACCAGAGTTACTGTAATGTATTCACTTTATTGTAAAGGAATTGTTTATTTCAAATGTTTTATTGCATTTGTTTCACACTGTCTGTGTTACCTTGATATTTGTGTACTGTGTATACTGTGTATATTTCTACTGTCATTGGTCCATCCGTGTGCCTTGATGGCACGGAAAAAAGGGCGGAACTGATGTCATCACGCCGGCGTGGGCCTATTGTAGTGTCAGTGACATCAGCGGAGTCGCGTGCGATGCCGTGCCTCTATGACGTCGTCCACGTCGGCGCAAAGCTACAAAAAGAATTTCCGAATGTTGCTGACGCAAGGGGATATTCACAAGGTGAGGAATCCACAGGCAGATACTTTATCTACCAGAAAAAGCGTTACCAAAGGTAAGTAACTTGTTCGTTTCTGGGATTGAATCGCTCAAGATGGATGCTTGAATAGTTGGGAGTCGGTGGATAATTGTGTTTGTGGTTTGGTCGACTCTCTTCTGTTACTTCTATTTTTGCCTGTTGTTCCTCTCTCATTCACCTTCCGATATCCACCAATCGCCATTTACGGACCAGGAATAACAGATACTAACATTGTGAGCCAGATGATCAGCAAAATTAAAACTTTCTTTGGGTGAAGGGTTGACTTTATTAGTGGCTCTTTTTTTATAGATGTGTATTTTGCTTGATAATGCCACGATGGGGGCAGAATGAAATACATTCCCACATGTTGCATTAAAAAGTACATAGTATTTGTGGAAGAAAATCATACTGTGACCCTGTTGTGAATCAAGCATTGACCCCTTTTAAAAATAATAAATGCTGGGCGCGACATCATGTCAGATGCCAGATACAAACCGCTGAGCAGCGTTGCAAGGAGGTACGCTGGCTGTGGGAGTTTGCGACGCAAGGACAAACACATTTTGGCCAGAGAAGGGACGTTTCTGGTTTGGGTTCGAGGGCGTCAAATCGGTTGTAAAGGACTGGATTACCAAGCAGAGCCGAGCGAGGCGAGGTAAGGCCTGAGCGTGGCAGTAGTAGTTACCGCTCGCTGAGCAGTCCAGTCTGGTCTGGGTGCGACTTGCGGTCGGCCTGGGGTGCTCCCGCTAGCCTCCCCTTTAACCCCCTCTCAGTTCCAGAGGTTTTCACCTGCAGTTAGCAGCTTGCAAGTTTCAGTCTTCTTCAGCTTATTAAGCTTTATAAGTTCTTTCAGTGCCAAGTTTTCTTCTTTTAGGTTTTAAAACCCTCAAGTATGGCCATATTTTTGCATACAGTTTTTATATGTGCTGCGGGGTACGAGCTGGTCTCTGTGGGGGCATTATTGGTCACTGCCTAGGGGCATGGACGCCTATATAAGCTCATTAAAGTATATAGACACACACACCACTCAAAATTGGGCTTTTGTGCTGCACGCAGTCTGTGGTGTGCTGTGTGTAGGGGAGGCTTAGGATGCAGCCCCCCCCGTTGGTGCGGAGGCAGCCAGTATTAGGATGGTGCACCTTGTGCCTGGGGGAGGCCTGCTCCCTGCACGCACACTTATTCCTTATTTGTGTGCTTTCAAATCGTTCTACCTGGACTCCGGTCCTAATGAGAGGGAACCAGGGCTTGTCTAGAAACTCACAATGGGCTGAAGCAAGGGTGCTTATTAACACCCCTCCTCTTTCCTCTTTATATGTCTGACTGGCTGTTGGACCCGGCCCTTTTGGCAGGTTCACCCCAAAACTTTTTGCTTTTGCCTAGCCTGTTTCTGTAACTTGGTGTTGGTGATTTTAGGTCTCTGCGCACTTTTTCACTGTGGTCCAGTGTAAAGTGCGTGCGCTCTCTGTGTGTGTGGTGAGAGTGACTGGGGAATATGTGTGACCATGGTAGTTCCTGATGTGTGGGGAGTGCAGAGTCGAGTTTGGTATGTGCGAACTCGTGAGAATGAATGCTGCACAATGATGTATGCGGCATGATTGTGTCTAGAGTGGAATTGCCACTTCTAGAAGTTGGCATGTTTGTGTAATTTGTGTCTGGCGAGTGATTGGCTGGAGCTGGCTGGTGAGCCTGGCTTCCGGAGTCAGGATGGGTCTGCCCCAGTGGTGAATGGAGAGATTAGCATGCTGATGTGAGGGAGTGGTACACCTGGGACCTGAATAGGGCTGGGTTTTCCCTCCACAATGCTGGCTCCACCCCCTGTGGTGCGTCTGATGTCCCTAGCCTGGCCAGTGAAAGGAGTTCCCCATAACCAGTTGTAGCTGGTTCTTACATTACCTACACCCTGCTAGACAAAGGATTTTGGGGCATATTACCAAGGGCCTTATCGCCGCTTTAGCGGGAATTTTTCACCGCTAAAGCGGCGATAATTTCATCACCCTATTACCTAGCTGTCGCTAACACCAGTTAGCGACAGCTAGTAGGAGATAGCGGGCATTTAGGTGCCCACTTTGCATGTCAGCGATAATTATCGCTAATGACAGGCAAAGTGGGCGTGCCAAGATGTTAGCCGCTGGAAACAGTCGCTAACATCTCTATCTCCTATTGCCAACTTTTGGAAATAATCGCACTAAGCGCGATTATCTCCAAAAGCTAACACCTGCCCAGAGCTGTTCTTAGCCATGTAATTCAATGGTAGGTGGATTACATGGCTAAGAGCATTTGCTCTATAATGCATGAATATCGCTGACTTTAAAGTAAGCATGGGCGGAAAATCCGTTTCGCTCGCGGATTTTGCGGATTTTCGGTAAATTCGCAATCCGCGAGATTTGCGAATCTCCCGCAAAATCCGCAAATCCGCGAGCAGCGGATTTTGCTCGCACTGTTCGCGTGAGTTCGCGGCTTCCCAGTACAACTTCGCGCCCCGCGAATAAGTGCGAATAAGTGCAAAATTGCAGAAATACGATCTTAGCAAAACTGAAACTACTTACCAGGTTCAAAAGTTCAGGCTCATCATTAGTAGCCATTTCCTGTAGTGCTTCCTGAGGGGCCCCTCCAGAGTTCAGTTGCCAGTTGCAACTATTATGTGACCCTGCTCTGAACCTCAGAATAGTTACACATATGCCACAAAGGTCCTGAATTACAGCTAAGGGAGACAAGCAGGAGCCAGGCTGGAAGTTCAAATCCATTAATCAGCCCCTAATTCATTATTGTCAGTTGGGGCAGGGCAGGTGTTGTAACTAATTTTGCAACAATGAAAGCACTTAGCAAGTGCAAAAGATCACTAATCAGGAAGCACTAAGGAAGCAGGTGCCAGCTAAAAAAATATTCTGTGACACATTAATCAGCCCCAAATTAATTCAGGTCACTTGAGGCAGGGAAGGTGTGCCACAATAATGTACACTGACTGGACAACCAGAGGGTGTTGTGATGAAACAGAGGGTGGCATGGGTGGGCCAGAGGGTGGCATGAGTAGTCAGAGAGTGGCAGTGGTGACAGAGAGTGGCAGTGATGAAGAAGAGTGTCCCAAACAGGCTGGACACGTAGAAACAACAAGTTCGCGAAACTTGCGACCCGACAGGTAAGTTCCCAATTTGCGACATTGTACAAAACCCTCGCGAACTGGCAGAAACCCGCGCAAACACACAAAAAAAAACCGCAAATTCGCGAGAATTCGCGGATTTTGCGAATTGCGAGTTCGCAAATCCGCAAAATTCGCGAACGCGAGATTCGCAAAATTCGCCCATGCTTACTTTAAAGCGATATTCAAGCATTTCGGCCGATTTTTTTATTGCTTAGGAGATAAACCTTGATAATATCAAGGCTCCCAAGCGATAAAAATCGGCGATATAATTTCGGCCGCTAACCAAGCTGAGCAATATTTTTCGCTCATGCTTGGTAATATGCCCCAGAGTGTATAAAAAGAGGCTGTGACCTCTTGTAAGATGTCCTTGTTTCTGACTGGAATCAACCAGGGGCGTGCTGCTGCTGGGGCCCAGGGGAAGGCTTGCCTCCCTGGGCCCTGCCCTGCCCCTGGATCCCTGGATGCTGGAGGAATTGCCTTGCTGGGAACTGATGGGCTCCATCTTGATGCTTAAGGACTTCTTTTGACCCTTTTTGCTGTAGAAGTCATTTTCTGCTCTGGGGCCTGTGGTTTTAGCTGTGTCCTTTTTATTTTAAGTCCTCTGGTTACACTAGCACCTGGGAGCGCTTTATTTTGGCCCCTAGCGCTGGATAGCGCTTTATTTTACACTAGCGCCTGATTTTGCCCCTAAGCGCTTTGTAGCGCTTTTAGTCCTCCCAAGCGGCTGCCCATGCCGCATATTGCTGCGTTCCGGTATTATTTGTATTTTAAACGGGAGCCTACCCCGTAGTTTGCCCACCTATCACCAACGCTGCCCCGGGCAGAGAGGAAGCAGCCTCTGACGTCACAAAAAGGCCGCGCTGGGATTGGCCCAGTCAGCAGAGACTCCTCCCGCGTCACTGGTGAGGAGCTCCGTGATTGTCTCTTCCCGGGAGGGCTTCCCCAGGCAACCACCCGGAAGCCCCGGCCGAGAAGAAGCTGGCAGAGGAGAGCGGAGTCCCCGGAACCGCCCCGGAACAGGGCTGGTGGGGGCTCCACGAGTGCCCCTGTGTAGCCGGTCCAAACCCGGTTCCCGTTCTGAGCGGGCCCGCCGTTGCCGGCCGCTCCAACCGGAGAGGCCATTTGTTTAAAGCCCAGAGAGGCTCGAGCGTCTTGGTGAGCGCGAGTCCCCGAGGAGCTCTCCCCCAGCGTGGCCCTGTCTGGGTAAGGGCCTAAAGGGCTCCGGGGGCCTCTTTGAGTTACAAGCCCCGAGAGGCTCAGGGCACAGTTTTGGTTGATTAGAGCCCACGAGGCTCTGGGGGACATTTAGTTGATTCTGAGTCCCCCGGGGGGGGACTCCACCGAAGGCTCCAGCATTTCTGAAGAGCCCACGAGAGGCTCAGGGCATATTTTGTTCTGGAGAGGAGCCCATGGTGGTTTACAGGGTGCTAGTGTGCTCCACAATGCTTGGGGGCAAGTTCTTTTTCCCCAGTGGCGCAGAGTTGTTGTGAGAGCTTGTGTACTCCAGGAAACCTGGTTAGTGGCTCCAACATGTGGAGCAATTGGCTTTAAGGGCCACTGAGAGCCCGTGGCTCCTAGTTGGCATAGAATAAGTTAAGGAGTCAGAGGGTTCCAGGGGACATGTGTAGCTTAAGAGTCTAGAGGGCTCCAACATGTTTGGCGCAGTTTTGTCCCAGGGGCTAGTCAGAGCCCTTGCCGCAGTTTGAAGTTCCCAGCTGCCCAGCAAGTAGTAGGCAGCTGCACCGTTTAGGCTTTTGTTTCTGTTCAGGGGACCTGTTCTTGGTGAACTCAGGAGTAAGTCGCACTCCTTCGCCCCTACCTTGGCCTGTCACAGCTGCGCAGCACTTAGTGCCAGCTGCAGCGTTTAGGCCCTTGTGACTGTTCCCAGCTGCCCTGCAATTAGTGGGCAGCTGCAACATTTAGGCTTGCGCCTGTGGCGCACCCCTGACTGGTGCTGCAATGACAGCGAGCTCTGACATTCTGGACACAGGGCATTTGAGCCCCTTCTTGAGATGGCCAGTTGGCCAAGGTGACTGGTATATGGATAGGGCGCAAGGCCCTAATGTGATTTTTGTGCAATGTGATTTTACTATGTTTATGATGGTAATTGCCTAATGTGATTTTTGCGCAATGTGATTTTACTATATTATAATGGTATTTGCCTAATGTGTTTTATGCGGTACAAAAGGGGGTGGTGATGGACGGAGCATCTGAATCAATCAAACACTCACACCAACCCAGTTCAGACATGGCTATATGCAAATCAGTCTGACCCTGTGCCTCAAGGGAACAGTCCAGCCCGAACTGCCAAGCCATGTCTTCCCTGGACCGGAAACAAGCTTCCGAGGACCGGTTTCTGGCATTCCAGCCGTCTTCAGCCCGGCTTGCTTGAATCCAGTGGCAAAGTGACCAAGGGACTCACGTCTGAGCATACCCTGCCACACTTATGGCGGCCAAAAGCGGTACAAAGGTGGGTGGTGATGGACAGAGCATCTGAATCAATCAAACACTCACACCCAGTCAAAAGATCTGGGTTTAATCCATCACCGTTCTTTAGCCCACTCTGCCACCCCAGTTCAGACATGGCTATATGCAAATCAGTCTGACCCTTTGCCTCATGGGAACAGTCCAGCCCCATACTGCCAAGCCATGTCTTCCCTGGACCGGAAACAAGCTTCCGAGGACCGGTTTCTGGCATTCCAGCCGTCTCCAGCCCGGCTTGCTTAAATCCAGTGGCAAAGTGACCACGGGACTCATGTCTGAGCATACCCTGCAACACTTATGGCGGCCAAAAGCGGTACAAAGGTGGGTGGTGATGGACGGAGCATCTGAATCAATCAAACACTCACACCCAGTCAAAAGATCTGGGTTTAATCCATCACCGTTCTTTAGCCCACTCTACCACCCCAGTTCAGACATGGCTATATGCAAATCAGTCTGACCCTTTGCCTCATGGGAACAGTCCAGCCCCATACTGCCAAGCCATGTCTTCCCTGGACCGGAAACAAGCTTCCAAGGACCGGTTTCTGGCATTCCAGCCGTCTTCAGCCCGGCTTGCTTAAATCCAGTGGCAAAATGACCAAGGGACTCATGTCTGAGCATACCCTGCAACACTTATGGCGGCCAAAAGCGGTACAAAGGTGGGTGGTGATGGACGGAGCATCTGAATCAATCAAACACTCACACCCAGTCAAAAGATCTGGGTTTAATCCATCACCGTTCTTTAGCCCACTCTGCCACCCCAGTTCAGACATGGCTATATGTAAATCAGTCTGACCCTTTGCCTCATGGGAACAGTCCAGCCCCATACTGCCAAGCCATGTCTTCCCTGGACCGGAAACAAGCTTCCGAGGACCAGTTTCTGGCATTCCAGACATCTTCAGCCCGGCTTGCTTGAATCCAGTGGCAAAGTGAGCAAGGGACTCACGTCTGAGTATACCCTGCCACACTTATGGCGGTCAAAAGCGGTACAAAAGGGGGTGGTGATGGACGGAGCATCTGAATCAATCAAACACTCACACCCAGTCAAAAAATCTGGGTTTAATCCATCACCGTTCTTTAGCCCACTCTGCCACCCCAGTTCAGACAGGGCTATATGCAAATCAGTCTGATTGTGATGTGTTTTATGGGCTAGAGTGATGTGGTGTTAGGAAATGTAATGCATTTAGTATGTTTTACGCACCCTGTATTGATACCTCTAGAGATGGTTTTTCCTGTGGAGGTTTGTGTTAGTGAGATTATGTTTCACTGTGAGTTACGCCCCTAAATGTGATTTATTCTTAGGAGGCAGAGTCTAATGTGTTTAGACTAGTGAGAGATTGCCTTCTGTAGTTATACTGCTTAGGCCTAAATGTGATTGCTGCGTAATGTGCTTTGCCTTTATGCTTGTGTTATACTTTCAAAGGTGCTTATGCTTAGAAGTTTGCTTTGGCTAGTATATTATACTAGAGAGGTTATGTGTCCATGCATGATCTATGCCTACGGTTATTAGTATTGCGTAGTGTGTACCTACCTGTTACCAGTGGTTACTGGTTGTGATCTATAATTGTTATTTGGTGTGACAGTTATTCTAAGTGCTAGTTCTACTAAGTGCTGATTCTGACAGTGGCCCACGTGGCCCTGTCCTGGTGTAAATAATCCCTTGTGAATATTGCCCGTGCCAGTTGGCACAATGTATATTGTGTGACTACTATCTGCTGTGTTTTGACAATACAAAAGTTATTTTTATATAACCTTGTGTGGAGTTCCTTTTGTGGTGTGCCTAGGATGTTGTTGATGTTGTGTGCGTACGCAAATGCTTTACACATGGCCTCCGGGATAAGCCTGTCTGCTCGTGCCAAGCTACGTAGGGGGTGAGCAGGGGTTATCTTGGCGTGCGACTCCCTTGCCCTGACTAGAATGGTGGTTTCTGCCTGGCTTTGGCGTAAGCCTTAGCCAACCAGAAATCCCAGTTCTAACACTGGCCAAGCAGAGTCGCACAATGTAAGGGGCACCCACCAAAACTAGGAACAAATAATTTTGGTTTTCTTTACATGGATGACGCCATTTTGTTCGATTTTTCCCCAATAGGTTTACAGAGGTATCGCTCAGAGTTAAGCAACTACGCTGATGAACATTTCCTAAAAATAAACACCTCTAAGAGCAAAATTATGTTTTTTAGGTCACGGCGTTGCAGGGTTAGGAAAGATTTGCATTGGTCTTTAGGGGAAGACAAGCTAGAGATGGTGAAGCTGTTCCCGTATTTGGGTAGACCTTTTTCTAGTAACTGTTCTAATAGTGATCATATTAGCCAGTGCAGAAGTAATATCCCAGGCTTCAGCGAGTGGCAGTTTATACAAATGTCATGGGCAAAGGTATTTTACCCACGCTCTGGCCGTATACGAGATTGAAATTATGCTCTCATGGAGTTATACCTGTGAATTAATGGATGAGTGATACTTGTCCTTCTTTAAGAAGGTTGAGGGGCTTATTTGACCCTAAATATGAAACGTGACTTATGCAATTGTTCCAATGGCATTCCGGAATGTATTTAGGCTTCTCTCCATGACTGTGTTTGCTATGACTGCAACTTTAAGGTGAGGGAATAGTATATTGGGCATGGGCTGCATTAAAACATGACGGGTCAGTTTATGAAAAGTGACGCATCGCTGCTTGAAAACAGCCATTTATGTGTCACTTCTAATTGCAACCTCCTTGTGACATGATGGATGCGTCATATTTACTGTAAGACACATCATGTCGCAATGAATGACAGATACGGCAGTTTTACTGACATATCTGTCGGCACAAAAATTAGGCATTGCTGGAGTTGAGTCTGAAGCATCACGCAACCCCAGCAATGTAGGGGGGAGGGCTATGGCTATAGCACTGCGTCACCCTTACGCCTGCCATAAGGCAGGAGTAAGGTTTAGAAGCATTTGCATCCTAGAAGTGGCGCAGTGAAATCTCATAGATTTCACTGAGTCACTTCTATGAGGCTTACTTGCGTGGGAACACCCCCTGCATACATTATACCTGACGCAGGTATAATGTAGCTCAGGGGTTTACAAAGTGATGCATCTGCTTAGATGCACCACTTTGTAAATAGATCGCAAAAGGGGGTATGTTTTACGCCGCCAATGCATCACAAAAAGTGATGCACCGGCAGCGCAAAAACTGACGCAAGGCCTTAAATAAAGCCCAAAATCTTTTTCCGTCTGAAGGAGAGAAGTGCTGCTTTTTCAAATTATGTGAAAGCACTGGATATGTTTGGAATTAGGCATCGTGAAGTGGGACCCCTTCCAAACCTATTAAAAAAAATATGATTTAAAAATCAGTCTATGAAGTTAGACAGAAAAGAGATATTGTATTGTGTTCTCAACACTTTAGGAACAATAGAATTGTGGAGAGTACCATTTGCAAACAAATCTCAATCATATTTTTAATGGAAGCTTTCCCATGTTGTCCTGAATCATTTTATTATTGAGGCTGAATTTGCTTCCTCTTAGAAATATTATAGGAGCATGGGCGTTATTACCTAGGGAAGAGAGGCTTTGTGACTTCTTCAGGAACCATGTTCCAGATTGAAATCATGTCCTATTTGTTTGTCCCCTTCTGCATTTGCTACAATGCTACAACGTTGACTGTTAAGACCATTGTTCCTAAAGCATACATTTCCTTGGCAGCGGAAGCCTGCAAATGTGTTTTGGCACTACCCTCGGAAATAGCCTGTTCAAAACTGGTTACCTTTTTTTAATAATTCTTAAATATCTTTTAGATAAGACTATATTAATTGTATTTGACGAACATGGGCTTTTAGTGTAATAATATTTGCAATATCTAATTGATTGATGGTGTTTACATTGCTTTGCTAAGCTGATTGCACTGAATTCTATGGCAGTACTGAACTAAAATTGCCCTATTGCTTACATTAGATTTCCTAAGCTTGGATAGATTTTGTATTTCTCACCTAAACAATTGCGCATTTGCACTTTTTTAGTCCAAGTCGTTTTTATATAAGTGGAATGTGTTGGCACATTCAATGATTTTGCCATGTAGTGTACTTTGTACACTATTATCTTTGAGAACCCTTTATTGTAGATCTTTGTGGATTTTTATGGGGACCTCTTAGGGTTCCAAATCATAAATACATTGGAGTTGCCAAAATAATAAATTACACCAGTACTTGAGCTAAACATGACCAATACGAGGACATAGACTGCTTTGACATATCAATTACATTAGTAAAAGCCAAACGCTAATGGTGTCATTGATAACTTCTACACATGACCCCTGATTCTTGTATCTCTTATTAAGGACCTTTCACAACATCTACAGTTTTGTACTCCACAGCAGACCGCCTTCTTCTTATGTATGCCTATGGCACAAATGGCATTAAAGCCAGGGGGATTAGGGTGAGCATATGAACATGGCTAGAATGCAAATCAATTGAAGTAATGCAGCTGTCCTCTCTTCTTTCTTAGCATGTAAGGCTTGCTCACGAATTTGAAGATTTAGTGCGTCAGGATGAACGGTTTGAGATCTCTGCCGACGTGACACTGGGGCTGGTGTGCTTCCGGCTAAAGGTAAGAGGGAAGACTAAAAAGTAAAACCTTTCTACTTTCCAGCGATGTGCATCCCACTTTAAATATTATACCGATTGAACAGCTGTCAGTTAAGCAACCTTTCCTGAGGGGAAACAAATGGTGGCTCACAGATGCCATTCTCATCAAGGACCATATCTGGCTAGAGGCTACCTTCCTCACTTAGTAAGAAATGAGTGATCCTAATTTACAGATTTTAATGTTAACGACACGTATCTTATCATTGTTCCCTTTAGGAAAAATCCTACACATTAATAATCAACATCCTTGAAGCAAGAGGATCTGAAATGCGTTTTTTACAGTTAATATTATGAAGCTATGGCTCGTTCACTTTAGTGATTGCAATGTATGGTCCACTGTGGTCCTCTGGAGCAAGGTCGGACTGGGGCATAAAACAGGCCAAGAGACAGCAGAAAAAGTGGCTCATACTTAAAACAATTGTGGCCTCATGCTACAAAAATGTGGCCTCATACTAAAAAAAGTGGCTCTCATTGGCAAAATATGGCAGCTTGGAACTTTCTGACATAGCTTCTTGATGGTCTTTGAGAGTCACAGGGACACATGTTTCTCATTGCTGCTGGCATGGTTTGTGAATTTTAAAATATTGATCATGATGACACCACTCGTGCCAAGGCCCCACCTCCCCCAAAATTGAAATAGCTGACACAGTGATCACTTCCTAGGCCCAGCTGCAGTGCACTGTGGCGGGGCCACCTGCTGACTGTCCAGTAACAGAGCAGATTCAGTGCTTCCAAAAACAGGTCCAAGGAACAAGCAAAAAAGGAAGGAAGAAACTAAGAAAGAAAAAGAAAAATGGCACTAGAGAGAAGGCATGAAAGAATGCAGGAAAAAGGGCATAAAAGAGTCAAAGAGATGGAAGACAAAAAAGACAAAAAAGGAGGAAAGTAAAGAAAAGAAGGAAAGAAGGGTTAGAAAGAAAGTATGAAGACAATTAAAAAAGAACGAAGGAAAGGGAGAAAGAACGAAGAAAAGAGAGAAGGAACAAAGGGAAGAAAAGGAAAGAAAGGAAAAGAAATCTGGAAAATCTAAGTAATAAATAAAAATGAGTTGTAACTGCATTTATCTTGACACATTTGCTGCTCTTCAAAGATATAGGTCAAATGTCAGGCTATGTCTTCTGATTCATTGCAGCTTTTTTAACATGAGCATAGGTGTTTAGAAACTCGTTTCACTTTGCAGTCAGAGAAAGAAAACTACACGAATTATGTAATAAACGTGCTGAAGCACAGGAAAGGCTGAAGGCAAAAGGAAAGGCTGTGCTATGTCATTTTGTGTAGCACAGCAAAATGTAAATATCTGTAAATCAACTGTATACATTCAGCAGATAGGAAAGCAAAAATTAAGCACATCAGTTTGGTAGTTGTTAAGTGCGATGGAAACAATGATTTTAATAGGGTCAAAACAATTCAAGACAATTTACTTGGTGATGCACCAATGTTAAATATTCACTGACACCCGATTTCCACATATTTGTGTGAAATATAGTTTTATCTGTAACAATGTATGTCTGTGCAAATGTTGTGTCCATTTCACAGGAAAATGCACTGTTTGTAAATGACAGACGGCTACCACACTATGCTTTAGTTACATTAAAAACAATCACCCACCTCATGCCCAGGAATGATAGGTGGGTTATGAAAGTTTGTCATTCTAAAAACTGGGACGTTGTTCTTTAAAGTCTGGGAAGCATGCAAATCATTATTTTTGCAGATCTAGTTGAAGACACAACAGTTATGTTTATGCTGGCTTTATACTCCATCTGTTCCTACCTCACAACATGGCCTCGACTCCCCTGCCTGAATTAACCCCCTCCTCTCCGCCTCTGCTCCCATAGAGGGCTATGGAGCTTACAGTGTTTTTGAAACGCCAGAGGTGGTCTAAAGATTGCACTCTTTTGTACTGTTTTGATTCTGATGGCCGCTCACGTTATGGCAGATGCCTCCTGAGGACTGGAGTCAAAGCTCATATGCATGATTCACTGCTCTTGCCAATCATAATCATTGAACTAAGAGAACTGGGCATTACAGAAGTGTCCTCAACACACATTTAATAACATCAAAATGCACCAGTAACATGAGTGACAGATGTAAAAGATTACTATACTGCTTTAAGCAGCTGCTTGGGGTAATATGGCCCAGATACTCTGATTTTGCCAAAAATGTTTTGTGATGTTATACAGTTGAAAATATAGCATGAAGCCTTTCAAAGAAACCACCAAAAATGGTGTGTATTTGATTACTACTAAAATTATATATTTCAGAAAGAAAAAGGAAATGCATACTCCCTATACTTTGGTGAGGCAGAGAACAGTTTCTCTAAATGAATAGAATTCATTTAGAGAAAATTCGACTATTCTAATCTCTCTACAAACGGATCCCAATATGTATCTGTTTTCTGGTGTTTTTATAGATATACATATTCAATTGAGCTTAACGTGAAAATACTTATAAGGTTTGATTTAGAGGGGATGGTAACGGGATAGTTGACAAAAATGCTGGCAGTCCCATCTGCCCACCTTTCGTTCTTCCACGCCTCATCTAGAGATCAACGGGGGGAAACTCTTGCAGCTCAGCAGCCGCCAGGACACAAGTTATTAGAAGGTCCTCCCCATCCAACAAGGGAGTTCTAATGCCATGGCTGCCTTCTTTTTTCCTATTCAGATCCTCCATGAACACCAGGGCAGTGGCAGGCAGTAAAAATGCTCAAACATCCCAGCACTATGATATTTTTTCCATTTTTTTTTAAAGTGCCCACAGACCAGGGTTAGTTTAATGAAAAAAAGAAGAGTAATCTTTTAATACTTTTTGAATGTGTCTCGCAAAAGGTTTTATGTCTATAGGATTAATGTCTATAGCAACTGAATTATCCACTTCTCATTAAGCTGTGCCTTGAATGGAATGAGAAGGAAAATGGGCAGACAGGAGTACACACTTGATTTTATGGTATGCACAAACATGATTGTATTGATTGTTGCATTTTATAATTCTACGATGTATACCTTTTAAAATAATATTTCAAATCTACAAGCAATGTATTTTATTCATGTAATATCTTTCTTGTAGGGATCCAATGAATTGAATAAAGCTCTACTTGAAAATATAAATCAAGCCAAAAAAATTCATATTGTTCCCTGCAAGCTGAGGGACAAGTTTGTATTGCGGTTTGTCATCTGTGCCCGCACAACGGAGTCTCATCATGTCCAATTTGCCTGGAAACACATTAAGGAGTTGGCAGTAGAGTTATTGAATGGCGGATATCGGCCCCAGATAAGGAAGTGAACAAGGTAAGGCTTTTCTCCTTTCTTATTAAGTGTGAGACTTTGTACATAGAAGAGGAGGGAAACTTGATAAAGGTAATAGGTGCCAGATTTACAAAGAAGTTACACAAATCAGCAAAGTAGAGTTGCTGCTTAAATGGGAGCCAGCAGAGCAGCACCATATCTACAAAGATGTGCCACCGTTCTTCCCTCTCCTTACGCTGATGCAATTTTGGCTGCCACGTACCAATGCAGACACTGATGCACCATATTGCAATGGTATCTGTGTTATGATCAGCATAGTTTAAGGCAGTTTCCTCTCTGGATGTGTGCTGTCAAATGCAGCACACATAAAAAAAGAAAGACAATAGGAGAAATGAAAATATTTCTCCTCATTATTCCTGGCTCAGGGAGGTGCAGGATTTCTGCTCAAATCCCTTTCTACAATTCTTTGCACATGGGTACATACATCAAAACCCATAGGTGGTTGCATGGGAACGCCCATGCACCACCCAAGAAACAGCCCCCTTGTTGCATAGTAATGCCTTGCTTTACTTTGGGTTACAATCAATGCAAATTCGTATTTGTGTTGGATTGTAAATACCAGCTCAACACTTTACATCAGGTGGCAGTGGCAATCCGCCCTACATTCTTCCCCGCCCACCACCCATTTCCCCCGCCATATTAGTATGGCGGGGGTAACCGCAGTGGACGGAAAGACCGTCCGCTGCTTTTCCGCCCGGTCGTTCAGTCCGCCACTGAAAGGCATGCAGAATTTGAAGTTGGGGGTGTGAGGGGGCACATGGGGGGTACCTATGATACCACCCTGAATGTGCATGCACAACATGGCAGGCACCGCACAGTGCCTGCCACGTTGTGCATGCCTATGCACAACATTCATTTTCAACATTGCGGCTGGCGGTGCTAAAAGCACCCCCACAGGACCGCCGCACTTATGGCGGGCGTTCACTTTTTACGTCGTGATGGTGGGCGGACAAAGTCCACCCGCCATCCTAATGATGCCCTAAGTCTTTGTAAATCTGGGCTTAATTTAGTAGGGAATTTCAAAAAATCTATGCCCTAGACTTCCCGGTCAGCAAGAGTGATGTTTGTGCGGATCAAAAGTTGACGGCTTCTTGTTGGCTTGGGAGCTTGCTTGGTTCAGGAATTTCAATAGACTATGAACATCTTACACATTTGGAGAAGAACTGGACAACTGAGTGGGTACCCCTCCCTCCTCATGCTCTGTCCCTAGGTCTGTGTCAGGACTACCGAGCACCAAGACGTAAAGTAGTATATTTTGAAGAGCAGTCACTAGCATCTTAGCTGATACTTTGTTTTGTTTCTAAAATTAAGTTGCATTAAATATGCTCATAAGTGTCATTTTGGGATTAAGCCTTACAAAACTTTAACTCTTGTAATACTATTGGCCTTCCTCTTCACAGCCTTAACACACAAGGCGTGTCTTTCCTTTGGAGACAAGCGGCACTTATTTATTTTAAAACAACGTTCTTTTATATGCCACACTCCTCCTCACCCAGGAACAAATTTCTCCTGTCCCACACCACTTCCAGTTTCCCCCGTCTCCTTTAGAGACTGATGTCACTTTGTTCTCCTTATAAATGAATATTGGTTTGCTTTTTTGTATCTTTTGTATTTCTCGCTTTCTACTCCCCCCTCTCTCTCTCTCGCTCTCTCTCTCTCTAGTGGCTCTTAAATAGCATCCATGTCCTCTCATTGGAGTGCTCCTGTTTCTGCCTAAAGGATGCTAATTATTTCCTTCTCGTCACTCTTGGGAGTGTTTGGGCTCATGGGAATGCTGTGTGTGCTGCCACTTTGTTTTACTCTGCACTTTATTTCTGGATGACATTAGGTTCTTTCACATATTTTCACTATTCTGTCCATAGTCTTTACTTTGTGGGATGTCAATGATTTTTACATTGCAACTTATTTTTGGTAGAACATATACTTGGTGTAGCAATATTTCAATCCTTTCCTTTCCCCTAAATGGTTCCCTTCCTCACCCAGAGGCTGTTTTATAGCTGACCTGTAGCACTGTAGGTAACACCAGCTGGGTTAGAGTAGACTGTGCTGATATGGCCATTGCACCTAGATCCTACGTCTGCAGATTTATAGAATCACATGAAGAGTTTTTTATCTTCCTGGCAGAATGGGTGGCACAATGCCACACAAGGTAGAAATGGCATGTTGTTGTGCCTGACCTTTAAATGCTGTGCTTGCGTGTTCCAATACCACACCCTCCCTGTCAATTTAGCATAGCAAAAAAAAAAAGGAACTGGGCTCATTCAATAATTGAGTTCTAGATCAGTTTAAAGAGTTTTAGACAAAAGCTCAAAATGAATCAGCACAGATTATATGCCAGAAAAGCTCTCAAATGCAGAATTACAAAACAGTTAAAATCAGACCCTAATCTTAGTGCCAAATGAATAGCAAAATCTTAAAGAAATCGTGGGCAGGAAAGATGCCCTGCTCAGACCAGGAAGTCTGTGAGATTTCTATAGCCTGGCAGCTCAATGCAGCTGGGCTGTAGGAAACCTAAGTGTGCTTGTGTGTTTTGGTCGGCCAAATACACATGAGCATTTAGGGAGTGGAGTGCATGTAGCACTCCTCCTCCCTCCTCCCTCCTCCCCCTCCCATGCCTCGGGCTTCTCCCAACAGGGCAGGCTAAGAGCCGGCAAATCTATACTAATATAATAAAGAGAGAGCCCAAACCTTTGAGGAGGGTAATCTCAGGAACCACAGCACCAATCACAACACCCAATACAGTGTTGGAAAGGGCAGTTGCAGCAGAAAGACATAGGCTATGCAGACGCCCACCATATACATTTAAAAGGTAAAAGAACCGTGCCAACAAAGTAGTCCCTTGTGGGCATGTCTCCGTTGTGCTGTGGGCGTGTGCTGCGGGTGTGACAAACGCTGGGGGCGTGTGGTACGTTCCACCCTTCATGCCATGTCTCATATCGTGTGCTAATCCCACCCTGCTCCCTTTAAATACCCCTGCACCCAATTATCATAACCCACCCTTACTCCTTAAATTACCCCAACACCCTTAAACACTAACTAACCCATCTTAACCCTATAAATATACCCTGTACCCCAAAACCCAAACCTATCCCTAAACCCTAAAAATACCCCTGTACCCCAAAAACCAAACCTAGCCCGGAACCCTATAAATACCCCTGTACCTCAAAACCCAAACCTACCCCTGAACCCTAAAAATACCCCTGTACCCCAAAACCCTAACCTAGCCTTGAACCCCAAAAATACCACTGTACCCTAAAACCCAAACTTACCCCTGAACCCTAAAATACCCCTGTACCCCAAAACCCAAACCTAGCCCTGAACCCTTAAAATACCCCTGTACCCCAAAACCCAAACCTACCCCTGAACCCTAAAAATACCCTTGTACCCCAAAACCCAAACCTATCCCTAAACCCTAAAACTACCCCTGTACCCCATAACCCAAAACTATATCTGAACCCTTAAAATACCCAAACACCCCCAAACATTTACCTCAGTACCCCAAAACATATACCCCATTACACATACTTACCTTATCCAAACATTTAAAAAAAAAAACATGCTTTTACCATTCATGCAATACGTATGCGTGGTAAAAGCATATAAAATGTAATGCCATGCGGTATAATGGCATTGCGGAGTCATGGTACTTTCGAAAACAAAGTTGCGGAATAATGAGTGTTTACCCTCCTCCAGTAAGTACATTGGTGGCACGGCGGCCCACATCTCCAGCAACATACTCATATTTTTTCACCACCCATTTGAAAAATGCACAGGTCTCTCTCATTGATGGCCAGCACCGACTTACACTTTTAGACACACCTCCCGCCAAAAGGTCTAGAATTGTGAACTTTAGAGCTGGGGAGCTACGTTCGAATCTCGGCATCAGCTCAACATCCTGTGATTCAAGGCAAATCGCTTTGTATCCCCATGCCTACCACAAATGAATGTGTTCTTCTGTAATGTAAATTGTGCACATGCCATGTTGTTGTGTTCGCGCTATATAAAATTGCAAGGGAAAATAAAGTAGGGAAACAAGTTCACACACTACTGAACGCGCATTCTTAAGTGCATCAGCAGTGCACTGTGAATCGGAGCATTTCACAGGCCTGTCACAGATAAGAAATGCGTACAAAACAATATACTACTGGCCGGCAGCAATTCAAACCCGGACAACGTCGGGACTGGCTGCTAGTGCAAAATAAAATGATGCAAGAACATCATAATATTTTACACTTGCTGGCTCTGAGCCAGGCAGTAGAGCGACACTACTCCGCCATTGCGGAGGAGCCGCCACTGGAAAACTGTGACAGTTAGGAACACTAGGATGTTCACTCAAAGCACATGCACACAATAAAAACCCAATATGTCAATTTGTCTTCGCTTCTGCAGAGCCTATGGGGAAAGAAGATGTGCAGAGACACGGGATGGGAGGGTGGACAGCAGGAGTGAAAGCGGCATCAAAACAGCATCAACAGCATGGAGTTTTTCCAAAGTTCTGCCATACTAAATATGCTAATAAAAGCAGTAATATACATCATATTAACCTTGTTTCACCTGTACATCCTGTCTTCGTGCCCTATCTTTCTGTTGCCATCTCTTAACAGTGGTTGTGAATGAATTAAACTCTTTGTTTATTTAGACCATAGTCTTTAAACACAACGGGAAACCACAATAGATAAATTACAATTCAATTTGTTAAAACTTCCTTATAATATAATCTTAATAAGGGTACGGAATCCACGGTCTTTACCCAATAGCAGCAGCCTTTTAACCCAATAAAATTCAATATTATATATATCAATCTAAATAAATAACAGTACAATTCATTAAAATACCTTATCACATGTGTACATAAAAAATACGATATCTGCTGGGGGTAGCATGAATAACTTCCTTTCCATAAAAACAGCAGCAATTCGACACATCAGTAGTATCAACATTAAGCTGAGATATATTGCATAAGCTGGATGAGGGGATCTTAGAAGGCGGGATAGACTTACTAACCCCCCCTTCAGTCTATCCCTCAGGAACATTTTTATACCCTTTCATATAATTCCCCAGTGCAATGGCAATATCTAGATTTGACATTTCTGTAAGCATTACTATTGCTTGAGCCCGTGACCTTATTCCATATTTTAAGAAAACTGCAAGACAATCTACCAATATATGCAGAATATCATTTTTGGTGCCAAACTCACATTTACAAGTTCCATCAGCATATATAATTTCGGCCTTTGTTTTTCCCTCCAGCTGCCAGGGGTTAATACCAATTCGTATCCTTAGTATTTCACATCTCATAGTTTGGCAAGGCATCCAAGTACGGGTACCATGATTCATTTACCCATTAGTTTCTTGTACCTTGCACTGACTTTTTCATACTCAGGTAGGCCAAGTCATTCTTCCTTGACTGTTCCTGGCCTTGAAGTCTGAGTGAACGCTTGGTAAATTCAATCTCCAGAGAGTGCTGGGTTAGGCTCACCTTTAGACTCTCCGCTATAGACAGGAGTTTCTTTCTTACTTCCCTGGCCCACTTGAGGCTGCTAATTCGGATCTCCTCCCTACACCATTGTGAGACCTTCTTCATACCCCCTGGATCCTGTCGTTTCCAAAATCTTAAGAGTGAAGTTTGGATCTGAATGCTCCATGCTGTTGTTCCTATCTCCATTCTAACAGCCTGGACCATTGCGGAGCTTGGCAGAGACAATAAGGTTTTTAGGATCTTCCCTTCTTCCAGGTCCCATCTGCATTTACCACTTAAGTGCAGGACTTCTGCCCCGTACAGTGTCTGTGGGGGGATCATTGCTTCATATGCTTTTAGCATTGGTCTGTGGGACATGTCCCCATATTCCTTGTTAAATTATTTCAGACCGCATATTCAAGATAAGGCTTTTGCTTTTTGGGCTTCTAGGTGAGTACACCATTTTAGGGCACTGTCAAACCAGAGGCCCAAATATTTATATTCTTTTACAATCTCCAGTTTTGTTTCTCCTAAAAACCAGCTAAAATTTTTATCTTTTTTCCCAAAGCATAAAATCTTTGTTTTGTCCATATTTACAACTAAAAACTTTGCCTCCCAATATTTACTAAAAACATTTAATTTCCTTTGGAGCCCGAGCTCCGTTTGGTCCAGTATCATGAGGTCGTCTGCATATAAAAGACGTGCCACTTTATTTCCACTCATTCTAGGGCTTGCACTCCTTTCCACTTCTAAAACCGCTGGTAGGTCGGCCAAGAATGAGGCAAATAGCAGGGGAGCCAAAACACAGCCCTGTCTTAGCCCATTCCCCACCTCTATTTTCTGCGTCAGAGCCCCTTGTGTATCCTTAATTAAGTGGGCCCAATTTCCTCTGTGTAGTTCCTTTAAGATGGCCTAAGCCCAACCAGTATACCATACCTAGTCAGGCATTCCCATAGACGCTATGCGATTTACTGAGTCAAATGCTGCCCAGAAGTCAACAAAACAGAAATACAATTTCCCCTTCTGCTCTATTGACTTCCGGGCAAGGGCCCAAAGGGCAAAGCAGTGGTCTATGGTTGAGTGTCCTTCTTTAAAACCACCCTGTTCTACCGGTACAACTGGCACCTGTTCCGCCCAAGCTTTCAGCTTTCCTAATATTATTTTTGCAAAGATCTTTTCCCCAACATCTAACAAATGTATTAATCGGTAGTTTTTTGGGGCATGCATATCTCCTTTCTTATGCACCGGTCTGATAATTGCTCCTTTCCAGTTATTGGGGATCTTTCCAGTTTCTAAGATAGCTTGAAACATTAGTGAGATGAATTCTGCCCACCAGTTCAACTGTGATTTTATTATCAGGGCTGGGAGATTGTCTGGTCCTGCGGCCCTAGTTAAGTTCAGGGTTTTTATTGTATTTTTCACGTTTAGGGGCAAGAAATTTGCTTTGATCTCTTCTACTAGCTTGCACCACTCCTGTGGCTCCCCAACTTCCGGATCACTACCCGGGCTATACAATTCCAACAGATATTCTTCCCATGCCGCCTCTTCCACCACACAATTCATTGAGGCGACCGGGAATTCTGCCGCTGATTGTATCAGCTTACAAAACTGCCGCAAGTTCTTTGTCTCAATTGTCTCCAGCAGTTTTACCCAGCAGGTTTCTTTATAAGTTCTTTTCGCGCTACTGATTAACATATTATATTCTTTTTTTAGTCTTACAAGCTTATCTGCCCTTTCCTGTTCATAATTCACCCTTAATCTACGTGCTTCTCTCCTTACCTCTCTCTTCTTTTGTAAGCAATCCTTAGTGAACAACTTTCCTGGACTCTGTGTTACCCTTTGGTGCCTCTTTACATTTTTTGAGTCCTTTCTGAGTTCACACTGGAGGCTTTGAACCACTTGTTTTAATTTGTCCACGTACCACTCTAAGCCTTGCCCTCTCACATTTCCCAGATCTAGGTTCTGTTGTAATCTTTCCAACCTTGCTATATATTCTTCTGATAGCCTTGTTGTAATACGCCTGGGGTACTCCAACTGTTAATCGTACACTTTGACACTGGTCTTCGGGTAGACATCTAAGCGCTCTAACTCCAATGGATTATGGTCACTCCCTTCTCTTTGATATGTCCTAAAACCCTTCACTAAGGCAAAATTCCATGGTGACATAAAAACATAATCTATTGGGCAGTTTTGTGTGCCTGGTTTAAATGTTTTCATCGCGGGACAATCTAGAGATGACCTCCCATTTAAACAAAAGAGGCTTTTGGTCCCCAAATAAATTCCCAGTTTTGTATCACGAATTGTGGAGGCACAGTTTGGGAAGGTTGCTTGGTTTATATCGTAAGCCTCCAGTATCTCTGAGAACCAATCATCTGAATACTTTGGGTTTAGTTTATGGTTAAAATCCCCCATCAATAAAATTATATCCGTACCGTACTTTTTGCAGATTAAATCCATGTCTTCTTTAAAATAACCCATTTCAACAACATATTCCTCCTGGCTTCCCCATTGCATATACACATTTAAAAGCGTCAAATTTACATACTTTTTGCTGGTAACCGCTAAAGAAGTCCTGCATGCAAGCAGCCACTTACATTTTACTGTAAGTTGGGTCACATTCTTTACTATTCTAGTTGAGAGCAATGTCATAATTCCTCCCGAAGGGCGCCCAAACCTTTGTTTCTTTGCTGGGCGGTGAAGTTGACGGAAGCCATCAAATGCTGGGGTCTTGCCGTATAGCCAGGTTTCCTGAATGCATATGATCTCGGATCTTTTTGCTAACTCCTTTAAATTTTCCTGTTTTATTTGCTCTCCCAGACAATTAACATTCAAAGAAACAATATTTATGCCATGCGGCGTCCCCTTTACCTATTCAACATCTTCTAGGTAACCCTCTTCTCCAAACTCCTCGATATACCCATTGGATGGGCCTGCCTGACTGGATCCTTGACTCCAGTTCCCACCATTTTTCTATGTTTGAGTTGTTTGCATCTATTTTAAAATTTCCCATGCTTCCACCTACTTCTTTCTCTATTATCATCACCTGTCCTTTACCTAGTCCAGCATGGCACCTTAAAAAATCCTTTCCTTGAGGCACTTTTCCTTCTACGTCTAGTTCTACTTCATCTTCGGGTACTAGCTGTATCCCTTCCTTTAGTACTTCGCTCTCTACCTTCTGAATTGCAAACTTTACCAGGTCCAATTAAACCAATACCCTGGTGACCTCCTTTCCTTTCTCATTTAACTTAAATCCTACTTGCCGCAAGTCTTTTGACCCTATATCTTTCAAATTCAGACACTGGGCAAATGAGTGTAAGAGTTGTGCCCTGTTTAGAGGCCCACTCTTCCTCAGCTTCTTGCCACCTTTACCTATTTGCATTGGTACAAAATATAGCCACTTGTTACCTACATCCTCCTTTTTCACCCCAGTTGGTACCATGCATGTTTGGCAGGTATGCCTTCTAGATCCTGCATCTGCTATTTTACCTACTTGTGCCCTTGCTTTGTAACAAGCAATATTATTTGGGTTATTGGTCTTAATTGGTGGTATATACCGTACTTGCTTCTCCTGCGCCATGGGCTTATTTTTAGATTGTACCTTTTTTCCCTGGTTTCTTTGGGGCCTTCCTCTATATTGTTTCTCTTTGGGGTTTACTTAGCATGGTTTCCTGCTCAACTTTTCTTGGGCTGTCCTTAGCAACCCTACGACTTTTCGCTAGATTTGGAGTTCCCTTTTTTCTCTCCTCCTTCCAACTTGTCTCCCTCGGTTAAGTAACCCATATCTTGCAATCTCACCCCTTCTAATTACTCTCATTGGCCACCTTGAAATATAAACATCCTGGCTTAGTTTAGCAGGATCGACAATCGCTACCTCCTCCCCAACTGACGCAGGAGGCTGCGGGTCTGGAACTGGTCTTACCATTGCCGGCATTTGGATTCTGATTCCTTGTAACTCCCCCTCAATCTTAAATAAATGTTTTTTTTTTTACTTTTAAGATTTCATTATTTGACAATGTAACTTCTAAAAGCCCTTGAAGGGTTCTTTGTAATATTAGCATTAGATCTATCATTGAAGAGGCTGGTGTTGCAGAAATTTCTAGGTTCAACCCTGAGGTTTGATTCAGTTCGACACTTTCTTTTTCCACCGAACTCGGGTTACCAAGATGGATCTCTTTCGCCCTTAGCTCGATGTCTGGTATGACCTGTCCTTCTGAGTTTAAATCCTTGCTATTCAGTTCCGGACAGTCATGAGCTGTATTTTTTGGGTCCTGAGTAAATAGCCCGTGTGGTGATGAAGACAGCCGTGGCGACAGTAGACCCTTTTGTCCCAATAAGGATTGAAGAGACTGATTAGCCAAAATTACCGACTCCATCGTATGCTCATCATAAAATAATGAGGTATTCCCATTCCACAGTTCGACCTCTGACTCCTCTATGACTGGGGACATTGCTGGTGAGAATACCTTTTTAAAATGCTTCCCCACAAAATCTTTTAATGAATTGGAAGCCATGCCACCCCGTCTTGTGCTGGCGACCTCCTTCCCTTTTCCTTTTTACTTCATTCCTTTCTTAGGTCGTCTCCCTGGGCTCTCCATGCTTTCTACAGAGCCTCCCAGTTCCACTGAAGACTGTTTTAACTTTGTATTTTGCTCCTGGATATTTTTGGTCTTCCTGGGTGCCATTGTTAGTGCCTTTATAAGCAAAGCAACCACCAGGTTAACAGCTGCTCTATAACGAGTTGACTCCCTCTGGAAGTATCCACCCGGATTATGAGCTCAGACCAATGGGACAGACCTTTGAATTAAGTGAGACCAAGAACAGACTACAGGCAGTCCACAAATCATAAGCTCGCTCACTTACCTCTGTTGTGCTTTAAAGTGCTTGCCCCGTGCCCTTTCCTTTGCTGCAGAAATTCAATTCTTCTTTTTCTGATGTAGTGGTGGATACTCGTGAGCTTTTTTTAATTTTTTTCCCTTTCCCATGGTATCCTCTGTGCTGTGCTGCAGTTGTCCAGATTTTGCCCCCTGCTGGCAGCTCGCACCCAGTGAATTCTGGACGCTGCCGCTGGGTGCAGCCGCTCTTGCAGGGACCCTGAGAGCACCACAAGCGTGCTGTGTGTAATTGGAAATCTTCAATACGATCCTCCACTGGTTCCATCGCGGCGTTGCTTCCCTCGCTGCAACGCCGGCTCCGACTTCCGGTCTTCGCCCTCCTCGGCGGCTTCAGTGTAAGGCGTAAGGCAGGGCTAAGGGTATGGCACGGAAGGCACTTTCCTTCAGAGCACAAAAGAGGGCATTGTTGGGATTATTTCAAGCCATGGCAAGACACATAATTTGGTGGTATGTGGTCTTGTTTCTGGTGTCAGACAGACCTATAGTTTGCATGTTCAAATCCTGGTGGTGGAGTCAGTTGGTACAAAGTGTGTCCATGAAAAGCATATTGTTATATTATACTGCCCTGTGCCAGGCCCAGGGCTGCATGTTAGAGTCACAATAGTTATAGTCTGATTTGGGGGTTTTGGGTTCAGGCACTTTTCTACCAATGGTGTGTCTTGGTATCTTCTCAAAGGTCTGCTCAATCATGAGGTATTTTTATATATTTTTCCTGATCTGTGACACGTCAATAGTGTACTCTGTTCTAGGCTGAAAAGCAGGCCTTATTCTTAAAGAAATGTAAGACTCTTTTGAAAGATCTAGTAATAGTGATGTTATCTTGGATTGTTGAGTGCAGTGAAAATGAAGTATTCCAAATGAGAAAGAGCAAGAAAGAAAGAAAGAAAGAAAAAAGCACAGTGACAGTCGCGGTTCTGCAGTTATGGTTCAGACGTACTTTCCTTTGAAAACTCATTTATTGATTTACCTATAACTTTGCCTGCCATAGATGGATCTACACCAAATATGGCACGGGCTTAGCATAGTCAGCTAAGGTCTGGCTTGCCAAATAATTTTATGCTTGGGAAAAAAGTTAAGGGGGGGGAGGTAAAAAAAAGATGGGTTTTCCAATTTGTGCTCCAATGTAAAATTTAGTTTGCAACTGCAGCAAAAATGTGCTTAACAATTTTACACCAAACCTGACACGAACAAAGTACAGGTAGCGTACATATGTTGCTGTAGTGTAAATCTATGTAGTCATTTTTGATTTATTAGGAGTTAAGAAAGCTGCCAGGTTGGCTTGAAAGGGTCATCACTTTTGCATAACTTGACAGTTTAAATCAATATTTTGAAAATTGTAATTTCCGTCAATCCGAATGAATTTGTGATTAGCTGATGAACGATCATTTTTTTCTTGCCGTCTTGAAAATCACAACTTTGTAAAAAAAAAATAAAAAAACAAACGTGATTTTAGATCTGTTAAAGAAAACTTCTATAGTAAAATGGGGGCATTAGGGGAGGTGCATGAGCCCAGATGAGGGGTGGGGGCAACCAAAGTGTTGAAAATGAAGGTAAAAAGACAGAAAATAAGAGATCACTATGGTGAAAATTGTGTTTTTCATGAAAATTGCAATCATAAGGCAGCCATTTTGCATTGGTAAAAAAGACACATTTTTGGAAAAATTTGAATATACTTTTCATGAAAATCATATATATATATATGTATATATATAAATGTATTTATTTATATATATTTCACAAAAAACAGGTTATATTTGAGAAAAGCCCCATGTCTATTGTTACTCATGATTTTTCACTTCTTTCTGAAGGGTTCCAGCTATCGCTCTTTTTTCTGTCAGTGTATATTTTCATCTCTGCAAAAATGTACTTGGCGACTGCAGATAATGGTGCACAACTGATGTGCTACGTTCTTTATCAAGTTATATTTTAATACCTGGGATTTGGACTTTGAGATATGGAAACTCTAATATGTTGGAACATGAAAGTCCAAAAAAGAAATGTGAATAACTAACAAAAAGGTTCTGGTAGGGTGCACAAGCATGATTTGCAGTTATGGCAATAGGCCAAGAGTCACGGCCAATCTTGCTGCGCACCGCTGAAATCCATGTACAGGTTGATGGGTCACCCGCTGCTGGTTGGATGTAGGGTCCGGTTGAATGGGCATATGGTACGTGATTGAAGGGCATTACAAAAACATAGAAATTCACTGGGAAAAAAAAGTTATAGATTAGTTAATACTTCAGCGAATACAAACTTGTAAAACCCCTAAAATCCAGAAGTTACTGTATGCAATGTACACAACACCCGCCATAACTCACGCCACCACTTCACATGAACTGACTCAACCAATCTTCTATGGTCACTTCACAATGCTATTCTTCCATAGTTCAGTTGTCAAAAATACAATACTTTCCGACTGGTGGGGAGAATACAAGTAAGCGCACTCTCTTTCCGCCATTTTCTAATCATCCTAAATACCAGGACTCGGAAAAAGCACCAGAATGATAGACTAACAGGCAATATCCCTAGGCAGAAAAATCTGGGTCTGTGGAAGACAATGTTAATAATCCCAAGTGAGCAAACAGACAACCTATACCTAACCCAGACATATGCACATACTACCAGGACAGAAGACGTTCAACCATGGCTATAGATATATTCTCCCATAAACAAACTAATCATGGGTAGTTTGGGAAACCACTACTAATTTGACAGGCAGGCATCTACTCCTCCATCATGCTAAGTTAACCATAAACTGCCCAAGCAGTTGCAGTACACACAGTACACACCAATACCAACAACATTTGGAAATACATGGACCTTGGAATTTACACCACGTGGTGTATCAATGCAAAAAGACCAACTGAGCAGGTCTAGTACAAATCGCCAGCATGACCCATGGTTGCTTCATCTGAACAGGCTATCAAACACTAAATGTCAACAATGTCACCAAAGGGCAGGGCTACGGGTATCAATCCCCTTTAACGTCTACATGATCTCTTGCAGGAGACTTGTTTTACATATATCTTAAATGTATATTAATATGTGCTAGGTAAAATCATAAACCACAAAAATATACTAAACGTTGATCCACTCGTTCTCGATTTCTTTTCTGTAATGCAGATGGAGAACTAATGAGGACGACGACGCAAGACCACCTCCTTGAGTTCTTCAATGCATATGGAGAATTCAAGAAGAAGAGGACCCAAGACCACCTCCTTGTATTTTGTATATGTATCGTCATTGTCTTGAAATCTCACCAGAGATAACATTTAAAATGTTCATACTCAATTATTCATCAGGTTTCAAACAAAGAGGCATTTTTTACTTACTAATTTAATAGGGCAGAATATGGATGGGATTGGAATGCAGGTCGACTAGTAGAAATATATATTTTTTAAATGCAAGTTGTTTTTTTTTAGTTTTACCCCGAAGCACAATGGACTCGATTCTCAAATAGTCTGCTTTGTGACTCTCTCTCTTAGCTCTTAGCACTTTCAGCGCACTACAGAAATGAAATGCAGGACTAAGCCAAAAACATCACACGAGCACGTCACTAAAAAATATTTTTGATTAGGCCCAAAGGTTTTGCTTTTCGTATGTGTTAGTTGTTACTTACACATACAATACTTCTGTCCTACTCTGAATTTCAAGAGTAAATCACAGAAGAATCTTTGAGAATCGGGCAATTTATGTCAACTAGTCTTATATGCATAGTCCTACATTAGAATATTCTTCATATATGAAAAGTCTGCCCACTGGCTGCTCAGATGGGCAGTTTCTCAGAGTTCCCTCTCAGAAGGCATATTCAGTGTTGATATTTTGCGTGCTTCCCCTTAGGCGCACAGGGGAACTCAGGGTGGGGCGGCAGTCTTCTCTTCCCGCTGCACTGAATTCTACCTTGATGTAATCTAATTGTGTTTTTAAGATTAGACTAATCCTTATGAATGTGGCCTGCTTAATCCGTCTGTCCATATGTCTGAAGAGATTTAACATGACGTATTGTGTCAGAATGTACGCTGTGCACCAAAAACCCCGCTTGCCACTGAATGTCCTCGTCGATATAGAATAGTACTTAGCCATCATGACTGTAAAACTGTGAATTTTGTATTCCAACGTAACAACTTGGTCTGGATAATAACATCACTACAATCGTATGTGTGTGCGCCTTTAAAAACGTGTTATCCGTTTCGTTCATGTGCAGAGGACAAGTGACGCATTATAGCTTTGCAGCAGCTGCAATAAGATTCAGTTGATCTCTCATACACTGTTTCTGCAGTTCCGAATTAGATGTGAGTAGATTTAGATAAAGAGTCTGCATCCTGCCCTTATTTGTGCCCGGCTGGTATGCAAGGCCAGTTTCGTTGATTAGGAACGTGACGTACTCATAGCATATATCTTATATATTTATATCAAAGGGTAGATGCCCAAGGGTATCAGTTAAACAAAATGCCTTGGTATACATCCGCAAAAAAGTCCAGTCTGCTGAGCACTTCTAATGGACACCGTGGAACTGCACCAAGGATTTCGACCCGTGTGCTGCCGAGGGCCCTAGTTTCACCCTCTGCTCAAGCAAGAGCTGGTTTACCCATCGAACATCAGCAGTGATGGCACTGCTGTCTGAGGTAAAGGGGAAAAGTGCAAACTACAGCAGATGTGAAAGAGACAGCAACTAGTTTTTGGACTAGGCAGTAAAGAGCCAATCGCTCTTCACAGGTGTGACAAAATGTAAGTGTGCGCCGCGCCTAGGGGAGTCATCGCAGAGGTGCATGGCTAACGAGCAACGCCCTATTGATATGGGTTCTCAATACAGCAGGTGCACGTTATACCATTTATTGAGGCAAATCGGAGTTCATCCATATGGTTTCAACTTATTTTACATGCCATATTGATGCATTTAAATGTTCTGTATAAAATGCACTGTTACAAAAGGTGGTGTGAACAACTGGAAACCTATCCTTGTAGCGTTTGGGTACCATTTCATAAACAATATTTGAAACACCAAGTGGTATACTAATCATGGTCTGGGTGGAAGAGGCCTCTCATAAAAAAAAAATGCAGAAACAAGTACACAACGGTAAGCCAAGGGCTTTTTGGGAAAGTTGACTGCTTGCTATTTTGGCTAACGAAGTGTCCATGAACGAGAATTATCAACCCCATATGATTTCTAGGGTTTCCTGTTCCACCTGGGAAAGTGTGGCAATAGATGCAAAAACAACGACCCCCCCCCCCAACGTTGCTCCCCCAAAGACATACAATCAGTTGTATTTTTGCTGCCAGCCTATTCCTGGAGTTACTGATACCCTTAGTATACGTAACTCAGGGGAGGCAATACCAGGCCAAAATCCACCCAATATGTATACAGCCCTTAACAGTGAGGCTAGAATACTGTTATACTACTCACTATAGACGAATTTACCTATTTAATTTTTATTTCATTTAGGTTTTCTATGTTTTTACTGCTATTGCTTATTCATCAAGGTCCAAATATAGCACGTCTGTTGTATACCTATCTAGAGCCTGATTCACAAAGATTTTGGTGTGACTTACTCTTGTGGTGCTCATGGCTTAAGTCTTAATTCAAGAAGTAAACAAGGAGTATTATAACAATAAACAACACCTCCTCACAGCAAAATCTTTATGAATCAGGGCCTGAAAGTTCATAAACATGGATTATTATTAGGGTTGGGCTGTAAACTCCGCTCCACTGGCAGAATTTGTAGAGTTTTGCCCTCTCCGAACTTGCCTAGAGCTCGGACTTCTGGAAAAACTGTCAACCGCAGCATGGTGAGGTTTTTCTCACACGCAACTCACCAACATTAAGTTGACGGGCGCTAGCAAGATAATTGAGCACAAGGATGAGTCCCGGCACACGGTAGGTCACTACCATTCATGTTTAGAAAACTACTGCTCAAGTAGAAAATCTACTCGAGCTGCAGAAATAAGCATCACTCTATGGCACGCTGCGCAGTGCCGGTTGCAATGATTTTACAATGCAGGACAAGTTTCTGGCGCTAAAAATTTGCCTCAGCAGCACGACATGCTGAAATACCGCATTTGGAACTCCGTGGAATCTTGCTGACTTTTTATGGAACTCCGCTTTATCTCTCAGAGTAAAACTCCACAAGTTCCCCCCACCCCTAAATATTATGAACTTACTCCAAAATATCATTAGCATCTTTGATAATCAGTGATTTGAATTAGCTGTTGTTGTTTTTTTGAGCAGCAAGCAATGCAGTAGCCTCTTACTATAGCATATAAAAAGTGGAGAGTTAAATATGCCCAAAAGGCCAAATATGTTTATGTCACCAATGTTGTACCCTAAGAATTCAATATAATAGCTTTTGAGAAAAACAGATGCACATCTGATTTTGTCCAGACCAATGTGCCTTTTGTTCAAATGTTGAGCACTTTGTTGTAAATTGCTTTGCTATATCTATTGATTGCTTTAAATTGCACTTTCATAGACATAGAATTTGGCTGAATGTCAGTGCATAGCGCACATATTTAGCTCGTACACTAGTCTATGCACGTGAATCAATAGTGTTGGTGCTTCTGTAGTCATAAATGGCCTGATTTACAAAGGCCCTGCTGTGAATAGCTGCTACTTTCCCTTGTATACTACTAAATTACGCCTGAATTCTAGAGGTGAGCCAGGAATATATATTCCTAGAATGCTGCCGTAAGCCAGGAGCACCAACAAAAGTAAATCATAGCAAACTTTTTGTGAATCAAGCATGTTCAAGAGGGAACTAAACAAATGTTGTGCTTTCACTTTGTTTGCAAGATCACAGATGTTTCAGTATTGGAATGACAATGCAGACAGAAATGCTCACACCAACTACTGGTTCTTAGAAGTCTTCTGTTGTAGACCTCCTGTTTTTACAATGGCCACTTAGCGTTTAAATATGGGTATTAAATAACAATAACATATCAAGAATACAGAAGAACGTATGCAACAGTGAACTCATACAACCAACCAAGATCATGTTTTGCAAGAATCAACAATCTCACACTTAAGACTATGTGCATGATTCAAACATATTTCAGTGTGATTACTCTTGCAGCACTCCTTAATTTTAGGATGCACCCAGGAGTAAGAAAGTTGTACTGGAATTCAGGAGTAAACAAGGAGTACTACAGGAGTAATTTGCATCCACTGAGAGCAAACTCTTTGAAAATGTAGCCCTTTGAATTTTTCATTTGAAGTGTGAAGAAGCCAGGGTGTTGTAGCATTAGTGCCACCTTTTCTATTTATATCGTAGAATATGCTGCTTATTAACTGACTTTATGTGAGATTGCATGCCATTGCATGAACCCCCTGGGCCTGGACACACCCCGTTTTCAAATGCCACTTACGGAAGGGAAAAACAGTGATCTGTTTCAATGTCAATTATTTCAAGAGCTTGTTTGTCGAAATCCAGAAGTGATAACTATGAATTGTCATGGTTATATTTCTTGCTCAATTTCCAGAAAAGTAAAGGAATCAGCAGGGAATTTTCCCTACAAACACATGTTCAACACATATGATGTAAATTGGTAGTATAAGACATGGCATTGTAGTCAAGTGACCAGCAGTGCTGCTCCTCCATGGATGATGTATGCGAGCTAGGAGGCCATGAAACAACATGTGCACTATCTCACTGTAATGCCTGGTGCTCCTCCAAAATTATGTTTGCATTTGTGTGTCCACTTGTCTATTGTATTCATAATGTTGAATTCACTAAAATATAAAAAGTCCACCAAAACATGTTTGGTTTTGACCACGCAATGTGTCGAAAAGTGTCTGCCTTGCTTTGGCTATGGTAAACAACATTGTTCACAATTATTAGCTTTTTATATTACCAAACACATTAATATTTGACAATAGGACTTACACGTTATATATATATATATATATATATATATATATATATATATTTTTTTTTTTTATGAAGGCCAGCATGGCCGAAACGCGTTTGTCTGCCGAGGGAGTAGAATAAAGCAATTTGAAATCATGGAGAGTGTGCGCCGCGCCTTTTTGTAGAAAAAGTGCATTTGGAGTAATATATAAATATATATATATATATTTATATACCTACATACACGCAACTACATCTTCTGCAGTTTCTTAGTTGCAAAGAGAAAGAAAGCACTCCCTCAGATTACAGGTGCTCAAACTTTATTTTCATTTCATTGTCATATTATAGTTTGGTGATGCTTTTCAGCCAAATAACATTAATCACAAAAAAGAATGTCATAGTTCCAATAAAAAGACAACATCAAGCACAAAAACAACGCCAATGGAACAATTCATCAGATAGACTTACCAGCACATCTATGAGTGGTGTGGATGTCCTTAATCCTAATTAATTGCCAGTTGGTTGGTAGTATTCTGAATGCATATCACAAAAGAAACATCCCTTTTCTGTGGACAAAGATCATACCATTCATATGTGCTGCAGATTTTGCTATATGCAATCTAATCATAAAAAACATGATCAACATATCTCTATTAAATTGGTAATAGAAGACATGGCATGTAAATTAAGGAGTTACGTGACCTGCAGAAGCATCCTAAATGTACAATCATTCCCTCCTCGTAGTTTAACCTAGAGGTAGTCATAATTTCTACATCTATACTACAGGAGAAATCGAAGTGTCGCCCAGCAATCTGAATGAAGTTTGCTCTATTGCAATTGCGTACACTGTGCCCAAAAGAGTCAGTGATAGGATAACCATGTGCCAAAATGTATATATATATATATATATATATATATATATATATATATACACACACACATCTAAAAGTTTTTGACAACATATTGTTATGTCTTCCTATGTACCACACTGCTGTTTTTTCGATTGTTTAAATTCTTGGCAACCCATTTCCAAATATCCCCTCCTGAACAACTGCTTAAACAGGATCATTAAAAATTGTGAAATCGCAATTGCCACGAAAGTGCACTTTTGGCGTGTATGGAAATGTGTGCATTTGGAAATTGTGTTGTACTGTCTGTGTACTTCCCCAAGCCACAAACGTTTGCTTTTGTGTTGTCATGCAATAGATGTTTCACTCTGTCATCATAAATTATGGAAGTGTAGAGACAAGTCTCTTGCGTTTAATGCCTATACATCTAAAGCATTAATAAATAAAGATGAAGCCAAATACATTTCTGTATTATTACTTACAGTTGTTTGCCTTTTCGCTATGCCATAACAGGAAATAAAGGTCTATGCACGTTGTTCTATATACAGACCAGCTTCTACTTTTCTACAACAGGTTTTGTTATCTGTTACAATCGAAAGGAAGTCCATACGTAGCCATGAAGAAGGTTAGAGGTAAGAGGTTTATTAAGCTTGGTTACAGGATGGTAAGTAGGATAATAAGTTCAGCCCAACCAGGAGCAGCCTCCTTGCTGCTCAGCCCACAGACTCCAACTGTCTATCTCTCAACCACACCAGGCACTCCAGCATTCCACTACCTCATCAGGCATTCCAACATTTCACACACACACATTCATACTGGCTGAGCAGCAGTTAAGAGAAAGGATGCAAAGCAACAATACATGTCACAACATTATCCTCTACTGACTACCAAATCAAACCCAACAGAGGCACATGAATGTGTCCTTTCACTGAATGCCCTCGTTGTTTAAATCTATGACGTACGATTATTATACTTCAACAATCTGATTGGTTTTCAGGGTTGCTCATTAACTGAATAACTACAGACAAATTACCAGAGACCATGTACAGTGATATCATAGGCACTGACATCACAGCCTCCATAATAGCCTTCATAGTGATAGGAATAGTCCTATTTATAGTCAATATTAAAATACAAACTATACCATAATGCACTAATCTATGTGTATGCAATAAGACATCAACATGGGTTAAAAATGTCAGCAGGAGAACCATGAAAAACAAAATCAAAACAAAGTTATGATTATTAAACAACCCCCCGAAAAAACAGTGAAATTGGTCAGGTGTGATTAGCTACGCACACTACAATCCAAGCCCCCCCCCACTTCAGCACAGCTTTTTACTCACACATGACATCACTGACACAATCTTAAATTACATCACTCATAACAAATAACATATGATATTACTAATACATCACTGTGTGAACAACTGTAATGGGTGATGCGGAGTGTGTGCATGTCAAGCAAGTGCATAGACTAGCATCTTGCACTATCCTTGAAAACGTAGCCCCAAATGAAGGAATATCTGGCCATAAAACACTGGTCACAAACTGCAACCAGTATTTTCCAGTCAGTCAAGGCTTTTAAGAACTGAACTATGTACTAATATGTCAGTTCTTAAAAATCTGAATCGTAGTAGGCCAGAATTTGACTTACCTCATGAGGCAAGTAGCAAATTGTGTCTCACTATGAATGGATGCCATCACAGGGATGGTTGCCAATGGGCTCAGCAAACCAGCATGTCTGATCAAATTTCAATAAAGTAAACTTTTGTTTTTAAATGCAGTCCATTTTCCCTAAAATAAACAGGAGTATGTTTAAAAAGGAAAGTTACATTTTCTTTTTGCATTGTTTGGATGTTTGCAGTGGTCTCGTTCACTCCCAAACAAACTTTTTTAAACATTCAAATATACAAAGGTTTGTAAATGGGTTACCATTCCAGCATGGAGGTTGGTATCTTTTCAATGGTTTGAGCCCGCTATTTCGGTCCTAAGCCTTCCACACATGTGATGCCTCCCTTTCTAATAGCGATCCCTTATCCATTTCCTAAGCTGGCAAAACAAATTCATAAGCATGGGATTAGTACATTGCTAAAAGCAGTTTCTCGCTTGCAAGCTCCTAATCAGAGTGTTTGCGACCAGAAACTTGCTTTGTAATTCTAGCCATTGTGCTTCTACAACATGTATAAAGTAAAAATTGATTGCGAGTGCTTCATCTAATGTTCTGGGTAATCAATACAAAGGTGAAGGGATAGAGTGTGCTTAAAGGATGCATTAGCTTTATAATAGGCTCCATGTAGAAATGCATTGTGATTCCAGGATATACACATGAACAATCATCATTCATTTAGTACATAGTGCAAACTGTGTCTCTAACACTTAGGGGCTGATTACGATGTCATGCAGACTCAGGTTCGCCCGACACCGTTGCTGAATCGGAAGAGACCGACCGACCGACCGACCTCTGGTCGGCAGTCCCAACCGCATTATTTGTATGTGACCGCACATGGAGTAAGCAAAACTCACTGAACTATCTTACGAGGAGTTTAACTTGTGATTAGTAGGTAATACAATGATCTCTGAAACAAAAACATTAACAAACAGAGCTAACGTTAGAAAAATTAACAGATGTGACCTGCATGTTACACACTATACTCTGCAGCAGCCATTATCACTATGAGATATTTTTTCGATGATCCAAATCTATGACCAGAGATTGAAGATAGATCTCTCTACCAAGTGCATTAACCACCATTATTATTTTCACACTATTATACACCAAAATGTGGCATAGACAGATATATGTCCACAAGTGCATTAAATTCCTACGCTATCTTGAAATGAGGTCTGTTTGTGGCCACTAAAATAAACCACCATAGCTTACTAGCGCATTTTTCATTTTTGCCATTACTTTGGAGGCGCAGCTTGTCAAAAACAAAAGTAAAAGCAGACTATCATCAATTCATGGAGCCACCCAAGGTGACTGTTAGAACTGGGGGTCTCTAGTTGGCAATGGCTTGCACCTTTGTCCAAATAGGGACCGTTGCTTCTAGTCGGAGTAAGGGGGCTACACTCCTAAAAGAACACCTGCTCAACCCTGTGGTAGCTTGGCACAAACAGGAAGGCTTATCTCAGAGGCAGTGGGCACATACAGTAATAACACTCCAGATGGACACAATATAGGTTTTATTAAAATAACTATTCTTTATATAGACATAACACAAAACCCAAATGACAAAAATCCACAATACAGTATTAAGAAAATGACTTTAATATGGTAGAAATAACTCAGTACACTTTAGATGGTAAATGCGACACGTTTCTCACAAAGTACCTTTGGATGAGTCACGCAAGATAAACAAAATTTTCGCAGGGAGAAAGATGCATTGGTCCTTGCTTCGGGGAGTTCCTCAGTGCTTGCACAAAGTAGGCGATGCATCTGTTCCTTCCCGGAGAGGAGGTGATGCGACAATCTCGCAGTGAGGCCCGGTTGTGATGCGACAAAATGGCATCTTGCTGCGATGCGACGATTTGGTGCGAAAGGCCCAGGGCGTTTGTAGCAGGCCCTATGATGAAGCATGTCACATACTTCGGTATGTGAGTGAGGGCAGTTTTTCCAAATTGGGGAATTTTCCTCTGTTGTAGTTATGTACTCTATATACCCCCTGTGTGTGATTAACTGGTTGCCTTAGGGGGCCTGGGGTATGGAGTTTAAACTTTTGGGGCCCTCTCCCCTCTTGTGTGTAGATCATGTCCTACCTTTCACATACAATGCACTCTGCCTTAGGGCCAACCTTAGGGGTGGCTAACATGTAGAAAAGGGAAGGTTTAGGGACTGGTAAGTGGATGCACTTACCAAGTCAACATGGCAGTACTAGACTCCACACATGCTCTGCAATAGCAGGCCTGAGAGACACTTTACAAGCTGCTTCTGTGGGTAGCACAATCAGTGCTGCAAGCCCACTACCTCCATTTGATCTACAGGCCATGGGCACACATGGTGCACTGTACTAGGGTCTGACAAGTAAATCAAATGAGCCAATCATGGAGTCAGTAATCCAGTACAATAATTTACAATAGGGAGCACTTGCACTGTGGCACTGAATCGCAGTGGCACAGTGTCCAAAGCATCTAACCAGCAAAACATATTAAAAACAGACTAGACAACAGAGAAAAATGGAAGGGAGACTCAACCCAATGGTACCAGGTCTAACAGTGGCCATCTCTGACACCACACACTTCCACCCGCAATGTCTGTTTCACTGCAGTATACTTATCCCATTTCCTGTACTGCCAACCACAGCAGGTATAATCGGAGAAAAGTTGTCCCACAAATCATGTCGCCAGGATTGCTCAGCGTGCCTCATTATCCCACTTGTTTTATGTGTATGTGTGGCCTCTTATACATATTATCAAAAATAATGGTGTGGGCTGACTTATTCCCATTAGCAATGGTCAAAATCACATACATTTGATGACATCTGAGATCAACACCTGAATATGTCATCACCTGACCGAGCCACATTACACTTCTGGAGGCCGTCAGCAGCACTGCCTGACCAATGTGAATTTAAAATCTCTTAAACAGTGCCTAAAACTCTTTCCACAATCAGAACCTATTTCTCATCTGTGCTCTCACAAACTTCAGGGTAAACTTTACAAGGGACCTGTCAGGTTTATTACAAACTGCTTATAGCCTCCCACAAATAAATCATTGTGCAGCATCAATCATACAAATACAAACAATGCTTGCAATAGGATAAAGAAAGCATAAGACACCTGGCTGGCAGAATTAGTAAAATGGGGCAGAGTTTTGTCTTATGTTCATTTGCTGTATCACAAGACCTCAGGTATGACTTAAGACTGCCTTGAGTTCTTCACAGGGAACAAATTAAAGGCCCCCACAGTTCATGCAAAGCCCATTTGGAGGTACATAGGAGTTGTACTACTCTTGAGCTTTGTGTAGGCAGACAACGAAAAAGATAATAGCACACACTAACAAAATCGTTTAAGTTGATGTGAATACCAGTTCTTGTAAAATGTTTCTGAAAAAGGAGGAGATGGGATTTGGAGACTGCTATGGACCTGGGAGGTTCCTGTAGATCAGGAAATGGGGAAAGAAGATTTGAACCTAAGCCAGATGTCTCGGATTTAGCTATAAGTAGTGGAGTAATTTTAGATAAACAGAGTATCAGAGCGACAAGTGCCAGTCTCGGGCAAAGGTCAAACAATCCTTGGTAGTCAGACCAATCCTTGAAATCAGTCCTCTTGAGAGGAAGATGATAGTTCCTGCAAAGAGAAAACTCATAGGCCTAAGACTGCTAACTTTCCAGGCAGAAAAGAAGGTGCCTGGGTATGGGTGAAGAAAAGGATGCACAGAACTGGTGGTGGGTCACAGCCTCTATTGTGCAAACACAGAACCTCGAGTTCAAGTGCAAAGAGGGAGTTCACTTGTGCAGCAATGCTACTGCAGAAAACGTGAATATCCACATTTACAACCCTGCCATTATTTAGACACAGTTTACTCAAGAAGAATTCCCTTACTCAGGTCAAATAGTGATCTTATTCCAACGCCCTTGCCAAAAGTGGGGACACCAGTTAAATGTCAGCCTAGGATGCAAAAGCACTTTTGTGAATTTTTGAAATTATTTGAAAACCTGTCACCTACTATTTATAAACAAGCCATATTCTAAACACCATTTTAAACCGAAATGTATGTCCAGACTATGGTTTTCATAAAAATTATACATAATATACATACACAGGGGGGCTTGTGGTCAGCAAGCTTCATCTGTTGATCTGTAGATTTGTCAATCACATTTTGCTTCCACCCACCACAGCATACAGAAAGGGGTAGTGGGTCATTCCACTTTAACCAATGGCTCCCATCAATTTCAGTGACTGCTCAAAGCTTATGCACACTGTTCACATCCACTTACAAATCTTACTTTCTTTTCAATGACAACATTCTGTCAAAGTGTGCTTTTTTAAATTTTATTTTTTATATTAGCCTTAAAACAGCTATTCATTTTGCTTGCACTTCAGGTGCCCAATTAGATGATGATTGATTTTCTGTCTCCTTTTTAAAGCCGCTTTTATAAACGGTTTAAGTGACATTGTAATTCGAAGTGACATTGTAATTGCCTGCAATTCGAGTGCCTGGTTGGGTGATGATCACTTCTTGTCGCCGCCATAAAAAAGATTCAGATGTATGGCATAGAGGAATTGCTTGCTTCATTAAAAAAACCTCACCAGTGAATCAGTCACATCAGTAGTTATTTTTTAAATGTAGCATTTGTATTGCAACCTTATGATGGCCACATTGATGTGGCAGTCTATTTTCTTTTCCTTTTTGTGGCATATGCTTGCAGTAAAAATCTTTTTTTATTTTACGGAAAGAACCTAACCATTGCACTACTATGTCAAGAAAAGACCTCTAGCCTTTGCCAATACGTGTTTTAATTTGGAATGGCTGGCTTCTGTATTCCGCAGACAGCTGTGCTTTTCAAAACCTTATTATTATGCCCATAATTAAATATGCTTCTTGCACTGGTTTGGTCCTGGTTTCTCTATCTCTCATTGTTACTGGACTGTTTTACACTGATTTATACACTATCCACCTTCTATAGGGTAAGTACGAGCTAAGGAATACTGCATGCATAATACTGACCTTGGAAAGGCATAGTACTGTGATGTACGTGACAAGCTGAACCCTGGTGCAGCGGGTGATTCTGTCTGGTATCCACCTATGCCCTTACTTTATTTCATTACAGACAAGCCAGACAGATTCCAGGTTTCATTCGTTTTTTTGTTGCTTTTTTAAAATAGCAATTGTGATGTGCACCACCTAGCTGTACATGAATGCAATAAAAAATAAGTTTGTTTTACATTTCCCACTTGGGTGAACTAACAACATTTAAAGCTTAACACAATGCTTTGTCCCTCTGTGACTCATTCACAACAGGCTAAACAGCTAAAAATCTTATTTGACAGGACATTATAATTTTACAAATCTAACATTTTCGTAGCTTGGTTTTTGCGCAGACATCATTGCCTGGTTGAAAAATAAGTATGACCTCTTAGTGTCAGCACAACACGAGCATTGCATTTGACATGGATCTTTCAGTTTGTTCTATTACAACATACAGGGCCTGATTCACAAATTGGCTGTGGCTTTCTCCTGTAGCTTCCCTATCTTTCTAATGTATTCAATGATTAAGCCTACTCTTGGCTTTATTCTAAGAATTCAGCAGTAAGGGGCCGATTCTGATCTGGGTCGGAAAGCTCTCCGACCGAGCCGGAGTGTTTTTTGACCAAGCCACAGTCCTGCAGTCCAACCGAACGAGTATGATGCGGCCGCATGCTGCTGGACTCTGTTCGGTCGGACTCCCATAGAAGTCAATGGGAACCAGTCATACCATGCATACATGGGCTGCCATTGACTGAATTGGTACGTCTTGCACAAGGGCGTCCCCGACAGTGGGTATGCACCGGTGCCATCCGCACCGTACATGCCTGTGTTGGGGAGAACTTTGGGTCTCCCCGTGGGTCTGAGTCGTAAGGCTGCGGGTGACAGGGGGCCAACGCGGACTTCCTGGATGTTTTGAAAGCCAGAAACTTCGGCTCGCACCAGCTATCCGACGCGTGCATCGTACTGGCTTGGTCGTAAATCGCATCTTTTGCACGGCACGGTTTACTTGTGGACGAGACGTATGAAGCGGTTCGGACCCGGAAACGACTCGGTCGGTGAATTTCACGATGCTCGCATCGTACTTGCTCACTCGTATAGCTGTACGAGTCGGGCGGAAAACACACATACAGATCGTACTTTTTCCGGCCGGGTCGCATTTGGTGCCCTTGCGAGAGACATCGGAATCGACCCCTTAGTGTAGAGTTCTACAAAATTAAGTCACAACAACTTCCAACATAATCTTTTTGAAAGATCCATGGTATACATATGCAGAAACGTTTTCAATAAAATATGATGCTTTTTTACATTTAACAAAGAATTATTATATCCTAGAATTCAAAATATGTGATCCCTGCCTCAACAAACTTATTGCAATATACATTTATTGTGCTTCATACTGATGACATAGCCTGGAAACGCTTTTTGGTGCTCTGGTAACTTGGAGTGCGCATGTGTGTGAGTGATTGTATGTGTTTTTGGTTTCAAGCATTTTCACTTGTATTGGACAATGTGCCCAAATCATGCAGCAATAAACCCGTATTGGTGCTGAAGTATAACGTTGTGAAAAAAGGTGTGAATCCAAGTGCAGCGCAAGCAGCTATAGATCAACTTCTTATGAGACTATTCCGTAGTTATCAGATTAATGAAACAGCCAGGATTTACAAAATTGGAAGTGGTGATAAATATTTCTTGGTTTCACAGGAATAGAGCGCAAAGTCTGGTCTGCCCAGTCTGCAAGATCTCTCTCCGATGTGATACTTTCTGTAGAAAGAATGGTCAAGAGAGTTCACACTTGAGCATAGGAAACTAATTTGGCAACTGGTGCAGAATTTACATTGAAAGATGGCCCAGTAGCCTGAAGAGCTCAATATGTGCTTAATTTGGATGTAAAGACATTGAATCAAGCCACAGTCAACCAGTGTAAGGAGATGATGGCCTGTAAATATGGCACCAAAGAAGTTGACTTTGGTGTTGTGTGGCTGCTATATTCTTCATTCCCAAGAGTGTACAAAGTAGAAAGCAAGAGGCTTTTTAGGCACAATCTAGACATTAAAGCACCAAGATGATTGTAGCTTGTACTCTGAAGGAACCCAAGAAATGGGAAGATGTGGCAAAGGGATTGTATTATGTAGAATTCTATTGAAGAAGTGTAATCTTGATCCTATCTGGAGATAATTTACGAGTGCATCATACTCGTGCATAGTCAGCACTCAAATATACTCTGTCATAACTAATGTGCTAATAGGGGTGGAGTAGTTTATACTAAAGGGTGTTTTGCTTGAAATATATGCATTTAGAATGTGATTAATAGTTATGTGACAATTTTTGTAATAAAGTGACATGGGAAGAATAACCTAAAATATCATATTGTGAAATGTTTAATTAGGATGTAAACAACTAATGTTTAACATTTATACGTTATTTATACATCATTTGAATTAATCATGTGCAAATGCATTCACTCCGAGATGGTTATGATTCAAGGCATTTGTTCGTGCCTTAAGCAACTGCAATAATTTTACATGTAGAAAGGTGTACATATTCTGTAACTTTGTGCAAATGTTACTTAGCAAACTAGGCCTCAAGAAAAAATGTGTTCAGTTGCTGCTCTCATTATGATTAGAAACTCACGTTTAAGCTTTAAGCATGGAATGTACGTTGCGGATTTGTTTCTATTGCAGGTGTGGATTAGACTCATTATTTAGAATAAAGGAGTTTTATTATTAGATAGCAAAGCATGAGAAGAAAGAGTTGGCCAAGAGAATCGCGGTAACAAGCGAGGAGAGAATTTCTCAGGGGAAAGGATGGCCAAGTCAAGAATAGATATTGTGCTATCTGAATGAGAAGAGGTATTGAAGTATCCAGTTATACCGGAGCTAGGGAAATTTCCCAAGGAGGAGCCACATGTGTCGACAGCAGATGATATTATGGGCTTGCTGTGTTTTATTTAGGGAAAGAGTTCATCTTGGGTTTCCTTAGGGAGTAGATGTATGCTATTGCTTGCATGACTTTAGACTAGATCCATCGTCGAGAGTATTTTCTACTGAAAACTATGATGACTGACCATTCTTTTTACTTATTTAATTATGTCTGTTCTTAATCCTCTAATTTAGGTTTGCCCTTATTAAGGTAGTGTTGGGAAAGTTAGGTTACTCGTACTCATTAAAGAGATTCATCTGATGCATTTTAACCTTCATTTTTTCTTTCTGATTACATACTTTTTTTAGATTTAGTGATTTGCTTTGTACTATAGGGTCCATCTGTTATGGAGATTTGGACTTATTTTGAGCTTTCTGTACTTTTAAACGATTTATTGCAAATGTTCTGCATTGATTTGTTTCTGAACTTATAGTTAAACCTACTCAACCCAGATCAGAGTCAAGTGGATTCATGTGTAGCCACATTGGTTGGAAATGATAACCAGTGATTTGATTCCTTTCATTTCTCACTCAACTAGAAAGTCCTATCCTCTCTAGAGAGAAATTGTGTAAATGGGTCTAGACTTTAAAAGTAACTTGCTGGATTTACTTGAGCTACTAAGGGGAGGGTAGAGTCCATATTCACTCCAAAATTCCTCACTTTGGTCAAGGTGATTAGTTTGGTTAGAGTTTATGTAGCCATATAGAGCTGCGATGATAGTCTGTCCGCTTAAGCCATGGGAGCATCTCAGCTCAATATAGTTTCAGCATCCAGTGGTCAGTAGTTGGGAGGTACTGGAGTATGTCACATAAGCTAAGAGCAGCTGGGTATTTTTACCTTTAGGATGATTTTGGAGTCGTCATATTGATTGCAGCAAGTGAGATTAAGAAATCAGTATGGTACAGAGATGGTGGAGAGAGATGTTAAAGAACAGTGGAAGCTTGTGATTCTTCTGTTGATGTGAACAAAAGATGGGAACGAGAAGAGAAGCAACAGTAGGAAGAAATCCTACATCGATTTGCAAATTGCCACCTGAAGCTGCTGCTTCACTCGAACGAGCGCTCCTGCGGCGTGCCACACATCCAGATGCCAACCTAGATAGTCCCCTGAGGGATTATTGAGGCTTTACCTCCTCCTATGCACTGATTGAGCCTGAAGCTGCCACAGGATTGGCCAGTTTCTCGCAGACCCATTTTTAGCCGAGGATAGGCACGTCAAAATGGCCACCCCAACTGTTGACAGCCCCGTAATACTTATGTGGGGTCACCAGGAGGTGCAGAGTGTCCTCACTAATGACTCGGGTACACCATCAGGTTTACCCAGTGGCACCTAATTAATCATTACTAATGGTTTATTACTTGTTCTGCTACAAAGGTCAGACAGCCCTTCTACAGACAAGATGGCCACTGACCTGGATAGTGGATTTTGGAGGAAAGAGCGCCTTATACTCACATGCCTGCTTCTTCGCAGGCAGCCTCCACTAATCGCCACTGTGCCACTACAGCCCCCATTTTGCCTCAAACCTCGTCACAGTGGCCGCCATCTTGAAATCGGGTGGTGGTCCTCAGCAAAACTACACTTCTCTGTTAGACTATGGTTGGGCCACCTATAGACAAGCACCCACAGCCGCAGAGTAAAACAGGCACTCAGTGCACTTGCAGCCTCTGCCTGTCCACAGCTGGGCCAAACATATGTCCAAAGAGCAGCCATCCTGGAACCAGTCAGTCGCCAAATGACTACAACTCTGCTTAAGCACAGCTGGGCAGAACAGCTGTGTTCCTATGGAAGCATCAGTCCCTGCATGAGGACCTCTATGCTCTCTAGGGCCTACCCCGCCAGAAGCCCATCTGTAGGATAGGAACTAGGTTTGTTATGTAACCCGCACCATCTTAATTGATGCTTGAACTGTTTCCAACTTTTGACCAACTGCTGAAATTGTCCTGGTCGCACCAACTGATGCAAATGTCTGAATTTAATTACAGTAACTTCTTGTACCCTTGCATCCTGCTATTATTGTAAAGTGCTCTCTGATGCCTTCGGGTCATTTCCACACAATATAAAATTGCAAAAATAAAATTTAAAAAAAATCCAGTTCAGAAAAGAACTCTGTATTCCTGTTTTCCAGTTCCTATCTCAATGTATGGTAATGTAATGTCAAAAGTGGCGAAGAGCTCTAATAGCAGAAGAATAGCTAATCTGTTTATGATTTACAGTTGCTTCATAGTTCCTGGTGGCAATAAGCTTAACATCAGTGCCACAATCAAGATGGAATCCAAATTGGTGTTCAGAGGGAATACAGCTTACTTCGATGAATGCTGGGATTTAGTTGAAGACTGATCATTCTACTGTTTTTAATTATATAGTCACATACTTTTGATGATGAGATTCATGGACATTTCGAAAAACAGCGAGGACGTTACAAGTGGGAAGAAACCAATAGTACGCTATTTTTAAAATCAATTGAATAATAATGAATTTGATGCATTAGGTGGATAATCATTAATAACTACGTTTAAATTGAAAATATTTCAGATGAGTGGATTCTTTAATATGGACAAATAGGACTTAAATATTGTAGGTCTGACCAAGCAGAAGCTGAGTTCTTAAGAAGAACATTCTTGACTGTGATCAACTAACCCTGGTGCAGTTTAAAGTCTTGAAATCATTAGAACAGAGATGGTTGCGGGGGAGTAGTCTTGCCTGTGATGGAGCAAAAGCATGGGGTTTGCTATGGCTTGGTGAAAATGTAAAATCCCAGCCATACTTTATTGGAACACCCTCTATGCCGGGATTAACAAGCTACACACTAGAAGACAAAAAACATTCCAGAACTCGGCAGCCAGGCTCATCCTTTACCTCCCACACAAAGCGCCAGGATGCTCCTTCCGGAGCGATAGATGCGCTTTACAAATACCCAATACAAAATACAAATACACAAACCTCATGGAACTCCACTGACTCCTGATACACAAACATGCACATAGCAACCTGCTCACACTTTTAAAGCACTTCAAAACTTAGGCCCCACCTACCTGAACAGACACATCTCCTACCAACCACCTAGAACACTCCGCTCTACTTCTACTTGCAAACATCCCCACTCAAACACAAAACTAGATCAGGACGGGTGTTCTCTTACATCGCACCTAAAGCATGGAACAGCCCCCCCCCCACTCAACAACAACACTTCATCATCTCTTATGGAATTCTGCAAGAAGCTGAAGACCTGGTTTATCAATTACTCAGACTATCATAGGCAGCGCTAAGCACACACACCTCCTTCGCACTAGAATACCTTTGCAGGTGACAGTGCACTTTACAAATACACATAATATAAATCTTTGTCTCGCATTGAGGCTTAACATCAATTTTTCTACAGAATATCAATAACAGCAAAGCAAATTATGCAGTACAAAAATGGCAGCAAGCAGTATTTTGCAACCAATAAAGGTTTATTAGAAAATTAGCAAACTTACAAACTCAAATCAGTTAAATTAGCCATAAATCAACCACCCCTTGATTATGACATAAGTCGATATAATCCAAGCAAGTTAGAATAGCATATAAAAAGATAAGGTATTTTAGTTTTTTTGCAGGCAAATCACGAAAGTTTCGGTTCCTCTGAAAGGAAACTCCTTAACTCCTTCCGTGCTCATGACAAGCTCAGCTAGTCATAAGCAACGGTGCTCGTGCGCTCATGACGATGGAACACTCACACGCGGGGATAATTCCCCTGCTGTGCTGAACGTTCCACGAAAACGGGTGTGGCCGTGACGAGCTGAGCTCGTAATGAGCACACGAGCACTGTGCATCGTGACAAGCTGAGCTCGTCATGAGCACCGGGGCGCTGTGCGCGTCCCCCGCCCCCCAGCACAGCGGGGGAATTACCCCCGCTGCGAAGGGGTTAATACTTAAGGTTTCAAGTGAGGTTGCGATAGTTCAAGCAGCAGGTGTAAGCAAGTGAAGCCTCCAAGGCAGAGCCAAATGAGGTTCCAGTGAGACAAAGAAATTATGTTTGCTTGAGAGATTTAGTTTATAAGCAGTAATAAAATAAGCATAGGGTCTACAGGGAGGCAGAGGGATATTTTCATTTGAAGGTGGACAGGAGCAAATCTGACTGTCTAATTTAGCTATGCTCAATTAAAACATAAAATTAAACAATCTGGATACTCCTAAATGTTCCCACAGAAAAAGAACCAATCAAAACAAAACATTCACAAACTGCTGGTGTTCGACAAATTTCCATGACTCATACAATGGAAGATTTCAGCCTCTTGGCCTTCAAAGATGTTTTATAAGGGAGGATACATCTCAGCCGTCCGTCTCATGCACAGGTGTTGAGATTTGATGTTCACCTTGTTAAGGGATTCAAAACAAAAAAGGAGGTACCCTCTGAACCAATAAGGGACAGGGTGAACAAGATTCAAAAGAAATAAAGTCCCTAAACAAAAGAGGATGCTTTCTAAGTCGTAATACCGCCTGCCACAGTAATACTATAGGAGGCAGTAGTTGACCTACAAGTAAACTTGAAACCAATTCGGACTACCCTTACTGTAAATATATAAGGGGTATAAGTAACGTCAGTTTGAAGCTCTGTGTCAGTCACAATAAACTAAAAAAACAGTTAAAAACAATATACTATATGGAACAGTTAAAACCATCAGTTTATTTTTTTTTTAAATGTTTTTAACAAATCAAGGCCTAGCCTTGGAGTCAATACATGATCCAATCATTTCATACAAATATTTATACAAAATGCACATTAAAAAACCAAAAGTCGACGCAGCGTTTCGGTGCTTTGTGAGGATGAGAACACCTTCTTCAGGACGGTTTTTATCTCTAAAAAGAAATACAACAATTAAAATCTACATTACACAGAGTCCTAATATTTCCTGACGTTATTGATTACATTCTGACTTGTAATACATCATCCTATGTGGACGCATGCGACAGAATCTCTTAGTTTGTGTTATTAAAACTAAAAAGACATTGTCTTTGATCAATTATTAGAACAAGCATTTACAATGCAATAGGTCTCGCATTAGGAAAGTTTGAGCTATTGGTATTGTAAATGACAAATTTTTTATTTATGTTTTGTTTTTGAAAATAGCTAAATTAATAGCTATGTCATTTACAATGCTAATAGTTATAACTTTCGCAAATGCGACACCTATAGCATTTCTAATGCAATATGTGTTGCATTTACGTGACTTAGATGTATTGATATTACAAATAACAATGGCTGTTAATTTTTTCAAATAATTAATACTTAAATAAGTTATTGTAATTTATAATGGCAATAGCTTAAACTTTTGTAAATAACTTTTGTGAAGATTATGTTCAGAGTATTTTATTGTGACGAAAATCCAAGAACAGAAGTGAAAAGGTTTTTTGGGGGTTTGTTCATTTTGGAGGAGGGGGGCTTGTGGGAGGGATTCGTTGGAACACTATTAGTGAGGTGAGGTAAGTTAACATAAGTTACAAAGTATATAAGTTTTAGCTGCATACCTGTCTCGATAAAGCAGCCTTTTGAAATTAAATTAGCTTGGTTAGTCTACACCATCTCGCATTGATGAGGATGGTGGAATTGAGATGACACTCCTTTATACATGCCAACAGACCTGATTCGGGCAGGAGACTCCTGATTTTTTTAATGTCTTTATTTTAGCTATCACCGTGACCCGTCGGTTTTGCTTCAAAGTATGTCAATGGAGAAAATAAGTCCCCCGATTTCTTTTCAAAATCTCCCTTTTTTTAATTTTAAAATGTGGGCCTGTATGATCCTTTAAGGTTTGGTGCAGATTGTTGCTATTTATAAATGTGTGTTGCTTTGGGGGGGGAACGTAATGTTGAAGAGTGTCGAATAGTTTTCCCAATGATGCAAGTGGGAGAACTCTAATCCCCCGCCCCCCCAATAAAATAATCCACATGATAATCGAAATATAATAATTTAAAAAAAAAACCAGAGAGGCCGGAAGCCTGTGCACTGGTCTCTAAGACGCAGGTGTGACCCTGACACTGTTTTGTGTGTTGCCCATGGCCCAACGCAGACCACATACACCTCAGCACTATGCAACATTTTTAATGTGTTCAACTCAGCATATCTCGGTAGCAATGACAGTATAGTGAAGGAATTCAGAGTCAGAGCTGCGGGCAGAGACTAGTCCGCTACAAAGGAAGCTTTCTAAAAGGACCTCAAAAGTCGGCTGTGAAACCGCAACAGACGACTTTTGAAGGCCCTTTGCTTTTTGCCAGTGCCATGTGGAACGTCACTGAGGCAGTCAGCTAACACAAAAGAGGGCTGCTGGAGAACACCTAGTGAAGCTGCTATCTTGCAAGGTCCAAAAAGTATTCTAACAGGTGGCAGTCACACAAAAATCGAAAACATAACAGGATTAGGAGATACAGGCATAGATGACATATTTACAACATTTTACGAACTTTGTTGAGGGATGTAACGGGAGTGTTTAGGGACCCTCGATTAAAAATAAAACAGAACATTGCCTGCAATATCCACGGCCCACTGGTGGCCTGTATTAGGAGTACCACGATCTAGACTAAAGATTCCTTTATGTTGCTATTTCCGGCCAACGTTACAGGCTTCGAACGCAGCACGTACCACAATTGTAAAAAAATATTTTACTGGAGCCTTCCTTCTCTGACCTTAAACTGCTACAAACAAATGTTGTCATCATTACACCGCTCCGTGACACGAGGATAAAAGTATTCAGTTCTGGGCTTTAACCTAATTACATATAGCTCAGTGCGGCAGGGTAACCCTACTCAAAATTAAATACTTTTCATTCCCCCCCCCCCCCCGCCCCCCCTAAAAATACTTGGCGATTTCATACCTTTTCCTCAAAAGAAGTTCAGGGCTAGAGTTATAATGGTAAACAGCCTCCTGGAATATCTGCATACATGCCGGATACAGACGGGAGACTCACGATTTTTAAAACCAAATAGACTTTATTTTGGCTGTTTCCCGCCGTAAACTGCCTGTACATTAATGGAAGAAATCCATTCTCCAGAATATTTTATTAAAATCTCTGACGTTTCTATTGTAAAATGTTGGCACGTAGTATGTAATTGGGGGGGTATGGTTTCTCCAAATATTCTAGAGCTAGAGTTAGAATGTAATCTTAATGTACACATCCACGCCCATTAGGAACACATGATTTCTACGTACTGAGAAACTATGCGAAATGTCGGACCTTTATTTCCACAGGAAAAGTTTGTTCAGACACGAGGCTCAGATCGGGGCTTGCTTGAGCGACCACTCTAAAACCAGGCCCGGAGAAAAGTGGTATCCGCCCACAGACTCCGGAAGCAGTTCACAAGATAGACACTACCTTGCGCATGCGCTACTGCCATGCTTGGCGTGGGAATGGCGCAGGGTGTCCTGGGATTGTTCTAGCTGCTAGCAGGAAGGAGAAGCCGCAGGTCTTGCTGAAAGGAGGGGGAGCCTCACACTGAATGTCGCGCATGCAGTTGTTTTCACTTGGGGCAGTTGAATTGTGCCCTATGCCCGAACTGACCCCGTCATAGGACCCACGAATCCCCAAACTGAAAGCATGGAGGAAGCCCCTGCCCTAACTCCTGAAGTGTACTGGGCACAGCGTCACAAAGAGCTTTACCTGCAGGTGGGGCTAAGCGACGTGCAGTTAGGGGAATAGCGCGTTTGAGCCAGTTCCTTTGGGCGGGACTTCCGTCTTCGGCCACGGAGTGCCTGAGAGCGGGGCTCCCATGCCCGAGGGAGAGCCCCGGCTACAAAAGTCTCGAATGGCCGTAAGTGGGGCTTAGTTCTAGGGGGGAGTGGGGGTGCGCTTGTGTGTATGTGTGCGATGGCGGTGGGGGGAGGGGGTCTTTGTATGTGTGCGTGTGTGTAGGTGCGCTGGTGTGTGCCTGTGTATGCGTGTGTTGCAAAATAAGGGTTAACCCAATAGCACTGGGACCTGGGTAATCAATATTGTATATAAAGTGGTCCCAGTTGGAACAACATACTAGACACACATAACAATTGTAAACAGTAAAAGTATTTCAAAGATCAATTTTGTAAACAGATTAGTATGAGTGATGTTCTTTAATATACATCCTCAATGCAAATTAATTGTCTGAGCAATCAACAAATGGTAGACATATATATATAGTCTCAGTGTCAAAAGGAGAAAAGGGGACAGGTGAGGGAGGGGACTGTGATTAGGATAGTGTGGAAGTAGAAGACAAATTATAGGAGCAATGACAAGTGGTCTTATGTACATTCAAAGTTCAGTACCACATTGACATATATACATCGTCATAAATAAATTGTGCATTGGATAATCCTATCCCACATGTATAGTAACACAGCCACTGAATGTTCTGTTTGGAGGGCAGGACGAGGAAGGTATGTCGACGTTTCGACCCCAAAAGGTGTAGGCTAGTTCCTGCCCTACTGCGGGGTCTTCTTCAGGACAGGTGGGGGAGGTGGGAAGGTGATGAAGGGCACCTGAGAATTATAATTAAAATTAAAATTCTGTTAGAAAAGTACACTTCCAACAGGAGAGCCACGGAGAAATAGCGACATGACGGAAGGTATACAGATGGTAGCCAGCAGAGCCAGCCCAGTTGTAAACTTGTCCTCCTATGTCTTGAAAAAACATGATAGATATCCTTGCAAAAGGTTTATCCTTCGTACCCACGTCCTTTCCCAATCGTTTCTCTGTGAAAATTGAACTGATGAGATTCTTCAGAAAAATCAGATTACGATATTTTTTCAGGAACAGTCCCCCCTCTAGGAATTCCTCGATCACAGGTTTGAGAGTGCCATCTACTTTTGTACCATCAAGTAGCATGATGTCGAACCAGATTCTGGCATACGAGAACATGGTACTCAAAGAAGTTGACAACATACTATCAACACGAAAATACACAAAACTCAATGTTAATCAAGAGGAAAGAAAAGCCCTCACAACCCTGAGAGATAACAAAGCAATCGTTATCAAACTGGCGGACAAGGGGGGAGCGATCGTAATCCAGGACGTGGCAAAATACAAGGAGGAGATTATGCGACAACTAGGAGATGGGATGAGCTATGCAAAACTACGGAGGGATCCCACCAAAGAACTAGCGTTGGAGATCCTAGAGGTGACTTCAGCAGGCAGAGATCAAGATTTTCTGAGTGATTTGGAGTTCAAGTATCTCAATCAAAGTAACCCGAGGCTTCCGACAATATACACTCTACCGAAAATCCACAAAAGCATGCAAGACCCCCCAGGACGCCCCATTGTCTCGGGATGTGGATCAATCTTCGAGCCTCTCTGCAAGTACATCGATATCTTTTTAAAACCACTAGCGGAAGGAACCACTACTTACCTAAGAGACTCCATGCAGACTATCAGTCTGGTCGATGGCTTGGAATTCAACATGGAGGAGCAATTTTTGGTGACATGTGACATAGTGTCACTTTATACAAGCATCCCACAGGTTGAGGCATTGGAAGTCATGCGGGAAGCGCTAGATGGACGAACAGCCCCTATGCCAGTACCAACTGAGTTTATTGTCTCACTATTGACGATCGCCATGAGGAAGAATTTCTTCATGTTCCAAGGTAATTTCTACATTCAAACCAAGGGCGTCGCAATGGGGGCAGCCTTTGCGCCGGACCTGGCCATTATTTACATGGCTGACTATGAACGGAAACATGTGCTGAATCAAAACAATCCTTTTAAAGATAATGTCACGAAGTGGTACCGCTATATCGACGACGTCCTGATGCTCTGGACTGGCCCCGAACAAACTCTGAACCAATTCTATCAATGGCTGAACCAGCAAAGCAGAGACATTCAATTCACCATGCAATGGAATAAAGAGAAAATAGATTTCCTCGATATCACAATCTTCTGTAATGGTAATAGTTTGGCAACAACATTATACCGCAAACCCACTGAACGTAACTCCCTATTACTCTACAATAGCCATCATCCGAGGAGTTTAAAAGACAATCTACCGGTTGGTCAATTTTTCTGAATACGGCGTAATTGCACCAGGAAAGAAGATTACTTCACAGAATCAGAAGACCCGAGTACAAGGCTGCAAGAAAGAGGGTATCCTCGGAGATTAGTGAAGAGAGCACAGAAACGGGCCTGGTACAGCCCCAGGGAGGAACTTCTTCAACCACAGCTCAAACACGAGGACACAACAGAGAGGATGATTTGGGAACTACATTCTGCACACAAAGTAACAATTTAAAGAAAATTGTTAATAAGTACTGGCCACTAGTATCTGAGGAAATTGGACAAACGCAATTACCTATGCACTCATTTAAGAAATCAAGGAATGTTAGGGATCATGTAGTCTGCTCCTTACTTGAAACCTCTGAGCCTCCTTCCTTACAAACCATGTGGAACTTACCTGTTATAGCGGGTAATCACAGATGCGGACACTGCAAAAGCCTGTCCCATGGGGATACAAACAAAACAGTTTATCTACAAGAATCACATCATAGACCTAAAGACTTTCTCGAACTGCAACACAAATAATGTCATTTACTGTATCCTATGTCCATGCAGCCTAGCCTACATAGGTCAGACACAACAAAAAGTCAAGGCACGCATTCTTCAACACGAGTAGGATCAGATGTGAGGTCATTGGGGCACCATTGGTAGATCACTACAGAAGGTCAGGCCACACTGTTGAAGAGATACAATGGGTGGTTTTGGAAAAAGTGTCCTTAGGGCCCAGGGGTGGTAACATCACTTCCATATTGGCCTTAAGAGAAAGTAAATGGATAAACCGTTTGGACACCATAAAAAATGGGTTGAATGAACAGGATACCAGTTATGCTCAGTTAGCATGTTTACATTGATTCTGCTCTACAAAACATGTCGAGCATTCTGAATCTTTTTACACTCCATGATATGTCTGCTTACTAATTAACTGCTGGTCAATTTTTGTAAATGGATTTATCTGATCAAAAATCTAATTGGCCTAGCGATATACAATGATGTTTTGTGTGCCCATTTAACTATGAACTGAAACGATATAACTGTATGTGCAAAATGAATTGATTCTTTTACCTGTTGATTAAGAAACTACAGTTTATTTCGGTTATGATATTGCAACTCTATTAACATTTGTTCAACACACATCTATGAAATGGTTTAACATTTTCCACTCTGTGCTATATGCCACCATAAAACCGGAGATTACCAACACTGTGTATAAAATCGATTATTTGGTGCTTCAGTTATTTGACACCAATAAGTAATACTCCCTTTTAGAAAATTAATTGTTTTCTTGTCCACAAAGTAATCGCTCTACACACTTCGGTGTGCTTAATTTGAACCGGACCTAACAAACTACAATTTGGTAGTCTTTCCTCTTGAAACTACTGAAGACCCGTGATTGGTCTAATGAGATGCAGCCATCCAGCTGCTGCACACACGCGTGCGATACATGCGACGCGTCAGCCCCGTTCGGGTTTAAGAAACCCGATGAGTCAGAGCTCTCGTTCTACGGTTCGGAGACGGATGCTTATGGACCCTTGTGAATGCATTGATTGCAAACAGGCGCCGACTAAATGCGGTAAGTTCGGTTGAACCCGCACACTACGAGTCATGTTTTGACCCGCTCCTGCTATATTTTGATCAGCCCCCTCCCTTTATTTTTTATTTTTTAATAGGCCCGACTAACACTCCGGAATTCTTTGCAAGACACCTACTATCCCTCGAAACAACGCCCAAGAAGCCCGGGTCGAGATTATGAACTTTGGGTAAATATATGTTTAACTCTCCCGAGAGGTTGCCTACACTGTCTAAACACCTGACCAGGGGCAGATGTGTTCCGACATTTGCCTAGTGTGACTTAAGAAGCAGGTCACTTATTGCACTTTATTTTGTTCTGATAACGCGCAGCAAAATTGAGCATGATGGTAATAACCTTCAAAGTCTTAATGCTGTACATGGTTGTGACGGTCTTACTTGGATGAGCCACATGTTGGTCACTCCTCATGTGTATGACTGGTCCTACCCCAAAAATATATTTTTTAACCCGGCTGGGTATGTTTGGATGCTTTTCAAACCAAGCACGCTGTATTGATATAACTCTACTTCAGTGTGGGACGCTCTGTTTATTGGCCCACCTTTCTAAATGAAACCTAATTTATTTTTAGGTTCGTACGCTCTCCCTCTTCATTTGAGCCTTTTGACCCACCTTTCGCTACAGACGGTACCACACGACATTGCTGTGGTTTTTAGGTAAATGTATTGTGACCGTTTTTGCACATAGTAGTAGCAATGCACCAATCCCTTTTCTAACAGAATTTTAATTTTAATTATAATTCTCAGGTGCCCTTCATCACCTTCCCACCTCCCCCACTTGTCCTGAAGAAGACCCCGCAGTAGGGCAGGAACTAGCCTACACCTTTTGGGGTCGAAACGTCGACATACCTTCCTCGTCCTACCCTCCAAACAACAGAACATTCAGTGGCTGTGTTACTATACATGTGGGATAGGATTATCCAATGCACAATTTATTTATGACGATGTATATATGTCAATGTGGTACTGAACTTTGAATGTACATAAGACCACTTGTCATTGCTCCTATAATTTGTCTTCTACTTCCACACTATCCTAATCACAGTCCCCTCCCTCACCGGTCCCCTTTTCTCCTATTGACACTGAGACTATATATATATGTCTACCATTTGTTGATTGTTCAGACAATTAATTTGCATTGAGGATGTATATTAAAGAACATCACTCATACTAATCTGTTTACAAAATTGATTTTTGAAATACTTTTACTGTTTACAATTGTTATGTGTGTCTAGTATGTTGTGTATGCGTGTGGCTGTGTATGCGTGTGGCTGTGTATGTGCGCATGCGTGAGTGTGGGTGCACGCAGTCAAATCCAGCACAAGAGAAGCGCGTGGCACCCTCTTGTCCCTCATTCACCCGAGACGGGCAGCTATAAGTCTCCAGCTGGACGCATCCTTCGGATGCAGTACCAGCGAGACCTAAAAGGGGGGTAACAATTATAAACATACCTGTACACATGGAACTCCTATGTGTTTTTCGATGCCCCATAGCATACCTTGCACAACAATTTTACCGTATATTGTATATGTAATCCTTACAATTCCCCCATAAAGAGCATATCTTTAGATTTGAGAGAAAAAGGGGTAGCTATTATAAGCATACTTGCACATATGTCACTCTTATGTGTTTTTCGGTACCACACAAAATACCTTAAACAACAAGTTTACCGTACATTGTGTATGCAATCGTTACAATTCCCCCATAGAGAAACATATCTCAAATTTTGAGAGATTAGTATGAAAATTTACACATGGTGAGGAAACGATACGGCTACTTGATCATTTAGCGTCGTATCTTGCAGTTTGGTGAGTTTTATTAACATCCACCTAGGGCATAAAATGTGTCGAGGCACTTATTTAGACACATGTTCATACCTGTCATCGTCACATTATTAACTCCTATATTGAGGGGCCAAGTAAAATCATACCTGTGAATAAGAGTTTCATTGTTGTAGATAAATGACGTACCAAGGGTTTCCACCGTATGAATAAATGGAAGTCGGATCAACACGATCGTGCTAAATAGTAAGAAAGTTTTTAGGCATGTCCTGGAGTCTTTAGATAAAGTTAAAGGACAAATCCTAAATCAATACCTCTTATTGGATTAATAAATACGATCCCATCATGGAGTCACGCAGTTGGGAAATCATAAAACTGCTGGACAGTTTAGTAGAGGAAACGCCTTGATGCTTGTTACTTCTGCCGCTATTTGTATCTTCGCGTTAAGGCATTAGTCTAAGAGGAAAAGGTTACCTCATGTTAATATTGATACTGATGTCTCGTACATGTACTTAAAGACCCTCTAAAATCGGATCCTACGATCGTTATCTCTAGACATTATGTCTCTTTAATTTAGATGAAACAATATCGCAGGGCTATGTTAATACCCTGCGCTTATATCCAATTTTTTATGCGCGACTATCTCTGTTGCGCCGGACAATATGATGGGTTCAATGCACACAAGGTTGCGAAACCCGTTGTGGCATACCTCGTGGTTCAATAGCGCACGATTCTTATCAACAAAACACTCTAATAGGGCCGGTTTAGCAAACTCGATAGTTTGAATTTCACCATAGTGGTTTACGAGCAAGAAGTTAACCGAAAGCCCGCGTAGCATACGTTCCACATACCTTATTAAAAATCAGCGGCCTCCCTGTCACTGGGTCTTGGTACAGCTTCCTGGTGTGCAAAAGGCCTTCTGTTTTCACTGGTTATACACTCCTAGGGGTCAGGGGTCACTAAAAATAACCCGATCACTTGATGCTAATGTTATCGGCCATCTTGAAACGGGTAAACTGTTGGATATTGCGATAGGATTTATATCTGCATGTTTTCATCGCTATTTATCTTACGGTATTGCTAAGCTAAGTTATTATTATAAACTTACAGAATCTGCAGTCTAAATGAGAAAATTTGGCAAAATCGTTATGATCAAATGAATTCTTAATTAAAGTTATTCGCACTATTCGTGTTTGGATTATGTTACTAATGTTGTTGGCCATCTTGGAACAGGTAAATTATAGGGTTGGGAGTCATACCTACATACATAACTCGGTTATTACTCTTGTAAACTTACTGAATCAGCAATCTAAATAAGAAGATTTGGCAAAATCGTAGTGATCACATGAATTCTTAGTTAAAGTTATTCGAACTGTTCGTGTTTGGATAATGTTACTCACATGATGTAATGTGGAAACAAAGTATTAGTGACTTATACAATAAAATTTAAATGCGGAACCAAGATTGCCGCCATTAAAACTCTACTCTAAAAACTACAATTTGTACCAATATTGTTGGAAGGCAGGGTCTCACCGGGGAAAGGAGACATCACAGTGTTCTGAGTGTTTGTAGGAAAACAAACTCAGTCTACTCATACTATTCTTTCCCAATCTTCTTTATTATTCAGTCCTTTTTGGACTGAATTGAATTTAGACATGTAAAATTGTTCTCTTTTCTTTCGTTTTGAGGTGATCGCCTCCTCTCATATTCATTTTCACTGACTCCAAAATGCACCAACTGAGATCTTGTTTGGTGTGTTTTGCTGTTATCCAATGATCCACTAGGGGTGCTGTGCTCTTCAGGGTTCTGATGGCGGACCTATGCTCATTAAGTCTTATTCTTACTTCCCTGGCTGTTTCCCCTACATATATTAAATCACAGGGGCACTTGATCAAATATATTAAGTTCTTTGACCTGCAATTATGGAAGTCTACAAATCTATGTATTTTGTTATTTACTGTGATTTCTGGGCCTTTGATAATATATTTACAATTGACGCACCCACTGCAAGGAAAGGTGCCCTTAGGGAGCGGAGCCTTGTCTATAGTGGATTGTGTCATAGAATCATTTTCTCTGTACGTTTTTACCAGACTGTTTCTGATTGTTTTATTATGTCTGTATAAAAACATGGGTTTAGGAAGAATGAGGCCATTTTGATTTGCCACCAAATGCCAATTTCGGTTTATTACATTTTTGATTTTGTTGTTGATACTACTATGGTTAGTGACGAAAATCAATGGTGTGTTTTTTTTTTCATCGTAGTCTTTTTATCCCAAAAGTTGTCCCTATTAAAATATTTGGCCCTTTTGTACAAGTGTCTTATCAGTCTTTTAGGATATCCTCTTTCTAAGAATTTTTCTGTGAGGATTTGCGCATGTTTATCATAGTCTATATTTCTAGTGCAGTTTCTCCTAAGTCTGGGGAATTGTCCATAGGGTATGTTATTCTTCTGACAGGCAGGATGGTAGCTATCAAAATGTAACATGGTGTTCCTGTCCGTTGGTTTTGTGAACAATTCCACCATCAAAGTCTCTTCACTATATTTAATTACTATATCTAAGAATTCACATCTGTGGTTGCTTATGCAGTGAGTACATTTTAAGTTTGGGTCACCTAGGTTTAACCAATTGATAAAGTCACAGACTCTCCTCTGGGCCTGTCCAGATGAAGAAGACGTCATCTATATAGCGTGTCCATTGGGATATATATTCAAAGAAAGGTGCTATAGAATTAAAAATATGTTGCTCTTCAAATCTGGACACGTAAAGGCATGCCAGACTAGGGGCACAAGTGGCCCCCATACTGGTGCCCTTGATTTGTTTAAATAAAGTTTTTTCAAATAAAAAAATATTGTTTTTTAGGATCAGGGTCACACATTCCACAATAAAGGTTGCGTGTGGTGACAAGTCTAAATCATCAATTTGTAGTAGGTCTTCTATCATACTGATAGTGTCATCCTGGGGAATGTTAGTGTACAAGGCTTCTATGTCTAAAGTCACTAAAAATTGATTATCAGGGTTAAAATTAAGATTTTCCATCTTTTCAATCAAACTGACGGTACTTATACCCCTTATATATTTACAGTAAGGGTAGTCCGAATTGGTTTCGAGGTTACTTGTAGGTCGACTACTGCCTCCTATAGTATTACTGTGGCAGACGGTATAACGACTTAGAAAGCATCCTCTTTTGTTTAGGGACTTTATTTCTTTTGCACCTGGTTAATAGATACATTCAATGGCCTTCACACAGAATTTAACAACAGCACAGTTCTAACGGGCATACTTCTGAAACAAGAAAAAGATCATGCACAGCAAGCAGAAATGCAACATTTCATTTAACATGGGCCTTTCATATCGAGGCCTATAGTACTATGGCTAATTTAGCATGAACATAATCAATCAATCAATCAGGACATTTGTATAGCGCACTACTCACCCGGGAGGGTCTCAAGGCGCTGGGGGAGAGGGGGTCCGCTACTGCTCGAAAAGCCAGGTCTTGAGTTGCTTCCTGAAGGAGAGATGGTCCTGGGTTCGCCGAAAGTGGATGGGGAGGGAGTTCCATGTCTTGGCTGCGAGGTATGAGAAGGATCTTCCTCCGGCGGTGGCTCTGTGGATGCGTGGAACGGCGGCGAGGGCGAGGCTGGTCGACCGTAGCTGGCGGGTGGGCGTGAAGAAGGTCAGGCGGTTGTTGAGGTACTTGGGGCCTTGGTCGTGGAGAGCCTTGTGTGCGTGGGTGAGGAGTCTGACCGTGATCCTCTTGCTGACGGGGAGCCAGTGCAGGTCTTTCAGGTGGCCGGAGATGTGGCTGTGTCGGGGGATGTCCAGGACGAGTCGTGCGGAGGCGTTCTGGATTCGTCCGAGTCTTTTCTGAAGTTTGGCTGTGGTTCCGGCGTAGAGGGTGTTTCTGTAGTCCAGTCGGCTATTGACGAGTGCTTGGGTGACCCCCTTCCTGGTTTCGGTGGGGATCCATTGGAAGATATTTCGGAGCATGCGCAGGGTGTTAAAGCACGTTGATGAGAAGGCGTTGACTTGTCTGGTCATCGAGAGGGAGGAGTCCAGGATGAAGCCCAGGTTCCGTGCGTGGTCCGTTGGCTTGGGAGTGGTGCCCAGGGCCGGGGGCCACCAGGAGTCGTTCCAGGCAGAGGGCGATGACCCTAGGATGAGGACTTCCGTCTTGTCTGAGTTCAGTTTCAGGCGGCTGTTCTTCATCCACTCGGCGACGTCTTTCATCCCTTCGTGTAGGCTGCTTCTGGCGGTAGCTGGGTCGTTGGTGAGGGAGAGGATCAGCTGGGTGTCGTCGGTGTAGGAGATGATGTTGAGGTTGTGTTGGCGTGCGATGGCTGCGAGGGGGCTAATGTAGACGTTGAAGAGGGTGGGGCTAAGTGATGATCCCTGTGGTACGCCGCAGATGACTTCCGTGGCCTCGGATCTGAACGGGGGGAGGCGGACTCTCTGGGTTCTTCCGGCGAGGAACGTGATGATCCACTCCAAGGCCTTCTCTTGGATTCCGATGTTGCTGAGGCGCTGAACTGGGGTGCGGTGGCAGACAGTGTCGAACGCCGCGGAGAGGTCCAGGAGGATGAGGGCAGCTGTTTCCCCGTTGTCGAGCAGAGATCTGATGTCGTCAGTGGCTCGATGAGGGCGGTCTCGGTGCTGTGGTTGGCTCGGAAGCCGGACTGCGAGTGGTCGAGGGATTCGTTTGTCTCAAGGAAGGCGGCAAGCTGTCTGTTGATGGTTTTCTCAATGACTTTGTCAGGAAAAGGGAGGAGCGAGATGGGGCAGGAGTTCTTGAGGTCGGTGGGGTCCGCTGTCGGTTTCTTCAGGAGGGTGCTGAGCTCGGCGTGCTTCCAGCTTTCTGGGAAGGTGGCGGTGTTGAAGGAGGCGTTGATGATGTCCTGGAGTTGGGGTGCGATGATGGAGTTGGCCCTGTTGAAGACGTGGTGGGGCAGGGTCGGTTTGGGATCCGGAGTGGATGGTGTTCATCGTGTGGGTGGTGTCTTCGGTGCTGACCAGGGTCCAGGCGCAGAGGGTGGTGGTGGGTGGCGTTGGTTCGGTGGTTGGTTGCGTGGTTGGTGCGCCGAAGCTGTTGTGTATTTCGTCGATCTTGCGGTGGAAGAACGAGGCGAGCGAGTCGCAGAGGTCTTGCGAGGGAGAGATGATGTTGTTTCCAGTGTTGGGGTTGGAGAGCTCTATGACGATGCTGAAGAGTTCCTTGCTGTTGTGGGCGTTGTTGTCCAGTCGTTCTTTGAATGCTGTCTTCTTGGTGGTGCGGATCAGCTGGTGGTGTTTGCGGTTGGCGTGCTTCAGGGCAGTCATGTTGACTGTGGTCTGGTCGTTGCGCCAGGCTTTCTCAAGGGTGCGGCAGTTCTTCTTGGAGTTCTTAAGTTCCTCGGTGAACCAAGAGGCTTTCTTGCTGCAGTGTCCACTGGAAGGGGCCTTCAGTGGTGCGTGGTCGTCTGCGCAGTTGGTGATCCACTGTGTGAGGTTGTTGGCTGCTTCGTTGGGCTCCGTTGTTCTGGCGGGAGGGTTCTGGCTGAGGCAGGTGGTGAGCTGGTCGGTAGTGATCTTGTTCCAGTTCCTGTAAGGAACCTTTTGTGGGTGGTGGTGGGTCGTGGTTTTACTGAAGCTGAAGTGGACGCAGCTGTGGTCAGTCCAATGAAGTCCGGTGGAATGGCTGAAGGCGATTTACTTGCTGGAGGAGAAGACTGGGTCAAGCGTGTGGCCGACGTAGTGGGTGGGGGTGTTCACGAGTTGCTTGAGTCCGAGGTTGGCGAGGTTGTCCAGCAGGGTGGAGGTGTTGCTGTCCTTGTTGTTCTCCAGGTGGAAGTTGAGGTCCCCTAGGAGGATGTAGTCAGCGGAAGGGAGGGCGTGTGGGCTGATGAAGTCTGTGATGTCTTCGCTGAATTGTGTGCGTGGCCCCGGGGGTTTGTAGATGAGGATTCCTCTGAGTGTGGTTTTGGGGTCGGTGTGTATCTGGAAGTGGAGGTGTTCAGCGGCGGTGAAGGTGTCGGAGCTGGTCGTGATGCGGATGGTGTTCTTGTGTACGATGGCGATGCCTCCTCCAGTCTGGTTGACGCGGTCCCTCCGGGTGATCTTGTATCCGTCCGGGATGGCGATGGCAATGTCGGGCGCTGAGGAGGCGTTCATCCAGGTTTCCGTGAGGAAGGCGACGTCTGGTGATGTTTTGTCGAGCAGGTTCCATAGTTCGATGGCGTGTCTGTGGACGGAGCGGGTGTTGAGCAGGATGCACTTAAGGTGGTTGCTGCTGGTGCTCTACTTGGCGGGTGCGGTGCAGGTCTGGGGGCAGGTGAATTTGCAGGCTTGGCAGGTGAAGGGTCCATGGGTGCGTTTCAGGGTGGCTCGGTAGCAGGCGGGGTTCCGGCCGGCGTTGAGGGTGGCAGCGGCGTAGGTCCGTCAGGTGCGTTGGTATCGTTGAGGACCAGGGGTCCTGGCGCTGGGCGCGGTCCAGGCGCAGACGGGCTTGCCTCTGGCGCGTCTTCGGCGCACAATCGGCGCGTCCGCTGCGCAAACGCGTGGGCTCCACCATAAATGGCGAAGTGGGAGGGAGGAGCAGCTGGGAGGCGGGAGCGGGGCGGCGAATGGGGAGGGTTACAGAAAGCAAGGGGCGGGGCCGCAAGGGAGCAGCGGCGGGGAGCGGGGGGGGAGAGCAGGAAGACAGAGGCGAGGGGGCAGAGATCACGCAAAAAACAGTCACGGGCAGAAGAACAGAAGGACAACAATAAAGACAATAATAACAGGGGCAGTAATCGCGCAGAAACAGTCACGGGCAGCAGAACAGAAGTGCAGCAATAATGACAATAATCTACAGGCACAGCAGAAACAAACCAGTAATCCTCTGCCCCAGGAGCAGCGGCGACTAACGGTCAGCGCAGACAAGTACTGCCCGGTACAGAGTCCTCTGCTGCAGGCAGCGGCGAACTCGTGGCGATTGCGGAGGCCTTGGGCACACTCACGGGGGTCCGCGCAGTGTGTGGAGCGACCGGCCCTGAAGCAGGGTCAGGGGTCACCTAACTACAGCTAATTATTAATGTAAAAATCACTAGTCCTGGCCAATATAAATAACATCACAATCTGAATATAAGTAAGCAATGATTATATGTAATGTGCATTAGCAGGTACTCAAATAGAAAATTGTGACAATGTGTCACCTGGAACAAGCAAGAAAGACGAATTACAGTGGACATGGGCTGATCTGATTTTGTCCACTTTGGGTTTCAACTAAAAATAGCCATCCAGATCTTTGTCCTAAGAATTGAAGCGGTGTGTAACAGGCACATGGTTCTCAGTCATGGGTGACAACAGATGCTGTGCATGCAAGTTTCTGAAATCCAGCAATTATTTTGTGAAGTTCCTTAGCACGGTCAATCAGCAAACCATATATAGTGGAACTATAGAAGCTCTATATATTCTGGAGTGTCACTGCAGACAACGTTTGTTATTTTGGTTAACGGTTTCCTTACATTGTTTTTCGAAGATTGTTTTTTGTAATGTTATTTACTAAATCTCATGTTAGCCAAATGGCCACCTAACAAAGGCAGAAATACCAGCCACTCAGATGTGGCTGCGGTGCAACCCACACGAGGATGTTGCTTCCAAACCACCAAGTGTATATTAATCATTGCAGTCCAACCATGCGCAATCCACAAGAAAGTGTGACTTCCACACTACCGAATGGATATGGCTCTATGGAATCCACGTAGGAGCAGCAGAGTATAAAGTGCTGTAAATAGCTGCTTCTTGATGCGATATGAAATTAACCAGAGCTGGAGAAGACAAGTAATATGTGGTTGTTAGGCAGATACAGTATGACAAGCTGAGGGCCTGCTCCAGGTTCAAACAGGGAAGACACTAAAGTAAGATACCCTCGACCATCTGCTCTGAGAGGAGGTAGGTAGGAGTGAAGAAGATGGTCAGTAGACCTTAAAGTAAAGGGGAAGGTGCTGAGGGGCCTATGGAGCCTGAGCTATAACACTCAAAGACAGTCTTCTGGGTTAGTCCCTCTAGGTCAACAATCTCAGTGGGAAACAATTACCATATGTGAGCAAAATGCTGAGAAATATTTGAAACAATGCAGACGGCTGAAGTTATTCAGTGCAGACAGCGCAGCAACAAAGACCGAAACGTCTAAATTGAAGGTCTTCTCTGCTTTACTGCTCTTTTCATGTTGAAGATGCTGTATCTGCACAATATCTTCAAATATTACATTAATTAACATGTTCAAATTTACCGCCCCTTATTTTTTGACACAAAAATGAAAAACTATTAAAACTTTGCAATTTCTTCGTCTTTTTTTTTTGCTGTTCTAATTGTCACTGCTGGTAGCTTTTTAAATGCATGTAGTTGGCCGAAAGACAGGACTGACCTAACACAAAAAAATGCACTACACTAATTAGCATCAAAAACAGTGAATAATTCTCGCACTCTGTCCAGGCGAGAGCGGCACTTTTCAAAAAGATTATGCCAAAGCGCTTCCTGTACATATTACAAAACAGGTCCTTCCGGGTGTCCGATACTTACTTCAAAGTTATAGAGAGTGAAATCAGGGCCCTGCTATGTGATGGATGCTCCCCATGAATTGCTCTCAGTAAACTAATGTGAGGTAAGTATGATGGAGGAATAGCCTTGCCTGATATTCAAACATACTACAAAGCGGCGCAATAGGCGACTATCAACTAATGGGTTCATGAACCCCTAACCGAACCTGATTACTGAATGAACAAGACTAGTTCTCCAACCATGGGGTTACCTGCGAGCACTCTACACCAGCCCAGGCCCTCTCAGCCAGGAGGGATCTACGGCATTGACGGTCCAACTTTGGCACTGTACACTCAAAAAACGGTGGTGTGGATTATTCAAGCTACTCCCTTGTGGGACTCCGAACTTTTGGGTACAATGGGAATGAGACAGGGATTAGATAAATGAGACATAATTGGGCTCTCAAACGAAGACAACCTGTGCTCCGGGAAAGAGGTGATATCCTTGGCTAAGCTACAAAAGACTTACAATGTAGCTCCCGCTGAGACTTTCCGATACTTGCAGATTCAACACTCCCTCCAGGTCACTTACCCCAGGGAGAGGATCCCCCAGAGTCATCACCACTATAAATTAGAATCCTAGAGAAACCAATCACTCGTAGGGTGATCTCACTCGCATACCAAAAACTCACAAATAATTACCCCGATATTCATTCACGCCTTCGGGAATGCTGTGAAAGAGATATAGAAGGGAAAAGGGGGCAAGATGGCGGTCGCTATCGTGGTCGAGTGAGCAGCATGGGATTGCTCCCTCACAGTTACTCCATCGGTGACCAGTAATACACCCACCGTGTGAACAGCTAGCTGAAACTCGGTGTGTACGGCTTCGGCGCTCTGGAGGTTTTTGAGGCTCCTCTAAGAACTTCTCGTGTGGTTAAACTACCAATTCAGAATCGGTGCAGTGGAGCGTCTGTTTGTCCGACGAGGCGGGCGCAGCCTCGGCTTCGCGGAATCTCCGGAGCGGGGAGAGCGGAGTGAGTGAAGGTGGCGCAGTGAGCGGAGCAGACGGGACTGGATTAGCCGCAGTCGTACCAGTGTTTTGGCGTGTGTTGCAGCGGAGTGTTGGAGCCAAGACTCTTTCATCGGTTTTGTATTAGTTACGGCTGGTGTGGATTTAATAGGATTGACTGGAAAGGAGATATTGCTCAGAAGGTGAGTTCGAGAGGCGCAAAAGCCCATGGGGCAGCTACAAACACGGAGGCTATGAATGTTGTGGATGCTACGGTGGTGCCTAACATGGAGACAGCTATAGCTGCTGTGGACCCTCTGCAGGTGGTTAATGAAGATGGGGGAGCAGGTTTGGAAGGAGGGAGATCTTTAGAGGACCAACCTCGGGACATGTTGGGGATGGACAAAGATATAGATCCTTGAGCCCCTGCTATGGAAGAAAATGCAGTGCGTAGAAGCAGTAGAAACCGGCAGCAAGGCACTCCTCAGAAGGAATGTACAGTGCCAGCTATTTTTCAAAAGAAACCGGCAGCTAAAGGTAAGCCGTCAACCAGCCATTACAGCTATTACAGTCAGCCCCGGTAAAGGCAGGGTGTATCAAGGGTACAGCAGTACAAGTGCTGCCGGGTGCGGGAGGTGTGGAGGCCAATATCAGGGTGCCTGATGCGGGGACATTAAATACGAGTCAAATCCCACTTTCTACATGCAATGAAGAGAATACAGAGAATAGTGGTAATTTTTGGAACGATAGGTTGAATGACGCAGAGTCTGCCAGCTCAGGCGGAAATTCTACTCCATGTCTGACTTATCAAACATATCAGATAATGATACGGGGAGTATAGTTGGTGATTGGGGGGGATGATATAGAATCACACCCGGATTATGATGAACCTTCAGAGCGCTCTTTGAACCAAGAGACTGTAAGAAAGGTACAACATCCTAGTAACCCTAGCAATCCTCTTGCACAAGAGATCATGTCTCTTGTAGGTCAGCTTAACTGGGACGGCTCCCCCTCTCTTCAGCCTTACTATGAGGCGATGAATGCTAGTATATCTGGGGAACCGGACGGGGAGGTGACACTGAATACCATCTACAAAGTGATCATGGCCCATCGGGCAGAGACAAAGGCTGAAGGTCTCCGCACACAGGGGGTGGTTTGAAAATTACAAAACACCATTTGTCGGATAGCAAAATCATGCGCAAAGATGACAACGCGGATTGTGGAGGTACAAGAGCGGATCTCGGGGCTTGAAGATCAACTGGCACAGCAGCAGTCGACCATTGTTGTTTAACAAAATACTAAACAGGATATAGATTGGAAGTTAACGGATCTTGAAAATGGGTCAAGACGGAACAATCTACGCGTTTTGGGGGTTCCTGAGAACAAGGAAGTACAGGATGTCAGACAATTCATTATTGAAATGTTTCAAGAGGCTTTCTTGGACTTAAATGGTTGGAACTGGGAGACCAAGCTTATTAGGGCATATCAATTCCCATTTGTTAATGTTAATGTTAATGTTAAGAGACATTTATTTAGCGCACTGTCACCATGAGTTTCCTGGCGCTGATGGGATACTGAGATTGGACAATAGGAGTTTAGTGAGGATGGGAGAAGAGCAGAGTTTTTACGGATTTCCTAAAAGAAAGAAGGGAACAAGAGGTCTTGAGTGAAAGTGGGAGAGAGTTCCACAGCTTGGGGGCCAGGTGAGAGAAGCTGCGACCACCAGATTTAGTGAGTTTGAAACGGGGGACAACTAGAAGCTGGAGGTGGGTGGACCTCAGGGTGCGAGGGGGACAGTAAGGAGTGATCAGGGACTTCAGGAAAGCAGGGGAGGGACCAGTGAGAGCCTTGAAGACCAGGCAGTGGACCTTAAAGGCCATTCTTTCACTGACTGGTAGCCAGTGGAGTTGATGTAATAAAGGTTGGGCCGACTGCCATCTGGGGATTTTGAATGCAAGTCTGGCAGCCTGGTTCTGAACAATCTGTAGCCTGGACAACTGGGATTTGGGAAGGCCATGGTATATAGAATTGGAGAAGTCCAGGCGGGACATCACCAGAGCTATTAAGACTTGTAACAAGGCTTCGGGAGTCAGGAGGTGGGCAACTTTCCGTATCCTGTATAGCTGGAACATACAGGAGGATGTTACCGCACTCACCTGGGCCTTGAGAGTGAGCCCAGAGTCCATGATGACCCCGAGACTCTTTACACAGCCAGCAGGAGAGGGAGGTGTGCCAAGCTCAATAGGCCAGTACTGGGGGCCCCAATAAGGGGCACTTCTACCATGAAGGAGAAGCTCAGTTTTGCCCGGATTGAGCTTTAATTGATTTTGGTTCATCCAGTGCTGGATGTGTGTCATGGCCGCCTGAAAGTTGGTGACAGCGTCAGGGGAGGTGAGGGGGAAAATAATTTGCAAATCATCCGCGTAATTAAACACGGTGACGTCCCACCTACCTAGAGAGTGAAGGAGGGGTTGAAGGTACAAATTAAAGAGAAGGGGGGACAAGGAAGATCCCTGAGGGACCCCGCAAGATGACGAAACGCTGGTGGCGCTGAAAGGACCCAAACTAACTGCCTGAGATCTCCCCTCTAGAAAAGATTTAACCCAGGACAAAGCAGGCCCACAGACTCCGGCGGACTCGACACGGTGGAGTAAGATGTTATGGTCCACCGTGTCGAAAGCCGCCGATATGTCAAGTAGGACTAATGCCTGGGGTATTCCTCTGTCGGCATTGCTTCTGAGGTTATCCAACACGGCAAGAATCACAGCCTCAGTAGAATGAGCTGGTCTGAAACCGGCCTGGTTGGTTTCCAGGAAGTTGGACTCCTCACGAATTGCGAGAGGCAAGTAGTTACATGTGCCTCCAAGATTTTAGACAGGAATGGCAAGAGGGAGATGGGCCGATAGTTAGCGGGGACCGCTGGGTCCGCGCCAGGTTTCTTTAACAGGGGCACCAGTACGGCCTCCTTAAATGACCTGGGGACTATGCCAGAGTTGAGGGAAGAATTAAGTAAAGGTAGGATACAATGTGAAAGGGTGTGACAAATATCGCGGAGCACAGAGGGGGGGCAGCAATCCTTGGGGGAACCAGATTTCACACGGGTGGATAACTTGGCAAGGGAATCCGGATCAATTGTAGGGAACCGGGACAAGGTGGAGGTGTTGACGAGGGGGGTTACTACAGTGGCTAAAAGGGGGGAGTGGGGAATGGAATTTTTAATTGTAGTGATCTTGTCGATAAAAAAAGAATTTAAAGCATTGCATGACTCAGCAGAGGGAGGCAAGTTCGGGAGAGTCCTGGCGTCCGATGTTAATTCGCCAAGGACCTTGAAAATCTCTTTGGATTTGTTGGGAGCTGTTAAAATTCTCTCGGAGACGAAGGCAGACTTGGCTGTGATGATGGCTTTTTTATAGACTTTACGTGCGGACACGTACGCCTCCCTGTCGGAGCTAAGATCATTACGCCTCCATCTACGCTCCAGTTGGCGCAGCTCGAGATGTTGTTGTTTCAAGGCTGAGTTGTACCATTTATGGGAATTACTATGGCGTGTTGGAGGGAAGCAGGACAGGGGGGCAAATTGGTCGCTAGCCGTCATTAGCCAATGGGTGATATTAGCGCCCACGATGTTAACGTCTGGGATGTTAGTAATTAGAGGCTGGGTCTCAGCAAGGAAGGAAAGGAATGCAGATGAATCGAGGGCGTTCCATTTCCGAGCAGTCCCTCCCTCCAGAGGGGGAGGCCTAACCAGACCCTTTACGAGGATGGAAGACTCGATCAATGAATGATCGGACCAGACACAAGGGGAGATAATCGGACAGGAAAGCGACACCCCCTGAGTCCAGATGTGGTCCAGGATATGACCCCCGGTGTGAGTAGGGGAGGTGAAGTGCTGAGTCAGATTGAGGCTAAGGAACGCCTCGAACAGTTCGGTGGCATGAGGGCCAGCGTCAGCATGATTAAACCAATAGTTGAAGTCTCCGAACATAGAAATGCGGGCTGAGGAAGTCATCAAGGCAGAGAGCTGCTCACAAAGAGCGGCAGGAAACAGGGGCATGGGGTTAGGGGGACGGTATAGGACAATGAGGGTCAGAGCGCCAGCCTCGGTTGCCAGGCTGATGACGAGGTTCTCGGCATCAGGAAGGCATAGTGAGGAGGACGCGATGAAAGGCAAGTCTGTGCGTATGACTGCCGCCACCCCACCGCCACGACGGCCAGTAGGCCGATTGGCGTTCAGCATGTAATAGTTAGGGGGTAGAGCAGCCAGGATGTCAGGGAGGGAGAGATCAGACAGCCAGGTCTCAGTGAGCAGCAAAATATCAGGATTCTCAGCTGTCAACAAAAGAAAAATATCGGCATGATGTTGGGGGAGAGACCGTGTATGAAGATAAAATATACGAATGCAGGTCTCGGACGGGGCGGGGACAGACGCGGATGCCCGGAGGAGTCTGGGAGAAGGCAGATCGGCCGAGATGCCAAGAGACACCAGACGATCCCAAGTTGTGGAGAGAAGAGCACAAGGGGGACGCTGGAGGCTTCTAAGCAAAGCAGAAGAGTAAGTAATGGGAGGGGCGGCATCCCAGGGCCCTGGGCCCGTCTGGCCGCGGATGGGCGCAGAAGGGCTGGACTTTGGCGTGACTTCGGCGCGCTGACGGCGTGCCTGATGCGCCCGTTCGCTGCGCTCCCTGTAAAGGGGCGCCATTTTATAGGGCTGAGGTCGTGAGGGGCCGAGCGCTGGACCGCTCACCTACTCACCCTCCTCACCCAAGATGGCGGCCAACTGCGAGTCCCGGCAGGAATTAATCTCCTGCGAGGGACGAGTAGTGGTGAGAGGACAGCGGACAGAGTATGAGGCAGGGGGGGCCTGCGGGACATTCTGTAGATACGCCTAGGGCAATACTAATTAACAACTATCTGTTGCAAGAGGCATTATATGATCTGGCTAGGTCAGACAGGCGTCCGTCTGGTAAAAGATGCCCATTTTTTGTGCGCCCTGATTTTTGCCAATCTACAGTGCAACAAAGGTGGAGAATGCAGCAGCGGATACCTGCTTTTCAGGCTGAAGTTGGTCAGGTTTTCCTCTTAAATCCCGCTAAATTGAAAGTAATACATAAAGAAAAAACTCAATATTTTGCATCAGAGATCGCTGCACAGGATGTTTTGAAAACAATGTGAAGTCTATAATATACTCTCATGTTTTGTATCTGTTAGTATTCTCAGCTATTGTGATAGCTTTTTCCCTTTTTGCTTTGGAGCGATCCCTTTGGGACAGGCTTATAATGTAGAAAAAGGGGATGATGCGGTGTATATGACGAAGCAGCAACTTGTAAGACAGAATATGAGTTTCAGTGAATATAAAAGTGCTAATTGTGAAATTAGTTTTTTTTGTGGGTGTTTAGTGATGCAGCATATGGTTCTAAGATCTCTTAAGATGTGTAACGAAATCTCATATGATGATTTATGTTGAGGTGGGTGTGTCACGGGTAGAGTCGGGGGGGGGGCAGGTCACAACTTCTCGCCATCAGTGAAGACTTGGTCCTTACGCCCACATTTGGGTGGAGGGGGGGGTGGGAGTAGGAGAAGAGGGTGGGGAGGCGGTAGGAGGGTGGGGGGAGGTTGTGGGTTGAGGAAAAAAGGAAAATAAACCAGGTAGATACTACTTTTTTATGTTTGAAGCAAGGAGGCTCTTGGCACACACTTCATAAGGTCAAAAATACAGGGGCTACAGATGATGGGTAGAGGTATTCGGTTTAGCTCCCTGAACGTTAGAGGCTTAAATCATCTCAATAAAAGACAGCGGGTTGCAAGCGAGTTGCAGGTGCTGCAGTGTGATTTAATTTGTCTGCAGGAAACTCATATAACTTGGGCTAAAAGGAAGTTACTTTTGGAGTTGGGCTATACGGTACTGGTTAAAACCGAACAATCTATTACAGCTCGGGGTGTCACAATTCTAGCCAAAAATATATTCAGAGTATGGGTAGAACATTGCCTGACAAACAAGGGAGGAGGGCGATAGCTGAATGTATCAGCCGGAAGCAGAGATTTACAATATGTTCCATTTATGGTTCAAACTTTGATGAGGCACTGATTTTAGAGTGGCTAAATGTGGAATTGGCCTTGTGACCCACTCTACTGATTGTTTGTGGCGATTTAAATATACACCTTGGCACGGAAACTTTACAGGATGTAAACTACAGGTACAGTGGGAGGAAGCCCAGGGTATTTAAGGCACTTCAATCTTTTTTTGGGCGCTCATGGCTTGGTGGATGCTTGGGCTACTCTGGGGGGGGGGGGGGGGGGGGGGGTCATGGGGAGAGTCTGGGTATACATTTTATTCTTGTCCCCACCAGAAGTTGGTATGACTGAATTATTTTTTCACTTCGCAACATCTATTGGTGAATGCTGGAATACAGGAATATCCACGGGTCACTTCAGACCATGGCCCCCTGGTGTTAACTTTATAATTTTCTCTAACTGCACCTGCGCCACGAGGCTTTTCTTTCGATAGGAAATTACTGCTTGATAAGTTTGTTACGTATATGAAAGACTGGATTGAGTGCTTCTTTCGGATTAATTGTGGTAGCACAAGTATAGGGTGGGTGTGGGATACTTTTAAAGCAGCGTTCAGGGGGAAGTTTTCAGTTTTGGTTTGCATAAGCAAAAACAACTGCGGATTCTAGTACAGGAATTATACTTAGCCCTGATAGAGGCAGAAGAAAAGCTTATGTTGGGGATACAAGGTGGCTTTGATATTAGTGATCTATTATCTGAGGTAGCTAAGTGTAAGGCTAAAGTCAATCTTTATTGGAGCCAAGAGTTAGCGAAGAAATACCTTGCTAAAAAACAATTACATTATGAATATTGGGAGGCTAGCGGACGGTGCCTTGCACAAAAACATCGAGCAAAAGAGGCCTCCCAGAGAATTAGTTTAATGGTTGATTCAAGAGGGAATCCTGTGGAATCTGAGGCTGGGATTCTTGAGGTATTTCATGACTTCTATGAGGCCCTGTATACCGGGGAAGAGTATGATGCGCAAAAAGCGGAGGCTCAGATACATCGGTTTTGGGATAGTAATTTGGGGGATTCGGAAGCAGAGATGATAGAGGCCCCTATTACTTTGGAAGAATTAGAAAGAGCTGTAAAAGAATTAGCACCCGGCAAAGCCGCTGGGCCGGATAAACTCCCACTCGAGATCTACAAAACTTTTTGGGGAGTCTTGAAGCATGATATGTTGGCCACATTCAGACTTGCTCAGACAGGTGTGTCCCCGTTAACCTGGGATGAATCCAGTATTGAGGTATTTAAAAAAAAAGACAAGCCCCCTGAATAGCCGACTTCATACCGCCCAAATTACCTTTTGAATGCGGATGGAAAGATCTAATCAAAAATCCTAGCGACCCGGCTGACGGAAGTTATAACACCTTTAGTCTCGATACAACAACACAGATTTATCCCCAAACGTGGGACGACGAATCATATTAACAGAGTCATAACTTTGTTGGATAGTGCTAATTGTAGGGGGGATCCGTTTAATCTTATATTATTAGATGCCGAGAAGGCTTTCGACCAGGTCGCATGGGGATTAGGCGGGGGTTTAGACAACAGTTTGTTTCTGCTTTACAAACACTACATAGTCAACCTGTTGCTCGAATTTGTGTAATGGGTCTGGAATCTAAACCTCTGTAGATTACACGTGGGACGCGGCAGGGATGCCCCTGCTCCATTTTATTATTTTCTTTATACATTGACCCGTTTTTAAAAATGCTAGAATATAGCTCTAGGATCGAATCAGTAATATTGAGGCAAGACCAATACCGCGTTTATGCATACACGATGATATTGCGGTAGTAACTCCGAATCCAGCAACCGCTATGCTTGAGATAGAATCACTTGCTGCACAATATGGGGATGTGGCAGGATATAAATTAAATACATCTAAAACACAAATTCTCTGTCAGAATATAGAGGCATATAATGATCAAAAGGTTTTGCTTAAGGGCATTGGTCGAGGTTAACTGGGAAAGACTATTGTTGGCTGCTCGTAATCAATTGGATCAATGTGAGTGTTTACATCTGTCCATGGTTGGCAGATGTAATGTTCTTAAAATAGTAATCTTACCAAAAATATTATATTTCTGTCGCTCGGTGCCCTTGGAGATTTCCCGTGTTAATCTTGCTTTACTACAATCTCTATGTGCTAGGTTCTTATGGGCTCAGGGTAAAGCACGTAGAGCTATGCGATATATGATCCTACCGCGGTCGCAAGGAGGCTGGGCGGTCCCAGACTTCACGCTGTATTACTATGTTTGTATACTACAGCATATGAATATATTACTAACTGGGGCAGAACCAATCCGTATGACCGAATCCCCATGCATCTATCAAATGTTATTGGGCAGCGATGCAAAAAATCGGCTCTTTATAAATCTTAATAGGAGCTACTATAAGCAAACTAGATTCAAAGTCTTGAATGCTGCCTACCGGGTGTGGTTAGCTATCAGGAAGAGGTATAAGATGGAACGGGTAACTTGGTATACCCAGTTAAATGCAACAACTCTCTTACCATCAGTATTTTGGGATCGTGTGGTGGATAATTGGCGTGATAAGGGGATCTGTATCATTGGAGATTTATTGGATAATGAGAGACTAATGTCTTTTGATATACTAAGGGAGCAATTTCACCTGTCTCGGTTAGACTTTTTTTAAAAATATTTACAAGTTAGGGACTATCTGCTTAAGGCCCGAAGGGAAATTAAAGTTAATCCCCTTATTGAGGCAGTGAGGAAAAGGGCACGGATTGGTACATTATACACTATGTTGTTGGATATTAGTGAGAATGATCTTGAGGCCCAAAATTGAAAATGGGACATTAGGCTGGGATGCTCTGGTACGGGGTTAGAAAATTCAATTGAATTAGCCGCAAAATAGTTTTTGTCAGCAAACCTCTCTGCCCAGCACTATAAGACAGTCTTTGATTTATATTACACCCAGCTAAAATATCTAAGTGGGGGGGAGCTAATGAGGGGAAGTGTTTTCTTTGTGGGTCCGAGGCTGCGGATGTGCTACATGTCTTTTATATGTGCAGACACTTGAACACTTTTTTTGTCACATAGAAAAGTTTTTGACAGATCTTGGGGGAGCCTGTACAACTATCTGCAGCGCAGGTATTGTTGGGGGTGCCGGAGGAAACGGCAACTGATCAACTTGCTCGCAAACCTCGATATTTGATTTTTCTAGCTACAGCAGTGGCAAGACTTTGTATTGCCTTAATGTGGCTGCAAAAGGAGGTTCCTTCCTTCGAACTATGGAGAGCAAGGTTTTTGCCAATATTTAACTTGGAATACAGCCTTATGCTATTAAAGGGAAACGGAAAAGAAAATTAGGCCGGGAGATTTGGGGCCCAGTTGTGGCCTATATGGAAGCATAAATTGTGTTAACTTTATTTTGTTTGAATGGCCTGTTTAGTTTTTTTTTTTTTATCCCCATAACAGTTGTGTCTCCCTTATTTGTGTATGTGATCCCTCAATTTTGTTCATTTTGAATTCATGGTTTATGTGGTTCAAAGTACTACAACAAAAGTGTATGTTGTGATCTTTATTGTTTCTTTGCTGTGCTGTTTGGTGTTCTGTTGTGTCTTCATGGATTTTCAATAAAAAAAAGAAGAAAAAAGAAGAAAAAAAAGTAAGAGATATAGAAGACTTGCATAAGGACAACTGGGCAAAAGCATTAGCATCACCCAGAGACGTGGCCATTAGGACACGTTTTCGTTTAATCCAGCTCAAGAAACTTCAAAGGGCCTACCTGTCTTGCAACACAATGGCAAAAATGGGCAAGAGGATGGATACACTCGGTCGCAGCCACTGTGGACATGTGGGGACTTTCTAGCACATTATCTGGGACTGCCCGATAACTCATTCCTATTGGAACTCAGTCGTGTCATGCATGAAGGAGATCAGTGGTGAGAGTTGATTACTCTTGGCCAATTTGGGTTTACTCAACGTACCTGGGCGGGCTGATCTAATGTGGGTAAGAAGGGCTTGATGATTGCCAAACTCAGCATAGCTCGCCTCTGAGGGGCGGAGGCAACACTGACTGTGCACGGAGAATATCCAGTTTTTCTAGAGGAACAGGGAAAAACGGTAAGGAAAGAAACCACCGTCCCAACTTAACACGCGGCGGTTGGATATTGCCGAAAATGTGACCACAAGGAAAAAACACAAGGGGGAAAAGAAAAGAATAATAAGGCTCGTGCTCCTTTAGTCAGTGCCCGAATTTCAATATCATTGTGCAGGGCATATCAAGGGTTCAGCAAAACAAGGTATTTCGAGGCCCAGCCGGGGAAAGTATTTCAAGGTGCGACAGGGCAAGGTAGTTCAATGTGCAACAAGATATTCCTACCCTCCCCTTATCATTCCACCTGCCTCCCCTTAACACACCTCCCGCCTTCCAACTTCACCTTCCAAGTCCCCGGAGGCGGCACCACTTACCGGCCCCGCAGCAACTCTCCTGAGTTACGGCCACTCCCCAGCATCCTCCGGTGGACACCACCAATCCTTGGTCCACCGTTCCTCCGAATCCTCGTCTTCTTCCTGAGCGACTTCTGGACCCGCGTTCTCCTGGAATCCCGTGTTGTCCTCCTCAGGTATCCTTCGGTTTTTGCCATCTCGTCTCTTCACTTGTCCTTCCTCTTCTTCGATGCTCAAAGACAACTCCTTCCTGTGCCCTCCATTTTTTATTGGACCATAACCTTCACTTCCTGGTTCCTCTCCGCCCACTTCCGGGTTGTCTACTGTGCCTCGCTGTGGAGAAACATCATACGGGGATAGTGATTAATAGGCACGCGATTCCTCCAAGTCCCAGGATGCATTGGGCTGTCGCTGAACCACAGAGTGCTCGTTCCAGGACGCCGCCCTAAGGATAAGACTGGCGTCCTCTTTCTCACAGAGGTCAAGTGGGTAATCACTGTAAGATGCATTGCCTTTTGTCACAGAACCCAAGGAGCCAGATACTACTGCCAGTACACTGAAGTGCTAAGTAATTCCTTTTTAAGCTCTGCTTTTCTAGGGAAGCAAAATCACGATGGGAGGCGGGACGGTATCTGAGAACAGAGGTAGCATGTTTGAGTTCAGCGATTGCAGGTATCATGGTTCACAGCTAAACCTGGGAAGGGTGTGCTAAGTCATCACAAAATAAAGGAAGGAAACCAATCCAAGAGCAGATAGTGTACCTCAGGTAGCCCGCTCTTCCAAAGCAGTCAGCCATATAGTTCCTTAAGCTCTTCCATTGCTCACCAAGCAGCTTGGTTGCTAGAAGATTCTATACTATAAGGAGACAAACAGTCTCTGCATGGTGTTGGGCTTAGCAGTGGCAAAAGGTGTCCGATTTGATGGACTCCTCCTGTGTAGAGGTTCTCTTAGCAGCACTTGGAACAGATGGCTGTATTTTAAGAGGAATAAGACAGGTTCTCAGCATACCACACAGTCTACTTGCTTCTTTATTAATAAGCAACATCAGGTCTTTTCCCCAGTGCTGGAGAACTTTTCATACTTGTTCAATGGCGTCATGCACACCCCCTGCCCATGGCTCAGTCTTTACCGCTGCTGGAGCACAAAGCCCCCTTGAAGTCAAAAGACCAAAACATAATTTTTCACTTGTGGATCCAATCTATAACAATCGCACCTTACTTTAAGTGTTTTTAGCTCCACAGAAAGAGGCATCCCTAAAGGTGCAATCACTTGTTTATTTGGTGACTGGATTAGTGTATCTGACACAGATAGCCTTCCTCAAATCAGGGGTTAATACAGAGCTCAGCTCTCCTTGCCAGCGCTGAGCACAGGAAGCAGGAGGTGGGTAGACAGCCAGCCCATCTAATTTGTGATTGTGCTTTGCAGCAGCCTTGCCTATGCTTGCAATTCTTTATGTGCTCATTTCTCTCTGGCCACTGGAATAGACTTGATCTAGATAAAGCAGACAACACAATATTCCTGCTCCATAGATGGGGATGTGATTTTGAAACAAGAAACATGAAACAAAATCATGTGCTGCAAGAGAGTTGAAGGAAGAAGCAGAGCCCGGGGACATGCGGGAAATTGTAAAGCAGCTTTTCTGTCTCCAAGTATCACTATGGTGCACCTTACAATTGTTGTGGGTACATACCATTAGGAGATCTCATACTCAAGTATGTCTCCTATCATGTATCCATTCACTACTCACACTTCTAGAAAATGAGAGAGCTGTCATAAAAGACTAGAGACTTTATCTGCAAGATCAACCAGACTGTTTCCTTACCTTGGAGCGTAGGCAGAAAGGATAATATTCCATAACTACAGATCATCTGTTTCCACCAGCAAGTTAATAGGCAACAGCATGTTCACGAGGAACAGTTGTCGCCAATATTAAAAGGTGTTCCACTATGAATGGACAACAATAGTCCATGTGTCTCAATCATGTCAAATTGGCATCCTGACAAAAGAAAGGTGTTCCTTTAGGTTCTGGCAGACAAGAAGAAGTGCAGAAAATCCTCACAGGGTAAGGATGACTTTTGTATTGCTGGTTTTATGTAATGGTTTTTAGTAACCAACAATAAATATTGATTCATTCATTCATTCATTCAGGGTAAGAACAGCACTAAAACATTAGATCGCCTGCTTTGCCACACCTATAGGTACCCTGCTTCATTTAAAGATGGGCAACTGTCTGGTGTCAGATAGCAGAACCTCAAATAGTTTTGTTAAGAAACCTTTGGTTAGCAGCCTGTTTAACTCTGGGGAGGGCAGGAGTCGTATAAGAGACGAAATAAAGACGTTGAATGAGAACCACCATTTAATAGAAAACCGTCCATTCAACTGGGGCAAGGGCAAGGATTTCCAGAATGTTATTTGGGAGGAAAGGGAAAATAATGCCCTTGGTACCAAGATCGCAAAATGTAGTTCCCCTCCCAAAGCAGAGGGATTCTTCCCAGATTGAGATGGACAACTGGGACAAGTAGGACAGTGGGAAGACAAAAGAGCTCAACCAGTTGACTCGGAGGCAAGATACAGCCGCAAACGTTTTGAGTAGCTGCACTATTTCAGGGGCAGAGATTTGATAATCACTTAGATATAGAAGAAAGTAGTCTCCATATACAGATACCGCCTCGATCCTGTAAGAAAGAGGAAGTCCCCATGATTTGCCAGAGGCTCGGAGAAGAGCCACCAATGGCTCTATGGCTAGGGCAAAAAGGAGAGGAGCTAATCGACAGCCTGCCAGGTTTCTCAGCTAATGGCCAAGGAGAGAGAGATGGACTTGGCTACATGGATCCAGACAGTGGGATGGAACTAGAATGGCTGGATGAGACAGATAAAGCGAGGGCCAAATCTAAAATACCTGAGAACCTCAAGCAGATATTCTCAGTGGACAGCGTCAAATGCCTTTTCAAGGTCTAGGCTCAGAGCCACTGACCTTTGAAAGGAGAGGTGGCTGCCTCCAGCCCTCTATACAGACACTTCAGGTTCAAGGAGATGGCGATGATTCTTGATATACTGTGATCATCTAATGATGGGGTCTCCTACCTGCTATGATGCTGGCATTTGCATCAAGTGACAATCCATCACATATTATGGCAAGGTGCTGCCTACAGTGGCATCATGCTGGCCCTGGCACACTTTTTGCAGCCATTGTATGATGGTGCCAATGCATAAATGTAAATAATAATGAATGTATTACACTGCAATCAGGGCCAGGGAAGTGAGGATTAAATGCAAGTGCATTTAGGTAATGTGCAGTTTAGTGTACAACAACATCCAAACCTAGGAGAGATCAGTCTTTGCACATGCCCGGGTTTTGGAAAGCGGGTGGGGCAAGGAGAAAACTATTGCATTTGCCCTTGTTTTTAGTCGCCTTTCATATTTATGCTTACATTACTCAGACAGTGTAAAGTACACAAAAAAAGAAAGCTAACCAATCACTACCCATTAAGGGTTTTAAGGGCAAAAGACAGACAACAGGAGGTCAGCTAGGGAACACTGTGTACCTCATAGTGTGTTTATTTGCAGATTGGTTTGTAGTGCCACACAGAATTAAGTACTGAATGAAATGGGAAATCCAGAAAAAGATTACAAAACAAGATGGGTTGTGACCAAAGAAAAAAACAGAAAATTACAACTGAAGCAGACCAATGCCCAAACCATTAAAACCAGCATTTATTTTTTTTTAACATTTTTATTTACCACACCATTTAGCATAACATTGCAGTGACATCCCTTGTTCCTCCTATTTACAACACCTCGCTCATCATTATTAAGTACTTTCGTAGCTGACAACTACTGCACCTTACAGTGCGTGAAACAGATGGGGGGAAAGGGTAGGGGGAATTGGGAGGGGAGGGGGGGAAGGAGTGGAGTGGGCGGGGGGGGGGGGGATGGGAGGGGGGGGAAGGGAGGGCCTCCTGGGCCCGGAAGTCACATTCGTTAGTCGCCTGCTACGGGACATCCAGCCACCATTATCTATTCCACTGCGACCATGTCACATGTTTCGAACTCTAGGAGTATGGCCTGCCATTCCATTGAGATGTGCGTTTTGAGGAGACCTCTACGCTCTTCCATGTGCAGTTCGGCCCCTTATGCCTTCCCCCAGCATATCACCTCCCCATGCCAGTCGCCAGGATTCGGGCGCCTAGCAGATTTCCATCTCATCGTTATCATTCTTTTGGCCAAGAGTAGAGCCAGGTCTACAAAACGGGTGGCAGTGCTTTTCTTTTTTTCAGTAGGGCCCAGCCCCAGAATACAGTAGACCGGAGAGGAGTAAGGCCGTGCGGGAGCTATCTTTGTGAGCGTCACATGAATTGTACCCCAGTAATGGCCCAGCCTAGGGCAGTCCCACAACATGTGCATAAGGCCAGCATCCGCATCCATGCAGCGGGGGCATGGGTCCGCTGTGCCAGGGAACATAATGTGTAGGCAGTGGGGGATAAGATAAGCTTTATGCAGAATCATCAACTGGATGAATTTTAATTTTGGGTTGCGCGACAGCTTTTTAGGGAATTTCAGTGCCTTTTCCCATTCTTGATCCCTGAGCGCTCGCCCACATCTCGCTCCCAGCGCTCCAGAGTGGATTGTAGGAAGATCACCCTGCTAGTCCGTATGCCATATGTTAACCATTTGGTTAAGTGGCTGCAGGTTCCCATTAAATATTGCATGGTGAGCAGTGGATTCGTAAGTGGTTCCGCTCCGTCTCTTGACCAGGTTATTGCAATGTTGTGTGTTACTCGCGCATGCATTAAGAATAAATTCTAGGGGTTCTGGTGTGCTTGTGCAAAGTCCTCATGTGTCATAATGCTGCCGTCCGCAAAGAAGTCACCAACCTGCACAACACCAGAGTCGTGCCATGGTTGGAGTGCGCGCTCTGTCAGTGTACCTGTCCCCAGGGAGAATCCCATTAGGGGTATTGTGGGCGCAGAAGGGGTCGTCGAACCCGTGTATTTGATGGATCTCTTCCAGCACCTGATAGCGAGTCGTAGGAGGTGCGACGTCGTTTTGGGCACCATGATGTTTGGTAGTAGGAGGCGGTGTATGCTGCCTCGGTCCCTATCTGTCGCGGTCATGTCGATTTCATGTAGATTGCAGCCCGCCAGCCAGTAAGCCAACCATTGAAGCTGTCAAGCGTAGCTATATGCAGTCATATCTGGGACCCCCATTCCGCCCTGAGAGGTAGGTAATTGCAACTTGGCAAGACTTACACGTCTTCTGTCGGGCCCCCAAATTAGTTTGGTCAGCAGTGTATTTAACAATTTAAGGGTGGTCATTGGGATGAGGAGCGGTAGGTTTGTGAAGAAATATATCAGACGGGGGAGGACCGCCATCTTGGTAATTGCCACTCTTCTTGGTATTGACAGTGGCAGAGCAGTCCAAAATGTTATTTGTGATTTAAGGGTAGTAAGTGCTTTGCCCAGGTTACTGTCTAGTAGGTATTCTGTGTCGCGGTATATTTGGATCCCTAGATATTTGAATGTGGACGGCGCCATCTGGAACCTATGTGGGGGGAATTGTAAGTGGGAGGCACCTGCAGTGTCCACAAAACAGTAGCCATACTATTTTGATTCATTGATGGCGAGTCCCAATATTGTGCGGAATGTTTCAAAGATTTCAGGGATAGGGGTAAGATTGTCTGACATGTCCTTAACCCCTTCAGCGCTGATGACAAAGCCAGCTCGTCATGGGCATTACCTGCGCTGTGCTTATGACGAGCTGGCTTTGTCATGAACATTGGGGAAGTAGGATCATCAGCACCCAGCGGGAAAACCCATAGCACCCAAGGTGTTAATATATAATATTATATCATCGGCATAGGCCGATACTATGTGTGCAACTAAGTTGCGCAATACTCCTCGTGGCGTGGCCAGCACTCGGAGCTTGTGCAGGAAAGGCACCATCGCCAATATAAAAAGTAGGGGCGACAATGGGCAGCCCTGTCGCGTGCTTCTAGCGATCCTGAACTGTCCCGATATGCATTTATTAGTGCGAACACGTGCCGTTGGACATAGGTATAATAAATTCACTCATGCAAGATATTCAGGTGGTATACCGAATCTCGCCAGAGCCGCAAACATATAATCCCCTCTTATGGAGTCGAATGCCTGCTTCAAATGCAGGGATATGCAGCCCTCCTTCCCACCTCTAGTATCAACATGTAACATTATCTGGCTCAGTCTCCGGAGGTTAAGCACCGTGCTCCGTCCAGGCACAAAGCCTTATTGGTCTGTGTGTATGAGCACTAGTATGTGTTGATTCAGTCTGGCCGCTAAGATCTTGCTTAGTATTTTACAGTCCGTATTCAGAAGTAACAGCGGCCTGTAATTCGCCATCTGCAGTCCGTCCCTGCCAGGTTTTAGCAGGGATACTATCAAAGCCTGCAGGGACGTGGGCGGTAGGGCGCCAAACTCCAGTGATTCTCTATATAGGATATGCAATTGCAGGGCTATTTTGTACACCACATAGAACGTGGCAGGCAGGAAGTCAGTGCCAGGGGTTTTATTCCTTGGCAAAGCTATAATAGCCTGTCTGATTTGGTCAGTCGTAATGGGGTGCGCTAGGTCGCCATGTTGTTCAGGTGTAAGTCGTGGGATGGGTAGGTCCTCCATAAAGGACTCAAAGGTCATGTCTGCGGATGTATGATGTTACAACGCATACTATTACAACGCAGTACTTTACAACGCATTTTTTACAACGCAATTACTTTTACAATGCATGCTTTTACAACAAATACTATTACAATGCGAGATAGTGTTAATAATAGTAAAATGCTATTACAACGAAAACATTTACAACGCATACTTTTACAACAAAAAAGTAACTTTTTTTGTAAAATAAAACCTGGAACGGGATGCAGGGAAACTAGGGGTTTTGGGTGGGGAAGTGTCTTAAAATGATGAGAAAAACTAAACGTTAATGAAAAGAAATGCAACGATTTCTTTTAAAATTATTACTCTAGTATTAAAATTAATACCAGAGTATTAAAAATTATGAACTCATGTAATCTAAACTGTGGAAAATTTTATACACGCAACGAAAATAAAAATACAATATACTCAACATATATTTGAATGAAAGAAAATAATTTTCAGAAAACAACACCATTATACATACACATAGTCGCCATTTTAAAATGTGTACTTCCAACGTTTGTCCTACAACTCTTTCCATGAAATTAATACCACAACACTACTTTCAAAATGGATGCCAAATCGGAACGGAAAATGAAAATAACATATCTTTACACAAAGTTTTAAATTATAACTTTCCACAGAAATTAAACGTATTTAAAATAATAATACCAACGCTGTGTTTAAAAAAAAAAACAATGACAGTGACCAAAACTTATAAATACGAGGCAGACACCATTTTTAAAACAGTTGATTCTCAACTCCCAGAGTGACCAGACGCCAAAAGCTGACCCTCTGACCTCTTCACCTAAAAAAAGACCAGATCGGATCTCAGGAGCATTTTTTTTCAGAATACAAGTGAGTTAGTTAAAGTAATTTCAGAAATATTTTCTGAAACAATTACAACGCTGCACTTAATACGTTTGTTTTTCCAGTTTAAAGTAAATATTATAGCACCAAGATATTACTATATTTATGGATAAATATATCCATACATAAAAAAAACCTACATTTTTAAAGCTGAGAAAAAATGTAATTACATTTGTTTATTATTTAAAATTGTTTTCAATGAAAACAACATTAAATATTTTTCAAACATCACAAAATGTAACATTTTTTTATTAGTTGAACTACTATATACAGGGACGATAAAGGCCAGTTTAAATAAATTGGATTTTGCTAGAGAAGCAACACTCCTCTTCAATAATAATTTGAAGGTACTTTTGGATATTTAAAACGACAATTCAAAACAAATAAACGAAAATAAATTTATTAATACACATATATTTAATCTACTTTTTACAGAGAAATTCTTTTTCGAGAAAATTAATACTTTCAACTTTGAAAATTGAAACGTCAACTTTTAAAGAAGGTAATTATATTTTTATTAACAAAACTGCATTTTTAAATTTAGTTATTAATGCTGAAATTATTTATTAAAAATTAAAACTGTAGAGATAAAAATATTTTAGAGTACTTAATAAAGGTACAGCATTAACGAAAGTGTGAAATGGTGTAAGGGTACGAATACATAATTCTATTCAGACTCCAGGTAGGTGCAGCAGTAATGAAAGTGTGGGATGGTAAAGGAGAGTCATTTTCTAATTTAAGTCCAGGAAGGTGCAGTAGTAAGGAAAGTATAGGATGATGTAGAGATATAAAAAATTAATATACCACCAGCTAGATATAACAGTAGGGAAAGAGTGGGATGTTAAAGGGATATTAAATACTAATGTAACTCCAGGAAGGTACAGCAGTAGTGAAAGTGTTGAATAGTATAGGTATATTAATTACTAATCTAACTCCAGGTAGGTGCTGCAGTAGGGAAAATGTGGGATGGTATAGAGGTATCAATTTCTATTCCAACATCAAAAAAATCAAAAAAATAGAGCAACAATATTATAGTATAAAAGGTACAGTAAAGATAATTGTAAATTATACACAGTGTTTTTGACATTTTTATCTACATCAGAAACATTTTACATTTAAATAACATTTCCTAATCCTTTTTTTTATTTTTTTTAAATTCACATTCATCTTCAGATCATCAAAGAACTATCGGATTTGAAAAAGAGCAACAACCCAAAAGCCAACCAATAAACGAAATATCAAAGCAGAAACCAGACGACAAACAAAGAAACCAAACCAAAAGGTATATGAAATACATACTGCAAGGGAAAGTGTTCTATGTTGCAGGGATATTATTTACTTTTCTACCATCAGGTAAGTGCAGCAGTAGAGAAAGTGTAGAATGGTAAAAGGGTATTATTTTCGATTCTAACTCCAGGTAGGTGCAGCAGTAGGAAAAGTGTAGGATGGTAAAAGGGTATTATTTTGTATTCTAACTCCAGGAAGGTGCCGCAGTAGGGAAAGTTTGGGATGGTGTAGGGGTATCAATTTCTATTCAAACTCCAGGTAGGTGCAGCAGTAGTAAAAGTGTAGGATGGTAAAAGGGTATAGTTTTATATTCTAACTCCAGGTAGCTGTAGCAGTAGGGAAAGTGTGGGATAGTGTATGGTTAGCAATTTCTATTCAAACTCCAGGTATGTGCAGCAGTAGGGAAAGTGTAGGATAGTAAAAGGGTATTATTTTCTGTTCTAACTCCTGGTAGGTGCAGCATTTGGGTAAGTTTGGGATGGTGTAGGGGTATCAATTTCTATTCAAACTCCAGGTAGGTGCAGCAGTAGGGAAAGTGTAGGATCGTAAAAGGGTATAATGTTCTTTTCTAACTCCAACTTGCTACAGCAATTGTGAAAGTGTAGGATGGTATTGTAAAAAAACACACTATTTCTACTCAATTTAAAAAAGCATTTGAAGAAAAAGTGCGCTAAACTATAAAAGAAAATTGACAATTTCTACTGCAAAGAGGAGAAACATTATTAAAATACAAGAATAAAGTTACTTCAGATAAACAATTTTATTTGAAGAAAAATTCTGAAGCAGACAAACTATTAGATATAGTTCAATATTTCTTTGTATTTGCAAACACATATTTAAATAATTTATTTCTCCCAACAGATAATGTCTACACAGGAAAGAGCTTTCTACATCAAATCAAAGAAAGAAAACAACCTACTTAACCATGCAGGATACATATATTGTAAAGAAAGGGTAAGCTTTCCTAGAAATCATTGGCGGTGTGTGCAATACTACACATCCCATTGCAGCGGCAGAGCGGTTACCCATGATGATTTCATTGTAAAAACTACTGATCACAACCACTCTGCCTCTGCAATGGTGATTGATTAACGAGATGAAACAACTAGCAAGCACCTCCAATGATTCAACAGGAAACATTTTAAGAGAGGTTGCACAACATATCCGCTCTCATGTTGCTAGTAATATGCCTATAATTCCTAATTTGAGGTGAATTATTCAAAGACAAAAGCAGGCAAGTAACACTCAAACCATCACACCTCATACTTTTTCTGATATTATTATTATTCCACAAGAACTAACTAATTATTTTGCTAATGAACCCTTCCTTCTCCATGACAACGAAAACCCTCAAAAACGTATTCTAATTTTTAGTACTCCCCGCAACCTTGTAAAGTTAGAAAATAGTGAAATTTGGATGATGGATGGGACGTTTAAAAGTACACCCCATCCATTCTACCAAATTTACACTATACACGCTAAAATTAACCATAATGTGATCCCCTTAGTATATAGTTTGCTGCCTGATAAGACTTCTGCAACCTACACTGAACTTTATCAGTTATTAAAAATACAACAAAAAGTCCTAGGAAAATTATAGTTGATTTTGAATTGACCATGATCAATGTGATCAGTAAAACGTACACGGATACCCAAATTCAGGGGTGTTTTTTCCATTTTTCCCAGGCATTCTGGCGTAAATTACAGAAAATATCCCTGGTTACAGAATGCTCCTCAGACAGCAAACTCCAAGTTGAATTAAAAAAATTAACAGCACTTTGTTTTGTTCCTCTCGAAAGTGTAGATGAGTACTACACTGCCATTACTGAATCAGATTATTACAACCAAAATGAAGACAAATTGGCACCCATCCTAAATTATTTCGAAGACACATGGATTGGGCACCTAAGCAGATCGGCTCGCAGGAGGAAGTCACGTTTTCATGTGGACTGGTGGAACTGTTACACGAGCTGTTTAGAGGGAGAAGCTAAAACAAATAATGCCATTGAGGGATGGCATAACTCCTTCAACCGTACAATTGGAAAACCTCACCCTAATTTCTACTCTTTTTTGGAAACTTTGAAGAAGGAGCAAAGTTTCCAAGAAATGAGACTTTCCCAAGCATTAAGTGGTAGTCTAAACCCACGAGTTAAAAAAAAAACAAAAGAGATGTCTGAAAGACTATTGGGTATAATACAACAGTTTTCGTTGTGTGTGGCTCTAGACTACCTCGAAAATGTGGCTAACATTCTAAGTTTCTAATAAACATATATCACCTTACTTTCCTGCTTTGCCCTAAATTTAATAAAACCCTAATTACAATTGGCTTAAATTTTTTTTAAAAATATTTTCCAAAATTATTAGTCGGGTCAGCCTACTTTTTTTGCCTTTTTTTTCTATTTTTTCCTGCCATAAGAAATCCTTTCATTGATCACATCTATTATCCCCAAGTATTCCAAATTGGAAAAGAAAAAATAATTGAATTCGTTTTTAAAAATTTTAAAAATCCATTTCAATTTTGCTAAGAACTTTATACATATTCATTTTTTAAAAATGCATTTTTTTATGAAACAATTTTTTTCGAACTTCTCAACTAAAGAAATATTTCCAAAATGCTTCTTTAATTGTACATAAAATAAACCCAATTTTTTTTGGGTTAGAAATACAAAATAATTTTGAAAAATAATGTAATGTTTTTTCCATAAATGTCGAAGTAATTTTTCTTGCAATACAGACTTAAAAATTGAAACCTTTTCGAAATTCCGAAGAATCAATTTAAACACTTTGAAAAAATAAATCAAAATAAAATGCATTATAAATTAATGCATTTTTTTTTAGAAATACGACTGTACAATAATTACATCCTAAATATTTTTCTAGCTCCTACCAGAACAATTTCTCACTACACAACCCTAGCTATTCCCAAAATGTGATGGTAAAATAACAAGCCGTAATATATTCCTATCAAAAGAAAATTACCAACCAAACCAAACATATTCACCGAACCAAAATAACTGCTATATATGTTTTTTCAGCAAAATATTTTTTTCCAAAAACCAACAGAACAACCAAGTGTAATTAAACCAAGATTCTCTCCAACCTTTACAGAATGGAAACTATGTCATAATTAACACTTTTTACAAACAATTCATAATTTCAAAATCACTTCTGGATCGTGTTCCTAACCAAAATAACAGTAATAAAATGAAGAAGCATTTTTCATTAATGTACTAACAACATTTATCACATTATTAGTTGAAAGATAATCGAATATATAACAAAATGCATTTTCAATTTATGTTTTCATTTTACAAATATTATAGTAAAACAATCTAACATTATTATATTTCATATTTTTCTAACAAAAACTATACATGATTTTTTTATCTCTTATACTTTTTCCGACCCGACATAGGCATAAACTAGTAACACGATAGTCGACATGTTGTTTTACAAGTATTACATTACATTCTAAAACGGCAACCTCTCCTTACCCTTCCTTTACAATATATGTATACTTTTTAACGAAAAACATGTTTATTTAAAGTTAGAAATGTTTCCTACCTGGACATAGATCAGCTTCCAGCTGCTTCCTGCATCGATGCTCTTCAAAATGGCCGCTTACGTTTACGTGAATACGTCATAGAAAGCTGCAAAGATTGAAAAAGGACTATTTAATACTTTATAATATGGATTTAAGTATTAATTGTTTATAAATAATACATTACATGTAAAAGAATGTCGAAAATATTAAAAAATTAAATAAAAAAATTTGCTATTTTTTTGATATATTTTGAATAATAAAAAAACTAAAATGAAACTATGTTACATTTCTTTTATTAATGTATTTAATTTAGCTTTTCTTCTTTATTATATTTATTTACTTGTAAATGAATGATTTATTATCCTTACCTTCATCCTTATTCCTTTTCCTTTCAAATCTTTCGCTTTCTTCTTCTTTAACACCTTCCATTTCTTTTCAGCGGGATGAGCAGCTTCAACTATGGAAATAAATGAAGGACAATTGCTTCCATTAGAATCAATGGAAAACCGTGGGAACTTTTTTTCCAAAAGTAATGTTAAATTATATGACACCTTAAAAAATTTGAAAATATTATACTAATATGTAATGTCACCTAAAATATTTTTTTAAATAATTTTTAAATTTTTTAAAATAATGTTTTAATATTTAATTTTTTTATAATTATCTAAAAAATAAGAATAAAGTTCTAAAAAATTATATATTCAAATTAATCCAATAAAATTACAATTTTTTTTTTAATATTTAATAAATATTTAATTACTTTTAAATTATAAACGTTTTAAAAAAAAATGAAATAATGTTTTAATATGTAAATATTATTGTCTTGATATTTATCAATTTTTAAAAAAAATCAATGATATTATAAAATTATAAATTACAAATGTATTTAAATATTTTTTTAAAAATACTAAAGTAATAATTTTAAATTAATACTTATATTTTCAATTATATATTTTGAAAAAAGTGTAATTTCTCTATAAAAAGTATACATTTTAATTAATATATTTTGTAACATCAAAAAATATTTATTAATTTTCATTAAAATATAAAGAAACATAATACTTATGATGTAAAGATACTTGCGTTGTAAAAGTCCTTGCGTTGTAAAAACATGCGTTGTAAAAACATGCGTTGTAAAAGTTTCATTGTAATGGTAGTGCATTGTAAAAGTTGAGTTGTAACGGTAGTTCACCCATGTCTGCCATTGGCGGGTGCGGTGCATATAGGTGCGCGTAGTAGTCTTTAAAGCTGGCATTGACTCCTGCCTGCGTCTCCGCCGTTTCGCAATGTTGATCCTGAACTTCTATTATAGGAGCGCTTATAGGTATATTACGCACTATTCGCGCTAGTAAAGGCCCCGATCTATCAGCCTGCGTGTTTTGTCTAGCCATGTATTCCCTATAATCAATGACCTGCAGCTCTTCCAGCAGCTCTGCGTGTTGTATATGTGCCTCCTGGAGCTGTGTAAACTGATTATTCGTGCCCACGGCATTGCTCTCCAGCATCGCCAGTCTACCCTCCACTTCCGTAAGTTTCTCCACTACTGCCTGTCTAATGCCCACCTTCATGCCCATTGCTGTCCCCGGTATTGTCACCTTGAAGGCATCCCATTCCAGCTGTCTGGAGCTAGCTGTGTCGGCGTTCTCGTGAAAGAAAGCAGCTATGGCGTCCGATATGGTGTCCCTAAAAACCGTGTCTTCGAGTATCCCCGGCTGTAGCCGCCATGTTGGTCTTGGGGTTGGGACCCTCTCCCACTGTAATGTTAGTTCCACTGGGTTATGGTCCGATAGTGTCTTTCCCATATGAATAGCAGAAGTAATGGAGCCTAGCAATGTGTTAGAGCAGAAAAAGCGGTCTATTCTGGTGTGTAATATGTGCGGTGGTGAGTAAAATGTGTATTCCCTATGGTCTGCATGTTTAATTCTCCATGCATCTGCCATGTCCCAGCCCCCTGCCCAGTGTGCCAGTGCCTCTGCCTGTTTTCTGCATCAGTGGAGTGTAGTGGGGGGTGGGACCTGTCTAGGGAGATATCCAATACCGCGTTGTAGTCCCCTCACAGGATCCATTCGTATTCGGACCAATCCGACAATATTTCGCTGAGGGTGCTAAGGAACTTTGTTTGGTCAGTATTGGGGGCGTATACACATCCCAGCACTACAGGGGTACTGTCTAAAGACCCTCGGACGAATACATATCTTCCCTCTTTTTCCACCCGCTGCTCTATTTGTTTAAAAGGGACGGAATTTCTCATCCATATTGCTGCCCCCCTAGAGAAGGCTGAGTAAGCGGAGGCGAATAATTGCCCTTTCCACTTTTGATGTAATTTGGAGCCTTCTGCCCCGTTTAAGTGGGTTTTCTGCAGACAGGCGATGGCAACTTTTCTCCTATTCAATTGTGCCAGGATTCTATGTCTTTTATGGATCGATCCCATTCCTCGCACATTCCAGGTGCAGAGTGTATACGTGTTAGGCGTCGACATAAGGAGGACTTTCTGCGAGTGTCATTCCCAGCCCAGCTAGTGCGTGATACATAATGAATTCTGATCTGAGTGCTTTAACTATTCTGAACTTCCCAACTTCGAGGTCCTCGCTCGGAACTATCAGGGGACCAAACATCAGTTGCCCAAAGTGGGCGGAATTGTGAATCGCGACTGTGCCTTCGCCTAGGGGTGGTGGGGTCCGGTTGCGTTCACTCTATGGACGTTCACTTAAAGTTCTTGGGGTTCACCCTGTAATGACAATGAATCCCCGTTCACCTGTACTCACCTCCATTAATCTAGATATACAAGTACATACATTACCAAATCGGCAACTTCAACACAGGCATTTAAAATTTGTTCGCCATTTGCGCTGTAATGCGTGGGAATAATTGTAAGTTAGTGTCCGAGTCTGATACTTCTGTGTGGGTGCCAGATTGTAGTTCCGTTCCCGGTTGCTCCTGGGCATCGTGGGCCATCAAGGCCGTTGTTGTAAGGAGTTCTGCTCCCATACCCGTCTCTACCACAGACAGCATCTGGGCCGGATCCGTGTCCGTTGTGCCATTAATGTGTCCCGCCTGGTTTGTGTGCAGTTCTATCCGGTCCGAGGGGCGATTTTGTTGCGACTCCGCCAGGGGATCCTGGGAGCCGTTCGGCGTGAGCGTCACCTCCATCCATTCCGACGCCTCCTCCGGGGTGTCGAAAAAAGTAGGTTTTGTGGCCATGCATGATTTTTAGGCATGCCGCGAAGAGTAGATCATATTTCATGTTGCGGTCTTGCAGCGCCCGTTTCACTCCCATGAAAGTCCATCTGGTTTTCTGGACTGCAGAGGTGAAATCCGGGTAGAGGGATATTGTCCTGTTTTCATACTGCACCGGTGCATTCTCTCTGACAGCGTTAAGGATTGTGTCCCTATCCTTGTAGTGGAGTAGTCACGCGATCAAGGGTCTTGGAGGAGCCCCCGGCCTAGGCGGGCGCGGAGGCACCCTGTGCGCTCGTTCCACACTGTAGAGTGGGGTAAGGCCCGTTGGTGCCAACACATTTTTGAGCCAGACTTCCACGAACTGGGTCGGGTTTGTCCCCTCGCTGCGTTCCGGAATGCCCAGGATGCAGACATTATTGCGACGCAAGCGCCCTTCGGCATCGTCCACTCTGTCTCTTAGTCCCTTTAGTTGGCGTTCTAGGTTCTCCAGACGTGTGGAATGTTCAGTCTGCTGTAGTATCAAATCATCAAGTGCCAGTTTGTGCTCGGTTACTTTCTCTGCCAGCTTGTTATGGTCCGCCTTTAGCAGGGATAGCCCTGTGGACATTGAGTCCATGCGTGCTTCCAGTGCCTCTCTGGAGACTCTAATTTCGGAAAGGATTAAGTCCAGTTTAGCCTCTGGGAAGCCCATCCCCTTTGGTGGTATGACTTCATTATTGGACGAGGCCAAGGGGTCCTCCGATCCAGAATGCTGCATGGTGGTGTCCACCGCGGGGTCCAGCTGCCTGACCCCTCTGCTCCCCATGGTGTTTCTTCGCGCCTGTTTTCGAGCTGCACCTGCGTGTAATGATCCGGCCCCCTCTATTGTTGATGTCACCCCTCACTCCTGTTTCGCCAGGGCTTTAGGGGGCGTTAGTTTCAGGCCCAAGGGAGTGCTCGTGACGTGTGACGGCCACTGCCCAGGTCCCGGGCGCCCACACTCACCACTCGCCAGTTCCACTGCCGCTCAAGTACTGCCTAGGCGCAGTCCGTCACACACTCTCTGGGTGCGATCTCCCCGCCACTGGGGATGTGTGTTGGCAAGCTTCACCTACTCACTGCCAGGATTGTGGTGACTCCGTTAAGTGCTGCGCTCATCAGCATATATATGTTGCTGGTGCAGCTCTTTCCTGCTCTGAGCCCGTGTCCCCTCTGTGTGCTCACGCGGTGAGGTGGCTCCACTACCCACTTGTGTTATTGCCTTCTGTCTCCTAGGCCAGGCCGCTAGCTGGTGCTAGCACGTCGCCGTTTTGCACCCCGGGCTGTGCTGGTATTCCCCACAGTGGTGTTTCCTCACGCTGTATCTCGCCTGGGGAGTGCAAAGTGAAAGGCTCCTTTTTTCTGTGCACGTGTGGATGTCCCTGCGTTTAGCGCTGCCCCACGTTTTATCTCCTGTTTTTGGCTCTCCAGGGGGGTTCACGCAACAAGGCTGGTCCCACCTTCCTTTACCTCGCTGTAGGCTTGAATCCTCGTTTTGCGACACGGTGTCAGGCGCTCCAGTATAGGCGTGTGCTTCCCTCTCGGCCGCGCTATGATGCGTTGTTATTGGGGGCGAGGGCGTCACTCACCCCGTATGCGTGGCCGTCGCTGTTCTCAGGCCGCGCGCTCCGCTGATCATGCCCTGCGGCCGCCCCTCGCGGCAGCAGTTTGCTCGGGCCCCGCCGTCACTGTGGGCCTTGGTTTCGATTTCGGCTGCAGGCCTCACCAGGATCCGGTCTCGGCGGCACCGATCAGGGCCCCCGCCAAGTCTCATCCTCAGCTGCGTGCCACCTGTGTGATTTCTTGTAGGGATAAATACCCAGGCAGACTGAGAAGTACAAAAACTGGCTGACTATAAAGACAGTGTTAAAATAGCACAAAATTTATATAAAAAATGATTTAAGCAATGGACTGAAATGATATCAAAAAATACACTTTAATATAAATATAGGGTAGACGTATACATAAAAAGTAAACAAATTACACAATAGACATTTCATGAAGTTCATTTGTTTGTTATCAAAACATCTTCATAAAGTATTTTTTTAAAAAATCCTTTTCTTTCATAACATATGGCTGTATATCATGTGTCAATGCATTTCGACAAACTTGGTTGTCTTCGTCAGGACAGAAACGGATGTTCAGCCAGTTTTTCTAAACAAGAAAGATATACAATGGTAATATTTGAATAGATTTAAAATCACAGTGCATTGCTTTTTTATGAATAATAAAATTATTATAAGACATTTTCAAATATCTCAGCCAGACTAATGTAATAATACATAGCATTTTTAAAGATGTGGTTGGAAAAAAGAGCATACATTGATCATTATGTCACAATTTATCAAAGAAAGACCTTATCTTTAGCAGTTAAACTGCAGACATGTGCCGTGACTTCATAGAAGTCGGTGTGTCATTCATAAAGTCTAATGTTTTAAAAAGGTCACCCTAAAGCTTATTAAAAAAACTATTAAGTTCAAAACCCAATTTATGTTTCCTATTTTAGTATATCTGCCAAATTACTTAAAGTCATTTGTGTGAAGAGGCGGCCTATATAAGATTGTGTCTAATTTTTGTAAATTACCTGAGTTTATTTGTAGATAAGTATGGATTATAGGTAGAATCGGACAGTTGTTTACCAAGGGAGGTGCATCTGTTGTTCTCGATGATCGAAGACAGAGAGGATAAAGTCTCTAAATTATTTAAAAACTCCCTAAATTTATAGAGAGTAGGGCTAATATTTAGTCAAAGATGAGGCTAAGGCATACTTCCTGCATATTGTTTGGCTAAATCATCCATATAAAACTTTTCTTAACAAAATTGATAAAATGCCAGAAGGATATACAGTAGTTCTAGGGAGTAAGGCACCTTTCCTTCATAATATGTGGATTCGGTATGTGATAACTAAATAGATAAAACATATTTAGATTACTGTTAAAGTTTCTTGGATCCACATTATTCATCCTTATAAAATTAAATGATTGTGTTAGGTGCTGATCTCACCTGTTTAGTCAGTGTTCACTGCCTCCATCTTACTACTACCTATCATTATTCTTCGTCATTCCTTTAAAAATGTAAAGACAAGGGAGAGAGGTCTCAGGTATTCAGATCCACTTAGGTCGTCTTATAGCGAATATTGCACAGGAGTGTTTGTGGCTGAAAATAAAATCATAATTGTAAAAATAACATACTTCACAAATGATATATTACCAGTTGGATATTATGGTTTTTTAGACTTTTGTTTCTTACATTTGTTTTATTCTCGTAGGGAGGCGCAATCCTCAAGTGCTACTGTCGGTAATCTGAAGCGTGACAACGCAATGGAGACTGTTGTGTGCTTTTACACACGCTCAAGGTCCTCAGACGGCACTCTTCTGTTATTTTTTATGATTAGAATACGGCCTCTGAGGAATAGAAAGATATATCTATGAGGAATTGGAGACCCGGGAAGTTAATTTTCAGACGGATTCTTAGGGTAAAATAAAAACACAGCCTTGACTGTACATTTCGTCAAGCCGGTATTAACCTAACAACAAATCGGGGCTTTAAATAAACAGCCTCCAAAATCACGAGTACGAGTTGTGAATTTCAAGCTGGATTTTAAGGAATTGAAAGAGCTCAGCTTGAACAAAGCATTCCGTAAACCCGGACTTAGCCGAGAAAACGGAGTGGGGCTTTAAAAAAACAACGTCCAAGTTAGCGAGTGCGGGTGCGGGTTACCAAGTAGTGATACCGCTAGTCAGGGGTTCCCGCATAGATCTCCGAGTCATTACCTTCGTCGTGGTGCTGTAGCGCATCGATCTCTCCCTCCTCCTCGTCACAGCGGGAATGGTTGGCTACGGTGCACAAAAGGCACTCTTTTATTTCCTAGATAGGCTCCGCCTCCTTAACAGCGTCCTGGGAATGTTCCGCCCATTTTTAAAGCAATACTCTATTTATGCGTGTCTTAACTAAAAGCGCCAGTATTGAGCAGCATATTACCTATGAGTGAAAACGGAAGAGGGGTTGCTAATTTTAAACTCTGGACTATGGAAAACCACAGGGGTGTTTTCTAATCCGAGAGACCAATCATAGGTTGCGATTCAGCATGTGGATAATAATCCATCTATCTAAACTTGATCCTACTTATATTAAAATTATAATGGGACTAAATTATCGCATTCTCCCATGGCAACTCATGATTTAATCCATGATTAAAGGTACCGAGAGTAAAGATCCAAAAGACCTCTCTCTTTTTGCGGATTTTATCCCCACCTTGGTTCTTTTGCAGCTGTATCCTTTCCAGAATGCGCCATTTTAGTTCTTCTGGTTTATGGTTGTACTCTAGACAATGACTCACTAAAGGTGCAGCTGTTTTTCCAGTTTTGATAGCTGACTTATGCTCTGTTAATCTGGTTTTTATCGCACGGGATGTTTCGCCAACGTAGCCAAGGTTACAGGGGCAAACAATTAAGTATACAACGTTCTTTGTGTTGCAGTTCCAGAGTTCCTTAGCTCTGATTTCTGTTTTGTTAACTATTGGAACTGTTGGAACTATTGTTTTTTCCTCTCCCTTTTATTCTCGATTATTGTTTTCTTGTTAACCTGAATCAGGCATTGGTGTTCTCTACTAGAGGTTGGTGTGAGATTTCTCCAGTAAACTCTTTATGGTCACCAATTAAAATAAAAATAATGTCTAACTTCCAAACTTTTGGTTTTTCAGACGATGATTTTGCTATCCTTGTAGGAACTAATGTAGAATTTGGTACTAACCAAACAAGCAATCCACAGAATAATAGTGACTATAACAAATTGATAAATCTGCAAAAAAAGTTAGTCAGGGTAGAGGCACATGGGGAGTTCATGCTGAGTTACCTCAAGAATGGCATAATCCCCATGGGACTAAGGATCCGTAATATTCCAGGCCTCTTTGTAGACATAAAAGACTTTTTAGTAAAATGGAGTATGATCGCTAGTCGATGTTCACGGGATGTGATGATGCTGATCATCTCCACATCTAAAGGGTTAGTCATAGAAATTAAAAAAGAAATAGAAGAACTTGAAGACAAATTGAAAAAGTCTACAACAGCAGAAGAAGCAGAGAAACAATTAGAAACGATTAAAAAAGACATTCTATCATTCTCTGAATATCTTAAGAAAAGAAAGGAAGATAAGTTTGTGAAAGATAAGAGATTTTACTCAGTAGAGAAAACATACCCTTACATCGTGGATGGTTTCTATAAAACCGAGTCACAACCTGGAACAAATAACCATACGTTCCAACATAGAATTAATAACGTCTCTCATTCCTCAGCATCCAATTCAGATTCAGAGGGTGAAGATAATATTGGATATCAGGACGACAGACCCTTTAATCCCAGAAATGGACAAAGGAATATGCGTCAACCTTTTTTAGGCAACCGAGGGGGGAGAGGAGGTCGTCAGAAAGTTCGGTTCCAGAACCACACAAGGGGCAATTATCAAGCCAACCAATATGCCCAGGAACCTCAACAGTATCTAGAGACGAGGAACAAGCAATATTGGAGGAACGGGATGTAATCCCAATCTTCAATCTGTCCTCCTTTAAGCTTGAGCCCTCTGATTTGTCTCTCCTGTCCAAAGGCCTATCTTTCGTCCCACATACAAGAGTGAACATTTTTGAACTCTATCAAGATATCCACTCTTTTCTGAGAAAAATAAGATTAAAGAAGTTTTTCCTACAAAATGATCCCTTGGATCTAGATAATATAAGCAACAATATTGTGGCCTTACCATCAACCTTTACTCCCACACTTCAGCAGGTAGGACCCGAAGTAGGTATTTTTGAGAAAGTCATCTTGAGACGACTTCACCAAGTTTTAAAATTCATACCAAAACCTAGATATAACATATCCAGAGAAGAACATGAATCCCTAGAGAGGTTAAAAAATAATGACACCATTATAATCAAGAATAGCGACAAAGGTGGAGGTATAGTCCTAGTGGATTGTAATGTATATGAGGAAAATATGAATAAAATGCTTAATGATCCTTCATTTTATAAAAAAATCAGGACTAACCCTACTGAGAAAATAGTGAAAACAATAAATAAGCTAACCACAAAAGCGTTAAATGAAGGCATAATAAACAAGAAAGAGTTTGAATTTTTGAACACATCAGAGAAAAAGGTTTCCTGTATCTATGGTCTACCTAAGATCCACAAGGACCAGAGAAATCCACCATATCGACCAATTGTTTCTACAATTGGTACCCCTTTGGAAGCCCTGTCAAAATATTTAGATCAAATATTGCGCCCCTATATCTCACTATCAAAATCATATGTAAAAGATACTGGCGACATGATCGTCAAAGTTGAGAATTTAGCTTTTAATGAAGGTAATGATATCCTCGTAACCCTTGACGTGGAGTCATTATATAGCAATATACCTCAAGCAGAAGCAATAGAGGCCACAATGTGGTTTATTGATCAGCACAAAATTCCTTGCTCCAAGCCATTCATCAAAGATTGTTTGACTTTGGTGCTAAAAGCAAATTTCTTTGAATTCGGCGAAGAATTGTTTCTACAGATCAAGGGTGTAAGCATGGGGGCCTCTATGGCCCCATCAATAGCGAACATCTATATGATTCTGTTTGAAAGTAAATTCATCCATAATGAAGTTGCACCATTCTTCGAATCTGTCTCCCATTGGCACCGCTACATCGATGACATCTTCTTTGTGTGGACCGATGGGAGACAGACTTTGGATGAATTCCTGTTGTGGCTGAATTTAACAGATGATAATCTCAAATTCACTGCACATACCAGTGAATCTAAAATCGAGTTCCTTGATATAAACATTAAAAACAGAGATGGGATTCTGGAAGTGGATTTATACACCAAGCCCACTGCTCGTAACACCCTTTTGCACTTCAAAAGCTACCATCCACGTTGTCAGAAAGACAGCATTCCCTTCTCTCAGTTTCTGAGAGTAAGGCGAAACTGTACCAGCATACATGACTTTGACATCCAAGCTGAGATCATGAAGCGCAAATTTATTGATAGGGGATACCCACACAGGTTAGTCAGAGGAGCATACAAGAGAGCCCGATTTTACGATCGGGACTCTCTTTTACACTCACAGAAACAAAAAACAGATCCTAAACTAGTATGCATAACGAAACATTCAACCATGGACTCTACTATAAGACAAATAATTAATTCGAATTGGCACCTACTGAACGTTAATGACAACGACCAAAAATTACAGAAACCCATGTTCGCTCACAAGCGAAATAAGAACTTAAAAGATCAAATAGTTCATTCCCGTCATAAGGGGAACATTAGAAGTACCCCTTTTGTTCAGAAATCTATTAATGGAGCAAATGCCATTAAAGGAACATCTCGCTGTGGTTCCTGTCAATTTTGCGAAAGCATCATTGTAGGTGAAAAAATGGAATTTAACAAAACAGAAATCAGAGCTAAGGAACTCTGGAACTGCAACACAAAGAACGTTGTATACTTAATTGTTTGCCCCTGTAACCTTGGCTACGTTGGCGAAACATCCCGTGCGATAAAAACCAGATTAACAGAGCATAAGTCAGCCATCAAAACTGGAAAAACAGCTGCACCTTTAGTGAGTCATTGTCTAGAGTACAACCATAAACCAGAAGAACTAAAATGGCGCATTCTGGAAAGGATACAGCTGCAAAAGAACCAAGGTGGGGATAAAATCCGCAAAAAGAGAGAGGTCTTTTGGATCTTTACTCTCGGTACCTTTAATCATGGATTAAATCATGAGTTGCCATGGGAGAATGCGATAATTTAGTCCCATTATAATTTTAATATAAGTAGGATCAAGTTTAGATAGATGGATTATTATCCACATGCTGAATCGCAACCTATGATTGGTCTCTCGGATTAGAAAACACCCCTGTGGTTTTCCATAGTCCAGAGTTTAAAATTAGCAACCCCTCTTCCGTTTTCACTCATAGGTAATATGCTGCTCAATACTGGCGCTTTTAGTTAAGACACGCATAAATAGAGTATTGCTTTAAAAATGGGCGGAACATTCCCAGGACGCTGTTAAGGAGGCGGAGCCTATCTAGGAAATAAAAGAGTGCCTTTTGTGCACCGTAGCCAACCATTCCCGCTGTGACGAGGAGGAGGGAGAGATCGATGCGCTACAGCACCACGACGAAGGTAATGACTCGGAGATCTATGCGGGAACCCCTGACTAGCGGTATCACTACTTGGTAACCCGCACCCGCACTCGCTAACTTGGACGTTGTTTTTTTAAAGCCCCACTCCGTTTTCTCGGCTAAGTCCGGGTTTACGGAATGCTTTGTTCAAGCTGAGCTCTTTGAATTCCTTAAAATCCAGCTTGAAATTCACAACTCGTACTCGTGATTTTGGAGGCTGTTTATTTAAAGCCCCGATTTGTTGTTAGGTTAATACCGGCTTGACGAAATGTACAGTCAAGGCTGTGTTTTTATTTTACCCTAAGAATCCGTCTGAAAATTAACTTCCGGGTCTCCAATTCCTCATAGATATATCTTTCTATTCCTCAGAGGCCGTATTCTAATCATAAAAAATAACAGAAGAGTGCCGTCTGAGGACCTTGAGCGTGTGTAAAAGCACACAACAGTCTCCATTGCGTTGTCACGCTTCAGATTACCGACAGCAGCATTTGAGGATTGCGCCTCCCTACGAGAATAAAACAAATGTAAGAAACAAAAGTCTAAAAAACCATAATATCCAACTGGTAATATATCATTTGTGAAGTATGTTATTTTTACAATTATGATTTTATTTTCAGCCACAAACACTCCTGTGCAATATTCGCTATAAGACGACCTAAGTGGATCTGAATACCTGAGACCTCTCTCCCTTGTCTTTACATTTTTAAAGGAATGACGAAGAATAATGATAGGTAGTAGTAAGATGGAGGCAGTGAACACTGACTAAACAGGTGAGATCAGCACCTAACACAATCATTTAATTTTATAAGGATGAATAATGTGGATCCAAGAAACTTTAACAGTAATCTAAATATGTTTTTTCTATTTAGTTATCACATACCGAATCCAAATATTATGAAGGAAAGGTGCCTTACTCCCTAGAACTACTGTATATCCTTCTGGCATTTTATCAATTTTGGTAAGAAAAGTTTTATATGGATGATTTAGCCAAACAATATGCAGGAAGTATGCCTTAGCCTCATCTTTGACTAAATATTAGCCCTACTCTCTATAAATTTAGGGAGTTTTTAAATAATTTAGAGACTTTATCCTCTCTGTCTTCGATCATCGAGAACAACAGATGCACCTCCCTTGGTAAACAACTGTCCGATTCTACCTATAATCCATACTTATCTACAAATAAACTCAGGTAATTTACAAAAATTAGACACAATCTTATATAGGCCGCCTCTTCACACAAATGACTTTAAGTAATTTGGCAGATATACTAAAATAGGAAACATAAATTGGGTTTTGAACTTAATAGTTTTTTTAATAAGCTTTAGGGTGACCTTTTTAAAACATTAGACTTTATGAATGACACACCGACTTCTATGAAGTCACGGCACATGTCTGCAGTTTAACTGCTAAAGATAAGGTCTTTCTTTGATAAATTGTGACATAATGATCAATGTATGCTCTTTTTTCCAACCACATCTTTAAAAATGCTATGTATTATTACATTAGTCTGGCTAAGATATTTGAAAATGTCTTATAATAATTTTATTATTCATAAAAAAGCAATGCACTGTGATTTTAAATCTATTCAAATATTACCATTGTATATCTTTCTTGTTTAGAAAAACTGGCTGAACATCCGTTTCTGTCCTGACGAAGACAACCAAGTTTGTCGAAACGCGTTGACACATGATATACAGCCATATGTTATGAAAGAAAAGGATTTTTAAAAAAAATACTTTATGAAGATGTTTTGATAACAAACAAATGAACTTCATGAAATGTCTATTGTGTAATTTGTTTACTTTTTATGTATACGTCTACCCTATATTTATATTAAAGTGTATTTTTTGATATCATTTCAGTCCATTGCTTAAATCATTTTTTATATACATTTTGTGCTATTTTAACACTGTCTTTATAGTCAGCCAGTTTTTGTACTTCTCAGTCTGCCTGGGTATTTATCCCTACAAGAAATTGTTGTCCCTGACCCAGGAGTCGCATCCTCATCAGGGGGTCCTTGATACTTACAAGAAGATGCCACCTGTGTGATGTCACTCGGCTCCGATTCGGAGGTAGGTGCTCTATGGGCCCGGGGAATACCGGATAATAAGCTTATTTCTAGGGTGGTAGACGGAGCAAACTCAACTCACGTCCACCATGGTTGGCCGGTAGCCACGCCCCCCCCACCATTACAATCAGCATAATAAATAAAAAAAACAAGTTTGGCGTCCATGAGAAAACAGGCCAATAGACTTTGCTCAAATTGGGATTTACAAACCACAGTCATTCTTTGCATGTAACTGAATTAAACTGTTGAGTGTGCTGAATAGTAGTTGCCCAGGAACAGTGGGGGAGGAGCCACAGAGTGAATAGGGACCCTTCAAAAGTGAGGAGGAGCCATCAGGGAGGGGTTGATGTAGAGAAACTGGCCACGCAGAAATGAAACCGTGGCACAAGGCAAACACAAGGAAATGATGGACGAAGCGCTGAAACTTTTCAGACACTCACCTCCAGTCACAGATCTGGGTTGAATTAATCATCATTCTTTAGCTCACTTAGCCACCGACAGTGGCACAAAGAACATCTCTGCAATAAGGTAGATGTTCCACTTTTCACTTTGCATTGAACGTGTAAAGGCAAACCATACCTTTCAGATCACAATGGAGTCTAGGCATATTCCCAATAGAAAGATGGTGAGAGTAAATTATTTCATGGTGAGGGTAAATTATTTCTATGGCTTGATCTAAGATATAAGTAACATTGTCTTAAGCCAATGGCTAAAGGGCCCTGAGCAAAAGAAAGGAACCGCTCAAGGAGGCTTACACAAGGCCTCCGAATATGAATATTTGAAAAAAAGGTCTTAGCATATGCAACACTTGATAATCACTGTTAAAGCCAAATTAGTGTCACTTTTCATTGCTAACATGCACTGGCATTTTCTGGCATGTAGATAGTGGAAGTGTTTGGAAATACCAGGGTGACTGTATTTTGCTCAGCTATTATAGAACGAAAATTACATAATGAAGAAATCTCTTGGGCTACAATATGGAAGGTGGGACTAGGACCACTTTCTTGGACAGCCTGCGTTTTGCAGAATCAAGTAAAATGCTCAAATAAGACAGTCACAAAATTAAATTAAGTTTGATTTGTTAGTGGTAAATTTAAAAAGCATAAATAGCAAAACAAAGCACAGTAGAAACTTTTGACAACGGACCAGTATTTTCAGTGCATTAGCCTATGTTCGCACACGTCTTTAATTTGAGAACAAAAAAAGCTGTAAATTCAACAAGATGCTATCATGGTAGCTAAGTAAAATACACATGCAAGGGTAATTAGTGAATAACCTTAACCTGTTGAAAACTATCAGAACTCCATTCCTAAGCAAAAAACCCATAAAATGGCTCATAAATAACTTTGTTAAAGTACACACCAGAGTCTGTATTACAAGTGACATGTCATTTTGCTTCTGTATTGTAAACAAAAAAAAAAGACCACTTAAACGCCTCTCCAAAACCCAACGGACGCAGAAATTAAACCAATAAATGCCATGGCCTCAATGGTCAGCCAATCTTTGTAAAGGCATACCATGAGCAACTCATGAAAGTAAATAGGTGAAGTGGGGTGAGCTAGGGCCCACTTAATCTTTACTGCGATTTAGATGTAATGAGTAGATGTCATCTACAGGCAGATATAGCTGTTTCTTGTAAAAAAAAAAAAAAAAAAACACTATTATTTACAATACCAATACTTAAAATGGCTTTTGGTCAGTACATTGCTTGTCTTTGGTTGACTTTCTTGCCAATCTCATTTGCTTGCTTCTGATTCGAAGGTGTGCTTTCTTTTCAATAGTTACATTGGGTTTTGGGTTGGCCCATTGCTTATCACTGGTTTGCTTTCTGGTCATTGCCATTTTCTTACTACTTATTAGCTGGCTTACCTTCCTCTGGTTTGTCACTCTCTGGGATTATAGCTTCTTCACAATTCTTTTGATTGTATGACTTGTTTCGTTCCACTGCCTACACTCATGGAATCCTTTTTAGGTCGAGCCTGCAACAGTGCGCATGCACTGTTCTGGCAAAGACTTCATGTAAGGGCTTTAGAAAATTAACCTAAGAATCGCACACGCTCGTGCATGTGTGCTTTTTGTTTTGGCTCACACTATTGGCATTTGTGTGCGTTTTTTTTAACAAAGACAGCACGCAATTGGCCAAAGGTGGGCGCATTGCTCCGCCCATGGCCTATTGGTTGTGGTTAACCGCACGGCTGCCATGTGGTTTCAATTATCGTGCCCAGACACAGGCGCAATAATTGAAACCAGATGTCACGCTGTGGCGCGCGAGCGTGCATACACCACTCATGTGCTTGTTTTTACAGTGTTTTTTTATTTATTGCAGGAAGAGTGCTTCAGAGGACAAGGTATTCTTTTAACAGCTCTCCCACAATTGTTTTTCCACCATGTGGCATGTGTATGCAAAATAAAACAAGCATTTTTTCTCATTAGCACAGGTATCGTGTTCACCCTTCCACCCGTCGCAGTTTGTTTTGATTGAGCCGCCCTCTCTAACTATTCTGGAACTGCAGAGCTATTGCTGAGCCACTGCCGCTCCTCTGCTGCAGTCTGCAACTCTCTCGCCACGGAAGGGTCCACCACATTACTGCCGCCCTTATTGTACAAACCAGCTGCTTTAGTCAGGGGGCTTCCTCCTTCACTCAATAAGTGACTGCATCCTCTGGACGGCAAAAACAGCCTGGCACCGGCACGGATATGCTCCCAGTTTCTCCACATTGGGTGAGTGCATTTAGAAATGCTCATTTTGCTTTCACTTTCCGCCCGTGACAGTTTAATATTTAGCCGGGTGCAGTTTACTTTAATTTACACGCCCTGCCCGCTGGTTTTCATTGGATTTTTTATTTTTTTTAACCTATGAGGTATTGCACTTCCAATTAATTTCCCAGCAAGCACTTTGTTGCATGCTCATTTAAAATATTGGTCCATTACGGAGAGAATGAAAATAACCATATGCGTTCTCGATTTATTATGCTATTTTACTATTACTCCCATTCTAACTTTCTCGCATCCACTCATTGGCTGCTTTTCTTAAAATCGTCACTCCATCTGCGCTGCACTAACTAGCCTTAGTATTCTATTTGTCTTTCTGTCATGCCGCCTTTCTAACACATTTATATTCTTTGATCAGTCTTTGGTGTAGAGTGAAGCAACACGACGTTGTGCGCAAATGTGACAAATGTCACATAGTTTGATCAGTGGTGCGTCTTTCAGAGCAGTAATTGATTTGTGACTAGCTGTGGAAAAATAACCTGTCACAGATTCCTACGTGAATAAATATGAGATTGTAAGCAAGGACAGAGTGTACACCAGGGTCCCAATTAAGTGCCCTTCAGTAGCAAATCAGTTAGCTAAAAAAAAGGATCACACATTTGTAAATCAGGACAGTTCTAAAATCATAAAGACCCACTACATGTTGTAATGGCTGAGAGACTACATGCATTTGTGCTTGCTGCAACCAATGTTTGTTGCGGTTTCAGATTGATCAACTGGAAAAACCGCCTGATCATAACAGGGCAACAAACAGCCAAAAAAAAAAAAACTTAAAAAACAGCCTCCACACTGATCACCCCTTAAGACTACCAGAATGTCCTAAAGGCCAATACGTCACTGTCTGTAAGGTGTTGATTTAACTCTGTCTGGTTATATAAAAAAACAGCCTAAACAGATAAATAAAAGGCATTGTCATTGACAATGCCAATAGCTTAAACTCTCGCAAATGCGAGACCTATTGCATTTTCAATGCTTGTTTCTTTTGCTTTCAGCAATCCCAGAGTTTATTCTTTGATTTTTTCACTGAAGCTTTCGTCCATACGTCCCCACTCCACACTCCCCATGTTGCTCTCTACACTACCAATATGTATTTTGCGTCTCCCACTCCACCCAGTTTCACTGGTCTTTTTTTTTAGATCCTTTCTCACCACTCACCCAATTCTAGCTTCTCTAAGTTTTCCACGCTCTCCCATTTTTTCTATTCCACACAGGAGTGTTCCGTTGCCTCTCTACGCCTCCGTGCCCTGTAATGTATATCTTTTGTGAGTGGGGCAGCAGCCAGTTAACTACCGGACCGCTGAACAAACTTATTAATTTACCACTGTATGAGGGATGAGTAGGATTTTGTAAAGGTAAATATAAGCAAAAATCAATAAATGGCCACTGCAGCATCAAGACTTACTGGCGAGCATGCATGGTGATGCACTTGCTCCTATGCATAATCTCGTGCCTGATGTGCTTGTACCGCCACATGAGAAGTTGACAGCTTGATAGCGCAGGAGTGGGACTATGGCAAGCTAGCTTGCAGTGTGAAAGTTTCACTGGTGGTGACTTCAAGCTTCGACAATGCTGGGCACTTCTGGGAGGGTGGAGGTGTGAGCAGCGGTGTCGACAGTAAGAGGCGGCTGGTGGAGATGGAGGTCATGTCTGCTGGAATCTGAGCATACGGCGATCGCCAAAATCAACGCTCTCCACTCACCTCCCATCGAATCAGTAGTTCCTCCCCTTTGGTTTGTGAGTGATGGGTATCGGTATCCATGACTAAATTGCCATTCGGTAGCGCTGGCATGGCTCTATTTGACCCTGTTCACAGCCTGTTCAGAGGACCTGCCACGTAGGGTGCCAACATCAGCAGCCTCATGATGCCATTTGCCGTAGTGTAGCCCACATTACGGTGTGCGTCCTGCTGGTGTACAAGAATGATCACACCTAACTTGTAATAATAGATCATGAAGTAAATGGAGTTAATGCATGCAATTTTTCTTAAGAGCAGAAACTATTTACAATAACCAATAATAACCCCTATATTAACCACGAACCTTAGGTTCCAGGGTAGCTTCCTACTTGCGGTAAACCACTTCAATGCCTCGTCACGAGTAGAAAGCGCTATATAAATACAATTACATTAATCAGGCTGAGTTCGGCAATACAGAAGAAAATGGCAAGTTAAGCATCATGACAAATGTGTGCATACGTGCTGGTTTAGGTAATTGCGAGGTGGGCGGCCATGTTTTTAGGGCTCGCGAAGCTTAAAGTCCTGTTGTATGGGGTTTAAAAATGGACCTTGAAATTCCACACAGCTGGTGCGTGTGCATTTCCAAGGTCCATTTTGATTAATCTTTGCGTGCGTGCTGTATTTTAATGGAACACGCAATAGGCCATAGGCGGTCCCGTAGCTCCGCCTATGGCCTATTGGTCTCTGTTACGCGCACCAAAGCCCATATGTCTACAATTATCGCGGCCAGCCCAGCTGTTGTGGTACGACCTGATTGAACTGGATTACTAAATGCACACAGTTTAGCCATTTGAAAGCGGAAGTAAATCCAACTCTAACGAAAGTTGTATATATTAGCCCCCGCCCCCCGAAATTGGACTCTAGTTGCGCCTCTGCCCTTAGCCATTTTACCCTCTCTGCCACCTTACTTGAGAAACCTTCCCTCTTAACCCCCGGGAATGGCTCATATCAGACGTCCGAGGGATACAATGAAGCCGGCAGGGGGCTGCCACGGAGGCTAGAGGCTACCGGGTTTGGGACTCAGGAGCGTGGCACGCGTAGGGTTAACTACAGTATTTCAGTTACTACTGCAGCTGTGTGCAGCTCTATAAGGGATTACATTTACTGCCCCTGGGTGTACAAGTCAGTATGGGGGGGCCACGAAGGAGGAGGTAACCAAACGCAAACAGCTGATCAGAAAGCTCCTCGTATAAAGCACTCTATCTAGGAGCTGTTTATTTATGCAGTGGGCGCTGAATAAAAGAGAACCGTCTCGAAGTTGATTTTGTTTGCCCTCTCACCACTCCTTCTCCCATCGCTTGACTCTTCACCCTCACTCCACTCCTCGAATTCAATCCTGAACTTTACCGGGCTGTTTTATCAAATTTGTTAAGTAAAACCCAAGTCTTGCTTCTATCGGTTCTCACGCGTAAGAAGGACCAGTCCCTTCCGCCCTCATGAGTACGCCAGGACCCCCGTCCCATCCTCGGGGTGACCAGGCTGGAATGTGAAACCGTATCCTCAAAGCCCCCTCCCCCGGGCCCCCCTCCTCTTCTATACAGCGCACCGACTGTCCAGTCTTGTATATTTACGTGTGCACTCCCTGGTTCGCGCAGGTGTGCGCACAAGGCTAGTTCTTTCTGAGTTTGCACTGGTGACCCTTACACCAGCAGCGCATTGACTCAGCTGCGCGGCCTTCGAGGCACCCACACAGTCAGAAAACAATTTGAACAGAACTTTGAATGCACTAGAGCACGACTGACAAAGCCATTTGCGCCCTCGGTGCCTCGCTTTTAATATGGGAGGACAGTGACCTACCAGCAGCGCAAGGGGCTTATAAAGAATCCCCAAAATGTGATTTGTCTCGTACATGTTCAGCCTAGAGGGTCTCTTGGAGCTACTGGCAGACGGTGGATTTTTATTGATACCCAGCACAACAATACTGATTTCTTTTTATCTTTTTGCATTTTTCATACAGCGAGAACTTGTCCCAAGGGCATTTGAGCGCTTTAGGTAAGTACCAGATTGCATTAATAGGGCGATGTAGATAAACGCCAGTGTCCAGCTAGAACTCTGCTGATCCTGAGAGAGCAGACTCTTTATCTTCAACATTCTTAGCACCCTGAAGTACTGGAAAGGAGACACGCAGCACTCTATAAAACTTTCAAACTGATATAAAATAAATACTCCCCCCCCCCCCCCCCCCCCCCCCGCCACACACACACACCACCCAGTTGTGCCTAATCAGTTGCTGATCTCAGGGGCTCGGGCTCCCTCACAGCATGGATCACCCTTGACTTACAACCCTTTTCCTCACCAGGCTCTCAACTGGGAAGTGCCATTCCAGGGCAGATTTTTATTGATACCCAACACAACAATACTGATTTCTTTTTATCTTTTTGCATTTTTCATACAGCGAGAACTTGTCCAAAGGGCATTTGAGCGCTTTAGGTAAGTACCAGATTGCATTAATAGGGCGATGTAGGTAAACACCAGTGTCCAGCTAGAACTCTGCTGATCCTGAGAGAGCAGACTCTTTATCTTCAACATTCTTAGCACCCTGAAGTACTGGAAAGGAGACACGCAGCACTCTATAAAACTTTCAAACTGATATAAAATAAATACTTTCCCTCCCCCCCCCGCGCCACACACACACGACCCAGTTGTGCCTAATCAGTTGCTGATCTCAGGGGCTCGGGCTCCCTCACAGCATGGATCACCCTTGACTTGCAACCCTTTTCCTCACCAGGCTCTCAACTGGGAAGTGCAATTCCAGGGCAGGTGTGCTCTTATCCCCAAACACGTTTAGCCCATATTTTTGGGAAGATTCTAAACATTTTGGCCTCTTCTTCCGCTGGAACTTCCTTCCCTTCTATCAGTTTGTTGCTTTTTTATTGTCTACCGCTCTTCTTGATGTCTTAGTGGGATTGTGCTTCTGGCGCCGCCTTTTCTACAAGATAAGGGTGGGCATTAATAAATATAATGAAAATCCTATGTTACAAATAGCCTCCTTGGTCCCTCCTGACCTCTCTAATGCCTGCCTGTTGCTCCCTTCTTTGTGCCTGTTTAATGTCTCCCCACTACCCATTTAAAAATCCTTTCTAATACCATCCACCACCCTCCCTATCCCGTCCATTTCCTTGACGAAGTGAATCTTAATATAGGATGAATCCATGCAGCAGTGGAAGAAGAGATACAAGGCATTTCCCAGTGGGTGACTGTGTGCGATGAGTAACTACCACAGCTCGGGTGCCACCTGTTTCCAGCACATGAAGGTGGCTTTCAAACAGTTCTGGATCTCCCTAGCAGGTTTGTATTTATTTATAGCGCCTAAACTGAAAGTAAAGGTATAAAATACTTCTCCAGGCTGAAAACAACACCGACAAAGCCAGGTGCATGCCAATAGGACATTTAAGATATGCTATGTAGTGAATTTTGTGCAGAGTGGTACCATTGCCACGGTACTTGGTAACCACCCTTCTGTTAGTGTGTGTTTGCTGTGCAAACACTGAACAGCCCAGGGGGGCACTCTGCGCGGGTATCTGTGCTTGACTGTGTCTAATAACAGGACATACTTGTATCTATAACGCTGTGTCCAGCTGCTGGTAACGCTGTAGTTCTCGGACCGTGCAATGCGGGTTTAACAGCAAAATATATACGTTCAGGTGCTCACCATAGCACAGTACCTGTGCGCCTCTTTAAATGAACGAAGTGCAGCTTCAAGCACCTGCCCATTGAACTCCCTGTAATGCAGGCTGAGCTGACGTAATCTGTTCCGTGACTGTCATTTATAGGTGTACAGATCTGTGGTTCTCTTGATGCCTGTAACTGCACCAACTTGTGCTGTGAATCTGACTGAACGACACGCTCATATACATTTAGGGGCTAAATGGTGGCCCCAGAAAATGGGTGGAGCAGGGTCAGACTGGCATATTGGGCAATCAATCAATCAGGCAGTGCCCCAGATGCTGATCTCACACGTCATTGAGTGGGCTGGTGGGGCTGATCTGACAAGTCAGTGAGGGGGCTGTTGCTCTGGTTGTTACTGGGCCTGTTTTGGGCCGGGTGTGCCTGTTTGTGCTGTTGATTTTCCAGAGATTATTACCACAAACATTGCCTGCAGCAAGCTTAAATCTGCCCTGCTTTCCATATATTGAAAAGCACCTGTAAGCATGTCTTCACAAGTAAACAATGCAATAGGTATCACATTTATGCGAGTTTGACCTATTGGCATTGTAAATGACAATGTCTTTTATTTATGTTTTGGTTTTTAAAACATAAATACAAGACATTATCATTTATGTCAATAGCTTAAACTCGTTTTACAATGTGTTTACACACCTTTTTAGCTTATTCAGATAATAGTTTTTATTAAAACTAACAAATACTGTTTCACACGCAATACAATTCACTTTTGCATATCCCTTTCATGTTTACCTAAAACTTTTACACGACCTTTGCAAACAGCCACACATTTCACACTATCTCAAGACATTCCAGGCCCCACATACTGTGACCTTTTATTACTCCTACAAGATAACTATCATGTATTGCCTTATACTGTATTTAAACACAGAGTGAATCCAGTGGCCAAGTGAGCAAGTGACTCACGTCTGAGCATACCCTACCAACTTATGGCGAACAAAGCGATACAAAAGGGGATGATGGACGGAGCGTTTGAGCAAATCAAACACTCACCCCCAGTCAACTGATCTGGGTTTAATCCATCACCATTCTTTAGCTCACTCAGCCACCCCTGTTCAGACATGGCCATATGCAAATCAGTCTGACCCTGTGCCTCATGGGAACAGTCCAGCCCGAACTGCCAAGCCATATCTTCCCTGGACCGGAAACAAGTATCCTGGGACCGGTTTCGGATTCATAATCCTCATCAGCCAGGCTATCTTGAATCCAGTGGCCAAGTGAGCAAGGGACTCGCGTCTGAGCATACCCTGCCAACTTAGGGCGAACAAAGCGATACAAAAGGGGGGGCCATGTCTGAACTGGGGTGGCAGAGTAGGCTAAAGAACGGTGATGGATTAAACCCAGATCAGTTGACTGGGATGAGTGCTTGTATTGTCAACGCTCCGTCCATCATTTCCTTTGGTTTGTCTTTATTCGCCATAAGTTGGCAGGGTATGCTCAGACGTGAGTCCCTTGCTCACTTTGCCACTGGATTCAAGCAAGCTGGGCTGAAGAAGGCTGAAATGCCAGAAACCGGTCCTCTGTAGCTTGTTTCGGGTCCAGGGAAGGCATGGCTTGGCAGTTCGGGCTGGACTGTTCCCATGAGGCACAGGGTCAGACTGATTTGCCGAAGGCCATGACTGAACTGGGGTGGCAGAGTGGGGTAAAGAGGTGATGGATTAAACCCAGATCAGTTGACTGGGGGTGAGTGCTTGTATTGTCAACGCTCTCCGTCCATCAATTCCTTTGGTTTATCAAAGTACATATTAAACATCAACCGGGTTAGACACCAGTCGGAACATTCACTTATTGAACCTTTTTACTTTTTTCACTATTCTCTTTTTTTTCTCATACGATCTGTACTAGTAGATTTCTTTGCGTCACCTGTGTGAATTTGGAAGCCAGAAGAAATTTTACGAGTTTCTCAGCATGGATCACAGTTCAGCATGGCCAAAAAATACATTCAGTATAAGTAGTAATGCATAATAACTCTCCTGAGAAAACGTATTTTAGAGTTGGAGGAATCACTCAAATGCACCCAATATATTGACTTTATTAAAACTGACAACGCTAAGTACATACTCCAGGAAACAAAGAAAAGGGTCTTGCATGTTAATAGAGAAAGGGTTCATTATACAGTATTTCATTTTCAAAAGAGACTTCGGACGAACGGGTCTTTTTAGGTCTCGCGCATAGCGTTGCACTGCACAGCAGTGCACGCGCAGCACAAGACATTTAATAGGTGAAAAACGGGGATTTAGCGCTAACCTAGGATTCCTTTTGTGCTACCCCATTGTCCTTTGCGTTCGTCTTTTTATAAAAGACTGCACCGCATATGGTCAAAGGCAGGCGCGTTGCTCCTCCCATGGCCTATTGGTGTCTATTACGTGCTTGGTGCGCGTAATAGAGACCAATAGGCCATGTGGTTTCAATTATCGTGCCTAGGCACAGGCGCGATAATTGAAAGCACGTCTCGTTGTGGCGCGTGCGCACCACTCCCAGGATTGTTCATTCTTAGATCCATTTCTCTGGGAAGTAACAAAAGGAAATAAGCGCCGATGTCTATGCCTCCTCACCCCACTTTTCAGACTGGGCCCTTGGTCGCAGGACAAGGTGGGGGAAGTGAGTTATAAAAAGCCCTTGAAGTGAACAGGAATTTGTGTTTGTGTTTAGAGCAGTCATTCAGGAAGAGCTTTCCTGCAGATTTAGTTTTAGTAGGTGACTGTCAGAAGGCTAAACGTCAGACTTCCAATATTAATGGAAACCGGGCAGGTTGTTTTGTTTTAAAAACTAAAGAGCGGTTCAAAAAGCCAGTGACATGATGCTAGGGTCGTTGTCACTGTCACTCGAGGGCACCGGCCGCTTTTGGGGCAGGGATTGTCCCTTCTTTATATCCTGACTTCCCCAGTCACTGAACCCCATTTTAGCCACAATATTACCTCTAATTTGTAACCTGAAAGTTGTCCTGTGGGGAGTAAAACGCGGTCTTGCACTCTCGGATCTCACAGCTTGTTTTTTTTGTTTTTTCGTTTACGACTTGGGCCGAGTCTGTCCTCACTTTACAGAGACGTCCCTAACTTCAGAGAATATTGTAACATTTGACCGGATTGGTCCTCTGCGTTTTAAACCCCTCGACCCTCAGAGACTGATGGCATTTCGGACAAGATGCACAGATTCTCTCAAGATAATGTAACTTCTGCCATCAAAGCTAGGCTTGAAAACAAAGGCTAAAATGTAAAAGATGGTGGACATTGACCCAAACTTCGCACTGCTGTTGCGGCCGTGCTCGTGCACCCGGCCCCTGCCCCGTCCGGAGGTGAGTGCTGCGGAGCCACCCCCTGGCTCATGCGCCGGGTCCCCTCAGGGTGCTCCGGGCAGACCTCCACCTCAGGACTCTTGACACCTATGAGGGATCTCAGGGGGACTTTAGCCGTGACTTCCTGGCCAATCTGAGCCTGCTGGAGGAAAGCTAAGTGGCGAGCGGCTGCTGTGGGGCGTGTGGTAACTTCAATTGCCCCGAGCCGGTCTGTCGGCACACGCTGCACCCTGCGCCCCCCCCTTCAGCAGCAGGTGCCACCCCGGAAGAGCAGCTCTGCCCACTGCAACGCTTGGGGCAACTTGTCCTATGCCGATCTCATCACCAAGCCATCGAGATCTCCGCCGAGAAGCGCCTCACCCCGTTGCAGATCTACGACTGGATGGTGAAGAGCGTGCCCTACTTCAAGGACAAGGGGGACAGCTCCGCTGGCTGGAAGGTGAGGAGTATGGGGGAGTGGCCAACAGAAAATGGACACCATGGTGGGAGATCACCACTAGTACCTTAACTCCACTAGGAATTCATTACCAGCAGCACGGGTGTACCAGGGATGGAAGTAGTCAACCTCACGGGTGCTTGACGTGAGTAGGGGTGCTGAGCAATTTCGGGTGATCAGCAGCACGGGGGCATAAAAGTGGAATAGTAAACACAAACTGCATTGTTACTTTAGTGATAAAGAGCACAACAGTTCAGTGTGGGTGCCTTTGTGCACTTTTACACATTGTTTGTATGACCAACAGCGTGGAGTCTGGAAAAGGGGGGGCGTGAACAATAAAATGGCTCTATGGTGGCGATAAACACTGCGGATACCTTGTTGAGTAAACCACATAGTAACTTTACGGGAAAGTAGCACAGTTACACACTAGGGTAGTGGCATTCAACTCAGTGATAAGGAGCAGATATACTAAGGACTTAAACACATAGTTGAGTGGCTGACTCCATTGTACAATGTAGGGAGGCCAACGAAATGGCTGACAACATTATTGTGGCTGAACAGCACAGGGGTATAACGTGGAGTGACCACAGAGGGGCACATTGGCTGGCCATTCAACACTTTAACACCTATAGTAAGTGTTCATCATCACCATATCACTGTGGAGCTGCCTTGTAATACAGTAGCAATATGTGGAGAACCAAACATTAGAACGCTTTGAGAAGTGCCCAACACTACATCCTGACATGACCAAAAAGGTAGGGTCCCTGTCTGTAAGTGAGTGACATACAACACAGGGTCAATGTAGGAAAGTGACCATGGGCATAGTGATCTGGGCGGGAGAGAATAGCATCACAGTACCACCAGGTTGGCGTTACCAAGTGCACAGTAACAACTTTGAGGGATTGACTGATAGCACAATAGCAGTTTCTCCTTGAAAACAGTACATTAATATAGTACGTTCATCAGCAGCACTTGGGAAAGCCCACTGTGCCGAAACTGCATGGAGGAGCAGAGTGATTACTGGCAGTCTGATCACTAACCGTGCATGTGGATCATGGTAGTATGAACAGATAGCACAGCAACACCATAGAGGCAGGTATGCAACAGCACAGTAATAACAGAATCCACAATGAGTGACTTAAATCACAGTAAAGCTGTAGGAGGTGAGACCAATATCTCACATGAACAATAAAAGTAATGTCCTAAAACTCTGGATGGGTGACAAACAGCACACGATCTTCTAAAGGATGATGTCCATGATGTCCAGCAGCATTTTGAAAACATGGAAATGGCCATCAGAACGACATACCAGGGGTTATATATGACCGGCTTCATAATGCCATAGGCCTGATGATGGCCATAATAGCTCTGACAGGATAACCAACAACTTGGTGGTGCCATGTCAGTGACTACCTTTTCATTAAAGTTTGAGCTATTGGCATTGCTAAAGAATGCAACACCAATAGCTCAAACTTGAATAATGCGAGACCTATTGCATTGCAAATGCTTGTTATTTTCGTCACCATTACTCCAGGGAGAAAGACATTTCGCATTGATAATAGAGTGGAGAGAGAAATACTTATTGGCACTGTTAGCGATCTATAAAAATGAGCATTACAGGACACCAACATGCATTAAGTAAAGTTGTTCATTTTTATTGAATTATAAACCTTCAGTATATAAAAAAATCTCCACCTTTGTTACACATATCACAAGGCACTTTACGGCATTATGGCTATACCCTAAGATTTCAAGTACACCTCAGAAATGTTGGCAATTAAAAACAACTATGCCCATAATTAAACAACTTCAGATGCCCAACATCCTGTTGCATCCTCAACAGAAAACCCAATTGCAAACAAACATTGATTTCCCATGATACCAAACAGTACAAATAGCATAACAAAAGCTGAGAGATTAAGAGTTCCAAGTTTGAAGAGCTCATACACATGCAGCAATATTGCAAGATGCCTTGCTTCTAAGGCTATCCTCTACCACAACCAAACATTTTGTTCCAATTTTCATATAGTTCCAAGTCTTTTGCAGACACACTGGGTCGTACAGTTTGCAAAGCGTTTTTAAAATCAACATATGCGATCGGTCGCACTTGATCAGATGTGATAGTTGAAATGTCTATGTCTTGTAAGCTACGTATGGGACCGAGGGAAGCTTCTCTGCAAAGTTGTGTCATGTCTGCTCCAGAAAATCCTTCAGCTTGTTTGACCACAAGTTCAACTTCATCCAAAGTCAGACAGCAGTTCTCCTTTGACATTAGATTAGCTACCATTTGCTTCCTTGCTGAAGGTTCAGGTAAAGGTATGTACAGTCGTTTCTCTAATCTTCTTCGAGCAGCCTCGTCAATTTCTTGTGGTCTGTTTGTAGCTCCTACCACAAGAATGCGGTCCTCTGATGAGGTTGTAGCACCATCCAACTGAACCAAAAACTCAGTTTTTATTCTCCTCGAAGATTCATGCTCTCCCTCCCCTCTCTGAGACAACAGAGAATCAATTTCATCAATAAAGATCACTGCAGGCTGGTTACATCGCGCCACTGCAAAAAGAGCACGCACCATCTTTTCCCCCTCTCCAACCCATTTTGATGTCAAAGAAGACGCACTTATGCTAAAGAAGGTTGCCCCAGACTGACATGCAATACATTTCCCTATAAGAGTTTTTCCAGTCCCAGGTGGTCCAAACAGAAGAATCCCTTTTGGGGGGCCTCGCAACCCTGTGAAGATATCTGGCCTCAACATTGGCCAAACTACAATCTCTTTGATAGTTGCCTTAGCAAATTCAAGACCTGCAATGTCATCCCAGTTTACTGGGGATCCGTGATCCATGATTTCACTCTGTATGAGCCCTATCATCTTCGGCTCTATGTTCTTCAAACGCTCATCCACAGGGAACTCCTGTCCAGAGGACCCTGCCTCACGAGGCTTGCTTTGCATTGTTCCATAGCTATCCACTGCATCTTGTTTAGATACAGGGAGTACAAACTTTCCATATAATCCCCGAGATCGCGCCGCACCCAAAGATTTTTTGGCTCCACTGTATAACGGACAAGAAGAAGTACGCTGAGCATGGTTATTTTTTTTCTGCTGATCTACCCAGAGTTGCTCTTTTGCAGTTTTGAAACTTCCAAGACGACTTTCTTCATCTTGATTTCCATTGCCGCTGAAATGTTTAACTTCAGAATTACTGGATAGTCTATGGCTGGGACCTGCTTCATTGCTATCTTCATAGGAAATGAAAAATTCTTTCCTCTTTACAGATTTGAAAACTCCTCTAGCCGGAGATTGCGGACTTGAAGAAGGAAGATTCTGCCCAAAGGTAAAACGCCCTGCTTGCATACTGGAACAATGACTGGCAACATCCTTATTTCCAAATGTAGAGCCTGTGCCAGATCCTTTGCTTCCAGGCTGCCCAACTAGGGGCACAGGCAACATGGGACTATCAGATTTAGGCTTAGTCTCTGTAGGAAGCTCATTATTTTTAATCGTTTTGGAAGTAGACATTGCATCCGAGTTATCTGGTCTCTGGTTTTTAAGCGAGGTAGTCTGGTGCTCAGTGCTTGCACCGCTGTTCTCATCATGTCCTTGAAGACCTGGAATACCACAGGCACTGCTCTCCTTACGAGCTGCCTCTACTGCAGACAGCAGCGCGTCTCTGCTGCTTTTGGCATCATGCATCATTTTCTGCACGCTCTTTAATTCATGAATATTACTAGCTGTCAAGGAGGACTGCCACTTGTCGCTGTCATTTCGTGGGCATTTTACCAGAGCCAGCACACTGTCGGCATAGTTATTTAAGCCAGTCTCCGCATTGTCAGAGTCAATAATTGCAGAATATTTCTCTGAATATTTCTTAAACAACATGCCTGCAGAGACCTCCGAGATCTCAGAGTTTGCAACTGCATATTGAAGCAGAGAGATTTGAGCACGATATGCGTCTGCCTTCTCATAAGGTGAACAGTTGCCAGAAGCAAGATCAAAATAATGTTTTTGCCACTCGCTAAGGTGTGCTGAGTTGGGGTCCGGAATCTGCATTCTGTAAACTGCAATAAAAGACAAAAAAGAAAGTCTCTCAGAAGGACGTAGGATTTTTTCATTTAAACAACAAAAAAGAAAGGTTATAACCGGTTTTCTTTTAGCAGCAGACCTCAAGAAAGAACAATATAATTATTTTAGGAAAATAAACAGTTTCATCTGTTGCCCAGACTACTTGCCAACGAAGCTGATTTAGCCTATGTCAAATTGTTTAAGTACAAAACCACATTTTTAGTAGCCACCCATTTCAGATGAATGGAACTTAAAACAACTCAACAACAAATCTGGACAAACAAAAGTAAATTCACTTCATATTTCAGAGAAACGTGACTGTACTTGGTTTGCATTTATGTTAGTTGTTAGTCAACACTTGTTACACTGCCAACATAAAAGATGCAACATCCTTTCCAACTCAATGGATCTTCCTCATATGGAGAAGTGTGGCTCAATGATTAGAGCGGCAGACCCTGATGCAGAGGTCTAGCCCAGGACCAGGGTTCAATTCCCCGCCTCGGCGGGTCTTGGGCTCAAAATTCCACGGACCTGATAATTCTCCCCTCGGTGCCTATTCCAATCATGGAGTCCCACTCTGCAACTCTGGGCAATAGCTTGCTTAATCTCCACAACGGCCCCCACAACGCTACGGATGCCTGGCCTCCACCTTGGGGGGTGCCCAGGAGTGGACGCCTCACAGGGAAAGCCAGGATGGGTTCCACAGCGGTATTCGTACAAGCGCCTTGAGACCCTTGCGGGTGAGTAGTGCGCTATACAAGTATCAATTTACATTTCAATTTACATATAGTTCAGTCTACAATTGTATTTTTTCAACCTATTCAGTGCTTTAAGAAGGCTTCAAGAAGCTTCGAAAATAATGTAGAAATCAGTTGCGGGAGTGCATGTAAGGTGATAGGGACAAGAAGATGGAAAAAAGTGCTCTCTTAAAACAAGAGTAACAAAATCACCAAAAATATTTGCCCCTTTCATACCAGTCAATTAGAAGCTCCATTTTACAGGCCAGGGCTATAAATACAGTTAAAGGAATGGGGGTATATACACACATTTGTCGCTTGAGGCGACATATTTCAATTCTCCAGTCTTCTGTTTATGGCCACTATTACTTCAGCATGCAAAGGCATAGCTAGTTCTCTTCATCTGAGCATTCTCCACATTCAAATACCCAAGATAAAGTTGCTGATGTGGTCAGCTATTTCCCACAGATTTATTGTTTTTGTCCTGTTGCTACCCCATCTAGTCAAGGTTTCTTCTTTAAGGAATTAAGTTTAGGCACACCCTTTGAGGCAATGGCAAGTAAGGTCTAAATCGGAGTCTCACAAACGCTGACCTAATGCATTTGACTACTTTTTGTTTGGGGCTAACAATTGTTTTAGCGGTCTAGCCAGAGCTTTAGGGCATAATACATAAAACATAATACATACTATAAATGAACTGGGTTGGACCCGTCTCATCCAGGTTTTGTTTGCTTAGCCATTTACATTCTCGGCCAGCTCACAGGATTTGCCATTGCTTTACTTGATGTCAGTCGACTTTTGTATTCACCCAAAGGACTGCCACTTGGTATTTGGGAGTCTGTCTCCAATATTGACAGAATTTTGGCACTCCGCGCCCATATAGGAAATGCTCAGCACGTAGAAGCCAAAATAGCCACTTCTTTTACTATGTCGACAAAGGTACGCAATATGAAGGAAGAGAGAAGTGATGACCAGGGAGCATCGACTGAAGTGTTTTAATGTTTTCCCATGAAAGGTAATACAAGCTGTCAAAGAAAAAAAACTTACTTGAAGTGTGATCAAGCTAAGTGAATTTACAGTTTAGTGCATATTTAAAGAATACAGTCATTCACAACACATTTATGTCAAATATTTGTTCTCGAGCGTGACAACAGAAATTTATCAGGACGAGGAACTAAAGATTCAATGAACACGGTATGAAAAACAATAACAGAAACCCACCATGACATTTCAGGAGGAATAGAATAAGTATTAGTGCAGAGTAACGACGTACAAGATCACAAATAATGGTGAGAGGGGGGAGGAATGCAGTCAGGGTGAAGCAACAAGTGTGTCCAGTGGGGGACTGGCAACCGGAGAGGTCCCTGCACCCTCAAGAGTCTTAGTCCTCTCTGGGTGATTCAGCTCCATGTAATCTAGAAGTCGGCCACAATGGCCTCCCAACTTGCCTCAATTGAGCATTTTTGCAAACCCCTCGCGTCTTCCCTATGAAGGGCAGTTCGGTCTGCAGGAGCCCAGTCCACCTTTAAGTGTTGCCAGGCAGTGATCGCCAGAGGCAAAACAACTTCCATTTATGGGTGATCCAACACTTGGCCAGGAAGAACCCTAAATCAATAAACCAGGTGGTGGCTTTGTGTTGATCTCTGAAGCGAAAGCTTAGCAAGCAGACCTGTACAGTTAGTCAAATGTGCGTAACACCCAACCAATAACAGTGAAGGGACGGGCAGACGCCAGAACATGTGTATAAGATCAGCATCAGGCAGAGCAGGGACAAACAGCATCAGTGTGATAATAGTAGTGGTTTATCTTGTCAGGGGTGAGAAGTATAGAACACTCGAAAAGATGGAAACGGGTATTATGCTGGACAAGCCCTTATCAGCACAAAGGCGACTCAGGTCCATCTCCCAATTCTGATGAAAAAGGGCAAGTGAAAAAGCATTGTGTGCAAAGAGAATCAGCAAGCCAGTGTCTCAGATGACATCCCATTTCCATAACGTGAAGATATTGAATTGTGAGAAGTATTGTGTGTTCCTGTTGCATGCTTCCCCAGTGTGCATCTAGTGCCCCAAGGGTAGAGTTGTATAGTAAAAAATGACCAGGAGCGAGTCCCTCGTCTACAATTAGAGTCTACTAGGTTAAGAGGGAGGTGTCGCGGTAAGGATCACCCAGTGTGCAAGCCTACCTCATGCCAAGCAGCAAGCGTGATACTTGTTGATTCACGCGGCAGCCACACGGAACCCCCTCACAAGCCGGAGGCGCTCCCTCTTCAGGCATCACAGACCGCGGACGCGGCTGAATTAAGGATGCCTTTGACAATTACGACTCGGTATTAGCTTTATACATTAATCTCAACGAATTGCACAGATCTGATGGCCAGATAGCTTCGGCCTCGTTGACACTAGGAGTTTACTCTTCATTCATAAGCCTGGCCCCTGCCACCACCCCCACTCTACACTTCACCCTGTCCTGAGGAAGACCCCGCTTTAAGGTCACATCCATACCTACATCCTTGGGGTTGAAACGTCGACTTTATCCCACATCAAAACCAGCCAGCGTCATCTGCTAACTGTGGACATTACTTGCAATGCGTTTGGCATGGTTATTTGTGATTTATTGAACATTGGTTGTTCCGGTACTCGTCGGCTCTTTGAAAGCCGGGATGAAATTTATACTGTGATTTGATGGATTTTGCCTTTTTGTCACAACTTTGAGAACGTTGCACAAATACCATTTTCACTTGCACGCCTTCACCTTTAGGGGCACTATTGTCGTTTGATGATAAACTGCAATGACTATGTTGACACTTGGGATTACATAACAAGTTGCTCATATTTTGTTATACGTATTCTTATTCTTAGAAATTTGGGTCTTATATGCAATTGTTGTTGGGACCCTTTTTTCTGTATTACATACACCTGAGGCAGTGATGCTTGGCATCGCACAGAGGGCAGTGTTCCATGTCAATTTTGTCGTTTTTCTCTACACTTTTGGCTTGAGGCTGCAGTGTTAGTTTGCATGACCTGGGTAAAGGGTCCCTTTGGTGGCCCAATTGGTGCTGCAGCCTTAGAGTACCTTCTTTGGTTCCAATGCCCTAGGTACCAGAGGTACCATTTCCTAGGTACTTACGGGGTAGCTGAAGTGGTGTCAAACAAGATGCAGTTTTAGGAAAAGAACGCTGGTGCATGAGGCCTGATTAGAAGGGACCCAGCACACAAAGTCGATGTTGCACCAGATTCCAGGCAAAAAGTGTGGGGTACAGCAATAGAACTCCATTATCTCACACTGGCATTTTAGACTATGCTGCAGTAGTGGCCACAGGAAATGAAAAGGAAAGCTTGGGCCCTAACAGAAAAATATAATGTTGCATTTTCTCCACGAGCCCCATTAGAGTAAAGCAGTCAGTAGCAAGGCAGGCAAAGAAATCCCTTCACAAAGATAACTGTAGATAACGAGAACATAGGGATAGGAGCGCGAACAAAGGGATAAGAGCTGTTCTAGATCTGTTAGGAATTCAAGTATTTAGTTTCTCAGGTTACTAGGTGAAACATTTTGACATTGTTTTTAAGTTTCTGAGGAGCACACCTCTAGTTTCTCTTAAAGTTAAGTACACTGCTATGTTCGTTCTCTTTTCATTGCTGTTTTTGGAATGATGCTCATCTGAGGCCTGAGTGATCCAAAACTGATGCAAGATATGATTCTTCAAGCTTTTTTCTTGACTGATAACATGTCACTGACTTAATATAGTGACTTATTATAGTAAATGCTTATTAGATGGGTAGCAATGTCAGTTCAGTAATGGTGAACTTTGTTGGTTTTGTTTTGTATTGTGGCATTTTTCTAAGCATTTTTTTCGTTCTGGTTGATGCACCAGTTTGCTTTCCAAAGAGTCAATATTGTTTTGCAGCATGAATCCTTTTCTGGATTCGCATGCTAACCATTATCTGAACATCTCTTGGTTAGGTTCAGAAACTCCTTGTTGGTTCTTTTTTTTTGTTGGTCACTAGGCATCGTCTGTAGCCATATTGTGCAATGTCCGTCTTCTTGTGATGTCAGACATGCGTCTCGAAAGACCCTTTGCATAGTCGCCATTTTCAGGTTATTTTTTACGCCATTGAGCCTAGAAACAATAGCTGAATTTCTATGGACGCTGATGGAATCACCAAAAATAATACATCAGATCGTCAAAGGAAGGTGGGAAATAAACATCACAGGTGTGAAAACCGAAGGCCACTGAAAATCGTTGAAAAGAGGCCTGGGATCACTGAAAGAATTGGACCATGTAAGTCATTGACTTCGCGCTTGGAGAATGTACGGAAGGGGGAGAGAGCCACCAAGAGAAAGGGAGAACATTCCTGTCAGGTTCTGCCCCAAGTGCCACCGAATGAGGTCTGTAACTTCTGCCTGCCAGAGGACAACTACGCAAGTTGTGAAGCATGCACAGAGTTTAGACCCAAAACCTTGAGAGAGAGGAAGAGTCAGAGTAGTGAACACCAGACAAACATGCAGGTGTAGAGAAATGGGAGCGTGTTGCTGAGGGACCTCAGCCTGTCGAGTGAGTAGGAGGACAACGTTGAGCAGGCAGAACTGGCCCAGACACGAGGCTCTGAAGGTGAGGTGCAAGGCAAAACAGGAGACAAATTAATCCAGGGAAAGCGAACCTTAAACAACAGATAACGTTGAAAAAACTATCTGGGCTTGAGCTGAAGACTTCAGACTCAAATTCACATAAAACTGCCTCGGCGAAGAAACACTCAGCGACAGAAAGAAGGTCAAAAAGTAAAGAAGATCCCTGCTGGTCCCAAAAAAAGGACACTGATAAAGGTCGCCCCTTGGTGAAGGCTTCGACACTGAAAAGCGATCGAGAGGAGAGGAGAGGCGGAGGTACCGCACCTGAAGAAAAAGGCATAGAAGCCTATCAGCACTGAAGAGCAGCCCCTCTAAATCAAGAAAAAAAGAGAAGGCTCGAGACTGAAATGGCATTGATCCTGCAGACAAAGATTATGATGCTTCCATTAAGGAATTTAAAATCCCTTCGAAGCCACCAGGAGAAAGGATAGAGGAGGAAGGCGAACATGGCAAGCTCTGTCCACCAATTACTCTGAACCACAATAAGAGGAACAGGAGTTGTTCTTCTATGAGGAGGAACTGGATGTAGGAAAGTGCCCTTTCTGCAGGGTAGCCCATTTTTGCCAGATACCTAATCCAATTTGACTGAGTGTGCCCTGAGTCCCTGCCTATCAGGCTCCCGGGCCTGTGTTCTTTCCTTAACCTGTACCATTGTTTCCACAATTGGCACAACACTGACCTACCTTTAAGTCCCTTGTAAGGGGTACCTATGGTACCAAGGGAATGGAGCCAGGAAAAGGCCTCAGAAGGCGGCAGCATTTGTATGCGGTATTTCTATAGCGCGAACTGTCGCTACGAAAGGGGCATCCTGGCGCTGAAGGAGGACTAAGACAACATTCGTGAGAGCTAGATTGCGGCCATTACATAGGCATCAGGTAAATTGAAAATCCAAGTTTTTAACTGTCTCCTAAAAAAACTCTCTATCCAGGAGTCAGAGTTCTTTAGGCATGGCATTCCAAGCTTTGGAGGCCAAGACAGTAAGGGTCTTCCCACCCTTAGTTTTGTAATGGAATTTGGGGATGTTAATTAGGTTACAACCTACTGATCTCAACACTCTGGTGGGATTATAGCGAGTGTATCATCTTGAAAGATACCTTGGGCCCATGTTACTGAGAGCACGGAAGGTGGTCAACATGATTCTGAACAAAATCCTTTTCTGCAAATGAAAGCCTATGCATTATAAATGTATATATTCAGAAAGGGAAAGTAAATAAGGCAGACTTGGAACACTTAAAAACTGACCTAGATGGGGTGTGTAACCGGTTTCCAAAGGATGTGCTCGTAATATTGGGAGACTTCAACCATAAATTGAATCCTCAATGGATTCTTGGTTGAAGGACTTGTTGGATGCATATAAAATAGAGCAGGCACAATTCCCCAGCTGTGAAACCTCAAGTAAAGATGATAAGCTCGGGCAACTGTTGGGGGTTATGGGATTTCTATGTACCAACGGTAGAAAGGAAGCAGACAGGCCTGCGAAGCGTACCTTTAAGGTAGGGCAACAAATGTGCCCCATAGACTATGTATTCATACAGGCCTGGCATTTCCACCTTATCAAGCAGTTCGAAATTTTGGGGGTGGAGGGTAGTGATCACTATCCACTGCAGGTTGAACTTCAGGTAAATAGCCACCCGCAAAGACAAAAAGTGTTATCAGTAGATGTAGAATACCCCAAGCGGTTAACAACACGAATCACCGAGGAATATATACAGAAACTAAGTGCATATCAGCTAACTGTGAATTTGGGTAACCTTGTACCAGAAGGAAGTATAGCCTGGTACGAGGGCATAATAAGGCAATTGGTGGAATGCCTCCGGATTAAGTTAAAGTGCAATAACCAAAAACCAGTAAATAATGCGACATTATACCCTAATAATAACAAACACTGGTTTGATGCCGAATGCCGGAAATTAAAGGCCGGTATTAGGAAACAAGAAAGACGACTCAGAGGTAACTATAGTGAGGAAGTGGTATCAGATCTCAAAAAATGAAGCTAAAATATAAGTCAGTTATTAGAGATAAAAAAAGGTGTTTTAAGGACAAATGTTGGGATAATTTACTCGTGACAATTGAAGACAAAAATGTGAAAGGCTTTTGGAGGCTAATACAGGACTGTATGGGGAAAGCACAAGGGACCATGCAGTGCGCAGTACCAGAGGACAAGTGGCTGGCCTATCTAGAGGAAATTTACGGGAAATGGCCAATGAGGGAGGGAATAATGGTAAATGCCTGGCCAGGAATAAGTGAAGAATTAAAAACCCATTTTCTCCCAGATCAAATTAGAACCATAATATCTAGACTAAACCTAACACGGGCAGCCGGCCCTGACAACCTGCCAGCTGTCATAATAAAAACAAACATAGAATGGTGGGCAGAGTTCCTTTCAAATATGTTTTTATGGATCCTAAATTCAGGTGAATTCCCTGCAAATTGGAAAGGGGCTATTGTTAGGCCAATCCATAAAAAAGGTGATGTAAACACCCCTAAAAATTACCGCTTAATAAACCTCTTGGATATAGGCGAAAAGGTTTTTTCTAAGGTAATCCTAGGGATTCTACAGGAGTGGGTGGAAGACAAACAGATAATACCCCCAGAGCAGGGGGGGTTCAAAGAAGGCCACTCAACGATTGACCATTGTTTTGCTCTGTGGTCCATCGCACGGAAGTCAATTGATCAGAGGAGTAATCTATTCTGCTGTTTCGTTGACTTCCGTGCAGCCTTTGATCTTGTGGACAGGGATCAGCTGTGGTCAACACTAACAGGGTATGAACTACAGGATGACCTGCTGGCCCTTGTCCAAGCATTACATGCAGAAAATTGGGCACAGATAATATTGGACAGGGATGGAGGACTGACCAGGAGAATCCCTATTGGAAACGACTTAAGACAGGGGTGCATTCTAGCCCCCCTGCTGTTCGCCCTGTTTTTAGCTGACCTACCCCAAGTATTAAGAGATGTCAGAGGGGCGAACCCGAAGTTGGGAGGAAGGCACATATCGTGCCTCCTTTATGCCGATGACCTAGTAATAATGGATCAAACGGAGATAGGCCTCCAGAGAAAACTCAATAGGTTTAAAGATTACTGTACAAGTAAAAAACTAGTGGTAAATATGGATAAAACCAAAATAGTATGTTTTGGGAGAAGGAAAGTGAAGTTCTCGTGGTATCTTGGCACAACCTTGCTTGAGAGGGTGACCAACTATAGATATTTGGGAATGTGGTTCTCAGGTAACCTGAAATGGCATACACACCTGCAAGCATTAAAAATAAGGGCACTGGCATCGGTCAAAGGCCTAAAAAGCTTTAATAACACCTATGGTGAAAGGTCAGATAGACCGGTCTTAAAAGCTTATCAAGCAATGGTCCCCCCACAATTTCTGTATGGAGCCGAGGTTATTTATCTCAGTGGCAAGACCTCCTGGGATAGTGAAGAGGGAAACATATTAAAAAGCTTATTCGCTCTGCCAAAATCCTCTATGGTGCAGGCAGCACGACTGGAGCTGGGAATAACCTCCTGGGCTATTACAGTTTGTATGAGCCTTTACGCTTCTGGCAGCGGTTGGGAGTAGGGGAAATTGCTAAAATCTCCCAATGGGCTAAGGAGGAAATTATCAATAGTGAGCTCCCCTGGGCAAAAGAGGTAAGAGCCTCAATAAGCAAGGCTTATGGGGTGCTAGATTTGAAGGTATGTTTGCCGCAAGACCCCATAATATTTGGGAAAAAAGAATTAAAGACTCAGGGGGTCAATATGTCCCGTAGTTATGACCGGGAATACCTTGCTCAAAAGACCTCGGTAGCACACATGAAAGTGGCTTGGGAGAGCAGTCAACACTTCCCTTACGTGGACCGGTTACCCAGCCATAGTCTGAGGCGAGAAGTCCTGAAAATGCGAATTGGCATAAACCCATGCTATGCAAATAACGGAGTTCGAAATTTAATGATAGGAAGTAATGGGAAATGCACTTGCACTTTAGGAACCACCTGTGATATGTCACACATTTTATTAGATTGTACGAGATTTTTAGACTTTCGAAAGGAGTTTTTATGTCCGATTTTTAAAAAATATAAGATTACGCACAGAATGCAAGCTGCCACTCTTTTGGTGGAAATGGAGACTTTAGATATAGCCTGCGCGTTGGGGAAATATATGAATAAAGTTAGGTGGTTCCTCAAATGCGCAGAAGAACATGTATAGTGTAGCCCTTATCCCTGAATAAAGGTAGAGATACTAAGGGACAATAGTAGTAAAAACTGCATTCTGAAGAAGGTATATATAGGAAATTTTAGCGATTTTAACAAATAAATGTTATAATACTCCGTTTTAAAAGGAACAAGAGAAGTTAACTTCAAGTATCTTGAGGTGTAATTGTGGTTTTAATATTATCTTGTTATGCTGCTGCTCTTTTTCTTGTTGAATATTACCATGTTTTGCTGTTGTCCTTTCTCTTATCCACGGAATGTGGAATGTACTTTTAAGGTTTTAACAAATCAAATAAAGTTTTGTTTGACTGACTGACCTTTTCTGCAGGGGCAGCCAATGCAAAGTCCTAAGGGCTGTGGATGCATTAGATTTTCTGGGTAATTTAAGCACCAATCTAGCCGCCGCATGTTGCACGCTCTGCAGTTTTTTTTAACGTGGCCTTTTTTACCCCATTTATCAGGCTGTTACAATAATCCAGACAGGAAAGTATGAGGGCTACTGCCACCGCCTTTCTTGAATCAGTGGGAAGGAAGTCAAAGAATTTCTTTAGAGATTTTATAATACTAAAGCAGCTTCCTGCCACATTCCTCACATGATGGTCGAAGGAGAGTTCGGAATCGAAGAGTACCCCCAGATTTCTAGCTACTGCCACTGAGTGGGGCGGCGCAGGGGAATCCTCTGGCCACCATTTACTTGGGCTAAAATTGACATTTTTACCCATGGGTAGAATTTCTGTCTTATTGGCGTTGCATTTCAAATGATTATTATCCATCCACAAAAAAACATCAGTCAGGCAGTTCTGAAAGTTCTGTTCCGCTTTAGTGGAGTTCTTGTCTATGGATACAATCAATTGTGTATCATCGGTGTACGATGTTACAAGTATCCCGTATGACTCAATAAGGGTAATGAGGGGCATCATATAAACATTGAATAGCAATGGACTCAAAATAGAGCCTTGCGGAACTCCAGATGTAACCTTTTTTTTCAGTCGAAAGAAAGAGGCCCAATGAAATGACCTGTGATCTCTCGGACAAGAGGAAATTATCCAGTCCAGGGCCACCTCTGTAATACCTATATTCCTCAGCCTCTCAATCAATATTTTGTGGGAAATGGTGTTGAACGCCGCTGTTAGATCTAATAATATTAGGACGGCGTTTTTTCCTTCATCCTGTAACAGTTTGATTGAGTCGGTGAGTTCGATGAGGGCCGTTTCCGTTGAGTGCCTTGGGCAAAAGCCCGACTGCTGAGGATGTAGAATATTATGTATTTCGACAAAGTTGCTCAGCACTTGGTAGACCATCTGTTCTGTTATCTTTCCCAAAACTGGGAGGAGGGATATTGGTCGGAGATTAGAGAGGTCAGTGGTAGTTTTATTTTGTTTTTTCATTAGCGGTTTGACTATTGCTTTTTTCCAATCAGAGGGGACAATACCTGAACTAAGTGAGGCATTGACTATAACATTTATGCTAGGGTTGACTACGTCAATTATCTGGTGGAGAACCCACGGGGGACTAGAGTCAGAAGGTGCACCTGATTTGCCAGCCAAAATGGCTTCGCGAGTTTGTAGAAAAGAGACCGGTTTAAACGTGCTACAAGTGTGGACCTGTGTCTCCATAGTATCATAATGGCCCTGCGAGGAGGGCAGAGGGGTAGTAGGAAAATCCCACTGTAAGAGCTTAATTTTGTAATATGCCACCCTCAGAGATCTTTCACCACAAACATGTGCCACTGTCATTGCAGCCTGTGTGTTGTGGTGCTGCTAAAAGTGAAGAGTCGACATGGCACACATCCCTGTGTTATTGGAAAGAGATTGATAAAAGGTGCACTCCTATTATAAATTACTCTATAATATGACATTTTTCAAAATTCAATCGCTGGTGCTATGGCACTGTATGCAACGTTAAAACGGATGCATGATAGGTAGAACAATGAGAACAGCAGGAAGGCTCACTGGTGCCATGCACTGTTCACTAGGTTTTCATCCAAAAAAACCCTGTCTTAAACAGAGTAATCAAAAACGGGATAAGTGTATTCTATATATTTGTATTCGATTTTTCCAGGAGTACACTTATGTATTAACAAATAGCAATCAAAATGCAGAATACAAAAAACATAAATTGCTGTTCTCAGTGATACATAACATTAATCATTCTTAATGATGTACATAACGTGATAAGCACAATTGTATAATACAAGAACCTCTTTGTTCAACTCTTTATCCGTATTTAGTATGCTGCCCGATGCATTTCGGGACAAAGGAGTCCCTTCCTCAGGGGAAAACCTAAAACAAATATTCCCTGATTATTCAAGATGTCAGTAATACAACAGTGGAACACATTCACTCAGCAGCTGATAGTTACATGGATTTCGGAAAATGAATGTGCTAAACACACTCAAAATGAACCAATAGGAAAAGATATAGGTAAAAAGATCACCAGAGTTGTGCTTCTGTTCAGTGCAATAGAAACAAGAAATAAAGTATTGTATAGAAAACTTTACTGTGAGGAAAAAAGTATTCATCGTGAAACCTGTGTGGCACCTTAGTTGCTGCAACCAAATAAAAACTGACGGCATACACTCACTATTGCAAAGAAAATACGTCTGTTATCAAATAGTCATAAAACAGCTACGCTGTAAGAAAACCACAAGGTTAGATTGCTATGAAGTCAAGAGAAAAAGGAATGAAATGTGTTGTAAACGCAAGTCATCAGCATGCTATATAGCTCACCTAGATATCAATTGTAATGGGTTTGTAGTTGCTGAGAGACATACACTCGAGTGGAATACCCGATGAGCCTGAAAGCAAATATGAATATATGATGAGCTCAATCGGTATAAGACTACAGTGAAAATTCCTTGAGACAGTAACAACACTGAATGCTGTAGTTCTGGATGTTATGAATTGGATCTGTGGGTCTACTGTATTAAGTGCATCAATCATTGTCCTGAGTTTGGTACTGGTGTCAGACCATAGATTAAAAATGTTGTCAATGTATCTGCAATTCATTTTGATATTGTGCCACCAGTCCGGGTTCATCATGATAGTTTCCAATTCAAATAGGGCCATGAACGTATTAGCGTATGCAGAGGCTCCAGAAAAGCCCATAGAGGTGCCAGTAAGTTGAGCATAAAAATGTCCCTGCCACTCAAAGTAGCTATGGTTCAAGCACATTTCAATAATTTCATAATGAACAATTTGTCCATGTCGATATTTTCTGTGCTTAGCAATGCCACTCGACTGCTTCAAGGCCAGCTTTGTGTGGTATAGACGTATATAGTGCAGTGACATCTATTGTACATAGTGTGAGTACTGAAACATCCGTGCCCCCAAATTCTTCAAACTTCTTGAGGAAATGTGTAGTGTCCTTCACGTATGAAGACCACTGCAGTACAAATTGTTGCATGTGGTAAATCCAGAAACTTGCCCAAAGGGTTAAATATTGACCCGCAGCCTAATACAATTGGACGGAATGGTGTATCCAAAGCATTTTTCTGTATCTTGGGTATCATGTACAGTTTTGGTCTTCTTGGTTTTTTAATGGGAAGGTACGCTTTAGTCTGCTCAGTAATCCAGTCTGATCAGTGGCTTCATTCAGCATGTCTGAAAGAATGTTTAACAATTGTGCTGTTGGGTCGCTTGGAAAAATCACTGTCAAAGAAAGGTAACACCCACCCATAAATAAGATGTCGTTTGATTCTATCCCCAATTTGACTGACAACAGGGCGGCAACAAAGGCATACACCGCGGATGAAGCTTCTAAAATCTGCTCACATCAGTTACCTTCGTACATTCTGACCGTGCACGTTTCTGCTGCATCTGTGTACTTATCATCGAGTATCCTTTTTGGGCATGGCTTGTTCATTTACCATATGCATGGGATTTCTTAGATTGCATTCAGATTGGTAGTCTGTATTTCTTCTCTACTTCGCGTCATTTTGTAATTTCTTGTTTAAACTACTAAGAGTGCACCTTCTGTTTCTCGCATTGTCACATGACACAGGTGCGTCCCGTGCCGTTCCGTTTTTTAAACTCATTAGCGCCTGCCTTGGCGTCTTTCGTTAAATCGTCAGTAAGTTGTTGTCGAATCAGGACTTCTTGGTTTACACGGAAACCTGAGTCGGTAAGTTTCCGGTCTATAGTTCTCTATTGCCCATCGGGTGTTGCAGATTTGCTTTATACTCATGGGCGTCCGCAGGGGGGGGGGGGGGGGGGGGGGGGGGGGGCAAGAAGGGGCGCTTGCCCCCCCCCCCCCCTGGAGCGACCCTACTTACCCCCCCTGCGAACGCCCATGAAAACCGTGACTTCAAGACGGGGTTTTCACTCTCTTTCCTCTCCTTTCTTTTATTTGCTTCCCTGTGAAATGGATCCAAAAAAGAGACGCTTTTTCTGGAAATGTTGCATTTTAATTCCAAGACGCTTTTTCTGGAAATGTTGCATTTTAATTCCAAAGTGCAGCATTCGGAATAAAAGGCTAAAATATGAAAAATAGATAAATAATAAAGTAAGACAGACTGGTAGCAAACTGGCAAAACTGATTTTATTTACACTGAAACACATTAGCGCCACTTTTACAGAGTTTGCCAGTGAAGCGCTATTTTTGTTTTCTTGTCTTTGTTTTCCCTGGACTTGGAACTAGAGCACCAATCCTGGAGGTACTGCAATGTGTGGATTGGAAAACAAAATGTGTGCTCTGCGTCCAGGGATGTGATCTTTTTACCATACTGTTTACGTTTTGTAAGGATATAAGCAATGGCCATTGAAATGGGTCCATTCAGGGCCCTGTAGTCGTGTCCTTAACTTTTCAGGCAAAAGCACTCCCTGATTTCTGAATAGTTAGTGTAAAAGCATTAAGGTAACCATGTTGTTCCTGCTTACATTTCCCATGGTTTGCTAAATTTTGCATTCCCTATAAGTGTTTGCTTTTTCCAGGATGTTGTTACTTTTTTTTGTAGGCCGCATATTGCTCTTGTCTAGTGCGTAATTTAAATTGAGTTGCATCCAGGTGTTTATAGCAGGTAACAATTGGGTTGTAGTTAAAGACAGTGGGAGTTTTTCTCAGTGGGGCAATACAGTGTTCAGTGGGGGAGAGGATGTGGCACTATGGTCAGAGCTGCAGAATTTGGAACTGGGAACCAGGTTCAGCCTTAATAACCAGTCCACCAGACCACTCTCCTGCGAGAGCACAATCACATGCTAGACCTTAGAAGGCTTCGCAACACCTTAGAAGTCCTGGTGTCTTCGCACCAGCAGGTGGACCCTAGCATGACAAGTGTAGGTTAACCTTCAAGGCTTGTCCACCACTATCCATACTGAAGTTCACCTCCAGTCTTGCGGGCAGGCCTATGTAGCAGCACATCCTAGAACAACAGTCACTGAGGTCACAGGACCCTTGAGAAGGGCCAGCTCTAGGGCCGTGCAACCAGTGTGACCGCACCGGGTGCTGACTTTAGGTGGAGGCATCATGTTTGCAAGTATATTATGGTTTTAAAAACACTTGCTGCCTCCTTCCTGGTCTCCAGCACTTTTTGTCAACAATAAAAATGTCATGCCGACTCTGGTGATTAATGTTCTTCCTAGAGAGAGATCAGAATTTTGTCTAGTGGAAGTTTTGACTCATTGCAAGGTAGCTCAGAGGGTTAGTGTACCGGCTGCAAAGAATATGCGCCATGCAGATCACAAAGTGCACATAATGTGAATAGGACAGTGGGCTACTGCTTTTGTCAGAGATCCCTTTGTTACTTGCAGTTTATAAGGTAAAATACTAACTTAGAAACAGTGAGCTATTAACTGTCATCTAAGAGCTGCATACAAACTGCAAGGTATAAATTAGAGCGTTATGTCCCCCCCAGCCCCCCCCCCCCCCAGTCTTTGATTATTCTTATGTCCCAAAAAGTGTTCTTTTGGACAGAAATCAATTCTGATTATTAAGGAGAACCCCCAACAATGGTATTAAGTTTTAAATTCCGGGTATTTTGTTTCTCTAGACCAATCACTATAAAACTATACCAGCTACTAGTATGGTTGTCATGTGACTCCTACACCTTGTAGTGCTTAGTCTTATATAACATTTTCTATACAGTGATTTACACGCATTTTGATTGTCTCTGTGTAATATGTGTGATGTAAAGTGCTCTGACACCCTACAATGGTATGGGTGGAGCTGTAAATCAAATTAAATGCATCGGAGAGTCAATGGTTATGGAGACTTGGGGGGCACAGTTAAAGGGTGGTAGTGAGGCAATCCATGGCAGAGGTGGTCTTTGAGGGGCACTAGCAAACATTAATGCACAGGACACCACCAGTTCTATGGCTGGCTCTGCCATTGAGGCCAGTCTGCCTCACCGATAGGTACCCCCATTGGCCTTGTTTCAGCAGCAGTAGCTGCAACTCACCAGGGATTGGCAATGCAGGATTTGCATGTACACCAAACTAAGTTCGCAAACTTCACAGTCTCCCTGCTTCATTCACAAGCACTTTTAACCTGTGCTGCCTGCTGTGGGGCCACTGGAATTAATTATGCAACAAAGGATGACAACATTATGCTGTAGTGTTGACTAAATTATGCATTAAAAAAAAGTTTGCAGCGTAATGCAGTATATTTTCAGACATTTTATTATTTTGACGTGTGTACACACGCTAACAGTCTCTGGAAAGATTTTGCCTAGTACAAGTGTAACATACAACCGCAGCAGTGAGAAAGGTGACCAATCAACCTTTACAATAGGCCATCCACTCCGCAGCAACACAAGTCACATTTTATATTAACTTTTGATATGTTTGAGCTACAAACAATTCATTAGTTTAAATGGTCAGATCATGCACCAGATCTTGCATTATGAGGCAAATATGGCAGAGCCATAATTTTAGAGAAAACATTTGCAAACTAGGATATTTTGCCATTCATGTTTGAACTGCTGTTGTGGGAAAAGGGAGAAGTGCTGATGACAGAAACTCCATGGCTCGGAGACAAATGGCTTGTGTTTACACATTTTATCGTATTTGGTACATTCTGTGATTAGAAGCATATCCCACTTTGTGAATATATTTTAATGTCAATAACTCATTATAACCTTAAATATTCATGTGTATCCATTGGTTGATTAAACTGGGCAGTGAAATGCCAAACAAATACTAAAAAAGTGGGATGTCTGCGCATTCTGGCCACACCTCTAGCTCCACCCACAGATCCAGTCCTTGGGTTATTCCCGCCCTCTGATTCTCCACCCACTGTTTCCACTTTTTTTTCCCCACTTCAACCACTTTGTAAGACTCAGCATCCCTGGACCTGTGATGTGCCGCCGCTGCGGGCACCGCATGTGCCACACATTTACGGTGCCGGGCTTCCGCATAAGGGAGATGGCCATTATTGTATCCCTAAACGTGAGCACGTTGTCAGTTTGACATTAACTACACGTAGGGGGACTAAGTTTCTTTTAAAAAATATAGCTAACATTTGGACCTATACATTTTATTTTGTATACATTAATTGAATGTGTGTAAAATTTAGCAATGCCCAGGGAATTCTAGTAAAGGGAGCACCCATTGGCGAATCACTAGCCTGTATGATTGCTGCATTATTTATTACTAACTGTGACGCTGTGCTTTAACTTTGGATAAAAGTTATCATGCATTCTAGCACCAAGAAGCCAATATTGGTGAATATATGTGCTACAAATAATCACTAACATACACTGTGCATACACTATATTTAATCTGGTGCTTTAATCATAGGCTGTTTTTAAGTATTCTGATAAAAATCGAATCGTGCTGAAGACAGCCTTGATTGGTGTTGGATCGAGGACCCGGAAGTCTGCACACCTAGCAGACAGAGATAAAGCACCTTGTCAGAAAGTTTAGCGTTTTCCCTACAGGTGGTGTTTGTTGGTCTGTGGCAGGATCAGTCATATGTCCTGGATTCCTGGCATTTAATTGAGTCTATTCTAGTTCTGCGCCCCAGAGTTTCTTGTGCCCCACCTGGCACACATCATGTCGGAGGATGGTGATGACGTTAACAATTTGCCCCCCCCTGGAAAAATTTCTGCGGACGCCCATGTTTATACTGGTTGAGGTTACCGCTGGTTTTTAATTGTTTTTCAGGTTGTAGCATTACAATTCTAACTGTTATCTAGCGACTACGTGTCAACTCCACCTGTATTCGAGGTGAGCCAAATAGCATGCAAATGATTTACGTTCATAATACAGACGTTTCTGTTGTCCCTCTACTTATGAGCAGTTTATCGTCTGGTCTGATTAAAGTGTTGTTACTGTCTCAAGCAATTTTCAATCTAGTCTTCATATATTCAAATTCGCTTTCAGGCTCATCGGGTATACCACTCGAGTGTATGTCTCAGCAATTACGAACCCATTACAATTAATATCTAGGTGAGCTATATAGCATGCTGATCACTTGCGTTTACGACACATTTCATTTCGTTTTCTCTGGACTTCATAGCAATCTAACATTTTGGTTTTCTTTCAACATAACTGTTTTATTACAATTTGATAACAGAAGTATTTTCTATGCAATGGTGAGTGTATGCCGTCAGTTTTTATTTGGTTGCAGCAACTAAGATGCCACACAGGTTACACGATGAATATTTTTTTCCTCACAGTAAAGTTTTCTATACAATACTTTATTTCTTGTTTCTCTTGCACTGAACAGAAGCACAACTCTGGTGATCTTTCTACCTATATATTTTCCTATTGGTTCATTTTTGGTGTGTTCAGAACATTCATTTTCCGAAATCAATGTAACTATCAGCTGTTGAGTGAATATGACATCTTGAATAATCAGGGAATATTTGTTTTAGGTTTGCCCTTGAGGAAGGGACTCCTTTGTCCCGAAATGCATCGGGCAGCATACTAAATACGGATGAAGAGTTGAACAAAGAATTTCTTCTATTATACAATTGTGCTTATCACGTTATGTGCATCATTAAGAATGATTAATGTTATGTATCACTGAGAAAAGCAATTTATGTTTTTTGCATTCTGCATTTTGATTGCTATTTGTTAATATGTAAGTGTACTCCTGGAAAAATTGGATACAAATACACAGAATACACTTATCCATTTTTTGATTACTTTGTTTAAGACGGGGTTTTTTGGATAAAAACCTAGTGAACAGTGCATGGCACCAGTGGGCCTTCCTGCTGTTCTCATTGTTCTACACATCCCTGTGTGCCATACCTGCCCAGCACTGCATGAGGCATAGGTAAGTCACCCTTAAGGCAGGGTGCACTGTACCTAATGTGAGGACCTATCTGCATGAGCAGGTAGGTCCCTATAATATCTAACGCCATTATTAGATATTAAGTGCCCAGGAAACCCATCCTGAGTATATGGTCTAGAAATTGGTCCTAAAGAGTTTCCTAGCACCATAATGGCTTTACTGAATCCTGGGATGTTTGGAATCAAACATCGCAGAATAATAAACCTGCACTAATTCCAGTGTCAGATGTAATATTCCATGCACTCAGGGGTCCCTTCTAGAGTGGACCCCTGAACCAAGCCAACTACTGGTGGGTTCCTTACTGATGAAGTCCAGCCTGCCACCACAAGACAAGTTTCTGGACCCGTGAGGTGGGAGCCTTCACTCCCTGGGCCCAGACACAAAGCCATTCCTGGGCAGAGGCTTTCACGCCACCCCAGGTCAGGAACAGCCATCTGTGGCAGGGGAGCTTCAAAGGTCTTGTCGCCTTTGCAATGCGATCCCATAGCCTCTCCTGCTATCGGGAGCAGGCTTACTTCCCGTCTCCCCCCCCCCCTTTTCAGTAGGAACAAAGGCGGGAAAAATTAGGACATATGGCAGGCACTCTCCGATCAGGTTTAGAGATTGTGCCCACTGCCCCATGTGGTTGAGCACACCAAGGGTGTTGTCCCCCTAAGGTCAGTAGCCCATTTGCTCCTACCTTGAGTCCCGTAAAAATGCATCCTAAATACAGTATTTAGGGTGAAGCCCTGAACGGAGACTGTAGAATGCACGACTTAACACCGCAGCAGAGATGAGTCAAGGCCCAACTGACTTGGCCCCAGCCCTACCAGCCTGCCTGCAGATCCAAATCGCCCAGCGCAGAAAATAACAGCCCCAAAAAGGATCAGCGACCTCCAGACTTGGTGAGGACTTATCCCATGCTTCCACAAAGACTTGAGACTCCAGAGGACAGCGGCTCTGTCCACAAAAGATCAAGCCCCTACGGACCAAGAACCACTGCGCTAGGACTTACCTCTACACCCACTGCCCATACCCATGTCCAAAGGGTCCACCAGTCCTGAAGTGGTTTCCCAGCGGTCCTGACTTCCAATCCATCGAGGGGGGATTGCCTACAAGGTCTAGTGTCGACACCTGCAGCCTCTTCATGACAACCCCCTTGACCGGGACCTTCCCCGGTGAGCATAAACAGGACGTCCAAAGACAACCCTGCATCCTCTAGCCATGCGTCCTGGTGACCAGGTCTGATGCCCGACATAGTCTTGCATCTCAATTCCTTCCCCTGGTTGTTCGGTCCCTCGAAGAGACCTCCTGGTCTGAGCTGAAACCAGAACAGACGATCTCCGTAGGATAACATTGGCCGCCTGACACTGTAAGAGCCCCTGCACCTGGCCACTCCTGTGCTGCAGGGGGTGTAGTTTTGGTACTGCCTTGGGCCCTCCTTTGTATTCACCTGAAGTCCTGAATATTGTCCTCCAAGGCCTCTTTAACTTCCTCTGAGCAGCCTCCAACCAATGTGCCCTAGACTCCATAGACTAGCAATACCACCTTTGCACTCTACACCCAGCCGCGCTAGTGCCGCTGGTGCTGCACCTAGAGAGCTGAATTGAACCTTTGTTCTATAACCCAAAACTGAGTTACCAAAATGTTTTAACTTTCCTGCAAACTTAAGACTTCTTTTTTCTCCATAGGATTGTATAGCAGGTTTTCTCTGAAAAATGTAAGTGTTGACCCTGTGTGTGCTGCAACAAAGTAACTTTGTGTCTTCAAAAGAGAGTTTACCTGCCTGCCGATGTACTGTGATGCCTAGACTTATTAGTTTGTTTCACACCAAACTAGAAAAGTAACTACAAAGTAACTACACCGTAATCTAAAGTAATCACAAGTATTCTAAAGAGCTTACAATCCATTTTTCTTCCACTACAAAGTACCTTGTATGCGTCTACAAAACCGGTGCATACTGTATCTTGAAAAGTATTATTGTATTGAAAGTATCACTTACGTGCTACTGACTAAATCTTGGTTATAGTAATAAGAACAGAGATTCAACTTTTTATACAAACAATTGGTCTGCATTCAGTCTGAATGTGTGACATTATTTCTTGCCTGAATGTGTACAACCGATTCTTAGCACTGACCTTTGGTGGGCCTGCCTGCTCAGCCACACTACCACAGGGGAGAATAAGGTGTTATGTACTTTGGCCTCTGCTATACCTCTGGAGATCCACTGGACTCTGTACACTGTACCTTTTTGTATAGTACATACAGAGCCATCTTCCTACAATGGAGAAAAAGGGGATCTTCCCGGATGTCAAAATCAGACACGAAGATTGAAATGGCAGCAAAACGGACTGAACAGAAGTGATTGTCGACACTTATCTGTAGCAAAGTGCCCTTTTTGCATGGTTTCCCCCCCATTTAGCCAAACTGTTGATGTTCTTTGACTGAGTGTGCCCTGGATTCCTGCCTACCAGGTACCCAGGGCCTATGTTCTTTCCCTACACTGTACTGTTACAGAACCCAATTAGCAACTCTCTGGCCACATGTAAATCCCTTATAAAATGTACCCTAGGTACCAAGGGCACTGTGACCTGGGAAGACCTCTAAGGGCTGCAGGACTTATTGTGCCACCCTTTGAGGCCCTATACTTTTACACACATACACTTCCAGTGCAGGCTGCGTGTTTCGGTGCAGAACAAAGTGAAGAGTCCATATGGCACAGGGGTGTGCCATGCCTACAAATCACAGCCCTCGCATAGGTAAACCACCCATCTGGCTGGGTGCACTATACCAGTGGAGAGGGTACAGGTGCATGAGCCCTGTACCCCTACAGTGTCTAAGCCAATTCTTGGACATTGTAAGTGCAGTAATGCCATCAAGAGTATATGGTACTAGGAGTTTGTCATTACAAACTCCAAAGCACCATAATGCCTTTAATGAAAACAGACGTTTGGTACCAAACTTCTCAGCACATTAAACCCACACTGATGCAGTGTGGGATTTAATGAAAAATGCACTCCGAGGGCATCCTAGAGATGCCCCTGAAAAACAAATTAAGTCTAGTGTTCCGTCTAAGTGGCTGCTCGCTAGCTGCCACCACCAGACATGTTTCTGGACCCCTTGGCTGAGAGCCTGCCGCTCTTGTGGTTTTGAAACGATGCACATCCTGGGACGAGGTGTCAGGCATCCTCACCCAGGATGCGTAGGGTCGCCTTTGTTAGCTACTCCAGCCATTTGCTGCTTCCAGCAACTTGTCCCCACAGGTTCTGACCCCCACTTAGGGGGTGAGAGTCTGCGGGAAAACCAAGTTAGGAGGAGAGGTGTGCCCACCTTTGCCAAACCTACCACTCAGGTGGGGGAGACAAAGTGAAGCAAAACTCTCAGTCCCCACCATCTTGCAGATGGGGGACCCAGCCAACCAGAGTGAGGCTTTTGCCCCCTTCCACTGGAGGGTGGCATATTCTCAATCCAAATAACATATCCACCACTCACATTACTTTCATATTTCACTATACTAATTCACCACTATTCCGGAGTAGCGTGCTACTCGCCAAGAAAGTGTTTCAACACCCCATTAGGGGTAACAAGCGCTACATTAATACAACACTTTTGTTCCCTCTTCTATCCCTCCGCTACCCTTCTCAATCCAAATAACTGACAATCATCCACCACTTAAATACATTTCATATTTCACTATACTAATTCAACATTAATCCTTTAATAGATTCCAGTGTAGCATGCTACTTGCAAAAAAAAAGTGCTTCAACAACCCATCAGGGGTAACAAATGCTATAAAAATGCAAACTTTTTCCCTCTACTATCCCTCTGCTATTCTTCTCAATCCAAATAACTGACTAATATCCACCACTCAAATCCTTTATGGGTTCCGGAGTAGCGTGCTACTCACCTAAAAAAGCGCTTTGACGCCTCGTCAGGTGTAGTAAGCGATATATAAATGCAATTAAAATACAATATGTCTTTCTCATTCCAGTCCTCCCTGAATGAGGCAGCGTTCGCCACCTGCAGTTTACCGATCCAAGATAAACAATACCAAAAATAATGATACCAAAAACTACAAATATGGGTCCCTTCCTCTTCCTGTGTGATATATATAAAGAGGAAACAACCATAATACACTTCACTTCGTTTTTCTGGTTGGTACAGAACAAAATTACCTATCATGAGTAGGTAAGATTGTTAATATTATAATTTTAAAGACTATCTACAGCCACGAGCAGTGAGTAGGTTTCACTATATTAAGCCTTATTGAGTAGACCATTATGAAACATGGGCTGGATTGTCAGCCTTCCTGAGTATGCTAGTCAAAGTGACCGGGTGGCACAGAAGCAACCTGCTATAGAGATGTGACCTTAGAAAGTATTTTAATATACTTAGAGGAAGTTAAAATGATGATGCATGCCCGTTTGGACCCCGTATTAGCCTCCACAGGCTTGAATTTCAAAGAGCCTCTGTTGCAAGAGTTCCAGCAGATACAAAACTTGCTTGACTGGAAATACTACAAAGTGGACAGCAATTGCAGGTAGGCATGGATTCTTGTGTTTAGCAAGGAAACATGCCATGTCTGCAATGAAAAGGTGAAACTGGGAGACAGCGGAGGGTACCCCTAAATCTCTGAACACCAGCCTGGTCCAGGAAAAGATTGAGAGTAGTTGAGGCATCACTGTTTGCCAGGGGCCGCCCGCCACCTCCTATACTATTGTATTAATGACTGTTCCTTAGGATTCTATTGTTCAGGGCGTGGATGATTAGGAATTTCTGGGCAGCTTTATTCAGGGGGGACAGGTTCATCAGCACCACAGACACAATTTAGGCTTTCCTGGTACTTCTGACTCGCCTGAGAAGGAAGATTTTTAAGCCATTATAAAAGCGAGAGCGTGATAATATTCCTTCGGATTCTGCTGTAAGAAAAGTGCTCATGCATGAATAGGAAAAGGTTGAGCAGCAGACTCTCCACGGTTTTTGGGGAAACGTTATCTGTCACATAATTCTGTGGAACAAATTCCAGAAAGTGATCATCCCAGAAGAAACCACCCCATCAGATACAGTTGATAACAATCATTTGCAATGCAATAGGTCTCGCATTAGGAAAGTTTGATCTACTGGTATTGTAAATGACACATTTTTTATTTATGTGTTGGTTTTGAAAATACCTAAATTAATAGCTTTGTCATTTACAATGCCAATAGTTTTAACTTTTGCAAATGTGACACCTATAGCATTTGTAATGCATATGTATATGTAATATGTTTTGTATATACGTGACTTAGATGTATTGATATTACAAATAACAATGGCTTTTAATGTTTTTAATACTTAAATAAAAGTTATTGTAATTTATAATGGCAATAGCTTAAACTTTTGTAAATAACTTTTGTGAAGATTATGTTCATTGTAATTTATTGTGACGAAAATCCAAGAACAGAAGTGAAATATTAACATATTTTTGTGACATTTGAAATAAGGCTTGAAACATTGAGAGAACATATTTGAACCAGTTGTTTTTGAATGGTTGCGCTGAGTGATGCTGTGGCGTTCAGAGATGCTGTGGTAGCGCATAGTGATGTTGTGGTGCCCCTGAGTGATGTTGTGGTGCCCCTGAGTGATGTTGTGGTGCCCCTGAGTGATGTTGTGGTGCCCCTGAGTGATGTTGTGGTTCCCCTGAGTGATGCTGTGGTGCTGCGATAGATAGAGGGAGGGCGATAGATAGAAGGAGGGCGATAGATAGAGGGAGGGCGATAGATAGATAGAGGGAGGGCGATAGATAGATAGAGGGAGGGTGAAAGATAGATAGAGGGAGGGCGATAGATAGATAGAGGGAGGGCGATAGATAGAGGGAGGGCTCACATGTACTGTACCTAATCAGCACAAAATATTGTGAAAAGAAAATTTTAGTTTTTACACATCACAAGAATTTTGACACTTATCAATTTGTACTTAGGTCGGAACGGGCTGAAAGTGAAAAATATTTCGAACAGAGGTGCGGAACGTGGAAGTGACATGTTTACATTGCTTTCAGTAGATAAATAAAAAGTCCTCACATTCGAAGTTCGTTAAGCGATCGAATCGTTGACATTGTCAAGTTCTATTTCCTCAGATACAAGATTAAAAGATTCTCTTTCCTGTTCTATTTTCAAAAATTAAGGGGTGCTGCCAGTGGCTAGGAGGTTTGCAAACATTTTGAGGGCTGGCTTTGAAAATACTAGCAGTTGCAGTGATGGGCAGAAGGTGACTCCTCTCAGGCCAAGGGGAATGGAGTCCCTTTTCTAAACAAGTCCTGGTACCTTGCACTGAGAATAATGACGAAATAGTAATGGCCATAAATGCCGTCAAAAGTGGGTACGAAGAAAGATAGCTGCTGTACATAACAGAAGTGCGAACCCTTAGTATGACAGAACAAGAAGGCTGGGGTACGAAGGAGGGGGTTTAGAAATAGAGCGCTGCAAGAGTAAGTGTGCTTGCGGGCACCGAGTAGGAAGACAACAACAAAAAAAAACACAAGGCGTGACCGTTTATAGACTATTGCGAACAGGCACGAGTTTGGCAAGCGGTGATACGTTGCCAAGCTAGGCCAATCCCGATTTGCATTGTTGAGACATTGGTGTATTTAGTTGCGATGTCTGTAATTAGAGAGATGGATGATTGTGAGAGGTCGGAGAGGAGTGAGGACGAGGGGGAGGGGGGGGCAGGTGAAAGGGAAGAAAAGAAATAAGATACAAGCTGAGAGCAGATAGCAGGGGACTATTGGCTTTGTCAATGGTTGTTTGTTACATAAATGTAAATAAGCAGCAACTGTGGCTTCGTTCTGATATGATGAGACTGAAGTTGCATCAAAGGCAGTGAAGGGGGCGCTGCTGCAGAGTTAAGGTGTTTTTTTCACTCTGATTATGAGGGCAAAAAGGGAGAGCCCGATAGGGAACCGTGCTCAGCACCGGCAGGACCCGGCACACTTAAAGCCCTGCATCCAGGGCTGAAAATAGGCTGTGTGAAAAGCGATTTGTATAAACCTGCAATACAAGAAGGTGCCACCATAACATCCGCCACAAAGGAAGCCGAGGAAACTGAAACAGGAGATAAACAACGAATAACTATGTGGTGTAAATCGGCAAAGGCCCGAGAATTTATATGTGGCATAGAGAAGTGGTGCGATGGGGTAGTGCAGAGAGTGCGGCTATTAGACTGAGGAGGCCAGCTGTGAGCACAAAACCCTTATATTAATGGAATGGGATCTGATACTGGAGGCATTTAAAGCCCTTGAACCTGAGCTTGTACCTGCAGTAAGCGATGCATAGACAAATGCTTGTAAAATGGTCCCCGACCACTTGATTCCGACCCAAGAACGGCCAGCACCACTACACGCAATACACACGCCAAGCACGCCAAAATGGAAAGCTGTGGTAACCAGGGCAAAACTGGCCAATAGTAATACTAGCCAGATTAGAGCCAGTAGAGGGGGATGGGAGGGATTGGAAGTTGAGGAGTTATATTAAATGCACTTGCAAAAGCATCTCGTTATTACCTTGTTATCACCCAAGGAAGGCTAATGTAATGTATAATGCATGAAATGGTACGAATTGCTTGCCAATGGCTCACTGCGGATGTTTGTACATGACAATATGTATGGTATGCTATTACAATCATGTAGTACGTAACAGTATGTAGGACTTGAGAAACCAAGAAAACCAATAAAGTGTACTTTAATATAAAACCTCAGTCCTACTGCTACCCCCACTGCATACGCTAGGAACCAAGGCATCAATTTGGCTAACAAGCCAACCATGATCATTCAGGTCAACTCCGCATCCTCGTCCTCCTGCTTCTTCATCCGTGCATGCTTCTTAAGATATTCAAATGGCTACCCCAAAGCTCAAGATGCACCATCACCAAGGCCATCATCTCCAGTAAACTGAACTCCGCCAACGCTCTCTACATAGGGATTGCAGCTAACCTCCTCCTCTGACTACAGACCATACAGAACACTGACTGCTGCCAGACTCGTCCTGGATCTCCCTAGACGAACCCACCTCACACCCTACCTCAGGGAACTCCACTGGTTCCCTGTACAGAAAATATGTCCGTTCAAGCTCCTGACCCATGTATGCAAGGCCCCACAAATCTGCGGACCTGGCTACTTGAATCAAAGCCTAAACTTCCATCAGTCCACCAGACACCTACGCTCTGTTTTCCTTTCTCTAACCCTTAACCCCCCCCCCGCATTCAATGAAGCAAATATGTATGTTGCGCCTTCTCCTACCTAGCAGCAAAGACATGGAACAAGCTACCCTTTCTTCTTCTGACCTCCCCCTCTCTTCCAGAGTTCCGAAAGTCCCTGAAGACGTGGCTATTCAGCTAATAAACTGGACACTGCCAGCACCTAGATACCCCAATGGGCAACAAGAAGTGCTCTACAAATCTACAGATTGCTGGATTGATGAATGTGAATCCAAAATACAACCCAGTAGTAGTGAGATCGACTGGGAAGGCTGTGGAATGTGCTATGGATGATGGGAGCAACATTGTGTGGGATTTTGCAACTGGCTGTGAAGAACACTGCTCTAGGGGTGTGTGTGGATATGGAGGACTAGTGGTGCTGAATAGCTCTGGGGCAGTGCTCTAAACTGCTAAGGAGGAATAGTGGTGTTGAGAGGGAGTTTGGCAAGTAAGGAGTTGTGTGGGCTTTGGAAGTGGCATAGCGAATAAGTGGGGTAAGTGGCGAAGGTGAGTAGTGTAAGTAACTGCCGATTTGGGAGCGATCAATTGCAAAGGACTGCCCAATGCGATGCAAGTCTGAATACACTTGCACATGTATGTAAGACAAGAGACTGAATGGCACAACCAACTATTTATGTAGATGATGAATGTGTAACAGGACAGATGGTGCTGAATGGTGTGAAGAAGTGAGGTTGAATGCATGATGATTACTGATGTGGGTTAGGAATGCGTTTATGGCTAATTTTGCCCGTGAAACATTTTGCTGACTGGTATTATTGAGTAGCTAGTGTAAATGCTGCAACCAGGTGAAGGTGAGCGGTTACATTCAAATGGATAATGTCTGTGTTAATTGAGACAGTGAGCAAGTTATAAGAGTTGCTGTGGGAAGTGTTGTGTGGTGGAGTAGTAGAATGACCAAGATGATTGGCTTTTGGCTAAGTATGTGGGGAAAGTGATTTTGTGAATGGTAAAAGGATGCAAGCGTCAGTGCAGAGTGGTGAATTTAATGGTTTTGATTAACTGCCCGATCAAGTGGGAGAGTCAGGTTGCATTTGTGCCGTAACATGAGCCAGAGGTGCAGACTGTAAATGCGGTTGTAACAATCTGAAGGTGAGTGAATGGCATGAACAAATGATACTTTGTGAGGGGACCACTGTGCTGTTCCAAGTGGATGATCTGTGTTCCAAGCGGTGGAGTGTGTGAAATGTGAAGTAGTTGTAAATGAATGACATTTATAAAGCTCACTTATGCCCACAAATATGCATGCTTCTACTAAGAGAATTCAAGCAATAGGGACTGCGGGTAATGTTAAGTAGAATGAAAAGACCAAATTTTGAGATTCTTCCTGGAAAGGAGGATGGAGGGGATGTTTTTCAAGGTACCAAGGAGTTTAATTCTTAGAATGTCAAATAAAAGTAAGCGCAGCCATCTTTGAATCTGTATTCCGTGCAGAGAATCTGAAGGATGTTGGCAGTCACAAAGTGAGTTGGACAGTAAGGGAAAATTATCTTTCTATGACGAACAGAGTGAAGGAAGGGTCTGCAGTGTAAACAGAGAGCCTTGAAGAAGTAGCACTTCCAAAGAGTAAGCCAGTGCAGGAGTTTTAGATGAGACGCACTGGTTCACAACAAGGTAGTTTCAGGATCACGGGGACAGCTGCATTCTGAACTACCTGAAGACAATAATTAAGATAGCGTGGTAGGCCCAGGTACAGAGAATTGCCTTAGTCTAGATGGAAGTCTACGAAGGCCTTGATAAATGTTTTACTGGAGGAAGAGAGATTAGGGGAAATCTTAAGTAGCATTCTGAGAATAGCAAGACACGTAGAGGCAACCATATACCTTAAGCGAGAAAGACAAGCTGGAATCAAAGAGAATTATCACAACCATAGTTCATGACGTAGAAGACTGAAGCCAAGCTCTGAGGGCCACCATTCTGATGACCAGTTGGAGGTACGGGTATGAAATACCAGAATCTCTACTTTGTCACTATGTAACTTGAGACATTTATTGCTAATTCCCGTTGCAATTGTTGACATGCAGGTGGAGAAGCAATCTGGGGTGTATGCTATGTTATGAGATGCAAACCATGATCCCCTTATCAGCATAGGACAGATGTTAAACCCAAAAGACTTCTCCAGTACAGCGAAGGAAGAAAAGTAGATATTAGAGTAGGCCTTAATGAGGAGCCTTGGGTGACCCCGCAGGTGACCTTGAAACTGGAGGACAGGAAAGGATGAAGTAAGTCACTGAGTTATGTCTGAGAGAAAGATCTGAGCCACCATGGGGCAGACTTACAGATCCCAATATCAAAGTCATTGAATGAGAACCCCTCTGGTGCAGTAGATTCTAAGGCATGGGTACTCACAAACTTTCTCTCGAGGGCCAAATTTACACTGTGGTTTGTGTCTGAGGGCCGCACCAGTGGGGGCAGGGTCGGAGGGGGCGGGGCTAGAGCAACACAAAAAAAAACTGACCATGAGGTTGATCACTAGTCCCTGCAGCGGACACCTTCGTTCACTGAGCCACCAGACGCGGCATACATACATCTCTCTCTCTCTTGCTCTCGCTCTCTTTCTCTCTCTGTCTCCCTCCCTCCCTCTGTCCCCCTCCCTCTGTCTCCATTTCCCTCTGTCACTCCCTCACTCTGTCTCCCTTTCCCTCTCTCACTCCCTCACGGTCACTCCCTTTCTCTCCCTCCCTTCCCTTCCATCCTTTACCCTCCCTTTCCCTGCATCCATTTCCCTCTCTCACTCCCTGTCTCCCTTTCCCTCCCTCGCTCTGTCTCCCTTTCCCTCCCTCGCTCTGTCTCCCTTTCCCTCCCTCGCTCCCTCACTCTGTCACTCCCTTTTTCTCTCTCCCTTCCCTTCCATCCCTTACCCTCCCTTTCCCTGCATCCATTTCCCTCTCACTCCCTCACTCTGTCTGTTTCCCTCCCTCGCTCTGTCTCCCTTTCCCTCCCTCGCTCTGTCTCCCTTTCCCTCCCTTACTCTCGCCCTCAGTCTCCCTTTCCCTCCCTCACTCGGTCTCCCTTTCCCTCCCTCCGTCTCCCTTTCCCTCCCTCACTCCGTCTCCCTTTCCCTCCCTCACCCGGTCTCCCTTTCCCTCTCTCACTTCCTCACCCGGTCTCCCTTTACCTCCCTCCCCTCCTTTCCTCCCTACCTTTACCTCCTACCCTTTCCCTCCCTCACTCCCTTACTGTCACTCCCTTTCCCTCCCTCACCCTCACTTTCCCTTCCTCCCTCCCCCTCTTACTTCCACACCCGGTCTCCCTTTCCCTCCCTTACTCTCTCAATCTGTCACTCCCTTTCCCTCCCTCACTCTGTCCCCCTTTCCCTCCCTCACTTTGTCTCCCTTTCCCTCCCTCACTCCCTCGGTCTCCCTTTCCCTCCCTCACTCTGTCTCCCTTTCCCTCTCCCACTTCCTCACCCGGTCTCCCTTTCCCTCCCTCCCCTCCCTAACCCTTCCTCCCTTTACCTCCTACCCTTTCCCTCTCTCACTCCCTCACCCAGTCTCCCTTTCCCTCCCTTACTCCCACTCCCTTTCCCTCCCTCACCCTCACCCTCACCTTCCCCTTCCTCCCGCCCTCTCTTACTCCCTCACCCAGTCTCCCTTTCCCTCCCTTACTCTCTCAATCTGTCACTCCCTTTCCTTCCCTCACTCTGTCCCCCTTTCCCTCCCTCACTCTGTCCCCCTTTCCCTCCCTCACTTTGTCTCCCTTTCCCTCCCTCACTCCCTCAGTCTCCCTTTCCCTCCCTCACTCGGTCTACCTTTCCCTCTCTCACTTCCTCACCCGGTCTCCCTTTCCCTCCCTCACTGTCACTCCCTTTCCCTCCCTCCCCCTCCCTTTCCCTTCCTCCCTCCCTTTACCTCCTACCCTTTCCCTCTCTCACTCCCTCACCCGGTCTCCCTTTCCCTCCCTTACTCCCACTCCCTTTCCCTCCCTCACCCTCCCTTTCCCTTCCTGCCTTCCTCTCTTACTCCCTCACCCGGTCTCCTTTTCCCTTCCCTTTGTCTCCCGTTCTTTCCCTCTCCCTCTCTCTCCCTCTGTCATCTCACCCTACCTCTGTGTCAGCCCGGGTAGAGACAGCTTCGGAGCACACACACACACACACACACACACACACATAGCCGCACCGAGCGCATTAACAGGTCTTTAAAAGACCATTAGCATGTTAATGAGGCTGTGTTGTTCACCTCTTAGGGCCCCTGCAGCTCCACTCTAACTATGGCAGGAATCGCCCGGCCGGCCCCCACAGAGCAGCAGAGTCTCTGAGTCGCGCTGCTGTAACTTAGTTTGCAGACACTCTTTTAAAAAAAAAAAACCTTAAAAGACTGGTTATGATGTGTGCAAGGTCCGCGGGCCGCCAGCCGCCCGCGGGCCGTACTATGAGTACCCCTGTTCTAAGGTTATCTACTACAGTAAGAAGTGCGGCTTCAGTACTATATAAGGCCCAAAATCCGGACTAGATCTAATCCAATAGTGGTCTACCTTCAAATAATTAGGAAACTGTAAATTAATGCATTTCTGAAGCAATTTGTCATAAAAAGGTAATAAAAAGATTGAACAGTAGTTTGCGAACATTCTAGATTATACAGAAATATTTTTAGGGCTCGCCTGCTAATGAGCTTGCACATTGCTGGCGAGAGATATTGGGGCTTAACCAGAGCTTAACTATCGGGCGATTTCACGCAGTGCCCGTGAAAAGCGCGTGCACATCAAAGCCATCTGCTTTCCTCCCACAGCTTTCCCCAGCGTGCGCTCTGCCCTCTGGCATTTCTCCTCCCCTAATTATTCACGGCCGGCCGCACTTTCACTTTTACGGCCGCCAGGCCGTTTCTCGTTCTTTCACAGATTCCATACACATCCTTCAAGATTACAGCGAACGTTTCCCAGAGCCCTAAACAGAATGAATCGAGACTGCCACTTTTTCACAACTTTGAGGAATGTGCTAATGTTGCTGGCATAGCTGACATAATCACACTTATAGTGGCATTGCGCCCTTCCTTCGTGTAGTCTTCTATTTCCCTTCAGCTCCGGATTAATTGTGCAGATTATGTCAGTGACCACACCAGAATCTATTCTGCTTTTCATATACTAAATTTATCGGTATATAGAATGATATTAAATCTACAGATTGAAAAAATTCATAAATATTTCTCTGTGCTAAAGCATCCCGTTACGTTGAAATTGTTCTCTTTCTGCAAAATTCTCTTTCTGGTCTATCTCTGTCTCTGCTCTCCTCCCCCGTTCACCTCCCTGTCGTCTGTCTCTGCATCTCCCGCTCTCTCTCTGCTGCCCTCTGTCCTTGAAATCCTCCATCCCTCTCGCTGACCCTGCTGCTGTTTCCCTTTCTCTGCATCTCGCCTGCTCTCTGGCTGTCTCCAGTGACGTGACCCGGTCTCTCTCTCTGCCACACTTAGGCTGCTCTTTGACTGTCTTCAGTGACCTCGCTCTGTCGCTGCTCCCGCCCTCTGTCTGTCTAGGCTGCTCTCTGACTGTCTCCAGTGGCCTCTGTCTGGCTCTGGTCACCCCTCCTCACCATCACACACCTTCACATCCACTCACCCTCACCCACCCTCACACCCCTCACCCCCTCACACCCCTCACCCCCTCACACCCCACACCCTCACCCCCTCATCCTCACACACCCTCACCCCCCTCACAACCCTCTCACCCTCACTCCCCCTCACACACCCTGTCACCCTCACACCCCCTCACCCTCACCCCCCCCTCACCCTCACCCTCTCACTCTCACACCCCCTCACTCACCCTCACACACCTTCACACCCCCTCAAACACCCACACACCCTCATTTACCCTCACACTCAAACCCTCACCCCCTCATCCTAACACACCCACACACCCTCATTTACCCTCACTCAAACCCTCACCCCCTCATCCTCACACACCCTCACCCTCACACACCCTCACCCTCACACACCCTCACCCTCACACACCCTCACCCTCACACACCCTCACCCTCACACACCCTCACCCTCACACACCCTCACCCTCACACACCCTCACCCTCACCCTCACACACCCTCACCCTCACCCTCACACACCCTCACCCTCACACACCCTCACCCTCACCCTCACACACCCTCACCCTCACACACCCTCACCCTCACACACCCTCACCCTCACACACCCTCACCCTCACACACCCTCACCCTCACACACCCTCACCCTCACCCTCACACACCCTCACCCTCACACACCCTCACCCTCACACACCCTCACCCTCACACACCCTCACCCTCACACACCCTCACCCTCACACACCCTCACCCTCACCCTCACACACCCTCACCCTCACCCTCACACCCTCACCCTCACACACCCTCGCCCTCACACACCCTCACCCTCACACACCCTCACCCTCACACACCCTCACCCACCCTCACCCTCACACACCCTCACCCTCACACACCCTCACCCTCACACACCCTCACCCTCACACACCCTCACCCTCACACACCCTCACCCTCACACACCCTCAGTCACCCTCACCCCCCTCTCACACCCTTACCCTCATCCCCTCACCCTCACACACCCTCAGTCACCCTCACACCCCCTCACTCACCCTCACACTCCCTCACACACCCACTCACCCTCACCCTCCCTCACCCCTCACACCCCTCACTCACCCTCACCCCTCACACCCCTCACTCACCCTCACCCCCTCACCCTCACACCCCTCACCCTCACACCCTCACCCCCCTCACCCTCACACCCCTCACCCTCACCCCCCTCACCCTCACACCCCTCACCCCCCTCACCCTCACACCCCTCACCCTCACACCCCTCACCCTCACACCCCTCACCCTCACACCCCTCACCCTCACACCCCTCACCCTCACACCCCTCACCCTCACACCCCTCACACCCCTCACACCCCTCACCCCTCACCCCTCACACCCCTCACCCCTCACACCCCTCACCCTCACACCCCTCACCCTCACACCCCTCAGTCACCCTCACCACCCCTCCCTCACACCCCCACTCACCCTCAACTTCACACCCCCTCACCCTCACTCAATGCAACATACACTCCAAATGCCACTCAGTGCCACATAATTACACACCACATAATTACACTCTACTGAATACAACATACACTCCCCATAATACCACTCAGTGCCACATAATTACACTCTACTCAATGCAACATCCCCTCCAAATACCACTCAGGTCCACATAGTTACACACCACATTATTACACAGCACTCAATGCAACATACGCTCCAAATACCACTCAGTGCCACATACTTACACGCCACATAATTACACTGCACTCAATGCAACATACACGCCAAACAATACCACTCAGTGCCACATAACTACACGCCACACAATTACACTCTACTGAATACAACATACACTCACACAATTCCAGTCAGTGTCACATTATTATATGCTACATAATTACACTGCGCTCAACGCAACATACACTCTAAATACCACTCAGTGCCACATAATTACACGCCATATAAATACACTGCACTCAATGCACCATACACTCCAAATTCCACTCAGTGCCACACAATTATATTCTACATCGTTATACTGCGCTCAACGCAACATACACTCCAAATACCACTCAGTGCCACATAATTACGCGCCACATAATTACACGCCACATAATTACTCTATCGCCCTCACTCTGTCTATTGCCCTCACTCTTATCAATTGCCCTCTATCTGTCGCCCTCTGTCTATCGCCCTCTGTCTATCGCCCTCACTCTATCTATCCGTCGCCCTCCCTCTGTCTATCCGTCGCCCTCCCTCTGTCTATCCGTCGCCCGCCCTCTGTCTATCCGTCGCCCGCCCTCTGTCTATCCGTCGCCCGCCCTCTGTCTATCCGTCGCCCGCCCTCCCTCTATCCGTCGCCCGCCCTCCCTCTATCCGTCGCCCGCCCTCCCTCTATCCGTCGCCCGCCCTCCCTCTATCCGTCGCCCGCCCTCCCTCTATCCGTCGCACTCCCTCTATCCGTCGCACTCCCTCTATCTGTCGCACTCCCTCTATCTGTCGCACTCCCTCTATCTGTCGCACTCCCTCTATCTGTCGCACTCCCTCTATCTGTCGCACTCCCTCTATCTGTCGCACTCCCTCTATCTGTCGCACTCCCTCTATCTGTCGCACTCCCTCTATCTGTCGCACTCCCTCTATCTGTCGCACTCCCTCTATCTATCGCACTCCCTCTATCTATCGCACTCCCTCTATCTATCGCACTCCCTCTATCTATCGCACTCCCTCTATCTATCTATCGCACTCACTATCTATTGCATCACCACAGCATCACTCAGCACCACCACAGCATCACTCAGGGGCACCAAAACATCACTATGCGCTCCCACAGCATCACTGAACGCCACCGCATCACTCGTCGCCACCAAAGCATTAATCTGTGCAACCATTCAAGAACTGGTTCAAATATGTCCTCTCAATGTTTCAAGCTTTATTACAAATGTCGCAAAAAGATGTTAATATTTCACTTCTGTTCTTGGATTTTCGTCACAATAAAATACACTGAACATAATCTTCACAAAAGTTATTTACAAAAGTTTAAGCTATTGCCATTATAAATTACAATAACTTTTATTTAATTATTACTTATTTTTAAAAAATAAAAGCCATTGTTAATTGTAATATCAATACATCTAAGTCACGTAAATACAACACATATTGCATTACAAATGCTATAGGTGTCACATTTGCGAAATTTATGGCTATTGGCATTGTAAATGACAAAGCTATTAATTTGGCTATTTTCAAAACCAACACATAAATAAAAACATTGTCATTTACATTACCAATAGCTCAAACTTTCCTAATGCGAGACCTATTGCATTGCAAATGCTTGTTAATAAGGGTACCCCAATAGCCTGCTTCAATCTTCTGAAGACTGTGGCTGTTAAAATCAGAAATGAAAGCGAAAATGTGTGGGGGGGGGGGGGGCACAGTTAAAAGGGGATTTCAATTTCATGGAGGCACGCATGTTTCTGAAAACAGTAAGTGGAAAGAAATCTGGAAGTCAGGAGCCTGTCTAAGCAACTCAGGGAAGTGGGCAGGCTACCGATAAGACAGAGTAAATGAAGAAAACTAAATGGAATCTTCTGGATTTACTCATAGTACTACATTGTCACAGAATTGTTGAGATTGAATGCTGTTGCTGCTGGAGTCAAAGATGTCTGCCTGATATTTAGGAAGGAACAGGCCTTTAAGCACAATGTAAGGCAGGGGTGATGGGGTTGTTAAGTGTAATGCAAAGGAGTAAGTGGTATAGCCAGCATATATATCTTGGGACTGGGTAAGCAGGTAGACAATCTGAAAAAGCAGCAGGATGTGGTTCAAACAATAGGCTGTGTGGGGTGTCAAGGTAATGGATGTAATGGATCATCAGCTGTATAGCAGTAGCGGGTCTATGAAGCAAAAGTGACCGGGGTGTGGCGCTGGTTGCGGTCTGATTGTCTTATGTAAATGTAAATGTGCGTGTACTTGTAAAGCGCACTGTGACTCCAAGGAGTATCCTGGCGCTGAAGACCGCTGGGGAACCCGTCCTGGTTTTCCCTGTGAGATGGTCTCTTTCTGGGTATCTCCAAGGTGAAACCAGGCGTCTGTGGGGGGCCGTTGTAGAGATGAGGCAAGCTTAATGCCCAGAGTTGCCGAGTGTGTTCCCTGGTTAGAGTAGGCACCGAGGCGAGAATTATCGAGTCCGTTTGACCCTGATCCACGACCCCGCCGCGTCGGGTATTGAACCCTGGTCCCGGGCCGTTCTCTGCTTACGGGTCTGCCGCCTCTAACCAGTGAGCCACACCACTCCTTTATCTTTGGCATGTTCAGGTGACTGGAAATAAGAAATAGCCTGCCATGAAGAGACAGGCGTGGCCGAGCTTTCAGCAGAGAAACGGTAGACTACACACCTCGAGGACATTAGTAAAGCAAATAACGAGGAAAAGTAAAATCCAATTTGGAGCCCAGGCGGCAGGCTTCCTTGCCTCAGTCTACTTGGAAATAAAATTTGTTAAAACCATATTGAGAAACCACTGAAACCAAATAGATGAAATAAGGTGCCAAGGGTGAACAGATGAGGAGGTGAGTGACGCTGCTGGTGGTATGTGTGTTGGAGTTACAAGAGGTAACAGGACGATGCAGAGTAAATGATGTAAACAATTAGTGGGGGGTATTATCTGCTGGGTACATTGTTGCAAGTCTTGCGGTGCGCGCCAGACACGAACATGGAACTGTACGTCATGGCTCATGTCGGTCTCGTGTCTTATGCGCCAGCTGTTATCTTTTGAATGGGTGGTTGGAGGGTTGTGGGCAGAGAGGGAACGTTTAACGATTATTCTATACTGGACCTTTATACTGAGTAGACTCGTCTCCATAATAAACACGCTACGAGAATTCATCCTGCTTCTGCATCTTTTTCCACATTATCAGTTTGATGCAATATGTTGTGGAGCAGGGTCACAAGTTGCTGAAGTATTTTGTCAAGCCAAGTGGAATGTTCAAAGCGATAATTGTACAGTCTGTAAATAAGTACTACAATGTTGAGTAATAAGGTCAATGATTGAGTTGAGTGATGACTATTTCAAATGTGTTATGCAAGTCATACCCAGCGGATGGGTTGTGCAATAAGCATGTGGATGGCTGAGCTGTGGTCCAAAGGCTGAGTGAATATATAGTGTGGTGATATGAATGGTTTAGGGCGAACAAGTCTTTTGAGGAGTGGTCTATATTGTAAAATATGAGATTGGGAGTAGGATTGAGAGGTGCTGTACACAGTTATGGTGAGTGATTAACATGAAAACCTGCATCTGTAAGGGGTGGGTGCTGGTGTGAGAGATGTTGCTGTGCTGCCAGAAGCTGAGCTGTGAGTGATTAGGTGGTATTGAAAGTGAATTGTGAGTCGTATTAGGAGTGATAAATAGTAAGCAAGAGTTGTGAGTGGATGCTAAGTGTACACATGTGACTGACTGAGCAGGGTCAAGTGTCTGGTCGACTGGCTTTAGAGCTGGGAAGTGAGTAATCGTTTAAGTGAGTGAAGTGGGTGCTGCTATAAGGTGTAAGGTGGTCTGAATAACCAGCACAGTGAGAGTCGGTGTCACTTGGATGTGCCAGAGTAGTCTGAAAATGCCTCAGTGATATCAGTGGATGGTAAGTCGTTAATTGGAAATGAGTTTGAGAGATCCAGGGAGTGTGCTGTGGGATGACAAAGAACACAGAGGGTGTGAGGTTTAAGGATAAAGCAGTTCTGATTAAACAATGGAGTGCTCTGTATGGATAAGGGTGATAATGATGGAGAGAAGAAGCTGTACAGATGATGAGTACAGGGCAAGACGTTGGCTGCCACAGAGACATCGCACTTCAAGTCCTAGGGTTTCATTCAACAAATATGTGCATTATGGTAGTTACAGTCTTGGATTAACTAAATGAATGGGTTGGATTGGCACACTTAAACAATGATCACGGAAAGCCTTTGATATTGCCCATGCAGCAAATGCAGTTGGGTCCTAAAAACGATAAACGATAAACAATGTTTCAGTTTGGTTAAACTGACTGGTGTTACTTACATGTACACAGCTGCAAATATAAGCAATCGATGATGTACTTTCTTCAGTCGGTTTGTACAAAACGTTGCTCTAATAACAAATAGCAAACCCTCCTTTTTCACAATATTGCAGAATTTGAGTAACTGCCATTTTCAAATCTCCAAACCATCAAGACCAACAGAAATAAATTAAGTTTGATAAAACATTCCATTACCTAAAGCCACAGCCTATTCTATGCATGCTTGTTCTGTCTACATCATTATATTGCCAACATCTAGGGAGCAATTAAAAATACAATTAAATGTACTAATAAATTCAAGAGTTGAATACATTTCTACATTGTAGTCACCATGTTTTCCCACTGTTGCATTGTGTCTGTGCACCATCAATGAAGTAAGTTAGAGAAAGAAATGCTGCTTCTTGGCAATCCCTGATACAGTGCTGGCTTCGGAAACCCGCGTTTCAGCAGTGTAAAGCAGATTACTGTAAATTTCAACTTCGAATAGTCAATTCCGGTTCACCTATAGCCCACAGGAGAGTGAGAACCGCACATTATGCTCTGAATAGCAAAGCTTAACCCTATTCCCAATAGCATGCTTGGCAATTCTACAGATTTAGGCTGTAGACTGCCAATTTGCCTGCAACACTACCAATTTCAGATTGTATTGCAAAATCTGTTCCATGAGACCAAGAAATGTCATGGCAATGTAACCTACTGTTGCCAAAAACTCACTGCTCTTCTGTCATTCCCGTTCCTTACTGTCAGCCATAATAATGGCCATCTTGCCAGTTCCCTCCTCTCACTTACACCTTCTGCGACCGATAATGTTAAGGATCTTTAGGCCTTTCCCGTCACCTGTACGGTGCCGCTCCCATTTTCCACCTCCGTGCATCTTCCACCTGTCCCAACTTGCTGTCTACTGCTACCCACTACTCTTTGGGTCACTCATCGGCTTGACCTCCTGTACTCCAAATTAACTATTACCTTCAGCCACTTGTTACTAACTCCCACCTGTCACGCATCTCCTCGTTGCCACTCATTTCATCAATTCACAGCCATTTCCTGTTTCATGCATTCGTCTACAGCAACACTCGTTCTTTGTGTAATGCCGTACTGCTCTGCTGTTTCTCACCAGTCAGCTAACCTTCACTCCAGACCTCTCCTGTTAACATCCTACTCAAGAGATCCATAACTGTTCCCTGCCATTACACATCCCCTCCTGGCAATCCATTGCATTGCTTTGTTGTACAGCCAACCTCATTACCGGGACCCTGTACCCTTTGTTCACTCACTTTATTTCTTATCTCCAAGATGGCCCAGTAAATACAGCGTGTGCAGCTGACATCTAGGAATCTGCAGGTCACAAGTTTGAATCCCTGTAACACCAACTCAATCTTCCATCTTTCCGAAATCAGTAAACTGAGTAGCATAAAAGAGTGCAATTGTGACAACTGTTATAATAGCATCTATAAATAGCAAACTTTGATATAAAGCACTTGATTTTAACCAAAAAAACTAGAGATGATTATTTATGTTTTCCCCCAACTTGCTGTAGAACTCTCATCCCACATCCACAACGATGGATAATCTTTCATCACTCATCCCACATGTCACTTGTTCCATGACCCCCTCCCCAAATCAAATACTTTTTACTACTATCCACTATTCTCTACTCTAAATATTTGTGTTTTGCTTACTGAATTCAGAGTGAGATTAGCCCACACCTCGCCCTTCCTTCTCCAGTATTCTCCTTCAGTACAATGTTTAGTGAGTGACCGGCTCTGCTCTTGCCCTCCCATTGTGCCCTTCGTATGACAAATGTTGCTGTGACCTTCATATTGATCTCATAGTGCACTTGGCAGTGCATAATGGACGATCTCTAATACTGCAGCCATTGATGAGATATATGAAGAAAATGGCTTGTTTCACAAGTCTGAGATTATGACGGGTTCTTAAAATGGGGTGAACTACTGCAGGTCTAGGTTGTTCTCGTGGATGGGATATTGATGGACATTATTGTATATCAAAGAAAATAATAACTCAGAGTGCAGTAGCACTAGTGGAGATAACAAATTATGGAAATCATTTGCATTTAACAGGCAACCGTATACAAAATTATTTTAGAAGAAGATCTATTACACAGCATCTCTGCAGGCAAAGTAAAGAACTGGAGCAAATACATTGAAGATTAAGTACTGCACCTCCGGAGAGACAGGTACCAGCAAGTCTAAGGACCATTTGCCGTCACTTTTGCCAACCCCAAAGATTTAGAAAGAAAGCTGCCACTTTTATAGGAATGCAAGAGCCACCTGATTTATTAGGGACATCATAATGATACTTCTGAACTTATTGGCCCTGTGTTAAAGGCGCTAAGGATGGCCACAGTAAACAAATGTAATTAAATGTCATATCGATCAAAGCCACATGATCATTTCTATGGATCTGAATTGTATTCCATGTGGGTTCTTGTGAAATTATATTTGTATGTCAGAATCAATATTACCTGGGATAAATATTGCACCATAAACGTAATTGTTTAATTCCTAGGTTTGCGCTATACAAATAACACTTGCAGACATAACCAAACAGGCATCTCAGCTTTAGTCAAGCAGCTACGTTTTACTGAATTCGAGCATGAGAGATGAACATCAGAGACACTAAAACTAACAGCAAAATTTGGATTTCAGACTTCACAATACGGAACTTGAAACCACTAACAACACAAAAGAAGTCCATGACATCAAGGTTTTTTTTTTAATCTGACATCACAAAAGGGTTTCTTAATATAACAACATGGTTTTACGACACAGCAATGGGATTCAGCTATCAAAGGTCTTTCAGACATCACAATATGCCTTCCTACTAAGAAACAGCGCTCTGACTTCACAATAGGTCTTTTTCACATCACAATAGGGCTTATAATAGCATAAGACTACTTAATTCCATCTAAATCAGGCGTTTATACGTCACAAGGCTTTATGAATCACATAAGAGATGACAACAATAAGGCCTGATGACATAATCTAGCCTTATAGCGCGCTTCTGAGGGCTATACCAGTTGCTAAAGGCCCTGAGCCAGTTATAGGAGACCGAGTCGCATACCTATAACGAGGGGGGGGCCCTTTAACAACAGGTATACCCCAAGGCTAAAGGACTATAAGAACATTCCACACGATGAGGGTAGAATGCTCTAAATTACAAATGCAGAAAGACAGAATTTGGAATGTTGGCGCAAAAGACTTATACATGCCGTTATAAACCCGGAGCACAATATTATGCTCGATGGAACTCTCAACATTCCAATGTTCTAATACAAATTTGCACTTGTACAATAAGGGTTCTGAAAGATCACTTTGGATCATTGGATCTTCCCGACAATAGTATACCATGATATTACACTGGGGCTTCGTGACATAAACACAAGCATTTCTGACTTTAGAATGGGGATCGTAACACCAGAATAGAACTGTCTGCTAATACAATAGAGCTTTCAAGGAACACAAAAGGATTTGCTAGCATGACAGCAAGTAATTCTACCATCACAAACAGGCTTCATAACAGTGCTGCATGTTTGGCACCAGTAAACGGGGATTTGTAACATCACATAATGCCTCCCTGACATTAGAAATGAGCTTACTGACATCGCAATGGGGTCCACACCTCTCACTCTGTTTTTCTAACCTAACAATTTCATTTTCTAGCATCGCAAAAGGGCACTGGACATTCCAGAGTAAGTTCATTAACTTAACCACATCGATGCTGATGACGGAACCGCTCCGTCATCAGCCGCGGTGGCGCTGTGCTGATGACGGAGCGGTTCCGTCATGGCCCGCCCGACGTGCCTGAGCGGCGCTGATTTCGCATCTGCGCTGCGCGTTCTATTGAGCGGGCGGGGCCATGACGGAACCGCTCTGTCATGAGCACAGCTCATCCGAGGCTGGTGACGGAGCGGTTCCGTCACCAGCGTGTGAACGTGCGCGCCCCCCCCCCCCCCCGCCCTCCTTAGCGCTGCGACGAAATAGCAACGCAGCGAAGGAGTTAAACCAAAGGCGGTTGCTACACAACACTTGTTCTGATGAAAATAGCGGGGAGACAAGTTATCATATACAATTCTCAACGACATCATAGGAAGTGATGACACAAAAGAGATTGTATGTCCTTATAATAATCTGACTTAAATCAAGGACCTATTGAACAAAAACAACACATTTGCTTACTCACACAGAAATGAGAAAAGAACACATTTTAAGTTTTACTTTTCATAAATCAAATGCATTGTTTCCACTTATCAAAGTTAACTGAACTCAGAAATGTTTGAAAGTGACAATATTTTTAAATGCACATATGGATCCTGGTCAATTTATGTTTAAACTGCATTTAGCTGGAAAACTAAATATGCTGGGCTAGCTTTTTTAAGTATTAATTTGTCATTGATACACATTTGTTTCCTGCTGGTGTTTGTTTCTAGCTTCCAAGCACAAAAGTGCTTCTCATTTGCAGTTAACAAAAGGTTTGATGGTGTGAAGGTGTCCTTCAAATAAGAGGGGGAAACATTAGCTTTTCTGGCCCATTCTCATAAATAAAATGGATGCTGCTAGTGGGAAGGTGGTTTGCAAACATTCAGACGCCCACTGGCTCAAGTGGACAGATCTACTGGGAACGACATTCCCAATCTTATCTTAATTTTATCATGATCGTTCCAATACTTCTTGTTGAACAACAATGGCCCCAGAACCAATAATGCTGACCATGTGGCTGAAAGGAAAGGTGGGGGTTCGCCTGAACTGTGAAGACAAGGAAGAGGCTGATAGTAGAAAAAACAAGCCTTCTTGCAAGGGTGTCTGCTATCTGAAAGAAATGTAAAGGTATGCAATTGGTTAATCAGCAAATCCAAAGGCCACTTGGTAGTCAGAATGTGGATTGATTTTGATGGGAGTCACTTGAAGCTTCATGGTGACAAAGATTTATCCTTTTTGAGAAATAATGCAAGGGTGTCATCAGCTGAGTTTGCCCTCTGTACTGTTTGTTTGCATATTAGTAAAATTTCAATTTTTATAGGACTTGTTTTTATCTTAAACACTGAATCTCTTTGCAAATTTTACAGCTCCCTATCAGTTCCTCTGCCCACCCATCACTACGATTCTGCTACCCTCCTCGCACTCAACCCCGGAAGGAACAACTGTCAGCTGTCCACAACGAACACCACCCACGGACAGTTCTCCTGCCGTCACTGCAGCCAAACCTTCACCACCCTCCGCACATCCATGGGTACTGCCCCACTTCGAATGCCAACACCACCAAAGCACTGAAGTGCATCCTCATCAACGTGCGCTCCCTCCACAGACACAGTGATACAAAAGGGGGATGATGGACGGAGCGTTTGAGCAAATCAAACACTCACCCCCAGTCAACTGATCTGGGTTTAATCCATCACCATTCTTTAGCTCACTCAGCCACCCCAGTTCAGTCATGGCCGTATGCAAATCAGTCTGACACTGTGCCTCATGGGAACAGTCCAGCCCGAACTGCCAAGCCATGTCTTCCCTGGACCGGAAACAAGCATCCTGGGACCGGTTTCGGATTCATAATCCTCATCTGCCAGGCTATCTTGAATCCAGTGGCCAAGTGAGCAAGGGACTCACGTCTGAGCATACCCTGCCAACTTAGAGCGAACAAAGCGATACAAAAGGGGGATGATGGACGGAGCGTTTGAGCAAACCAAACACTCACCCCCAGTCAACTGATCTGGGTTTAATCCATCACCATTCTTTAGCTCACTCAGCCACCCCAGTTCAGACATGGCCGTATGCAAATCAGTCTGACCCTGTGCCTCATGGGAACAGTCCAGCCCGAACTGCCAAGCCATGTCTTCCCTGGAACGGAAACGAGCATCCTGGGACTGGTTTCGGATTCATAATCCTCATCAGCCAGGCTATCTTGAATCCAGTGGCCAAGTGAGCAAGGGACTCACGTCTGAGCATACCCTCCCTCCACAGACACGGCATAGAGATCTGGGACCTCCTTGACACCCTCAATCCAGACGTTGCGTTCTTCAAGGAAACCTGGAACAGCGCCTCCTCAGCTCCGACAGCGCCACGCCATCCCTGACAGATACAAGATCCGGAGGAAGGACAGCCCCAACCACCCATTGGAGGAGGACTCCCCATCGCACACAAGAATTCCCTCTGACTCTCCACCTCCACCACTAGTGACTATATCCACAACTGAACACCTTCACTTCCAGGTCCAGATCAGCCCTGGAACCACACTTCGAAGCACCGTCGCCTACAAATCCCCCGGACTTCGCGGCTCGTTCGCCACTGCCATCACTGACCTCATTGCCCCCCGTGCCATCGCCTCCACGGACTACATACTCATCGGAGACCTGAACTTCCACCTCCACAACCCCAGCAACCCCCAATTCCGCCACCCTCCTGGACAACCTCACCAACATCGGACTGAAACAGCTCGTCACCACGCCTACCCACAAGGCAGGACACACCCTCGACCCCATCTTCGCAGGAGGAAACAACATCCGCTTCAGCCACACCACACAACCGCCTTGGCCTGACCATCACTGGTACATTCCTCGTCAACAAACCCACGCCACCCAGACCTGCACCCCGCACTCCACTAAGAAAAGAGCCAAGTCACTGAGGAGGAGCACAACTCCACCCTCAACAACGATGCCCCCACCACCTCAAACGACGCCAACCTTGCAGCCAAAGAACTCCACAGATGGATCTCCAACTGCGCAGACGAGCTTGCACTGCTATGCAACCCCGACAGACAGTGCCCCAGGAAGGCCACCTGGTTCACCACTGTACTCCAAGAATCCAGACGCACCTGTAGACATCTTGAGAAGAACTGAAGAAACAGCAAAACGTCAAAAGATCGCGCCACCTACAAGAACGGCATGACTGAATACCACCAACGCATCAGATCCACCAAAAGGACCTTCATCCGGAACAAGATCCTCGCCAACTCCAGCAACTCCAAGGAACTCTTCAGCGTCATCCAGGAATTCACCAAGCCCCCCAGCGAAACCACAGACATCACCCCATACCAGGAACTCTGCAACAAGCTCGGCTCTTACTTCCATCTTAAACTCCAGGGCTTCTACAACAACTTCCAGGACCAGACACCTGACTCCGAAACCACTTAATATGCCAGCAAGAACAGCCAACTCACCATCTCCTCCTGGACCCCAGTCACCACCGAAGAGACCATTTCAACCATGAAAGGCATCCACTCAGGAGCCACAGGGATCACTGCCCACGCACTTCTTCCACAGAGCCACCACCCCCATCACTCTTTAACTACGACACACCATCAACGCAACTCTCGAGACCGGCATCTTTCCAGATGACTGGAAGCGAGCAGAAGGCAGACCCCAACTGAAGAAGCCCTCAGCAGATCCCACGGACCTCAAGAACTACCGTTCCATCTCCCTCCTCCCCTTCGCGGCCAAAGTCACTGAGAAGACCGTCAACGCCCAACTAACAAAATTCATTGAAGAAAACTCCATCCTCGAACCCTCCTAATCCGGATTCTGCAGCAACCACAGCACCGAGACCGCTCTACTCGCCGCCACATCTGCACCCTCCTCGACCTAGGACACACCACAGCCCTAATCGTACTCGACCTCTCTGCAGCATTTGACACCGTTTCCCACCGCACACTCCCCGCCAGACTCCACGACACCGGCATTCAGGGTACCGCACTCGACTGGATCTGCTCCTTCCTCACCGGCAGAACCCAAAGAATCTGACTGCCGCCCTTCCTCACCGAAACCAACTGCGGAGTACCCAAGGATCGTCGTTCAGCCCTACGCTCATCAACATCCACATGGCCACCTCGCCGTCGTCAGACAGCATGGACTCTGCATAGTATCCTATGCCGACGAAAACCAGCTCATCCTGTCCCTCACCAAGGACCCCATCACCAACAGACTCAAATTCCAGGAAGGAATGAAGGAAGTCGCATACTGGATGAGCAATAGCTGCCTGAAGCTCAAGTTGAAGCTCAAGTTGGAGAAGACAGAGGTCCTCAGACCCTCTGCATGGGACAACACCTGGTGGCCCACCGCCCTCAGCAGCCCTACAACCCCCACGGACTGCGCCCGAAACCTCGGCATCGTACTCTACTACGCCCTGTCCATTACCCAAAAGGTCAAAGCCATCGCCTCCCGCTGCTTCAACACCCTCCGCATCCTCCGAAAGACCTTCAAATGGATCCCCCCCAAATTAAGGAAGAGCGTCACCCACGCACATAACCAGCAGACTGGACTACGGAAACACCCTCGACGCCGGGATCAACAGGTCTTTGCTCCCCAAACTCCAGACCATACAGAACACTGCAGCCAGACTAATACTCGGCATCCCTCGTCACGAACGCACCACCTAACACCTGCGGAACCTCCACTGGCTCCCCGTTGTGAAGAGAGTCACCTACATCATACTCACCCATGCCTCCACAACACCGTACCCCATACCTTAATGTGAGAATCTCCTTCCACGTACTCAAGAGAAAACTTTGATCCGCCAACCTCGCCAAAACCCTGTGCATTCACAGAGCCGGAACAGGTGGAAGAGCCTTCTCCTACATTGTGGCCAAGACCTGGAGCGAGGTCCCGAAAAACATCAGACGTGCGTCCTCTTTGAACATCTTCAGGAAGACACTCAAGACCTGGCTCTTCGACTGAACGGAGCTGCTAACCCCCCGCCCCCTGAGACCTTCCCTGGTGAGTAGCGTGCTTTAAGTTCAATTTAAGGTGTGTGCATTATACTATATATGTAATTACCTAAAGGTGAAAAGTCAGCAAAATATTTGCAGAATACTTTCTTCTTTTTAGCCACATGTCTGGCCCTCCCCCAAACTCGCCGATCCCCACTGCACTCTGGATCGTTGTTTACATACTTTTTATTTTATTTTCATCACATGGTCATAATAGTCTGGGAAGGAAGGCTGGAATTACGTGGTCGGAGTGTTAACTCAAAGGACAACGGCACTGCTATCCCTGCTCACAAGGAGAGCTGCAAATTATATAAAGTTAGAGAATCCATGTGACTTCACATGCTTTCCAGAGTTTCCATAAGGTACCATCATGAAAATTGCACTTGTTTCTCCGGTCCGCTCTGCAAACTCATCATGTTTAGAGCTTGACTTAGGGGTGTATCCATATAATCTAGAGAGAAAAATGTACGAATGAGCCAGTGAACCTGCATACCACAATAAAAAGTCTCCAAAACACTTAAGGGCATTATATCTGTTGCCACACAAGGTCTGTAACAACGGGGACGGTTGGATGCTTTCTGCCTGATTGCTGTGCGCGGTGCTTTACTCAGGGCAGTCTCTAGGGCGGTGCGATCGGTGCCACCGCACCGGGCGCTGACTTGGGATAAGGGCGCAATTGTTGCAAGTATATTAACATTTTAAAATAACCTGCTGACGTGTTCCTGGCCTCCAGCAATTTTCAAACATCAATTAAAATGTCTAGATAACTGCTATGATTAATCGTCTTCCTGGAAAGAGAGGAGGTTTATCTAACGGAAGTCTTGATTCATCCAAAGGTAGCGCACTGGGTTATAATGCCTGCTGCTAAGAACGTGTACCATGCAGAGAACAAAGTGCATGTAATGTAAATAGGTCTGTGGGTTACTGCTTCTGTAAGAGAGCTCCTTTTGTTACTTGTGGTATGTAAGTCAAAATCCGAATATAGAGCAATGAGCTATTAACTGTCATCAAACAGCTGGGTGTAAACTGAAAGTATTATGTTAGAGCAATATGTTTTGTTGCCCAGTCTTTCATTATCCTAATTTTGACAAAAGAATTAATTTGGGTACAAATCAATTCTTGTTATTAACCCGTTGACCGCAGCGCGAATTCCGCTGAAGTGCTGGCGATTTAATCAGTGGGCGGGGTACAGACGGCCACCGACACGTGGGACGGCCGGGGGCCTTCAACAGCACCGACGGGGTTAAAGAGAACCCCTAAATACTGTGTTACATTTTAACTTCTGAGTTTGTGCTTTTCCAGAATTAGGACTCAAACTATATTGCCCTCCAATATCGATGAAATGTTACTCCTACACTACACTTTGTAGTCCTGTCTGATGTAACATTTCCTATACACTGATTTACACACAGTCTGTGCAATGTGTGTGTGATGTAAAGTGCTCAGACACCTTACACTGGTATGAGTGGTGCTATAAAACGAAATGAATCCGAGAGACAGTGGTTCTGGAGACTTGAGGGGCACTGTTAAAGGGCAGTGGTGAGGGAATCAGTTAGAGGCTGTCATCGGTGGCGGGGGGAAGGGGGGCGCCACCAGAATTAAAGCCGGCCCTGGCTTTAGAAAGGTGAAAGTATCTAAGACGTTAATTGCTTTGGTCCAAAGCCAGTGCACTTATACTCCCACCCTTTAAATAAAGCTCCACATTCTGGGTCTTTAGACTGCTACGCTCTTGCAAATGATTCACCCGACAGGGCTCCCTACTTCTTAAACTAAGATTGGCTTGCTCCAGCAAGAATGTCGGGACAGTGGGGAATTCCCACCCGCCTCTCTTAAAACAAAATACCGATGCGCCAAGGTTTCTTCTTACCCCCGTGAACGAGCTAAAAGCAACAACAACTCTTACTCCTCTCTGTTTCTCTCCAACTTCGCTACAAATCGGCGCCACCAGCCTCACCTGGCAAATCAGACGCACAGAGAGGCAGCGAGCTGAAAACCCGAGAAATAGAAATAGGACTAACAGGTCTACTACTGAAATGCTGTCCCATGGCGGCCATCTTAGCCTTGTGACCATGCAGCAGTTGTAATAAGCACTTGAGCGCTGGGGTACATTTCATAATTTGCCAGCAATGTCTTCTGTGATTCCGAACAAAGAAGCTTATGAATTTGTGATATGTGGTGTGTGAGTACATGCGTGAATGAAAGCGTGGCTGAGTGCATGAATAAGTGAATACATTTAAACGAGGGCTTCTTGGATAGTTAGTATAGAAGAATGCATGGATCGTGGAAATAAGGGTGAACGGATAGTGACTTCTAAGTGCATGAGCAGATCTATGGATGAATAAATTAGATAATGAGAGTGCATGGATTGAACAAATGAGTGAGCAAGAAGATGAGACAATTGATGCTTATATACATAGCTGCGAGGGTTTCAGATTGTTTATGTGACATTTTTATATTTTCAGTGTTCTAAGGAGTGACATTCAACAAGTACTGTGTTACACTTTCTCGTGAGTAAAATCAAGCACCGAAGACCAGAGAATCATTTCAGTATAAAAAATGACACTTATTTGAGCAATCTGAAACCATTAGAAGATCTTAAAACTGCTACAAACCACCAGAAATGGAAGGGCAGTAGTGGCACAGCTGTTATAAGAGAGGCATGTCATTTAAAGATACTCAGCACCACCTGCTCAGCTGTCCCAGACTAAGAGCACTCAGCGAGAGGTCGGGCACCTGTTAAAGTTCTACTGCCAGGGCAGCAACAATTGCTGGGGGCCCGGGCTGGGGCACAGGCAGGAAATGTAACATCATGCTGTAGCCTAAGTCGGACACCTGTAGCAGGTTGCAGATACAGCTATTGGGATCCTGGCTTAGGCAGCCTGTGTCGACTGGGTCTCCTGGCTGCTCCCTGGAAATCGATCATATGAATGCAGCATCGTTTACATCTGTAGGCCCTCTAACCAGGTCAGCCAGGATTACTTCAGAAGCCATCCCAGAGTCATTGGATGATTATCCAACTACTCTAGAAGTCATTTTCACATCCTCAGACATCATCAAGCACTTAAAGTCATCAGCAGAGTTTAGAAACTTGAGCTTGATGACTTGAGAATGACTTGAAAATGAGTATCTGATTACTTCATAAGGTGTGACTAGTGCTGATGATTTGAGGATGACTTGAAAATGAGTATCTGATGACTTCATAAGGTGTGACTATTCCTGATGATTTCAGAAGGATTTAAGAATGAGTATCTGATGACTTCACACAGTGTGACTATTCCTGATGACTTCAGGAGGATTTAAGAAGGAGTACCTGTTCCTTTCCCAATTACCTGTTCCTATCCCAATTACTTGTTCTTATCTCAACACCTGTTCCTATCCCAATTGAAAACACCCATCCTAAGAATGTTTTTACCACCTGTCAATCCTGAAAAGCATTCTGATACCTTCACAGGTCTGGTTTGCGCTCTATAAAACGTTTTTGATTGGAGTGATTTTTTTTTTGCTACAACTATTGTTATCTAAAGGTCCATCGTGTTCCTCCAAGTGAACTAGAACCACAGCTCCCAGAATGCATAGGTTCGGTTGTCAAAGGAAAGTTTAGGATTGAATAAGAAATAGAGCAGACGGAATCTTAACCAGGTCAATTAACCAATTAGGTGGATGGGTGACAAAATATATGTAGCTTTTAAAAATTATGAACAAACCAGGAAGGGTTTAGAGTCATAATAGCATTATGGGCCCTACTTATGGACTGGTATATTGTTAGAGTCTTGAACCACGATCTAAGTCGGAACCACTGCAACTATGTGGCAATGGAAGACCAAAGTATGCATCTAGATTGATCGAATTATAGGATGAGAAAATACAAATTATGAGGTATAACATGGCACAATCTGCAGCAGTATTGTATGGTTGTTTTAACAGCTATGGGTCCTGTCTGGGCAAAGTTTAACAAACTTGTACCAGTTTACCACATGCAAATGAAAGGTATCCCGTTAACCTTTGCGCAGGATCTGTCACTGTGTGGAGCTAAGCTTTCTCTTCAGTGACTTTTGATATGTTTGAGCTAGAAACATTGTGATTTTTTGTGAAAGCTGCAGTTTATGCAGCAGATACATCAGCTCTCCAACTCTCCATCTGCTCTCCAACTCTCCAACCACAGAAGCACTTAAACCATTCCTCTTGTCTTGCCTCCAGGATTTGTAGTCAAGATTTTGCTTTAAAAACAACAAAACTGTCATTAATATTAACTTTTTTATTTAGTGCTGCATGCCACACGTGCCATTTCCAAATACCTGTAAATGCCATGTGTTATTGTTACCCAATTTAAGAGAGCCTAGGTACCTTCACATCATGGCACGTTTCAGCGGCAAACGTTCAACTCACTGAACTATCTTTCCGGCTTAAAAAAAAGAGTACCAGAATACAGTGAACACTACAACTGGGTGTACTACTCCCACTTGTGATGGGCAATTTGAAAGCTAACACTTTAGTGTGCAACAACAACATCTGTTATTGGAGATTTTTACCAATATGGCCGCTACACACCGTAGACTGCTGATTCTGGGGGATTTTAATCTATGGGTGAATGGGCCCCTTGAAACTTGATTGGCCAATATTACCCAATCTTGTGAGGGCCTGGGCCTTTGTCAACGAGTGTCTAAGGCTACATATATTGGAGGGCACATGCTAGATCTTATCTTTTCAGAGGATGAGCAAGTGTACATTGGGGAAGTCCTGCCCATGAACTGGACTGATCATTTTTTGATTAAGTTCTATATGAACATTGCCAATCTGGATAAGCGGGGAGGCAATCAGGTGGGTGAATTTGTAGGTAGGGACTCGAAGGCTCTCATGCGTAAGAGGGGCCAGGATCTGGTGTTTCAGGTGGAGGACTGTTTCTCCCCCGGAAGCTCAAGTGGAAGAGAACTATTCCACTTTCTGCAGGAACATAATCTTGGCTCTCGACTCTCTTGCCCCTCTAAAGAACCTTCGGAGCAGGGGTAGACCCTCTGCCCCTTGGTTTAGTGAGGAGCTGAAAACCTTGAAACTTGAATGGAACCGGCTGAGAGGAAATGGAGGCATAGTTACTAGGATGGGGATAAGCTGTCCTGGAGAATAAAGGTTGCAGAATATTGGAAGAGGATTAATAGGTCTAAGGCTGACCATTTTTCCACCTTGATACTTAATGCCCCTAATAGCGCTAGAAGTATTTTTAACATTCTTAATAGCCTGACCAACCCAGATTGTTCCAAAAATGTGATGTCTCTCTCTCAAAGTCTTTGTGATGATCTGGCCAGGTTTTTCCATGATCAGGTCAATGACATTATCATGGATCTGGGTGGGATCCCCCATTCCCTTGTCTGGGTGAATGCTTCACTTGCTGACATGAAGGATATTTGCACTGCGGCTGCCGGTGTCAACTTGGAGGGGGCTACCTCTGGCTCTCTCTCCGAGTTTCCATCCTTGGAGCCTGAGGATTTTTGTTGACTAGCTGATGGTATTGCGTCTGGCTCTCCCCTGGATCTGATGCCTTGTTAGATCTGGAAAGAATTGAGAGCAGAGCTGTTCCCCACGCTTCGTCTGATTTGCAATCAGTCTCTCTCTGATGGAGTGGTGCCGTCTCAGTGGAAGCAGGCATTGGTGACACCCTTGCTTAAGAAGCCCTCCCTCGATCCGGAGTGTCCTAAAAATTTTAGACCCATCTCCCTCCTACCTTTTACTGCTAAAATAGTGGAACGGGTGGTGAGTAGCATGCTGTCTAAATACGTAGAACAAGCTAAGCTCCTGCAGGAGGTCAGTTCGGGTTTCGTCTAGCCCATGGCACTGAAACAGCTCTGGTGACCGTGATGGACAAACTTCGGGGGCGGGCAGACAGGGGTCAGGCAGCTGTACTTATTCTGCTTGACCTGTCTGCCGCCTTCGATATGGTTAACCATGAAATCCTGTTGAGGCTGTTGTAATTTGGCAGCAATTAGGTTAAGCCTTAGCAGAAGATATCCTGTATTTAGAGACTATCTTGTCTGTTTTGTGGAATCCATTTTGTATTTCTGTCAGTCATTTTGTTTGCCATGTGCTCTGTCCTACCTTTCTGTTAACTGCTCTTGAAATCTGCCTAGAGACGAGATATATTTAGCATCTTCCACCTTCGCACATGCTCAGTTGAGCTTGCAGCTGCTGTAGTCAGTAACTGTCAGGATGTGTCCACCAGAATTAGCAAACTGTTAGCTCCTCCCACTTGTTGCCTGTACACTTTCTGTATGACCTTATATGTACCTACAACCAGCATTTTGTACTTGTACCGCCTTCATTTGAGCCCCTGTGTGGGTATAAAAGGACCAAGCTCCTTCCATTCAGTGTGCTACTTCATACATTGCCAAAGGGTGATGTGTGAATGTAGTTCCACCTCATGAGGTTTAATAAACTCTGTCTTTTCTATTCCAGTTTCTGTGCCAACTTCTTCCTATTGGTCTGAGGACTCTGTGCAGAGAAGGGAGAACCCCTAGCACTGGTAGGCCTTGCTGAGGCCGTCTACTACAAATTGGCGCCCAATGTGGGGCTTATTGGCGACTCGGATGCCCGAAGGAGTGGTTGAGACAAAGGATTGGAATCACGCTTTGGGCGCGATCGCTGCTTGAGGAGACCCGAGTCTTGGCAACCACAGCGTTTTTCCTTTCTTTCTGATCTGACCATCCAGGTGGCACCGGTCCTCGACTGAGATCTCTTCTGTTGATTCGCCGTTCAGTGACCATTTGGCCGATTTGAGAACTTGGCAGTTGGAACCTGGACACCATTTGATTGGTAAGAGCTGTTCTGCGGCACTTGCTGTTGGTTTTTTGATGCCTTTGATTGGTAAGGTAGTTTAGTAACACTTACTGCGGCTTTTGTTTGTAAGATTGGCCAATATTAGTATTTGTTTGATAATTATATATGCATTGCAATTCATATAAACAGGTAATGAGGAGATTTTTCTCTATTTTTATTTGTTTGAACGGCGCAACGTACAAAGAGTACCTTAAGCGCTATTTTGATTATAATACTGCATATTCTGCACTATTTTTTGCCATGCCTGTTTCTAGCACACTTCGTAGGATGTGTTGCGTTTGCAGTGGTACCAGTTTGAAACTCGACGAAGCACAACCAGCCCCCCCGGAGGGGACGCCTAATAGGGACATGTATATTAAGTATGGTATTTCTTCCATAATGTACAGCACGTTATGGAACAAATACACTCGTAAAGATCCTGAGTTGCGTTGGCCTATGCATGAGTCATTTGATTTACGAAAGATTCAGTATGTGGAGCGAGGAATGTTTAAGCGAAAGGCTAGGTAAGATATGTTTGACTGTGTGCGAATGTGTAAGAAAGAAGTGCGTGAGCGAATGAAGCATGAGCAAGCGTTGATTGAAAAAGAACAAGGTAAGAGCATTCATGCAAAAGCATTGGAAATGAAAAATAGAGAAATTAAAGATAGGGAAGATAGGGAGCGTCACTTACAGGTAAATGGCCAATACGCTGTTCGTAGACCTCTTTATCCTATTCTTAATAAACCCCAAGATGATTCTCTCTTATTAGATCGTTGTCCACCTCCGTATACTCTTCCTTCTGCTCCTCATGAATCAGATGTGGACTCTTCTACAGATCAGGACAAAGCTCGAGAAACTCGCTCAATGTTATCTGCTGAACGTGCGTCTGAGATTAGATCCGCTGCGCATAAAGCCGTTCTTAGTACTAAAGCTGCTTCTGAACTTTTAGATAATATAAAAGATTGGCAAGAAAGGGAGCAAGTATATTTTACCGATACATTTTCCGCAGAGGTTATTGAACGGTTTCGAAAATATTCGGTAGCAATGGAGCCCGATGATGTAGCAGCTGATTGTAAACAACTACGTGAAGATCTTTTTGTCTTCTCCCAGGTGGCTGACACGATCAGACGCTTGGTTAAACTGCATGTTGACGTAGCCCGTTTGCGAGAGGAGAAAAAGGCAGCAGACGCAGCTGCACCAACATCCCGAATCAACATGGCACGAACTTCTACTCCTGAAACAGATAAGAATGTTGTAATTAATGTGAAACCCATGCGGGAAGCCGCGCCGTTATATGTTCTTCCTAAGGCAGAGGTCTTCAAACTTTTGTCAGCTGAGCCCCCCATCTAAACCTCTGTACCCGTCAAGCCCCCCCACCACCACCACCTGACAAAAAAGTTCTGGAAGCTGGTACTCTGCATCATTGATGACCATTCCCTCCTGCAGAGCTCCTAAAAATTACATTGGTGCTTTTTTTCACATAAAACACAACATTTAGGATAGATTAGTAAAAATATTCCCAAAACACAGGTGAAGGGTGTGCCTGTTTTTCTCCACAGAGACAGTCAATTTGCGGATGCATTCTTGCTTCTGCCATCCTTAGGTTGTGCTCTCTTCCAGTCTTGAGCAGTACCCGGAAACGGGAGTGCTCACAAAAGTTTGTAATATATTTTTTGCTGTTTTATATAGTGCGAACATGACCCAAAGGTATTGGAGTGCCTTACAGGAGCATCTTTTACTTTACACAAGCATACATGAATTTTTTGTAAGCACAGGGATATTAAGTGATTTTGCCCAGGATCACATGAGATTGAGCCGATGCCAAGACTCAAACCTGGGTCCCCAGAACCAAAGTCAGCAACTATGGTATTATCTCCAAATACGCTCCTCCTTGAAGCCTCCAACGTTCCCACTAGTAGTGGGACGAAGGAGAAGGGAGCAAAGCTTTAAAAAAATAAAACAAAAAGCTCTTCACTCTTACCTGCCAGAGAATGAAATCTTCAGGAAAGATACAACCGTTGTAAATTCCTTGCAGTAAAATGCAGTAGCTGCCAGGGTACAAACCAGAATAACCTTGAGGGGCAAGGATTCAAGAGCGAGGCGAACGGCAGCAACCAGATGTCAAATTCAGCAACCATGAGGCAAAAGGCAACGTTCATTGGAGGAACGTCAGTGCTGATGTCATAGCAGTGCTGTGCTGCAGGAACTACATGCTGATTGGCGGTTCTGAATGACTACTCTGATAAGAGAGCCCTAACTTGAGAGGGGGGGGTTGAAAAACAGGCAACAAAAGTACTTCTGACGTGGGAAGCAACCAGGGGTGCAACTAGACCCGAACTTTGGGGTGGGGGGTTGTAAGACTCCCAGCCAGGGCTGACCCTAACGCTGGTCACCCATGGTGCAACAGTCTTTTTGAGCGCCCCCTTTCCCATTTCCTCCTTATTCATGAATTCCCTCACTATCACTCGCCAACAATGCACCTCATCTCTCTATAGCCCCTTTCTGACCGACATTTCACTTTTTTGTAGGGATACTGTAGTTCACTAACACTCAGTTCGGTGATCTGCATGGTACACGTTCTTTGTAGCAGGCACATTAGCCCTCTGCCCTGTGTGGGTTACAGGAGTGCCCATGTGAGTGCAGAGTGTATGATGCGACAGTGTGAGAGTAGGGTAAGAGGAGTGACTGCAGGGTGAGTGGGGTGACCAAATGAATTTGGGTGCGGATGTAAGTGCAGAGTGGGACAAATGAATGTATGGTTAGTGTTTGGCTTGTTTGAGTGAGATCGCAGATTGAGCAGTGAGGGGAACAGGTGAGTAAAGTATCACATGAGCAGGGTGAGTAGTGTGCTTATGTGACTGCAGGGTGAGGTACAGGGTGAACAGCGCAAGAGCATTGTGAGTGCAGAGTGATCGCCGCAAATGCGGGGTGATCAGTGTGAGTGCAGAGTGAGCGGTCTGTTCATGTGACTGCAGGGTAAGTGGAGGGAGATCGATGTGAGTTCATGGTCAGTGGCATAAGTGAAGTGTGGTCACTGAGTGCATGGTGAGTGGGTGGTGTGAGTGCATGATGATCAGTGTGAGTACACTGTGATCCCTGTGAGTGCAGGGTGAGTGTGAAAGTGAAGGGCGAGAATGAGGAGTGAGTTGTCTGAATGCAGGTTGCATTTCCAGACACAGCTGAAGTTAATCAGCATGTTATTGAGGGCTGGCATAGGGTTTCAGATACAAGTTAAACTATTACTTTTATGGCATTATTCAGTGTCCCGGGATCAAGGGTGAAGGAAATAAATATTGTTATCATCCTGAAACAAACTTCCAGTCTTGTGATTAGGGTTGCCAGCACATTATATTGATGTCCCAGTTGGTACAAAATAAGCAGTCCCCTGAAGTCTATTTTCAGCACTTATCTGTGCATGCTTTGAACAGAAAGCATTTTTAATTGTGTTCTAGGGCTGCCTGAATGATCTATGACTGATAATTAAAGAAAACAAAGATTGCAAAGTCACATTGCAAATGTATGCATACAATTTTATTTATAACCCTATTTAGTGTCAAGACAAGGCCTTTGCAGGCTCTTTAAACAACACATTAATTAATTAATTAATTGTGGGTTTGTAATGCGCTAGAATCGACTCCCGAAGGAGTATCCCTGCGCAGTAGACCGCTAGGGAACCCGTCCTGGCTTTCCCTGTGAGATGGTCCCTACTGGATATCTCCATGGTGAAACCAGGCATCCCCGGCGTATGTGAGGGGCTGTTGTGGAGATGAGGCAAGCTAATGCCCAGAGTTGCCGAGTGTGATCCCTGGTTAGAGTAGGCACCAAGGTGAGAATTATCGAGTCCGCTGACCCTGGTCCACGACCCTGCCGCGTCGGGAATTGGACCCTGGTCCCGGGCCGTCTTCTGCTCTCGGGTCTGCCGCCTCTAACCAGTGAGCCACACCACTCCACATGGCTGGCATTGTTCGTTTTGTAACCCTACTGTATATATTTCATTTAATGAAGTACATTCTCTCACTAAGGTAGTAAAAAGTTAAATCCAAATCGAAGAAATAGGCAGAGTGGGGGCCCATGGGGTACTAGAACCAAAAACAAACAGCCTCTGTAACCAGTTTACAAAGGTATGTAAATATTGTAATTGCATTTATATAGCGCTTACTACCCCTGACGAGGCTCGAAGCGCTTTTTGGGCTATTAGCACGCTACTCCGGAAACCCATAAAGGTTTAGTGGTCAATTAGTATAGTGAAATATGAAAGTAATTTGAGTGGTGGTATATGTAACCCACCCAAAACAACTGATGAAGTTTAGCAGTGCTCAACATGTGTCTGGCAGGTCAATTACACAAGGTGTTTAGCTAGCTACACATAGGAACATGGATGAAATATGGACACAAATGTTCAGAGTTCATTATTTAAGGAAGCACCAGGCTCACCTCAGCTCTGAAGCTGGGTCAAGTCCATTCACTGGGGTAGTGGAGCCTGGGTAAAGCGCTAAACAAGTAGCCCTGCCCCTTTACCTGCGACATCAAAACAGTAGTAAAGGTCAAACAAAAGCCCAAACAAAAAATACTAAAAAGATACTGTCTAGGGTCAGATGTTTTATTTGAGATGATGCTAGTTCTTTTAATGTGACCTTAAAGTTTGTACGATTTGAAATAGTTTTTGAAGCAAACGAAAATCGGAGTGGCAGCATTGGCTGCATTTGACAGACGGTGCAAGGATCCTACTAAATTCGGAGCGGGATGAAATTTGCATCGGGTGCCAAAGGGAATATCTTACTCTCCAGCACCTGCAGCAACCGTTTATATCCACAACATTTCAATAATGCGACTAGTAACAGTACATTCAGCCCTTGAGAAAATCAAAAATATGAACTTACGGCGCGGGTAACTCTTGAATGAAAATAAACAATCCTGTTATAAACAACCTCTGCACTCTTCTCCAAATGAAATTATATTATTGGAAAGTTACAATTGTCTTGTTATTAAACGCTGCTGTCTTTCGTTTAACATGAACATGTTAATTTGAGAGCTAAGACCAGGGAGACTGGCATTATGCCCCAGCGGAGGCCCACGATATACATTTGTTGCACATGGTCTTTAAAGACCTGTGAAAAACTCAGGCATGCCGGAGAGAAGACTCCAGGCACTGCCCAGACGAGCCTCCAGCAGCTCGAGCTGCAGCAGCAGCCCGGGCTTCACACGAAGCCTAATTAATGGGCCTGGAAGGAACAATTGAAGGTTAAGTGGTGGGGTGGAGTGCGCGCCCACCCAGGGGGGCGTGCCCCACAGTTTGAAGACCCATGTCCTAAGGGAACGGGTACAAGTGATGATAAGACTTCCACAGATGCAAAAATGTATTTTATTTATAATTGGTTTTACACTCCTTGGAATAGAGCAGATCTTATGGACCTTAAAAATCCATTGCCTGATCTGCAAAAGAATCCACAGCCTTTTATGAGGAAGGTGAGGGTGCCATTAGCTCTTGTACTATGACTTTGCCTGATATTGATTTGTTTTTTGGACTAATATTACCGCCTGATATGTGGAGAACTGTGCGTAAAGCTGATGATCGTGCGACATTTGGAGCATTGTGTAAATATTTAGAGCAGTTAGATGAAGATAGAGAACCTGCACAGAAACCGTGTCAGTTAATTTTAAATCTTCCGGCAGCTATATTAGTTAAGTTAAAGACGATCATTCCCCCTTAAAAGATAGATTGGACAGTGTCAGCGTCTTGCGAGCAAAAGGTAGATGAATCAGTTTCTGACTACTTCACACGCTTTGAAGAAGCATTCCACGATTTTAGTAGCCAGTCATTGACAGATGACACGGGTAGGCATCTGTTTGTTGATAAATGTTAGAATTGGGGGTCTCTGGTTGGCGCAAGTATCCTCTTGTGACAAGCAGGGACCCTCTCCTCTAAGTCAGGGCACAGGATTCCCCTCAAGAAATAACCCCTGCTCACCGTCTAGGTAGTGTGGCGCAAGCAGTCAAGGCTAATCTCAGGAGTACATGTAGCTAAGCATTTGCAATATCACACACAATAAATCATTAGCCCACCACACAATGACACAAGACTGGATTTCTGTAAAAATATATCTCTTTTATATGAATCTGCAAGTAGGCTTCAAAATACAGGCTTCAAAACGGTTCCCTTAACTTAAAAAAAAATTTCACAGTTCTTTTTAAGCAAATTCAGTTCTCAAAAGGCCAGGTTTTGCTTCTCTAGGCAGTTCACTGAGGTTGGTGCGCTTTGTAGCCCTCTCATACGCTCCGTACGGCTTTTGGGACAGAGCCCTACTAAACCTCACGCTTCTCGCTTGAGCCGGCGTACGACGCGATCACTGGGAATGGCAGGTACGAGGCGTACCAGCAACCGTACTACCAGTGCACTGTTCTCAGCGCGCGGTTGCAGCGTATGCCTCTCACTGGCCGGTACGGTGCGCACAGTCTCACTGGCCAAAGCGAAGGGGGCGGGGAGTACCGGGTGACGCGTCCGGCTGGTTTTAGATGCAGGAGGGGTGTACACTGCGCCCCAGGCGCTCAGATGCAAGATACAAAGTGCACAGTTCTCCGCGCCCTCGCTCCAGCAAAATAGCAGCGTATAGTTCTTAGCGCACTTTCCTCAGTAACATAGAAGCACACAGTTCTTTACCTTTGGTCTTGTTCGGGGTGGAGGGCTCTAGGCTGTTGTCCCACATGGAGGGCGGGGTGGCGCGGAGGCCACGGGGTCGCTTCTCTGTTGGTTCGCGGTGCTTCGGGGGACACAGGCTCACAAGGGCAGAGTCCTGGGGTCTTGGAGAGGGGGCAGCTGCTTGAGGTCAATCCAGCGGCATTTCTCCCAAAAGGGGGGGGGCGAGCGCTGATGAAGGCAGTCTTTGTGGTGTGTTCCACGGCTCGAGGCTCAGGTTCACGTTACTTGGACCAGTCTGTCCGTTCTTGCGGTGCTCTCCTGCCTCATAGCAGCAGCTCACGGTGCTTGGGCCAGACGGGGCAGGCCTTTGCAGTGCGAGTTGCTTTTGCAGGTGGCCAGGAGTCGCATTGCTCGGCAGGATGAACTGCACGGGCTCTCAGAGTGCGGGACAGCTTCCCTGTTGCACTCAGGTCTCTGGGGTCAGCACTGAAGGAAAGGTTCACACCAGCAGCAGCTTCCTTCTTTCAGGGGGTTAGCGCCCAATGTTCCTGGGGCGCATTTCAGGGGACAAGTTAACAAGCAAGCCCTTGGACATCTTTTCAAGTAGAATGCATAAGTTGAAATAAAGTAAAGTCTCTTTCAGTCTTTGTCTTCTCTCCTTCATGCAGCTAGACACCCATCACAGGTCAGTCTCTCAGGATTTAGAGACAGTAGTCCTCCATGCAGCTTTCCCAGGTGCTTCTCTTCAGGCGAATTTCTTCTTAGCGCAAACAGGATCTGATTTGTTAGGAGTAGGGCTCCAACTTTTATAGGACATTTCTTTTGTTCTCGCTGGCCATGAGGGCCTTTGCCTAATCCAGTCAGTCTCTGAGCACTTTGTTTTGCGGACTCTGGTTTCTCCTTTCTGTGAGCAGGGCAGGGACATCAGCCGCTCCGCAGGAGGTGGAGCCGGCATTGAGTTGACAAGTACAGCCAGGATCACTCTGTTGACAGTCCTCCCTCTTCCTGGGGCAGGTGTCGGGCAGAGTCATCAGTCGCTCCCCAGGGGGCGGAGCCAGCATTGTGGTGGCAGAGCACAGCCCTATTCAGAGTCAAGGGGCACTCCCACCACCTACTCTGGTGTAATACCCCTATTCACCACCTGTCATCCCCAGCCCTGTCACTAACACAACCCAGACAGCAGATAAACATCCTGGCAGAGGCGGCCTGAAATAGTCAGGCAAGCAAATGCTAACTTTCTAAAAGTAGCATTTGCAAACACAGGATATTAAAATAAACTTTACTAAATGAAGTATTTTATTATTCTGAGTTCAGGCATACTAAACTTTACTTTCTACCATGTTCCCTTAGCTTGCTGGGATTATAGAGTGTAATAATTCCAGCAGCCCATTCTGGCCTATGAGAACAAGTAGCCTTACAATAGTGAAAAACAAAAATGGCTGTAATTCACTATTAGGACATGCCACAAAAATCAGGGCTTCTCCTACCTTATGCTTACAATGCACCCTGCCCTTGGGCCTACCATAGGGGTGACTAATATGAAGTTAAGGGAAGGTTTGGGGACTGGCAAGTAGGTGCACTTGCGCAGTCAGCATGACAGTACCAGACTGCACGCAGGTTCTGCAATGGCAGACCTTAGACACATTTTACTAGGCCGCTTCTGTGGGTGGCACAACCAGTGCTGCAAGACCACCAGCAGCATTTGTATTTACAAGCCCTGGCACTCCTGGTGCACTAGACTGGGGACTGATAGTAAACCAAATAAGCCAAACATGGACACCAATCAATGTAACAATTTACAACAGGGAGAGCATATGCACTTTAGCACTGGTTAGCAGTCATTAAACCAACAAAAACAGGTCAGAGGAAATATAGGAGGAAAAAGGCAAAAAGTTTAGGGATGACCCAGCAGGAAGGGCCAAGTCCAACAATAAATATGTTGCAAACCTTTTACCAGGAATAGCTAGTCGCCTAAAGGCGAGTGAAAGTTCATGGACTACCTCTTCTCCGGTTTCTCTCCTAACTATGGCTCAGTATTATGAGCGACAAGAATTAGAAGCTAAAAGTAATGATGATAAAAAGTCTAAAGAGTTGAAAACAAAGGTTATGTTGGCTCAAGCTTTTGGCCCGCCTTCTAGAGGTAATGATAGAGGTGGACGTGGATCTTATGGTGCGTCCTTTCCTTCCTATACTCGTTCGAATTTGTCTGTTGATCAGTGTGCATACTGCAATAAATTTAGACATTGGCTTTCTGATTGTCCAGTACTGCGTGCTCAGCAGTGTCCACATGGTTGGGGACAAATGAGAAATCGTTCAGGATATCCAGGGCCTAGAGGAAGCACAAATGATCGTGCTAAGTTTGATGCTAATACATGTGGACAGGATGAGTTTAACACTTTTGATAGACGGAACGAATATCAAATGTCCGACTATGTGTCGTCTGATTTTCAAGATTGTGCTTATGCATAGGATTGCCTAGGATGGGGTAAGGAATCAGTTGAAGTTCCAGTAGATCAGAGGGGTCTCTATGTTACAGCACATGTTTTGGGTTCTACTGATCAGTTTCTGGTTGATACAGGAGCTACTCGTAGCGCCTTGTCTAAACACTTGGATCCTAGGGGTCTGGCTTAACTATTACATCAATAGGTTTCGATGGAATACCTTCCCTTAGCCACTGTCACAACCACTTGCATTCCATGTTGATAAGTTTACTGCTCCATGTCCATTTTTGCTCTCTCCAAACACACCAGATAATATTGTGGGTCTTGATATGCTCAAATATTTCAGAGCTATGATACGATGTTCTCCGGAAGGAGTATGTGTTATTTTAAATAACAACTACCCTGTGATTGAGAGATCCTGTATTATTAAAGAGGACATTGCATTAGCTTCACTCCCTAGTACTTTGTGGGCTACTTCAGACACTGATGTAGGACAAATGGTTATTCCACCAGTGCATATTAGTGTCAAGTAGGGTGCTTCATTGCCAAGACTGCCTCAGTATAAAACTTCTCGAGAAGGAGAAGAAGCACTCACACACATTGTACATGATTTGATTAAAGTGGGGGTTGTGGAAGAAGTTTCTTACAATGTTTGCAATAGTCCTATTCTTACCTTTTTGAAAAAGATACTGACACTAGGATTTACAGATTTATCATTGATTTGAGAGAAGTCGACAAGATTGTAGTACCGCAGTACCCTGTGGTTTCTGACATAACGACATTACTTACCCTGGTCCCTCCAACAGCAACTACATTTTCAGTAATAGATTTGAAGAATGCTTTCTTCTCGATTCCTATTCATCCTGATAGCCGATATTTGTTCAGGTTCACTTTGAATAATCGATCATACAGATTTTGTAGAGTTCCTCAAGGGTACACTGAGAGTCCGAGTATTTATAGTCAAGCATTAAAGAGACAACTCGATTCCTTTACCTTGTCTGAAGGACTGTCTCTCATACAATATGTCGATTACATCTTGTTGGCAGCTGATACACCTGAGCAGTGTGAGAAATGTACTTTGTCTTTGCTTTCTTTTCTTGCTGCACACCACCATAAAGTATCACAAAGAAATTGCAATATTGTAGACCGAAGGTAACCTACTTAGGTCACTTTCTGTCTAAGGAGGGCCGTGCACTGACACCAGATCGCATTCAAGCAATATTCGACACACCAGTATCATCCACAAAAAAAGATGTCCGTGCATTTATTGGTTTTACTTCGTTTTGTAGGCAATGGATATTGGGTTTTTCGCACATTGGTAAAGCCCTGCTAGCGCTTTTGACTAAAAACCCTCCGATCCCCTTCCATGGACAGATGAATGCCACAATGCTTTCCGTCAGTTAAGACAAGCTCTTTGCTCTGCACCAGTGTTAGGCACACCAGATTACACGAAGGCTTTTACACTCTATGTACACGAGAAAGATGGGTGTGCATTGTCAGTTTTAGTACAGACACACAGTGACAAGCAGCGTCCCTGTGCATATTTTTCTGCAGTTCTCGATCCTGTTGCTCGTGCGTTGTCTGGGTGCTTCCGTTCAGTTGCAGCAACAGCTGTGTGCATACGCCAGTGTGAAGGGATAGTTTTTTCACACAAACTGTTGGTTCTAGTACCTCATGCAGTAGATGCCCTTTTGAATCAGGCTAAGAAACAACACTTAACTAGTGCTCGCCTGACAGGATACGAATTGACACTGTTAGCACCTCATATTACCTTGAAGAGGTGCGCGACACTGAACCCAGCCACTTTGTTGCCATATCCTGCGACTGAGTCTCAGTCAAAGGAGCCTCACGATTGCATATTCCTTACTGAGGAACAGACAAAGTGTTGCATCGATTTGCAAGATGCGCTCCTTCCAGATGTAGATGGGGAACTGTGGGTTGATGGGTCGTGTTTGAAGTTACCAGAGGGCATGACTTCAGCTGCTTATGCAATTACTACACTTGAGACCATAGTGGAAACAGCACGAATACCACAGAAGTCGGCTCAAGCAGCTGAATTAATAGCTTTGACACGAGCTTGTGAACTTAGCACTGGCTTGTGTCAGAACATCTACACGGATAGCCGCTATGCTTTTGGAGTGGTCCATGATTTTGGCCTACTCTGGAAGGAAAGAGGTTTTCTTTCATCCCATGGGATGCAGATAATGCACAGAGAATTTGTGCATAATCTCTTGACTGCACTTACATACCCAAAAAGAGTTGCTATTATGAAGTGTAGCGCGCACAAGAATATCATTGACAAAATAGAACAAGGCAATGCCCTTGCAGATCGCGTAGCCAGTGAGACTGCGATGCAGCGAAGCACTACATCCATGTACGTAGTGAAATCACAAGATGAGCGTTGGCATGAGGCTAGAGAGGAAGTATTGGATATACAGAGATCTGCCTCTGTAGAAGAACTTGAGCAAAGGTCTAAAGAAGGAATGTTAGACGATGAGAGCTGTTGGCCTAACAAAGAAATGAATACGTGGAAATTGCCTGCAGCCTATTTACAACCTATGGTTCAAATGGCACATGGGCTGGCAACGGTTGGAGCTCTAGCAATAACTAAATTGCTTACACAAGCTTGGGAGCATCCTGAAATTGCCAGCACAGCTAAAAGAGTAGTACAGTCCTGTTTGATCTGTTGGCAGTATAATCCTGGAAAAGGGACACAGACTCCTACAGAAGGGTGTGCTACACCAACCGCACCCTTTGAAGTTCTGCAGATGGATTACATCCAACTCGAACGCTGCAATAATCTGAAATATGTCCTAGTGGTGGTATGTGCCTTCAGCAAATGGATAGAGGCATACCCTACAAAGGATAATACTGCTCTCACCACAGCAAAGGTGCTTCTAAAGGAGTTTTTCCCTAGATATTGTGTTTGTAAGCTTTTGTGGAGTGACAACGGACCTCATTTTATTAGGCAAGTTGTTGAGCATGTCCTGAAAGGATTAGGGATCAAGCAGAAATTCCATGCAGTCTTCCACCCTCAATCAGCAGGATTAGTGGAGAGGTAAAATGCTACTTTGAAATTGAAGTTGGCGAAAATACTGGCTTCCACGTCTTTGAAGTGGCCGGATGCACTACCCTTGGCATTGTTGTCCATAAGATCAGTGCCACATTCACGATCTGGCCTTACCCCATATGAAGTGGTCTTTGGGAGACCAATGAACATTTTGGGATGTCTTGGCCCGTGGTGAAGAAATCAACGGCTGCCCAGGGATAAGAGCTCCAACGATTGTTTTTAACGAGTTTTTAGAAATATCAATTATCCCTGTTGCTGAAATGAATAACAAAATAATCATTTGTGCTATAGGGTTTGTTGTTACTCTGGTGGATATGGCATTAATCACCTGGTTTGTTGAGAAAGTGGCTCCTGCTCGACAGCTTTTTGTTGCCACTACTCCAGCGGAACATCATTACTTCACGCTTCCCTACCATGAGCAGAAGCATCGACCATCCTACCTAAATAATACATTCATCCAGATGTTGCATCATATGCACAATGCCACGAATGCTGCCAACTGTTGGGTATGTGGGATGATACCTGCACACCAAAAGAAAGGAGTAACACCTTTTATTCCTCTACCGTTTTCCCATAATGGTTCTTGTCAAGCTTGGTATGCACTTCTGTTTGCTTCCGGAAAACGTTCAGTAGGTAGAATTATCTTTCACTTAAATAAAGTATGCTATCAGGATAAAGATGGTTATCCTCAAGCTGAAGGGACTAAATGGTAACGGGAAGAGTATCAACCGGACAATATTTCGACACCATATGTCTTCACGAATATGAGGAACATCAAGAACACTGGACCTTTTGTAATTTCTGTAACCGGAGCTAAAGCAGATTTATGTATTGGCAGTGCTGGAAGAATTCCAGTAGGATGGAGTGAATGTATTTTGACATTGACTATTGAATGTGCTACTAACAGCAGTTTTACGTCTTCACATGACACGTATTTTGTGTGTGTGGTATTAAAGGATACTATCAATTACCGGTTGGGTGGTCTGGGGTATGTTACATATCATTTTTGTTACCACCTGTGTTCTTGGCCCCTCCATCGTATCACCGAAATTTAAAGTTGTATAATGATATTTCCAAGAATAGATTCAAACGAACAATTAGTACAGATGAGGTCAATCAGACTGATACCACTTTGCAACAATATGTTGATTTCAATTTGGGACTGTTCTTTTTGGGTGCTGCATTGAATAGCAGAAAGATAAGGCGATTGACTTGTGTTGTGGAAGCTGTCACCAATCAAACAGCAATGGCACTTGGGAATATTACAGAGGAACTGCAAATTGCAAGGATTGTAGAACTCCATGTGATTTTGGCTGATTGAGGTGGTGCATGTGCATCATCGGTAGCAGTTGTTGCGTATTTATACCAGATTACTCACCTTCAGTATATGATGCAATCTCAAAACTGCATAAGATTGCTGCAGAAATTCACACAGAGACTGGTACATGGACATTTTCGAACTGGATATGGACACTCTTTATCACTTGGGGCTGGAAGCTACTGACTATTCTATGTATACTACTGGTGATACTATTTACATGCTGTACTTTTATACAATGTGGTCCTATGCTTTGCTCCATGTGTATCATTGCTTGTACACCTGCCAAAAGAAATATTGCAGAAATAAAAGCACAACAAATGTTAAATAAAGAAATCACTGAGATGATGAGCATCAATGTACAGGATGCGTATCTAGATTACCCCAGATAAACGAATGTCTTCAGCTAATGCTGAAAGGGTCGCCTGTTGTAATTTGGCAGCAATTAGGTGAAGCTTTAGCAGAAGACATCCTGTATTTAGAGACTATCTTGTCCGTTTTGTGGAATCCATTTTGTATTTCTGTCAGCCATTTTGTTTGCCATGTGCTCGCTATGTGCTCTGTCCTACCTTTCTGTTAACTGCTCTTGAAATCTGCCTAGAGACGATATATATTTAGCATCTTTCACCTACGCACATGCTCAGTTGAGCTTGCAGCTGCAGTAGTCTGTAACTGTCAGGATGTTTCCACCAGAATTAGCAAACTGTTAGCTCCTCCTACTTGTTGCCTGTACACTTTCTGTATGACCTTATATGTACCTACAACCAGCATTTTGTACTTGTACCGCCTTCATTTGAGCCCATGTGTGGGTATAAAAGGACCAAGCTCCTTCCAGTCAGTGTGCTTCTTCATACATTACCAAAGGGTGCAGTGTGAATGTAGTTCCACCTCATGAGGTTTAATAAACTCTCAGCCAGATTCATCAATGTCCCGATTTGCGAGTCCTTAATAGCGATTATTAAGGAATCGCTATTAAGGACTCGCAAATCGGGATTCATGTAGAAATTGCAATATAAATTGCGATTCCTACAGCCTCCTTATTTGCGATTAGCAAATTGCTAATTGCAAATAAGGAATAACTCCCCATTCAATCCTATGAGCCTAAAGGCCCATAGCAATGAATGGGGAGTCAATCCTTATTTGCGATTAGCAATTTGCTAATCGCAAATAAGAATGCGATTTCAAGGGTGCCAGGGGTGTCCAAAGGACACCCTGTAGCACCCCTGAAATGGAAATGTAGCCTGATGTTGCGCACACACATGTCCAAAGGACATGTGTGTGTGTAACATATCACTTAGAAAAATGCACTAAAGTGCATTTTTCTAAGTTGTCGCTATTTACCACAAAGTCAGACTTCGCGGTAAATAGCGGCCAGAAATTGAGAATTCGCAAACTTTAAAAGGTTCATGAATAGCATTTAAGGAATCTCAAATTGAGATTCCTTAAATGTGATCGCAATTTGATAATTCGCAATTATTTGCGAATTGTGAAATTGCGAGTTCATGAACCATTGATGAATCTCAAATGCCATTTTTGCGGGCGCAAACGGACGAATTTTGCGATTCGCACCGTTTGCACTAGCAAAAATGCTTGATGAATCTACCTGTCTGTCTTTTCTATTCCAGTTTCTGTGCCAACTTCTTCCTATTGGTCTGAGGACTCTTTGCAGAGAAGGGAGAACCCCTAGCACTGGTGGGCCTTGCTGAGGCCCACTACTACAAGACTACTTAAAGAGGTGGGAGTGACGGGCTGTGCCCTTAGGTGGTTCCAGTCGTTTCTGTCAGGTAGGCAGCAGGCAGTATTATCCCTCTCTCCCAACCAATATGTTTTTTCTAATGTCCCGCATGGCGTGCCACAGGACTCGGCCATCAGCCTTATTCCTTTTAATATCTACTTGAAACCCCTGATGGTGGTCATCAAGCGTCATAATATTGAGGTTGTTATTTATGCGGATGTTATGCAATTAATTCTCTCCCGGGAGGGAGCACAGTCAACCTCTCTAGATGGGTTTCATAGTTGCTTGCGGGACTCAACACTGTGGCTGAGGGATAACTCACTGCAATTTAATGCGTCCAAAACGGAGCTGCTTTACTGTGCCACGGAAAGGATTCCTTCCGGGCTGCCTAGTAATTTTTGGCCCTCCGACCCCCCCAATTTGGTTCATCCTGTTAAGTCAGTCCGTAACCTGGGTGTGACATTTGATTGTAACCTCACTTTGGAGGCGCAAGTGACAAAAGTTGTAGGTTGTTGCTTGGCCATTATCCGTTATTTACGGAAGATTTTTCCCTTGCTTCCCCCCTTGGCGCGCTCATTGATAGCTCGGAGTACAGTACTTAGCAGAGTTGACTACTGCAATGCCCTGCTCCTTGAGTCCCCTAAGTTTCTACTTGCCAGGATGCAGAGGCTACAGTCAACTGCAGCCAAATTAGTACTAGGATGGTCCAGAAAGTCCTCCGCCTCATTGGCTCTGGCGGAGCTGCACTGGCTCCCTGTGAAACAAAGAATCCAGTTTAAATCACTCTGGTTAGTATTTAAGGCCCTGCATGGAATGGGTCCTACCTCTCTTCAAAGCAAATTTGAGTGGTATGTTCCAGGTCGAACATTACGTTCATGCTAGACAAAACTGATAAAAATCCCCAGATTTAAACAAGCATTTGCAATGCAATAGGTCTCGCATTAGGAAAGTTTGAGTTTTTTGTCCTGTACATGACAAATTTGTTATTTATGTGTTATTTTCGAAAATTGTGAAATGAATAGCTTTGTCATTTACAATGCTAATACTTTTATTTATTGACAATGTGACACCTATAGCATTTTTAGTGCAACATGTTTTGTATTTACGCGACTTAGAAGTATTGATTTTACAAATAACAATGTTTCTTTTTTTTAAAATAATTAATACTTAAATAAAAGTTATTGTAATTTATAATGGAAATAGCTTACTCTTTTGTAAATAACTTTTGTGAAGATTATGTTCAGTGTATTTTATCTTGACTAAAATATAAGAAAAGAATTGAAATATCAACATTTTTTGTGACATTTGTAATTAAGCTTGAAACATTGAGAGAACATATTTGAACCAGTTGTTTTTGAATATTTGCACAGATTGATATTGTGGTGGTGCTGAGTGATGTTGATGTGGCGACAAGTGATGCTGTAGCGTTCAGTGATGCTGTGGTAGCGCATAGTGATGTTGTGGTGCCCCTGAGTGAAGCTGTGGTGCCCCTGAGTGATGCTGTTGTTGTGCGATAGATAGATAGATAGAGTGAGGGCGATAGATAGATGGAGTGAGGGCGATAGATAGATGGAGTGAGGGCGATAGATAGAGTGAGGGCGATAGATAGAGTGAGGGCGATAGATAGATAGAGTGAGGGCGATAGACAGAGTGAGGGCGATAGATAGATGTGTGTGGTTGTGTGTGTGTGGTTGTATGTGTGTTGTATGTGTGTGTGTGCATGGTTGTATGTATGTGAGCGTGCGGTTACAGAAGGATGTATGTGGAAGAGAGCAGCAGATCAGAATAATATAGGAGAGAAGGGAGTTAAAGAAGGATGCGTGTTGAAGAGATCAGCAGTCTGCACAGGAGAAGAGAACAGGGAGTTAAAGAAGTAGGCGGTGGAAGGGAACAGCAGATCAGCACAGGAGAAGAGAACAGGATTTTGGAGAAGGGGCGGGTTGGAAGAGAGCAGCAGATCAGGATGGGAGAACAGAACAGGGAGTTAAAGAAGGAGGCGGGTGGAAGAGAGCAGCAGATCAGCAGAGGAGAAGAGAACATGGAGTTAAAGAAGGAGGCGGGTTTTAGAGAACAGCAGATCAGCACAGGAGAAGAAAACATGGAGTTAAAGAAGGATGCAGGGTGGAAGAGAGCAGCTGATCAGCACAGGAGAAGAGAACATGGAGTTAAAGAAGGAGGCGGGTGGAAGAGAGCAGCAGATCAGCACAGGAGAAGAGAGCATGTAGTTAAATAAGGAGGTGGGTGGAAGAGAGGAGCAGATCAGCACATGAGAAGAGAACAGGGAGTTAAGTAAGGAAGCGGGTGGAATGGAACAACATATTAGCACAGGAGAAGAGAACAGCGATTTAGATAAGGGGGCGGGGTGAAAGAGAACAGCAGTTTAGCACAGGAGAAGAGAAAAGGGAGTTAGAGAAGGAGGCGGGTGAAAGAGAACAGCAGATCAGCACAGGAGAAGAGAAAAGGGAGTTAGAGAAGTAGGCTGATGAAAGATAGCTTAAAGATTATCTCAGGAGAAGAGAACAGGGAGTTAAAGAAGGAGGCGGGTGGAAGAGAGCAGCAGATCAGCACAGGAGAAATGAACAGGGAGTTAAAGAAGGAGGCGGGTTTTAGAAAGCAGCAGATCAGCACAGGAGAAGAGAACAGGGAGTTAAAGAAGGAGGCGGGTGGAAGAGAGCTGCAGAAGAGCCCAGGAGAAGAGAACAGGGAGTTAAAGAAGGAGGTGGGTGGAAGAGAACAGTAGACCAGCACAGGAGAAGAGAACAGGGAGTTAAAGAAGGTGGTGGGGTGGAAGAGAGCAGCAGATCAGCACAGGAGAAGAGAACAGGTAGTTAAAGAAGGAGGCGGGTGGAAGAGAACAGCAGATCGGCACAGGAGAAGAGAAGAGAACGGGGAGTTAGAGAATGAGGCGGTGTAATAGAGCAGTAGATTAGTACGGGAGAATAGAAGAGAACAGGTAATTAGAGAAGGAGGTGGGTGGAAGAGAGCATCAGATCAGCACAGGAGAAGAGAAGAGAACAGGGAGTTAGAGAAGGAGGTGAGGAGGAAGAGAGCAGCAGATCAGCACAGCGAAAGAGAACAGGGAGTTAGAGATTGAGGCGGTGTAATAGAACAGTAGATTAGTACGGGAGAATAGAAGAGAACAGGGGTATTAGAGAAGGAGGTGGGTGGAAGAGAGCATCAGATCAGCACAGCAAAAGAGAACAGGGAGTTAAAGAAGGAGGTGGTGTGGAAGAGAGCAGCCGATCAGTACAGGAGAAGATAAGAGAATTGGGAGTTAGAGAAGGAGGTGAGGTGGAAGATAGAAGCCGATTAGCACAGCAGAAGAGAACAGTGAGTTAAAGAAGAAGGCGGGGTGGAATAGAATAGCAGATCAGCACAGGAGAAGAGAGCAGGGAGTTGCAGAAGGAGGTGGTGTAAAAAAACAGCAGATCAGCAGAGGAGAAGAGAACAGGGAGTTAGAGAAGGAGGTGGGGTGAAAGAGAACACCAGATCAGTACCGGAGAAGAGAAAAGGGAGTTAGAGAAGGAGGCGGATGGAAGAGAGCAGCAGATCAGCACGGGAGAACACAACATGGAGTTAAAGAAGTAGTCGGGTGGGAGAGAGCAGCAGATCAGCACAGGTGAAGAGAACATAGAGTTAAAGAAGGATGTGTAGGGGAAGAGAACAGCAGATCAGCACGGCAGAAGAGAACAGGGATTTAAAAAAGGAGTTGGGGTGGAAGAGAACAGCAGATCAGCACGAGAGAAGAGAAAAGGAAGTTAGAGAAGGAGGCGGGTGAAAGAGAACAGCAGATCAGCACAGGAGAAAAAAACAGAGTTAAAGAAGGAGGGTGTAAGTGAACAGCAGATTAGCACATGAGAAGAGTACAGGGAGTTAAGTAAGGAAGTGGGTGGAAGAGAACAACATATTTGCCCATGAGGTTTAAGGTTTAACCTTAAACCATATTTGCCCATGAGAAGAGAAAAGTGAGTTAGAGAAGGGGGCTGGGTGAAAGAGAACAGCAGTTTAGCACAGGAGAAGAGAAAAGGGATTTAGGGAAGGAGGCGGGTGGAAGAGAGCAGCATATCAGCACAGGAGTAGAGAACAGGGAGTTAGAGAAGGAGGCGGGTGATAGAGAACAGCAGATCAGCACAAGAGAAGAGAAAAGTGAGTTATAGAAGGAGGCGGGTGAAGGAGAACAGTAGATCAGCACAGGAGATAAAAAGTAGGCGGATGGAAGATAGCTTAAAGATTATCACAGGAGTAGAGAACAAGGAGTTAGAGAATAATGCTGGAGGAAGAGAGCAGCAGATCCGCACGTGAGAAGAGAATAGGGAGTTAGAGAAGGAGGTTGTGGAAAGGAACAGCAGATCAGCACATGAGAAAAAAAACAGGGAGTTAAAGGAGGAGGTGGGGTGGAAGAGAGGAGCAGATCAGCACAGGAGAAGAGAAGCGAACCGGGATTTAAAGAAGGATTTGGGGTGGACGAGAGCAGCAAATCAGCACAGGAGAAGAGAAGAGACCAGGGAGTTAAAGAAGGAGGTGGGGTGGAAGAGAGCAGCAGATCAGCACAGGAGAAGAGACCAGGGAGTTAAAGACTGAGGCGGGTGGAAGAGAGCAGCAGATTAGTACAGTAGAAGAGAACAGGGAGTTAAAGTGGTAGGCGGGTATAAGATAGCAGCAGATCAGCACAGGAGAAGAAAAGGAGGTGGGTGGAAGAGAGCAGCATAACATCACAGCAGAAGAGAACATGGAGTTAAAGAAGGAGGTCGGTGGAAGAGAGCAGCAGATCAGCACAGGATTAGAGAACAGAGAGTTAAAAAAGATGCGGTGGAAGAGAACAGCAGATCGGCACAGGAGAAGAGAAAAGGGAGTTAGAGAAAGAGGCGGGTGGAAGAGAACAGCAGTTTAGCACAAGAGAAGAAAACAGTGAGTTAAAGAAGGCGGGGTGGAAGAGAGCAGCAGATTAGCACAGGAGAAGAGAACAGTGAGTTAGAGAAGGAGGCAGAGTGGAAGAGAGCAGCAGATCAGCACGGGAGAAGAGAAGAGAACAGGGAGTTAGAGAAGGAGGTGGGTGGAAGAGAGGAGCAAATCAGCACAGCAGAAGAGAACCAGGAGTTAAAGTAGGAGGTGGGGTGGAAGAGAGCAGCAGATTAGCACAGAAGAAGAAAACAGTGAGTTAAAGAAGGCGGGGTGGAAGACAGCAGCAGATTAGCACAGGAGAAGAGAACAGTGAGTTAGAGAAGGAGGCAGAGTGGAAGAGAGCAGCAGATCAGCATGGGAGAAGAGAAGAGAACAGGGAGTTAGAGAAGGAGGTGGGTGGAAGAGAGGAGCAAATCAGCACAGGAGAAGAGAAGAGACCCGGGAGTTAAAGAAGGAGGTGGGGTGGAAGAGAGCAGCAGATCAGCACAGGAGAAGAGACCAGGGAGTTAAAGACTGAGGCGGGTGGAAGAGAGCAGCAGATTAGTACAGTAGAAGAGAACAGGGAGTTAAAGAAGGCGGGGTGGAAGAGAGCAGCAGATTAGCACAGGAGAAGAGAACAGTGAGTTAGAGAAGGAGGCAGAGTGGAAGAGAGCAGCAGATCAGCACGGGAGAAGAGAAGAGAACAGGGAGTTAGAGAAGGAGGTGGGTGGAAGAGAGGAGCAAATCAGCACAGCAGAAGAGAACCAGGAGTTAAAGTAGGAGGTGGGGTGGAAGAGAGCAGCAGATTAGCACAGGAGAAGAGAACAGTGATTAAGAGAAGGATGCAATATTGAAGAGAGCAGCAGATCAGCATAAGAGAACAGGGAGTTAAAGAAGGAGGCGGGGTGGAAGAGAGCAGCAGGTCAGCAGAGGGCTAAAAGAAGAAAACAGGGAGTTAGAGAAGGAGGTGGGTGGAAGAGAGCAGCAGATCAGCACAGCAGAGGGGAAAAGGGAGTTACAGAAGGAGGTGGGTGGAAGAGAGCATCAGATCAGCACAGCATAAGAGAACAGGGAGTTACAGAAGGAGGTGGGTGGAAGAGAGCAGCAGATTAGCACAGGCGAAGAGAACATTGAGTTAAAGAAGGAGGTGTTGTTGAAGAGAGCAGCAGAACAGGACGGGAGAAAAGAACAGGGAGGTATAGAAGGAGGCGAGTTGAAGAGAGCTGCAGATCAGCTCTGGAGAACAGAAGTGAACAGGGAGTTAGAGAAGTAGGTGGGTGGAAGAGAGCAGCAGATTGGCACAGGACAAGAGAACAGGGAGTTATTGAAAGAGGGGGTAAATGTAAATGTAAATGTAAATGTCAAGGTATTTGTAGAGCGCACTGTCACCAAGCGGTTTCCTGGCGCTATTACTCATACCGCTGTGGAACCCCTCCTGGCTTTCCCTGTGAAGTGTCCACTCCTGGGCACCCCCAGGGTGAAGCCAGGCATCCACAGCGCTGTTGGGGCCGGTGTGGAGGTTAAGCAAGCTATTGCCCAGAGTTGCAGCGTGGGACCCATGATTAGAATAGGCACCGAGGCGAGAAATCAGGTCCGAGGAATTATGAGCCCAAGACCCGCCGAGGCGGGAATTGAACCCTGGTCCCGGACCAGAACTCTGCATCAGGGTCTGCCGCTCTAACCATTGAGCCACACTCCTCCACAAGAGGAAGAAGGAAGAAGGAGGTGGGGTGGAAGAGAACAGCAGATTAGCACAGGAGAAAAAAACAAGGAGTTAAAGAAGGAGGCGGGTGGAAGAGAGCAGCAGATCAGCACATGAGAAGAGAAGAGAACAGGGAGTTTGAGAAGGAGGCAGGGTGAACGAGATCAGCAGTTCTGCACAGGAGAAGAGAAGAGAACAGGGATTTAGAGAAGGAGTTTGTTGGAAGGGAGGAACAGATCAGCACAGCAGAAGAGAACAGGGAGTTAAAGAAGGAGGTGGCGGTGGAAGAGAGCAGCATATCAGCACAGGAGAAGAGAATAGAATAGGGAGTTAGAGAAGGAGGTGTGATGAAAGAGAGCATCATATCAGCTGAAGTTAACAGGGTGTTAAAATGCAATGCAATTTGTTTCTCATTTGCAAAGTTTGAGCTATTGCTATTGTAAAAGACCAAGGACCCAATGTAGGTAAATCTCATTTACCGACTCTAGCATACCGAATTTTACAGATTCGGTATTCTAGATTCGGTAAATAAGATGTAGGTAATAAAGCGGTAATTTTTACCGAATCGGTATGATTCGGTAATTATCGTATCGGTATTTGCCAATTCGGTAATTACCATTGATTCCTATGGGCCTTAAGGCCCATAGGAATCAATGTCAATTACCGAATCAGTAAATACCGATTTGGTAAAATTACCGATTTGTCAAAGGGGACAGGGTGTCACTTTGACATCCTGTTGCACCCCTGGCTTGTGTGCTATGTGACACACATACATGCCCTTAGGGCATGTATATGTGCCACATGGCACAGGTGTACATGCACAGATGTGCATGTACACAGGAATTCGTTACTGACCATGACATAGTATTTCATGGTAAATAACGAATTCTGAAGGGCCTGTGGCACTGTGTTCAGTGTCACCTACAACTAGATTTACCAATTTGGTAAATTTACTGATTCGGTATTTTACCGATTCGGTAACTTTACCGAATCGGTAAATTTACCGTATAGGTAAATGTTAGGCCACCTACATATCAATCTCCAAATACCAGTCGGTAATGGCCGAAATCGGCCGTTACTGACTGGTATTTGGCGACCTACATCTGGCCCCAATTCTTTTTTAATGTTTTGTTCTGGAAAATAGTGAAAATAATTGCTTTCTCATTTACAACGCTAATAGTTCTAACTTTTTCCAAATGTGACACCTATAGCATTTGTAATGCAATATGTGTTGTATTTATGTGGCTTACATGTATTTATATTACAAACAACACTGGTTTGGATTTGAAGGGTGGAGTTGGATTTGGAGGGTGGAGTTGGAGGGTGGAGTTGGATGGTGGAGTTGGAGGTGGAGGTGGAGTTGAAGGGTGTAGTTGGAGGGTGGTTTTCTATGTTGGATCTTGAGGTTGAATTTGGAGGGTGGAATTGGACGGTGGAGTTGGAGGCTATAGTTGGAGGGTGGAGTTGGAACTTGGATTTGGAGGGTGTATTTGGAGGGTAGAGTTAGAGTGTTGTTTTGGAGTGTTGAGTTAGATGGTGGATTTGGAGGGTGGATTTTGATGCTGTTTTTGGAGTGGTTTTTTTGCATTTGGAGTTGGAGGGTGGATGATGGAGTTGGATGTTGGAGTTGGAGGGTGGAGTTTGAGAGTGGAGTTGGAGGGTTAGTTTGTGGGTGTATTTGGAGGTAGGATTAGGAGGGTGGAGTTGTAGGGTGGATTTGGGGGTGGAGTTGGCGGGTGAAGTTTGTTTTGGTGGGTAGTTTTTCATTTGGAGTGTTGAGTTGTATTTGGAGCGTGGATTAGTTTTTGTATTGTGGATTTGGATTTTTTGGAGGGTGTAGTTGGAGTGTGGATTTGAAGGTTGTATTTTGATTAGGAGGATGGATTTTGATTTGAATTGTGGATTTGGATGGTGAATTGTGAGTGTTGTTTTTGGAGTGTGAATTTGGAGGGTGGATTTGGACTTTGAGGGTGGAGTTGATTTTGGAGTGTGGAGTTGTAGTTGGAGGGTGGAGTTTGAGGGTGGATTTGTATTTGGAGTTTTGATTTGGATGGTGGAGTAGGATTTGGAGGGTGTATTTGGAGGGAATGGTGTTTGAGGGTGTATTTGGAGGCTGTAGGTGTAGGGTTGTTTTGGATGGTGAAGTTGGAGTGTGGTTTTTGAGGGTGGTTTTGGAGGGTAGATTTTGCGGGTGGATTTGGAGGGTGGAGTTGGAGTGTGGAGTTGGAGGGTGTGTTTGGAGTGTTGATTTGGAGGGAGGATTTGGTTTTGGAAGGTGTACTTTGAGGGTGTATTTTGAGTGTTGAGTTGGAGTCTTGTTTTGGAGGGTGGAGTTTGAGGGTGGATTTGGTGTGTGTAGTTGGAGGGTGGAGTTGGCGGGTGGATTTGGAGGGTGGAGTTGGAGGGTGTAGTTAGAGGGTGGATTTGTAGGTTTGATTTTGAGATTTGTTTTGGAGTTTTGTTTTGGTAGGTGGATTTGGATTATGAGTTGTAGGGTGGATTTGGAGGGTGTATTTGGAATTTGAGGGTGGATTAGGATTTGGAGTGTGGTATTGGAGTGTTGTTTTGGAGGCTTGATTTGGAGGGATGTTTTGGAGGTAGGATTTGGAGTGTGTGCTGTGCAGCAGTATGTGGCATGCAGCAGTGCGTGGTGTGAGGGTGAGTGAGTGTGTGAGGGTGTGTGTGGGTGAGATGGTGTGTGATGGTGAGAGGGTGTGTGAGGGTGAGAGGGTGTGTGAGGGTGAGAGTGTGTGTGAGGGTGAGGTTGTGGAGGTGTGAGTGTGAAGGTGAGAGGGTGTGTGAGTGTGAGAGGGTGTGTGAGTGTGAGAGGGTGTGTGAGGGTGAGAGGGTGTGTGTGGGTGTATGAGGGAGTGTGAGGGTGATGGAGTGTGAGGGTGTGTGAGTGTTATTGGGTGTCAGAGTGAGGGGTGTGAGAGTGAGGGTGTGTGTGGTGTTGTGCCAGTGATGGTGTGTGAGGGGCTGTGTGAGGGTGTGCGTTATGAGGGTGTGTAAGGGTGAGGAGTTGTGAGGGTGATGGCGTTGAGGGTGTGCGAGAGTGTGTGTGAGGGTGAGAGGGTGTGTGAGTTTTAAAGTGTGTGTGAGGGTGAAAGGGTGCTTTAGTGTGAAAGGTAGTGTGATGGTGAAAGAGTATGTGATTGTGAGAGGGTCTGTGAGGGTGTGCGAGAGGGTGAGTGAGGGTGTGAGGGTGTGTGAGGGAGAGTGAGTGTGTGAGGGTGTTTGTGGGTGTGAAGGTGTGTGGGGGCTTGAGGGTGTGTGATGTTGAGAGTGTGTGTGAGGGTGATAGTGTGTGTGAGGGTGAGGATGTGGAGGCGTGAGTGTGCGGGTGAGAGTGTGTGTGAGGGTGAGAGTGTGTGTGAGGGTGAGAGGGTGTGTGAGTGTGCGATTGTGTGTGAGGGGGTGTGAGGGTAATGCAGTGTGAGGCTGATGGAGTGTGAGGGTGAGGGAGTGTGAGGATGAGGGGGTGTGAGAGTGAGGGGGTGTGAGAGTGAGTGGTGTGTGAGGGTGTGAGTGTGTGGGTTATGAGGGTGTGTAAGGGTGAGGGGTTTTGAGGGTGAGGGTGTTGAGGGTGGGTGAGAGTGTGTGTGAGGGTGATGGTGAGAGTTTGTGTGAGTTTGAAAGTGTGTCTGAGGGTGAAAGGGTGTTCGAGTGTTAAAGGGTGTGTGAGGGTGAAAGGGTGTGTGAGTGTGAGAGTGTGGGTTAGAGGGTTGGTGAGAGAGGTTGTTATTCTGTGTGCGAGTGTGTGATGTTGATGTAGTGTGTTAATGTGATCATTCTTTGAGTGTATTGTTGTTTGTGCTGTTATGCTGAGTGTGTGATGTGTGTTGTTGATGATGTGAAGGTGTGTGAGTGTGAGTGTGTTGGAAGTGTGTGTTTTTTGTTGCTGTGAACTTGTGTGTATGTATGTGTGTTGTTTGTGTGATTTTGTTTTTTGTCTGTTGTGTGTGTGATAGTATGTAATAGAGTCCTTTTTTTGTTTTGCGAATGTACTTTTTAATTTAAATATGGCGGACGCAATTTTGTTACTAAAGCTACTTACTTTTTTTAGGTTAGCGTTCTAGTCTTTTTTTAGTTTGCCCTTTTTGTTTTTGATTGACGTTTATTTTACCCAATCGCATTGCTACGTTTTGTTACGTAGAGTTGCGATTGTTGTGCGTCAACAGGGAAATTCCCAGATCTTCGAGAACAGTCGTGTGTGAAAGGTTTCCTGTGTTGTTGCTGCGTCGTTTGACAGGTAAGTTTGAATTTTAATATTATTATTTTGTTTTTGGGTATGTAATATTTATTGTGTTTATATTTATTGTACGTTTCTTATGTGTTTATAGTGTTTTTTTTACCTTTGTGTATTCCGACTGTATTTGGGTTTGCGGATGTACTTATTGTATAGCTATGGAACGTTTTTAATTTTTGATGTGATATGTGTTTATGTTGTTGTTACTGAATATATTGCAATGTATTTATTGTATTTGATGTACTCCCGACATTTTTTTGTAATACTGTTTTTTATTGACAATGTATGAGTTTGATCGAACGGTTGTATTATATTCACTGTGTCTTTCTTTCGCTTTATTTGTTCTTTGTGTTTACAATGATTTTTATTAATTAAGGGTGAGATGAATTTACACACTATCGGTATGCAACAACCTTAATTCTTTGTTTTTCTTTGTGTTTTAGGTAAAAAAAAAGAATTGTATGTGTTGTTTATATTGATTTAGGCTATGTTAGTCTGTGAAGTGTTTTGGCCTTGTGAATAGGTACTTTTTATTATTTTTAATAATTAAGGGTGAGATGAATTTACACAGTATAGGTATGTAAGAACATTCATTAATTTGTGTTTGTTTAGCGTTGTGTTTGAGGTAAAGACTTTTTTTCAGGTGTCTTTTATTTGGATTTAGGTTGTGATAGTTTGCGAACTTTCTTGTGCTTGTGATTAGGCACTTGTTTATATTTTGTTTCTTTTGTGGGTCATTTTGGTTGTTGTTGATGCATATACTTTGTGTTTTGATCCCATTTGTAAAGTTGTATACTTATTGCAATGCTAAGTTGTTTAGACATTTCTTGTTGACTTTTACAGGATATGTTTAGATGTGTTTTATCTTAAACTCCATATTTGTTTCTTCTGAATTTTTTTTTTTAAAACAGGCAAGTATTGCTTTTAAGCTGAAACGCGTCCAAACATGTATGTTTCAAATATAGCATGAATGTAATCAAATATGAACATTTGTGGGGTGTTAGTTTTTTTTTCAGTAATAACATGGAGCTGCGCCTAAGTTCCAACAGTGCGAGAGACTTTGACTGTTATGCTTTTATCCACTGATTATCGGCCCACCTGTGTCTCTTTTTTGTTTGTTTGTGGGTTTGGGCCATTTGACCGAGTTGAACGTGTGTGTGTGAGAGTGTGCGTGAAGGTGTGTGTGTGAGTGTGTTTGTTTTCGGGTATGTATTATTTCCCCTGTTGACATGTATTGTATGTGTATTATTTGTCTCAAATGTTTTATTACGTTTGGTTATTCCGATAGTATTTGTGTTGCGGATGTACTTATTGTATAGCTGCTGAACGTTTATAATTATTTATTTGGAATGTGTTTGTGTTGTTTTTGTTTAATAAATTGCAATGTTTCTATTGTTAGTTTTTTTTCTATTTCCCCTTTTTTTTTGATGGACTTTTATTTCCTCCAATCGCATTGCTACATTTTGTTACGTACCTTTGCGATTGGTGGGCGTTAATGGGGAAATTCCCTGATCTTCGCGAACCAGCGTGTGTGGAAGGTGTGTCGTGTCCCCTGTGTGGTTGCTGCATAGTTTGACAGGTAAGTTGTAACTTTAATATTATTATCATGTTTTCGGGTATGTTGTATTTCTCCTGTTGACATACATGTATTGTACGTTTATTATTTGTTTCTAATGTTTTATTACGTTTGATTATTCCGATAGTATTTGTATTGCGGATGTTCCTATTGTATAGCTGTTGAACGCTTTTAATTATTTGTTTGGTAATATTTGTCTCTTTTGAAATGTTTTGGTTTTCAAATGAGGCAATTATTGTTTTTACGCTGAAACGCGTCCAAACATGTATGTTTGTAATTTAGCTGTAAACACAGCAATTATGAAGAATTGTTGGTGTATTTTTTTTCAGTAATATTATGGAGTTGCGTTTATGTGCCAACAGTGTGAGATACTTTGACTGTTATTCTTCTATCCACAGATTTTCTGGCCACCTCTGTGTCTGTGTGTTTTTTGTGTGTTTGGGTCATTTGATCTAGTTGAGGGTGTGTGTGTGTGAGTGTGTTTGTGTGATAGTGTGTGTGTGAGAGTGGGTGTGTGAGAGTGTGTGTGTGTGTGAGAGTAAGTGTGTGTGAGAGTGTGTGTGTGAGAGAGTGTTTGCGTTATAGTGTTTGTGTGAGAGTGTGTGTGTGACAGTGTGTGGGTAGGTTGGAAAAGCGTGGATTGACGGCTGGTGATGTGTGTGTCTGGTTGAAAAGCGTGCACTGATGGCTGACGGTGTGTGTTGATGGTGGAAGCGTGCACTGCCAGCTGTGTGTGTGCGTGGTGGAAGCGTGCACTGATGGCTGGTGCTGTGTGTGCCTGGCGGATGCGTGCACTGACGGCCTGGTTGTGTGTGTGCCTGGGGTAAAAGCATGCAATGGCTGTTGGTGGTGTGTGTGCCTGGTGGGGAAGCGTGCAGTAACAGCAGATGGTGTGTGTGCCTGGTGGAAAAGTGTGCACTGATGTTGTGGAGAGCAGGGCGCGCACTGGAAAGGAGGGAGGGGGTAGACTGCCACCAACTGTAACAAAGAACATAGGGAGGAGGGCTTGTGTCATGTGGCAACAAAGAATGGCGCGCGCTGGGGAGAGAGTCTGTGGGCTGAGTGTTGGCATTTGTAAACAAATGGAGAGCGAGGCGCGTGCTGGAGAGGTAGGGGGTGGAATGACTGGGCAGCTGAGTGGAAGAGAGGCTCTGGTCTGCGTGTTGGCACAATGGAGAGGGAGGGGGTGTTATGAGCAAGAGTCGCGTGCTGGAGAGGGAGGGGGTGGGACGACTGGGCAGCTGAATGGGAGAGAGGCTGTGGTCTGCATGTTGGCGCGCTGGAGAGGCAGGGGGTGGGATGACTGGGCAGCTGAATACATATATTTAGAAACAACAAGGGACCCAATTAGATCAGAGGGGACCTTTGGGGTAACGTTATTCAGACAACATTGGTCCCATCTCAAGGAAATACATGCAGAATAAATATAGACACAATCGTAATATTTGGAAGCCTCTGATGCCGAGAACTGATAGATCTATCGGTTCTCGGCATCAGAGGCTTCCAAATATTAGGCATAAGAATTATGTCCTGATGATGATCTGTGTATCTAGTTAACAGATCGAAACGCTGTCGACTTAAATGACACCTTATACAAAACTGCACTGCTATAAATTGATGTAAGGGTGTAACTATGTTATGATGTACTATGACATTGTGTAAACTCTAGTACTTCGAACCTCACGCTTGTGCCTACAAGCCCTCTTGTTCCCTTGTCATTAGTGTGTGTCAGTTGCACAATTGTAAGTTTGGTACAGGCTTGTGCCCCACATTGTGTACTGTTGTGTAATATTTTTCTCTATTCTTCATAAGTAACAATATTGGACCACTGTCGGGTTGGACAAGTCTACAAATTCAATATAGTTACGATTGTATCTATATTTATTCTGCATGTATTTCCTTGAGATGGGACCACTGTTGTCTGGGCAGCTGAATGCAGCGTGCACAAAGTGAAGAGCCAATGGAAGCTCTTGAAAAAATATGCCCGTGGGGAAAATGCGCTATGGGAGAGAGGCTGTGGGCTGCGTGTTGGCATGTTGGAGAGGGAGGGGTGTGATGAGCGAGATGCGCACGCTGGAGAGGCAGGGGTTGGGATGACTGGGCAGCTGAATGCAGCGTGCACAAAGTGAAGAGCCAATGAAAGCTCTAAAAAAACATGCCTTTGGGGAGAATGCGCATGATTGTGTTCACATGAACTGTACTAAATCCGCAATGGTTCAATAGCTTGTTTTGCCTACTATACTCTCGTCTATTTATCCCTGCGGGATAGAATAGTCAAGGCCTAAAATGTTAGAGCAGGTGGTAGATCCTTTGGGGTCGCTGCTGGAAAGCTCTGGAACACCTTACCTCTTGAGCTGAGACAAATCAGTGACCTCCTGCTATTTAGAAGGAATTTAAAAACATGGCTATTTCCAAAAATCTAGGGGTTGGCCTCCGTAGGTTCTAAGGGAGGTATGTCATGTCAAGTTACTATTAGCGCCAGGATGCCTGCCAGGTGACAGTGCGCTCAATAAATGCTATAAATAAATAAATTATTTTTTTTGCCAAGTTTAGATGAGGTGTTCTATTACTATTTACTCGGGACTGCTTAATTCAGCAGCCGCTGCTCTTCAGCAGTTAAAACTCAGAACCTTCCGGCAGCAGGCTGATCTCTGCAGCAGCCCCCGAACCCTTTCAGCTATCCGCTAGTTTAAATCCACCCCAAGTACAGTGGCTTCGCAGGGAAGTGTTTTTTCTGCAGTTTCTTTTGACCTTCTCCATGAGTTCAACCCCCTGGGACACTCCTTGTGCTGGTATTGTGCAAACCTCTGCAATTGGCAAATGTAATATTGGGTTAACGTGTTGTTTTGCAACTAGTTGATGTGAAGTGCTAAAGGGGACTAAAAATGACTCGGAAGGATGAGTCCCTGGTTTGCCCTACTCCGGTTTCATACGTGAAGGTTGTACAAGGATTTCAGCAGCAGATGCATAAACCCGTTGAGCTATTTCATTGCTTTAGAGCTAACCGTCAAGAGTTGTTAGAGCTGGCTTGACAGTGCAAGCGTCACTTTAGTTTTTAACAGACAAAATACGTGTAACATTAAGACTGAGGCTTCATTTTAGAAACTGCTGTAGGCGGGGACAGCACACCTAACCACGCGTGCAAAATATTAGTGCACACAAAAGATGAATTTATTCTATGTGTGAACTCACTGCTAAGTTATTTAGGCATGTATAGGCTGGAAATGAGTTATAATGAAAAAATATGTTTTCATGTGTTTATGCTTTTAGTTACCATTAGCTATCGCATGTTTTTCAGCGTTAGAAGGTTTAGAGAAATTACTTTTGTGCTATAAAGGGCGAGACACTCCAGCTCCGCACATATTGCATATGGCAAGGCATCACCCCTTTAACGAAAATCATGGTGGCTGTGTGTGTGTGCTTGGACGGGAGGCTGCGTTCTGATTCGTCAGGGGTTGTTCTCTCAGTTTTTGATTGGATTGATTATTTTTTTGATAACTATTGTTATCTAAAGGGCCATCTTGTTCCTCCAAGTGAGCTGGAACTACAGCTCCCAGGATGCATAGGTTCGGTTGTCAAAGGAAAGTTTAGGATTGAAGAAGAAATAGAGCGGAAGGAATCTTAATCAGGTCAAATAACCAATTAGGTGGATGGGGGACAAAATATATGTAGCTTTTAAAAATTATAAACAACCCAGGAAGGTTTAGAGTCGTAATAGCATTATGGGCCCTACTTATGGACTGGTATATTGTTACGATCTACGTCAGAGCCACTGGAATTATGTGGCAATGGAAGACCGAATTATGCAGCTAGATTGATCGAATTATAGGACAAGAAAATGCAAATAAACCTATTAACAGCAAATAACTAATTCTTTAAGAACAAAGAGCACACCAGGCACTGTTTATTTATTCCGTAAAGCAGTCTCTAAATGTATTTTAATACGTTTCACGCATCTGTTCATAATTGTTGTCACTTTCAGTCGTTTCCAAGCTCAATTACAAATTCATATATGGCTAATAAAAGTGTTTTGCAAAAAAGTAAAGCTCAAATCATGGTGTTTTTCATATTGGTGTGAGAGTATGTTAATGGGTTGATTTTGTAACACACACATGCAGTAAGGGGGCCACTTCAGAAGTTTATAGACCTCGTGCTCTGGAGCACGTTTTAGTGTATCACAGACAGTTGCCTCTTTCTTCATAGGTCCTCGCTGATCTCCACATGACTAGTTACACATATAAACAAGCATTTGCAATACAATGGGTCTTGCAGCTACAAGAGTTTCAGCTAATGGCATTGTAGATAACAATGCCTTTTATTTATGTTTTTAAAACAAGAATAAAAGTCATTATTATTTGCAATGTCAATAGCTCAAACCCGCGTAAATGCGAGACCTATTGCATTGCAAATGCTTGTTAAAATGGGCATTCTTCTTTGCTGCTTTAGAACTGCAGTGCTGTCTTCTAGCCTTTCTTGAATTTTCAATAAAGTTGGTTGACAAATGGAAACGGCCTTTCCTGCAAACAACCTTTGTGACCTTTGCCCGCCTACAGGCCATTTCGGCCAATCCTCACATACCTAGAGTATCCAAGGGTCTACAACAATGTTCTGTATACTGTAAAATCTGAAAGAAAAACAACAATGAGATAGTCGCCGCAAAAGAAAGGAAAAATATTCAATACATTTCCGGATTTCCATGCTTCATCATCTGGGTCTCCTCTTTATAGTCCCACTAGTGACCCTAAGGGCTACAACCCTATCCTAGTGATGGGGAGCCAGAGGATGTTTTAATATAGCAGTTTAAACTCCTACCAGATGAGAGTAGTTGAGTGTATGGGAACTAAGTGCAGTACGTAGGTGATAAGTCAAGTTAAAATTGAGTTGCAACAGACCTCATATTTATTATTATCTCTCGCAATTCAAAATAAAAACAGTGCAAAAAGACAGTTTTATCAAAAAGCTGTCTAAGATTATAAAGTGGTCAACATGTTTCAGCACACTCAGACACCGTTCTGTCTAGTGCCTTCGTCAGGACCCACCCAATATTTGCAACTGTAATAGTGTCAAACCCAGATTAAATGTAAAAAGGAGTTATATCATTAATAGTACATTAGAAATGGTTGACAACAATACAACCAAGTCTCCTCTTATATGGAGTGTACATTCCCTCCTTTGTAATCACCAAGTATCTGAATGTGTCCACAAGAATAAAAACAACGTGCATCTCAATGAGGTTAATATACAAAAAATATAGGGATATCAGAACTTATCAAGATAGTGGCATCAACATTGCCAGCTATCATACTCCAATAATAGATCAAAAGCTTTTACTTCTTAGCTAGACATTGCAATGAAGCTACCTCACCGCACCTGGGAACAGCTCAGGACAAGCATTGGAAATGCAATAGGTCTCGCACCATTAGAGTTAGTGCTTTTAGAATTGTTTATGGGTTTTTTTGTGTAAATGTTTAGCATTTTTTTGTTTCCTGTAGCCAATGCTAAAGAATTACAAATAAAAAAAGCCATAAACATTTCTTAAAGCTCTAACTAAAATGGTCTGAGACCTATTGCACTGTGTGAGGGTGAGAGGGTGAGGGTGGGTGAGGGTGAGGGGTTGAGGGTGGGTGAGGGTGAGGGATGCTCAAGAGTTTGTGCTGGTTTGCATGCTCCGATTTATGAAAGTTTAATGTTGAATTCATTGATTGCTAATACCCGGTAATTATCAGAAAAATAAATATACATTTAAAGTTATTCCAAAGAGGATGGGGAACTTTTTTTGTTGCTTGGAACGCCCACAAATCCTAAAACGGTACTTTTTCTGAAGTGACAAAGATTTTTCATTCATGCTTTTTGTTTAAATAAAATATTGCCATCTGGTGGAGATTTCAGTCATAAATGCCATACTATGGCATAAGTTGGGTTGTTAAAGACAAACGATTCCGATTTACATGCATGTTTTCTATAATACATTCTGTTTTTTATTTTGGAGTTGTGTATTTAAATGTGCTCTAGGATCTTGCAGGTATAGGATTACAAGCAAGTAACTTTCTCAGTTAACAATCGTGTGTTTAACCGTTTTGTTATACTATTAGGTTAGTGGAAAATTCCTTTAATTGAAAGTCGAGCGACGCAAACTATGGCAAGTTCCTTCCGTTAGGTGGAGCTGTGTGGGATTTTGTCTGTAAGGGAGTTGGCCCGCCTGGAGACCGCGAGGAGGAAAACAACTTGTGGCTGCTCGTATTGCTTCGTGACATTAAACGTTTCGTGGGACGGGCTCGCGTTCATTTACTACCACTGGCACTTGGAGCACACACAAAAATGGTTTTTACTGTTCTGGACTCATTGTATCTTGGCACAGGGCTCCGTGCTTTGGATTTCGAGATTTTTCGCCGCTGGGGAGTTGCGTGCATTTGGAAGCTATTGTAAAGAATTTAACCATGTTCACCTCGGCCGACGGACAACTTGAAACTAAAATGAGTAGCTCTTTTCTGGATTGAGCCTGTTTTGGTAACCAGTTTAGACTTTCACTTTTATGTCGGTTGCTGGGAGTTTCTTTCACACACGGTTTGTTTCTCTTGGGAGTGAAGGATAGAGGGGGCTTCCACATGTATGTGGGCAACGGAGCCTTATAGATCAGTGCAGTGGATGAAGTGAACAACATCCTGTACGCAGTATGGAGAGGGGGAAGTGGGGATTTAAAAAAAAAATGCGACACGGCGGGCAGGGGAGGGGGCGGGGGCGGAGCGGGTAAACAAACAAGACGGAGGGAAGAGAGGGGAGGGGGGAGGAGAAATGCTTATGAAAGTTTAATGTTGAATTCATTGATTGCTAATACCCGGTAATTATCAGAAAAATAAATATACATTTAAAGTTATTCCAAAGAGGATGGGGAACTTTTTTTGTTGCTTGGAACGCCCACAAATCCTAAAACGGTACTTTTTCTGAAGTGACAAAGATTTTTCATTCATGCTCTTTGTTTAAATAAAATATTGCCATCTGGTGGAGATTTCAGTCATAAATGCCATACTATGGCATAAGTTGGGTTGTTAAAGACAAACTATTCCGATTTACATGCATGTTTTCTATAATACATTCTGTTTTTTATTTTGGAGTTGTGTATTTAAATGTGCTCTAGGATCTTGCAGGTATAGGATTACAAGCAAGTAACTTTCTCAGTTAACAATCGTGTGTTTAACCGTTTTGTTATACTATTAGGTTAGTGGAAAATTCCTTTAATTGAAAGTCGAGCGACGCAAACTATGGCAAGTTCCTTCCGTTAGGTGGAGCTGTGTGGGATTTTGTCTGTAAGAGAGTTGGCCCGCCTGGAGACCGCGAGGAGGAAAACAACTTGTGGCTGCTCGTATTGCTTCGTGACATTAAACGTTTCGTGGGACGGGCTCGCGTTCATTTACTACCACTGGCACTTGGAGCACACACAAAAATGGTTTTTACTGTTCTGGACTCATTGTATCTTGGCACAGGGCTCCGTGCTTTGGATTTCGAGATTTTTTGCCGCTGGGGAGTTGCGTGCATTTGGAAGCTATTGTAAAGAATTTAACCATGTTCACCTCGGCCGACGGACAACTTGAAACTAAAATGAGTAGCTCTTTTCTGGATTGAGCCTGTTTTGGTAACCAGTTTAGACTTTCACTTTTATGTCGGTTGCTGGGAGTTTCTTTCACACACGGTTTGTTTCTCTTGGGAGTGAAGGATAGAGGGGGCTTCCACATGTATGTACAACATCCTGTACGCAGTATGAAGAGGGGGAAGTGGGGATTTAAAAAAAAAGTGCGACACGGCGGGCAGGGGAGGGGGCGGGGGCGGAGCGGGTAAACAAACAAGACGGAGGGAAGAGAGGGGAGGGGGGAGGAGAAATGCGACACGGCGGGAAGGGGAGGGGGCGGAGCGGGTAAAATAAATAAACAAGACGGAGGGAAGAGAGGGGAGGGGGGAGGAGAAATGCGACACGGCGGGAAGGGGAGGGGGCGGAGCGGGTAAACAAAGACGGACGTGCACGCGCTTTTAAGCTCAATGCGCATGCGCATTGAGCTTAAAAGTCACGGGCACTGCAAGGAATCGCCACGATTCCTTGCAGTGTGGATAAAGAGTGGATAAGTCCCAATACTCTCGCTTGCTCGATGCGCATGCGCATCGACAGGCGAGACCTAAAAAAAGGAGGCACCGCTCTAGAAAGGAAAGAACAATACCTCAATTGAATTGATCGTCTGCCTTTATTAACAACCCAAATCTATATCATTAAGCTCTCCACCACACACATCAAATGTCGGTCACACAGAATTAAAAACTGACTTTGTTATGGCTTATAGGATTCATCACAGGCATCTCTTTATAAACAAAAAGAGTATGCCACCGGTGTTAAACAAGATGGTTATGTTCACACACTATGCAAAGTGGCATCCTATTGACTTGGCTGAGCGGAACCCATATTTACCGATCCCACCATCCATTTCTGCCTTGCCCTTCGCTAGTTATTGCCTGTTCCTCATGGCAACAACTAGTGATGATGGATGAGTAAAAGGATAGATAGATGAGAGGAAGGGTGTATGGCTGGATGGATGAGGGAAAGAGTAAATGGAAGGACTGGGTGGATGGATGAATAGATGGTCTAAATGAAAGGGTGAATGGATGGATGTATGCATGGATATGTGAAAGGAAGACTAGATGGCTGGCTGTATTAAATGGTAGAAAGATGATGAGTGAAAGGCTCAATGGATGGATAAATGAGTGAAAGGATGGATGGATGAGTGAGTGAAAGGATATATGGATGGATGAGAGAATAGATGGGTAAAAGGCTGGATGAGTGAAAGACTGGATCAGTCAGTGAATGAGTGAAAGGGAGGATGAATGGATGGAGTAAAAGGATGGAAAGATGAGCAAAGAGTAGATGGATAAGTAGAAGGATCGATGGATGAAAGTGGGGAAAGACAAGTGAAATGATGGATGACTGAGTGAAAGGATAGATATGTTGTGTGGATCGGTTTAAAAATGGATGAATAGGCTTGCCTGTAGATGGGTATATGGATGGATGGAATGGTGAAGGACTGAATATTGGATGGAAGACAGAATGTAAAGGTGAAATGATGATTATCAGCAAGTGGATGGAAAAATGAATAGATGAATGGATAGATAATTGGATGTAAGAGAAAAGTAAGCCTATCTGGGATGGTCCTGATGACTTGAGCTTCACTTGCATGGTGTCATACGACTCGTGTTTTGGTCAGAGTGGGGATTATTTTAATTTTCTGGCTACTCCCTTGCCTATACTCTGTGTAATTCCACATTCTAACCTTTTATCCGCTATCTCCACTCACCAAATCCGATCTCTACTGTGCACATTGTTGTCCACACCAAGCATCTTCTCTATACTGCACATGAGCTCTCCACCCTACAAGCCATTGCCACCCTATTCATCTACTCTTTACACTATTGTTTTTCTCTCAACCGTTCTCTTGCTCACTTCCCTCTGCACACATCTCAAGATATCAGAATAAGGAAAGCACAAATGAAGCAAATTTTTTGTAATTCTTTGAGGTGTTGTGGAAACAATTATTTCAATATGATTTAGAACAAATCAGTACACTAGGAGATGACATTTCCACACATTGTTTTGTGCACTGTATACTTTAATTCTGTAAAACTGTATGCCTGAGCAAATGTGATAGTCATTTCAATTGGAAATGTGTTGACTGTACAGGCAGTGCACCATCACACCTGGCATACTCCACGCTACACCACTCTACTCTCTACCACACCATTCCCCTCCCCTCGACCACATGCCCTCTACAGCACTCCACTCTCTTCTACTTTACAACATGCCACTCCACTCTATCGCTCTACTCTGACACTATACGACATACCACTCTATGATACACCCCTCCACTCTACACTCCTACATTTTTTGCAACAACTCTCTACTTTGATACTCCTATCAATGAAACACACTCTGCTGCACCCTAAGATGCTCTAGGCCACTCCACGACACTGCCAGTCTGTTAAACTTCCTCTACCCCACTTTACTCCACTCTATTCTGACACACTACTCTGCTCTATAACTTTCTATGCCCCTACACTATACAACACTCAACCCTGTAACTCTTTACTCCACTCTACAACTGTAGTGTAGTTCCTATATTCCCAAAGGGCTCTGCGCATTTGAATAACATAAACTATAGTTTAGACGTAGGACTGAAGTCGACTAGGTCTCTATTGAATATGTTAGATTTAATTGTGAATGCCATCTAGCTCAGAAGTCACTAGAAACTTTCTCGAATACACAAGAAGGGATTAGTTTCTGACAACCATACAACATGACAACTTTGTTCCCCAAGAATAAGAAATATATCTTCAGAGTCGCGGAAACAATAGATGGCTATTTCACTCAGTCAATCGTGCATGCTTAGTTTCACCAGGGTTTTTGCAGAGAAATAGAGAGACGGGCGTTTTCAATAAAAAGGTTATTTATTGAGTACAGTAAAAGGAGTATTATGAAATAATACTGTAAAAGCATTTGTATGGTTTCTAAGCCATAAGATACTTAAAACAGATAAAATACATACAATGATAAATAATGACTAACAGTACTCAACTGGTGCGTCTAAAATACGCCTACCCCGGTGTACCTAACCTAAGTCTAGTACAAGGGAAGACGTAAGTGAGGTGTAGCTTGAGTTAAATAGTTTCTGCTAAGAATCTATCCAAGAATTCTCTAAGGGTCTAATCAGCTCCGTACCTTGCATATAGAATGAAGGAGGTCTTGTATCTCTCTCTCAGGACTCGATCTCCCAGTAACCCACAAGGGTAGCAGGGAAACACTGGAGCTGGATTTCTCGGCAGGAGAAAAGACAGCATCTCTCTCAATGCGTCAGCTGGAGGGTCGGCTTCCTCTCGGCACTCGCTACAGCAGGGCGTCGGCCAAGTAGTTAGTCGATCTGCTCCAAACCACTGTGTGTTTGCTAGGGCAGATGTGGGTATATTTATACCTGGAAGGTGCCGAGTTTGACGTAAGGGTGGACATAATAACGTCACTAAGAACTCGAAGTTCTTTACACGCTCCAGGAGTTCTGGGACACATCAATACTGAAGCAGGGGGAAGTCCCGTACTACTGAAGGCTGGTTGTCTTCAAGAACTTGTTATACTCTAGGGGCCTTATTTATGAAGGACTTGCGCCGCCGGTGCGTCACTTTTAACATGGGAAAAAGTGACGCACCGGTGGCGCAAGGCCTTCATAAATAAGGCCATAGGAGCTTAGTGGAAGTAGCCATGCTGTATTTGGACTGCATTGACTGTGCCTAAATATGGTTATGATTCTTATGCCTATATAAGGATATGATAAGTTATACCTATATAAGGGCATGAATCGGAAAAATTACACTAGAGCCCTAGATACTTTACAACACCCACTCCACGTAGAATGTCCATCTTTACTAAATACTAAGCAGTTATAACATTTCTTAGTATGTGTTTACAATCCCACCCCAAAAATACATAAAATGCATTAGAAATGGTTTGTACTGTACGTTTTCTAAGCAGTGGTATCATTCAAATAATGCATATAGTTTTACATTTGAAATGCTAGCTGAATGATTCAAGAAATTACATTTATGAAATGGCTCTTAATACAGAAGAGAAGGTCGAGACCATTTCATCACAGATTTATATAATACTGTACATGAGCTAGAGGCTGAGTTCAAATATTGTCTCTAGGTATCAAAAAAATAGAAATCTTGTTCTCTAAGAATAGTTCTACATTAAGCAGATTACTCTGTGCCAAAAAAGGTAAATATTTTGGTATTGAGAAAAAATAATTTTATTGTAGTAAAAAAGAGTTCAACATTTTAGAAGTTCTGTTTATCAAAACTGAAGGCCGAAATCAAAGTTCAGGGAACGCTGTGTGCTTGTTTCTCAAGAGTTATTCTCGTTGTTAGGAGAAAACATTAACTCAGATAGGCTGGCAAAGAATTTGTCTACCACAGTAGGTGAAAGTTGGGCCATTTCCGAAAAAGTAGAAATAGTGCATATGTGAGATGCATTACCGTCAGCGTGATCTGGATCAGTATGCTCACAGAAAGTTGTACCTGTGTGCCGCTTTCATCTCGTACATCACCGCCACCTAGCCGTAATGGTGAGGTCTCAACGAATGCCGTCATCAGAGTTGGGGACCAGCCGTTACCGAACCAAGCAAAGTATCGACATCCATAGATACTGCTGATGGAATTGAGAGACAGATGTCTACCACGCATTCTTCTCTGCAGAGCAGGCATCGTAGAACAGGTAAGATGCAATCTTGCTAGATTGGTCTGAATGATAGAAACCATGTGGTATTCAGATCTCTTTGACGAGCCAAGCCGAGGACCTGTGTTATCCTTTTTCCGTACCGCATTGCCTGGATCGTTTGTTCCATGGTAATCTGGGAATCGCTGGTGACTGGACTTGCCATATCGGAGCAGAAGGAACAAAAATAGAATTTCTGCTACGAGTCCCAAAATGAGAGGCAGACCGCCGAACTTAGAGAGCAAGAAAATTTGGAAAAATGCTCAGGACTGCTTCAAAGGTTGCTAACAGTCCCGAAAAAATTGTCTTAAATACATGTGCGATGCCACTGGTATCTGATATGTTTAAAATTTGACCTAACATTTCTACGAAATGTACAGGGCAGTTTGTTGATAATAATGTATGTATCTCTGCTGAGGTTCATGCAACTTGCAGATCATACGTTTCTCTAGACGAGGTCAAAGGCACAGTTTTTCGTAAAAGAATGGCTTTCATTCTGCTTAATGAATCAATTAGAATAGAAGAGATATTCAATGAAGGCCAAATCGTTGCCTCCTTGCCTGGCTTGCTGTTTGGATACAATACTTGCATACAACAAGTGACCCTGAATGTAACACTGACGAGATAGACCGTTCCTGGCAACATGCCACAACAGCTGTGGTCACTTAACATAACGTAGCTGCCGTTGGAAAGCTGCCTGAAAACAGGTTCTATTTGTGTGTCTGGGGTGCCGTGCAAGTGGCAAGAAAGGTCATTAGATGAACCCTCACAGGCTCCATGTAAATTAATTTCTTGACACAGAAGTGTACCACTTAGCGAGTTTTCACAATTTTTCCCACTAAGAAATACTTCTTTGTTACCCCCACTCCAACATCTATGTTTGTAAGGTAAATTCCAGGTTGACTTAATGTGTCATTTACCCAACCTTTCATACAGGCCCGCTGGTATATGCTGTAGGCAGTATTGAAACTGGAATGTCGTTATTGGTATTGTTATGGTACAATTTATTATCCATTCAATGACAGGCCTCTCGGAAACTGTTAATGGTAATCTTTCTAGTTTTTCAATGCTCAGCACCGTATAGTCTGCTCCTTTTTGTGCCACAGAGATTTGTTTATCTATAAGGTTAAAGATAGAAAATATTGACGTTGTGTTGATTAGACGCCAATGGCACGTAGCCTGAACGCAGATTTTGTAACATCCAGCCTAACTGTACAATAGAACGTAATTGGGACTGGCCATGTTGTAACATTAGCATATCCTGTTCTATTATATCAATAGCAGATGCTACAATGCTGTCCAAAGAATACATTCTGGAGGACAAAGTCGTTAACCCATTGTACACTACAGACAGTGACTTTTCCAAATTAATATGATCAATATCTCGTATTTTTTCAGCAGTTTCAATTTGCGTTACTTTCCAAGCTTCGTTGTAAGCAGCATATATACCGGCGTATTTGAAAAGTTTTTGACGCTGTTTGCGAGGTCCCAATAAGAAATCCCGCAAGTCAGCACCTTCTTTAAGTAAGGTCAAGTGTTGCTTAATTTCAGGTAGTGTGGATTTCTGTAGCCATTCGAGGCATAGTTTTCCTACACTGTATGTTGTAATTATCCCTGGATGTTGTCTCTGGGAATATCTTGGGTCTGGCCTGTTCTGTTTAAACCCCCGTGTTTTGTCCAGTAATCTATCTTGACAGTTATTAGTGTCTGTGGGCCAGATCAACCATTTTTTCCAATCAGGATTAGTTCTGTTTTGGTGTAAAATATGGGACACGTCTAACCCCTCAACTGTAGTGCTATTTCTATCAGGCATAGGCTTTGGTATAGACGGGTTGTTTAAATCTTTTACCTTTGCTAGGCCAAGACAGGTTGTTTGTTGAATGGTGTCATTCAGGAACATTATTTGTTCTGGGATCATGCAGGCTCTGAATAATGATTCTAATTCTTTTGAACCCCAGATTGTTTTGGTTTCAATGTTATCTTTCCAGAATTCAAAACCAAATGTAGATAACTGTTCATAAAATTTTGCAGAATATAGCTGCTTTGTATTGGTCAGCATATTTTTCATTCCTGTCTTATTCACATTTTTTAAATAAAACGTTTCTGGATCTGTAACATTAAACCCTGAGAAGTATGGAAATTTCTCATAAAATGTTTGCGAGCTGCCTTTTGGTGGTGTTGGACAATGTTCCCATTGATTATAAGTTAAAACATTTCTAGGTTTTGCAGATTTATGCAAATAGTGGTGCCCAAAATGATTAAAGCAATATATTTCTTCATAATGAGATGAACCTAATAAATAATCATGATCTGTAAATTTTGCAGACATTTCTAAATCGGACATCATATTAATAATAGTCTCAAAGTCCCAATCATCAGAGAAACTGCTCGGGAGACAAAGTCACTTAATGAAACCTTGAACTGATGTGGATACTTCAAGAGTTCAACTGGGCCATAGATGTCGTAATCAGTAGCGTCCCATGCTACACCACCAGGTATAGGAATGGCTGTGATGTTTACTGATGACAGGTCTCTTTTTTCAACATGTGATGACTTGTGAGATTTTAGGACCAAGTTGATGTTCTGGCTTGCTGTGTCCATTGTACTGTATTTTCCATCAATCATTCTTCCCAAGCTTAAAATCAAAATGAGCCTGAGCAGGAGGGAAAGTACACAGAAGTGTGGCTCAATGATTAGAGTGGCGGACCCTGATGCAGAGGTCTAGCCCGGGACCAGGGTTCAATTCCCTGCCTCAGTCGGTCTTGGGCTCAAAATTCCACGGACCTGATAATTCTCGCCTCGGTGCCTATTCCAATCATAGAGTCCCACTCTGCAACTCTGGGCAATAGCTTGCTTAATCTCCACAACGGCCCCCATAATGCTAAGGATGCCTGACCTCCGCCTTGGGGGTGCCCATGTGTGGACACCTCACAGGGAAAGCCAGGATGGGTTCCACAGCGGTATTCGTACAAGCGCCTTGAGACCCTTGCGGGTGAGTAGTGCGCTATACAAGTATCAATTTACATTTTACATTTACACAATCCACAATTCAATCCATGGTAAAATCAGATATATTTCTCCAAGTTGATGAAAGAGTTCTGTTATTTTTTCTTTGAGTGTCTTGTTTGCTGGCTTTTCTTCATGTTCACTAGGATCTTCAGAAAAGTCATCAAAATTGATGAAATAGCCAGAGGCAGTTCTGTCAATTGTTGGAATTGCATCAGGAATGCTATTAATCTTTGTAGTTGCTTCTTCCTTTGTCATTTTAGTAAAGTCAGAGGCTACTTCATTGTAGACAGGTGTTTCTTGACGAACCTATTATTTGGGTTTCAAGAGGCACAAGTTCCATGGCTTTGTTGCATAGTCCTTCTTTATTCACTGCAGGTTTATCAAATGTGATTAGTCTTTCAGTTTCAACCTCTGGAATTGTAGCAAGATTTGGTCTTCTGCTACATCTTGGGAGTCCACTGGCCTACTACTTATTATTGGTCACATGGTTGTGGTTTTACCAGGTCGATTGATACAACTCTGTTCTCCTTTTTGCCAGCAAGGGGCGGTAGTACTACTGATCTTGTTCCATTGATTGCTAAGACAGGTACTGCTTTTCTGTAAGAAGGCCCAAATTCCTTCTTCACTGCGATCTTTTCTCTGGCCAGATCCCCCAATATTTGGAATCCAGACAGGTCTTGCTGGGACAGGTGGTTTTTCTTCAGTGGCCGTTGGCTTTAGCTTTGTGTTACTCGGACTTCTCGTTTCATTTAAGTCCTGTAAAACAGCCAAGCGTTCTTTGATATCAAAGGTTTTTTGTTCTATCACTGAAGTCTGACTATCGAGGTCTTCGATTATCATTCTAGTACCAAATAAAAGTTCATACGGAGTGATTCTACCCAGAGAATTTCTTGGCAGATTATTAAGACTACGTTGGACACTTATTAGATGTTTGACCCATCCATCACCCGAACCTAATACCCTCGCTGTTATAGATTCCTTTATGTCATGGTTTTTTCTTTCCACTACCACATTGTAATGTAATGTAATGATGATACTTGTAAAGCGCACTGTTACCCCATCTCGGGGTGTCCTGGCGCTGAAGACCGCTGGGGAACCCGTCCTGGCTTGCCCTGTGAGATGGTCCCTACTGGGTATCTCCAAGGTGAAACCAGGCTTCCCCGGCATCTGTGGGGGGCAGTTGTAGAGATGAGGCAAGCTTAATGCCCAGAGTTGCCGAGTGTGTTCCCTGGTTAGAGTAGGCACCGAGGTGAGAATTATCGAGTCCGTTGACCCTGGTCCACGACCCTGCCGCGTCGGGAATTGAACCCTGGTCCCGGGCCGTTTTCTGCTTCCGGGTCTGCCGCCTCTAACCAGTGAGCCACACCACTCCACTACCACTCCATTACCCTCAGGATGGAAGGGTCTAGAGTACCGCAATGCAACGCCCAAGCTGGCCATGGCCTCCTTGTAAGCTTGAGAGCTAAACGCAAGACCCTAGTCAGAATGTAGAGTGCCGATTGGGTATGTGCCGATAAAGACTCGTAAATCTTTTATAACAGTTCTGGCGTCAGCCGAGCACTGGGTCCACATCCAAATGAATCTTGTCTTAGTAGTTGTGGGGCCGCATCCATCCGTAGGGACGTCTGCGTGTAGACAGTCTAATGCTATCTAACAGAGGTGTCTGGGCTGGACTGACTGTGCTATTGTCAGTCGCTTGGTCCGGTTCATGACTGCGATCTCTGTTGCGGTTCTGACAATCCATTGCAAATTTATAAATTTGCACGCTCATTCCTGGCCACCAGTACTTCATTTGTAATTCTATCAGAGATGGTAAGACCCCTTGGTGCCTCAGACCCTCTACCATGTGTGCTTCTTGAATCAAGAAAACTCTCCGCTTCCTGTTTGGGATTACTCTGTCCCCCACTCCAGGGATTTGAGCAAAAGAAACGGAGTTTGCATCAATTATGTATTTATTTCCGAGTGGATAGTTTAGAGGTAACGCCGCATAATTGCCTTCCATTGAGGCTTTTACTGCTAGTAGCGTTTCACCGTCTATTCTTCTTTTTGAACGCTTAATTGTAGCTACGGAAGCCGTGTGGATGGCTGCCTTTGTGGCTTCATCAGCCAATGAATTCCCTGCAACGTGAACACATCACGTTGATGACTCAGTGTATGGATCACGTGAGTCTTTTGAGGTTCTTTCTGTAAAAGAACTACTTGTTCCTCACAGCTTTTTGTGCTTGGTTGTGCCACCTTTCGCATCTTTGAAACCGTTTTGAACCCAGTTCTGCAAGTATTCATTGTAAGACTGGACGCAGTAATACGAATTGCACACTATTAGTGTGGGTAATTCGCGATCGGCATTTTCAAGCGCCATCTTTAAAGCCTGTAGTTCAGCTCGCTGAGTTGTACAGTTTCTGAGTGATTGAGTTTTAGTGACCATTGGTCTGAATTTACCTATGCGCCAGCGACCTTTTACAATTGCACATGCTGCATTGTATACTTGTTTTTTAACAATCCAATGTTGCGCAGATCCATCTGTGTAGATTACACAGATGTACTGTTCATGAGGCAGAATTTCGGTCGGCAGAGGAAATTTGTGTTCATATTCTAGATATTCTAGTTTTTTCATATTGGGATCAAAAACGTATTCAACGTCTGTTGGAGCAAGAGAATTAACCCATTGTATCATCTTGGATGTAAAGCGTTAGCATTTGGAATGCTTGCTCTTGTCACTGCCTCTAAGGCAGGTACAGGTGTAACGACCGATATGCGTTTTCCCTGTGCGAGGGCTCTTTCTTTTGCTATAGCAGTTTGAACCGCTGTCAGAATTTTCTCAGTTGAAGTGAATTTTATTTCAGCTTGTGTGTACAAGTGTGATTTGTAAGCCATTGGTACCGTTTCACCTTTGTTATAGGTCAGGTAGGTGAATCCACATCTTCCTGGGATGACTTGGATTACAAGGTTGCGTAAGTTTACGCGTGTTTGCAGCTTTGTTTTAGCTAACATGTCTGTTTGTATTGAACGTAAAATTTCTGTGTGTTTCTGTGTCCAATTAGTTTGTTTGAAATCAGGTTTTATTAATTCGTAGAGAGGTTTAACCCTCTCTGCGTAATTCAGAACGTAAGTTCTTCCAAAATTCAGGAAACCTAGAATTGATTGTAAGTTTTTCAGCGTTTTTGGTGCTTGGAGCAGCGCACATTTCTCTAACAAATTGCCTACTAGGCTTTTCCCTTCACTTGATAACTCATATCCTAGAAATAGGACCGTGAGGTGGGCAATCCGTGAATTTTTAAAGTTGAATTTATACCCTTCAGATGCGAACCCAAGTATAATGGTGATCACGCTTTTCAAGTGCCTGTCCAAATCATCGTCTGTTAGATAGATGTCATCGACATAGGATAATGCCTCATCATCATACATTTGTAGTAACTCTGTTACTCTGGCTGAAAATAATCCTGGGCTATTCTTGAGTCCCTGGGGAAGACGGCAAAATTGACACTGGGCCACCATACTTGAGAAAGGGGTCAAATACCTGCTTTCTGGTGTAATGTTTTGACAGAAGAAACCATTTGAAATATCTAATGTTGTTTTATATTTTTTGCGCACGATGTTTTTCATCAGTGCTGCACTTTTTGAATTTTGTACTGCAAATGTTTTGCAACAAGAGTTTAAGTGTCAGTAGTCCAATACTAGACAATATGAATTGTCTGGTTTGGAGACAGGAAACAAAGGATTGTTCATTTGTGAGGTGCATGTTTCAATCACCCCCTGGTACTCAAGTTGATCTAAGATCTCCCTGACTTGTTTTTTAGCTTCTTGCTTAACAGGATACTGCCTTTGTACAGTAGGTTGATTTTTTAACTGGATTTTATGGTGAGGGGATTCCTCATCAAATCCTACATGATTTTTATATAATGCAGGGGCTTGGGCCACTGCCAATTTTCTTGCATATGTGTACTTTTTATGAATTGGAATATGATTTGAGAAGGCAGGCATAATCATTTCTTTGCCATATGGGCACTCCCTAACAAATTCTGGTGGCCAGTCTTTCTCAGCTAGAAGGATATCATAGCCTTTAGATAGCTTCTCCCAAAAGAGAGTTCTTATATTCCTAGTTATGTCCCCTTCTATACGCAATGTTATTTCATATAATTTAGGGGGTACACTAACTCTGGTGTCTACAGTTTCCACCAGAATGTACTCATTCGTGTCCACTGTCTCCAGAAGATTCATCAGGATCTTGCGAGCTATGGTCACTTCTGCTGCTCTGTCTATCATTGTTTGGGCCCACTCTCCGTTCTTGAGTTGTGTCCTCAGGATCCTCGGCATGTTTTATCTTTATGCTTGCTACCTTCTTTTTGGGAAATTTAGATTTTTTACTTTTGGTGAGCGGGTTCCTTGTCTTTGGACCTGATGCGCTCTTCTTTATGTTCTGACCGTCCTCTTCTTTCCGATTTCTGTGAGAAAGTCTGAAACGATCGAGAGGGACGTGTATCATTATCTTGATATCTGTCAGGTTTTTTCAAATTATACCTATTTCTGAGGTTATATCTTTTCTCAGAGGGCTCCCGTTGTGGAGACCTACCCCCATTCTAGAGATCTATCTCTCCATTGGGGAGACCTTCCTCTGGACTGAAACTGTTTCTCTTTAGGAAGAGTCTGTCTGATAGTTTCCCATTTCTTTTTAGGAGTAATTAAACTATTTTTAATGAAAGTTTTTTCAGGATTTTCTGTTAGTTGTGGTTTTAGTGGTTCCCACCCAAACTATCTCTACCTAATTTTTCATAGGATTTTTCAATTATTCTGGCAAGTTCAAAAGGTTGGTCTGTTATATCTGTTTCTTTTCATTTTTGGCGGATCGCCACTGATGCTGCTTCTCCTTTTATATTGGCTAGTAGTATAGCCGAGACTTGTTTAAAATCTTTCAGTAATTTCATACCTAGATTTAAAGCAGGCTCTGGACCGTATTCATTTTGAATCTGTCTTAGTAAGTCTGGTATAACCGCCATAGACGGAACACCATGTGTTTTTGTGTAGATTGAAGCAAAGACTGTTACCCAAGTGTCACAGTCTTCCACATGTGGTGCGATCCCCATTGGTAAACAGATTGTCAGAATTCTGTGTTTTTCATGAGGTGTACTATCAGGGAATACTGCCTCTATTTGAGTAATCTTTTGAGCTAACCAGAACGAAATTTGTTCCCGTTTTGCAGGTAATTTACCAATGACTGATTGTATAGTCTGTGGTGTAATTTTGTTTGTATTCCCCTGGTGAGGGGTGTGCTGTGGAACTATTATTGCTGGTTGGACTGTTAAAGTTTGCATGATATATTGGACTAATTGTCTATGTATTTTAATTAATTGTTTTAGTTGAACTAACAGTTCTCTGTCTGACATTTCTTCAATGTCAGGATGTGGTGTATAGCTGGCTAGAACCGGCCATGTGGCTCCTGGTCTACCTTGTGGACCGAGCCTGGAAATGTGATTTTGATGTTTTAGGGCACCATTAAACCAGAGCTGATGCTCCTGGTAAGTTAGTGGAATTTCAACGTCCTCGAAAGGAACGTATTCCGCTGGAGGTTCCTCTGCTTTGTAGTAGCGGAACTCGCGTGTTACAGCATTTGCTGCTGGAAAAGTTATCCATGAATAGAATACCTTTGTCTGCCGATATTCGTGTGCCTCTACCACAAATATGACTGTACCACCTCTAGATGATACTCCATTATTTATTAGTTTGTAAGTTACACTCTTTCTTACATTTACCGGGATGATTACTGCTGAAGACTTGTGTCCTCTGCTAATAGTTCAGTTGCTATTCTAGCTCTCTCCTTTTCGTCTTTTTCTCCGTCATTTTGCTGACAGAAAGTTTGCAGAGTATGTTTCAAGGAAACAAAGATTAGGTGCACAATATTTTGGAACACTGTATCCTTCAACATTGAATAAACCAAAAACTAACACATAGGATTCTCGCCCTACTTAGTTCTACTAACCTTTTACCCACTCCAGACGTCTATTGGAGTTTTACGGAAAAAGGGGTCTGTGTGTAAAGCACGACTGAGTTACTCTAGTATCTAGCGTTAAATTGTTGCCTTACCAAACGTTGGGCGCCATGTAGTGTGATTGTTATATTCCCAATAGGCTCTGCGCATTGGAATAACATAAACTATAGTTTAGACGTAGGACTGAAGTTGACTAGGTCTCTATTGAATATGTTATACTTAATTGTGAATGCCAGCTAGCTCAGAGGTCACTAGAAACTTTCTCGGATACACAAGAAGGGATTCGTTTCTGACAACCATATAACATGACAACTTTGTTCCTCAAGAATAAGAAGTATATCTTCAGAGTCGCGGAAACAATAGATGGCTATTTCACTCAGTCAATGGACCATGCTTAGTTTCACCAGGGTTTTTGCAGAGAAACAGAGAGACGGGCGTTTTCAATAAAAAGGTCATTTATTAATAGGGCTCCCGGTTTACCGTATTTACGGATTTTTACATATAAATACAGACGGAAAAGTATTTTTCCTTTGTCTGTATTTATATGTAAAAGCAGAAAAATACGAGTAAACAAGTCAATTTTGCTGCGCTGCTGCCTTTGTTCAGAGTTGCCGTGCCCTGCTCAGATTCTGGGAATTCCTTCCAATGACGTACTGTGGACCTATTGGCTCAAGGTCTTCAAGTGACCCTGAGGCAATCCCGGTTGTTTAGAAGCGTCAGTGTGGGTGTGCTAATTCCTCCAGCCTTTCAGGGATTCAGGACTCCGTCGCCGGAGTTAGCCTGAGCCGGCCCGCCGCCATTTGCACTTTCAAGGTATGTGGACAGATCGATAGCCTTAAAAGCCGCTTCTGCCTCTCTATGTCCCTCTGCAGCCTCGGGCTCCTGCCCTCCCGCCCCCACCCATGCAGCACCAGCTGTTTGCATCCCCGGTGTTCATTTTGGTTTTTCTTGTGATTGCATTTTTAATCTTAAAAGAGATGCCTTTGTTACTTTTCTAAGATTAAAAATGCAATCACAAGAAAAACTAAAATGAACACCGGAGATGCAAACATCTGGTGCTGCGTATGTGGGGTGGGGGAGGGAGGGCAGGAGCCCGAGGCTGCAGAGGGACAGAGAGAGGCAGCTTAAAGAGGCCAGTGATTAAGCCCCAGAATTTGGGGGGTACATTTCCTTACATAAAATCACACAAGTATGCGGGTTGTAACTGTGTGATTGTATGTTAGCAAATGCACCCAATTGCCACACCCCCCAAAATGTTTTCATGGATACATTTTCACAGGTGAAGCCTGCCTAATTTGGCCAATGAACAGTGTGCTGCACAGAGTCATTGAAGAGCTGCTGTACACCAGGCCTGAAGTCTGCCTAACAACCAAGTCTCCCAGAGGTGAGGGAGCATCACTTGAAGTCTTTGCTGTTTGATGGAGCTTGGTCTGCTTGAACTCACTGGAAGCCTGGCTGCCTGCCTACTAAGACAGGAAAGGAATGTACTTGGCCGTACAAGTGCCGAGACTGTCAAGTAGAAGCTCAGTGTGTTTCCAGCATGAGGAAGACCAAGGGAAAAGGGGGGTCTACCTTTGTTACTCTGTATTATTTCTGTGCGATTGCGACTGTACTAGAAAAGGCATCTGTGTCGCCTACCATTCTGCAGTAGGCTGAAGAGACTGTTACAGCAGCTGCCAATGCTGGGAGGGAAAATCGAGTCTCCGAGGATGTTTGAAGCCTTTATCGGCACAGTGGTCGTAACTGTCAGAAACAAGAGGTTTGTCCTGGGAAAAAAAACTAAAGAAACTGCAACCTTTGCCAGACTTAGGTCCAGTTTGGAAAGAAGAACACAATTGAGCACACGTTCTCCCTCCTGTCTTATTTTCCCCTAAAATTCAGTGCAGGCCTCCTAGGGCCCAAAATGATAGATATTAATGTTGCACTGACTGAAGAATCATTACTTATGCCCCTTTGGTAGAACAGGCTATTTGCCAGAGCTAACCTAAGGGTCTGCATCTTTCAATAGATGGTGTGTTCCTACTGCCCATAAAGGACAAAGCAGTCTTTATGGCTGATACGCTTCTGTGGGTTTATGAACCCTGATTGTCAAATAAAAGTGGTTCTGGGCTCAGCACATGCATAAATGGACTGAAACCCTCATTTACACTTATTCCTCAATGAGATGATGGGAAATAAGGGTGCTTCGCCAAGGGCATGGGTAACCTATTTTTGACAAAAATATTGCGTTTGAAACTTCCACTAGTGTTCACAGGCTTTAGAGACTGCAGACTGAGATTGTATGTGCAGGTCACCAGCTCATTCACAAAAGTACACAGGAGCTGGAATCGACTCACCTATTCACGAGTTGCTTCATGAACCACACCCCCTCGATTTTACTTTTCTTTAACTTTTTACCCTACTCCCTTCTTCTCCCACTATCACCCCATTACCTCTCCCTTCCCCATCACTCCGTCCTCTTCCCTCTCTTCCCTCTCTTCACTCCCTCTTCGTCCCCTAACCCACTTTCTGTCTCCTTTCTCTCCCATAGCATCTTTTTGAGGCATGTCCCAGACATGATCGAGGCAAAAGACCTCCATCTACAGCTTAGAAAGAGTAGACCCCGATTGGTGAGTTAAGTTCACTTTCATCTCCAGACGATTTTAAAGATCAGATTTCTTCTACTACGCCACATGAACGTTTTGTTCCCTTATTATGCACTCTTTTAGGAGCTAGTCTATCTGACAAAAATGTGACTATTCTAGGAGATTTCAACTACCATCTTGAAATCCTAGATAATAAAAATAATTAGAAACTCATCAACACATCAGCCAGTTTTGGTCTATCCCAGCTAGAGAATGGCCCCACTCACACTGTCGGTCATATGCTGGATCAGATTTTTTCCAACAATCCCTCCTTAATACTGGCTGAAAGTTGGCCACTGACGTGGATGGACCACCAGGCAGTTACTTGTGAGGTAAAAAAACTGCACAATACTAGGCCAGAAAAAATGTGCTGTAACACAGTAAAATCCATACAATGGAACACAATTTAGACAGAATTACTAATCCAAACTCTTGAGCAGGGGCCGTTAGATGTCGCAGTGGACCTGGATCTAGCAACCACCCGTTATGAGAGGTGGTCGCCCTTGAGAGATAGCTCCCCTCTCATGGGCCTCCTGATTGGTGACATCCCCTGAAGGACTCGCCTCCTTTCAGAAGCATTTCACTCTCACGGCTCGCAGTCTGTTAGCACAACAGCAAAACTCTGGCTGCAAGCGTTGGTTTCTAAGAACATTAATGCATGCTACCATTCGCAGATTACTGGCTTTCTGTGTGGAGAGATAGATTCACACCTGCATTTAAACAGCATCCGATACGGTTGATGGTGCTAGGTGTGCAGGGTCGAGCTGCCTCTACATACAATCCAGCTTTTGGCTGGGGTTACCACTGCATGAAAGGTGCTATCTCATAGCAGAATTAAAGTGGCCCTTTTACCTCACATTGCTGGGTAGCACACAGTCATACCCATTGCATGCTATACTTTCCCACCTTCACTTTCTGACTCAACTCACCTGCACATTGTTGATTAGGTAAAAGTGAGGACAAGTAGTCCCTCCCATAGCCATCAGTTGTTAGCAGGGCTCGGAGGAGCCATTCCAGTGTCATCAGTAAATATTGAACGGGTTTTCAGTGGTCTTCGTTTCATTAACAAACCAGAAAGAGCCTCAATGTCTGCAAAGTCTCTTGAAATGCACATGTGCTTGTACTACAATGGCAAAGTTTTCTGATGAATGTATTGTGTTGACCAATAACAACCCGGCGCTGGTGTGCATTGTCAATTTAAATAAATCCAGAAAAATACTAGCTGTAGTGGCGTCTTTTGCGTGTGGCAAAAATAAATGTGGATAAATACAGAAAAAATGCTCAAAAAATAAATATGGATAAATACAGACGGAAATGGTCAAAAAATAAATACCATAAAACCGGGAGCCCTATTTATTAATCAGTCTTCTTTCTCATGCAAGAGAAGTTAATTGCAACAATCGTATACTTGCTATGAAGTAAAGTGCGTACAGTAAAAGGAATATTATGAAATAATACTGTAAAAACATTTGTATGGTTTCTAAGCCATAAGATACTTAAAACAGATAAAATACATACAATGATAAATAATGACTAAAAGTACTCAACTGGTGCATCTAAAATACGCTTACCCCGGTGTACCTAACCTAAGTCTAGTACAAGGGAAGAAGTAAGTGAGGTGTAGTTTGAGTTAAATAGTTTCTGCCAAGAATCTATCCAAGAATTCTCTAAGGGTCTAATCAGCTCTGTACCTTGGATATAGAATGAAGGAGGTCTTGTATCTCTCTCTCAGGACTCGATCTCCCAGTAACCCGCAAGGGTAGCAGGGAAACACTGGAGCTGGATTTCTCGGCAGGAGAAGAGACAGCGTCTCTCTCAGTGCATCAGCTGGAGGGTCGGCTTTCTTCGGCACTCGCTACAGCAGGGCATCGGGCAAGTAGTTAGTCGATCTGCTCCAAACCACCGTGTGTTTGCTAGGGCAGATGTGGGTATATTTATACCTGGAAGGTGCCGAGTTTTACATAAGGGTGGACATAATAACGTCACTAAGAACTCGAAGTTCTTTACACGCTCCAGGAGTTCTGGGACAAATCAATACTGAAGCAGGGGGAAGTCCCGTACTGCTAAAGGCTGGTTGTCTTCAAGAACTCGTTGTACTCTAGGAGCTTAGTGGAAGTAGCCATGCCGTATTTGGACTGCATTGGCTGTGCCTAAATATGGTTATGATTCCTATGCTTATATAAGGATATGATAAGTTATACCTATATAAGGGCATGAATCGGGAAAATTACACTAGAGCCCTAGATACGTTACAACACAACAATCTACTCCACTCTACTCCACAACCCTCTACGCCACTTCCCAACATTCTACTCCACTTTATGCCACTCTGTGTAACTCCCTCTATGCCACTCCTCCTCATTTTACTTCATGACACACTACTCCACGTTACAACACTCTATGCCATTCGACTCTACGACACTGTACCACTCCACTCTACAACACTCTACTCCACTTTATGCCACTCTACGCAACTCCCTCTATGCCCCTCCACCGGGAAACATCACTTACAACGCAAGCATTACAACGCACTACCATTACATCGCAACCATTACAACGCAAACCATTACAACGCATTGTGCTGGGGGGCGCTCTAGGATAGGGAATATATTTAATTTACTATCCAACACCTTCCCTACTATCCACGGGGACTGGAGTTGGAATAGTAAATTAAATAATTCACTATCCAGCGCCTAAAAGCACTATGCGTTGTAATGGTATGCGATGTAAAAACCGCGTTGTAACAGCAGGCGTTGTAATAGCCTGCGTTGTAACGTCATAGATCCCCCTCCACCACCCTTTACTCCACTCCTCTCTACTCCATTCTCTGCCACACCACTATGTCACTCTACGACACTCTACTTCACTTTGTGCCACTCTAAGCAACTCTCTCTATGCTATACCACCTCATTTTACTCCATGACACACTACTCCACGACACCTGTCACTCTACTCTAAAATACTGTGTTATGCCACTATACTCTATGACACTGTACTCCACTCTAACTTTAATAGTCAGGAGGCGAGCAACTTTTTTAATGTAACTAAAGCATCATGTGGTAGCACACTATTTGCAGACAGCACATTTTCCATTTAAATGGTCAATAAATGCACACAGGCAAACACTTTTCCTGATAAAACTATACTGCACACAACTGATAATGTGTGGAAATTGGGTTTCAATGAATGTTATTTGTTCATCACCAAGTAAAGAGTCTTAATTTGTTCTTATCCACAATATACATACCTTCCTTAACTTTCACTTGAATTGTACACTTTTTCTCTCTCTCCATCCGCAAGATGACTCTAGGCTATCCATGCACACCCTGCATATCCTCTCTGTATTTTCACTCTCTATTGTCCACACCACCTCTGTGTTCTCCAAGCCCCATACAACAAATGCAGTGCAGGCTGTACCCTGTACATCTGCACTCAGTGGTTCATATCCTCTCTCTACACTGAACATCCACTCTCCTAACCCTCTCATCATGCTGTACAGCTTCTTCTACCCTCGTTATCTGCTTCACCTTGTACTCTACCTGTGCTCTCCATGCTGAATATCAGCTCTCTAAACTCACTTCCCCCTCCATATGTAATCTTCACATACACTTTCAGTAATACATCCATTGTACTCTTCATATCCACTCTCTGTATCTGTTCTCCACCCTTTACACCCATTCAATGCCCTCTGCACCCACTCCCCAAGTCCCACTTTCACTCTTCACCATGTACATCAGCTCTCTACATCCATTCTTTCCTATCCTCATGCTTGACATTTACTCTACACCCTCTATATTTACTTCTTACATTAGCTCTCATGTCCATATATACTGTCTTGCTGCCGCGTCGGCTCTCCACCCTCTGCATTTGCCCTCCAAATGTGCTACTTATCCAGTACGTGCTCCCTGCCCTCCGCATTCTGTACTCTTCCCTCCGATATCTGCATGCCAACCTGCGTATCCACTCACCTCCCTCCTCAAGTTCACATTTGCTCTCTGTCAGCTTTTGCTCTCTGCCCTGTACATCCTCTCTTTGCTCATTACATGCACTCTAAACACTCTACATACACTCCACAACCTGCACCTGCCTTTTCCATCCCATCCATATGCTCTTTATTGATAGGATGCACTTTCCATGTTATACATTCACTCTGTTCCACACATATGCTCCATAAATATTGCCATGCAATGTAGGTCGTACCTCTCTCGATCCAATACACCCGCTGTCCAGGATTTGTATCTCAGTTCCATCTCCACTTTCCAAACCACCGTACCACTCTGTTTATCAGCTCAAAAATGTCAGCTCCTCTCCCTTCATGTATTCTTTCCATTGTCACTCTCTTTCCACCATCTGAATGTGTTGTCCATCCTATACATCCACTGTAACCCCTCTCTACCCATTCTCCAAGCCTCACCTACTCTTTCCGTCATTTGCATTGGCTCGCATACCCATGATCTATTTCTCCAATCCTCTCTCTGAACATCAGATCTTCTCTCAGTGCACTACATAGGCTCTTAGCCCTCTACTTCCTACACATACACTGTTTATCCTACTCCTGCACTGGATCTCCACCAATGACATACATAAAGTGTCTGCCATATACACTTTCTACTCAGCACATTCACTCTCAACATCAGCCCTCCTAGAGTACTCTGCACATGCTCTCTTCAGCCTCTAGGTGTGCTTGTCACCCTGCACATATGCTCATTATCTTCCAAATAAGTTTCTTACCCTTATTGTTCTCTTTCCACCCATCACTTATCTTCACTATTTACTTTCTTCCCATAATCCCATCTTTATCCACCTCATACTGTTTCTACTCTGCTCATGTACTCTCTTCCTTCTATATCTACTTTCCATAGGTCACATCCTTTTCACAGTATCAGCTGTACAGACTCTATTTCCATTTTTCCCCCTATACGTCTGCATTCTACAGCCCACATGTTCTGTCCATGCTCCACTGCCACTGTTCGTATCTACACATAACACCCGATTACTAAACACTGAATATCTGCCCTCCACATGTGTGCTACACCCTGTACATGCATTCCCCACATTAACACTTTATTTACATGTTCGCTTTCCACCATCCATGATTGTATTCTGCCCAACGCATGCACTGCTTGTGTATGTACATTGTTCACCTTCTGTATCCACCATCTACAATGGTTGTTTCTCTCACATATCCAATCTAAGCCTTCTGCATCCACTCTCCAAATACCGTATCCTCTCTGAACCCTGTACATCTGTTCTCGACACTTGTTCTAGCCACTCCAAACACCATTCTTGTTCTTGGTGCACTACATCCACTCTCCACCATCTTATCTGCTGAATATAAACCTCACCAACTCCCAGCCCTTTTCATTCACTCCGCTGCGACCGCTGCTAACACCATTTAAGTTCATTCTGTTGGAATCTTCTAGCCATTAAATGTATCTTCTACATCCAGTCTTCTTCCATGATAGGAGGTTTCCATTCCCACTAAACATTCACTGTCACTCCTCTTCTACTCATCTATAGCCTCCAAAAACGCTCTCTATTTTTCTCTTGTAACTGCTATCTTGCTGCTAGCCCACCCTTCAGATCTTCAGATATGCTCTTCACAGAAGCTCTCCATATCCAATCTCAACAACCACTATGCCCTGTTCTCTTTACAAGCTCTCTTCAAATCTTCTGTCCAAATTTACTCTGCGCAACATATTTCACATGCCTTATCCTTACTTTTCTGTCCAGTGCTGCACTGTTCTACCATTCACAAATGGTACTCAACTCTCTACTTATTCGGCCTTAGCATGACACGTATACACCTACAGTCCCGTGCTTTTTTGTTCCACACTACATTGGTTAATATCTCCGCTCTTTGCAATCAGCATCTGCTATCCACATAGACTTTCTACATGAACACCCTCTCATACCATATAGCTGCAGTTCAACATCCTCTTGCACTTAAATCCCATTCTTAAACTAAGAGTCATAACAGTAATTAAACTATTTGCCAACTGGTATTTAGAACACTTCTCACTGCATGATTTACTAACTACACACATGTAACACTGTGACTATATACAGCTCCACAATCCATCACCACACTCATCTATAGTACTTAAGTCACCTAAGCCATATGTTTGCCATTCATGCAATCTAATACAGCACCACGCACAGCACGATTTAACAAACCACATCCATGAACACTTGCCAATAGATAATTAGAATACCACTTGGGACACCCTCACGCCAAACAGCCATTGGCAAAACCACCATTTTTCCTCAGCTGATCACACCTACTCACTACCTCACTGTACCTTTCACCCACACAACATCATAAACGTGCAAGTCCATACACACCAAAGCCATTCACAATAAAACCGTCAGCTGTGACCGTACTGCATTGAGTAATTTAGCCACTCATCCCAATTGAAACTCACATGAAATCCACTCACTATACTTAACAACATTTCATCCATAGCTTAGTGCAGCTCTCCTGCATCTGTGAAATTTAGATGATAGTTTCAATTTAGAGAACAAATATACTATACATCACTGAAAGCTGCTGCGAGTCCCTTTAGATCGGGAATGATGTAAGAAAATGTGATTTTTATATGTTATTCCCAATTTATTTCTAAGCTTAGGGTTATCACAGTTTGTAGTTCCTGTAATGGTTACTACAATTGTAGTATTACCACAATATTATGCCAGGCACATGTCTTGTATACACTAATTGAGGGTCTCTTTTTGCTTAACTGTAAACTCCAGTGCTATTAAAGCCTACAAGAACTACCATAGGAAGTAGACCTATTAACCACAGAAAGTGACTGTGAAGCAATTATCATGGAATCATGCTGTAGTAGCCTATTCAGAAGCGCTCACATCGTTGTAGTGAAGTGATAAAATTACATCCATGGTCATAAAGTCATTAGGAAGTAATACAAATACATCCTGAAGTAATCATGAAGTCCTCATTGATCAATCTGCTCTGATTCCCTAGTTGTTGTCATGGAGTATTCGTATAGTAATCTTCTCTCATCCTCTAGTTGTCATGGGGTCATCGTGAAGTAATCTGTTCCCATCCCATCCCCTAGTTTTCATGGGGCCATTGTGAAGTTATCTGCTGGCATCCTGCAATTGCAGCTTGTTGCCAGGGTGTCACGTGCTTTAGAATGCTTTGTACAGGTTCTTATTGTTTAGTTTAGAATACATATGCAGTTAAGCTTGGACCTTTCTACTTATGACAGCTATCCTGTGGGGGGATCCTATACTTCAATAAATACTCAATTTACCCTTCAATCTGCATTTGGACTTCTTTACATTGGCGACAGGACGGGATATTTGAAGGAAGATATGAAGAAAGGATCTCAACAAGGATTTGTTCTTTATTTTGGAATTTCATAAAAGGTACTGTTATTTACACCTTTTCTTCATCAGCGATTTTAACGCTCTCATATTGATTGAGATTGCCTGATTTTTCTTCACCATGCTAATTTTGAGCACTAGCCTTTTCAAGTACTTCTTGAATACATTTTAAGGCCCGGCGCGCTCTGGTGATAATCTCATTTTATTTCGCCCTTCTCATACTCGGCGCTTGTTTGTTTGCTGTTCCTGTATTGGGTGCTCTAGCTGGCAGTACTTGGTGAGAAGTCGACTTTGTTCTCGGCCTTCATTTAAACTTTGGCATTTTTTAAAAGAAGAAACCTCACCGTTTCCTCTGCCACGGCTCGAGCCTTCATCGGCGTCATTGCATTCTTTCTCTCCGGCAGAGAGACTCCAGCGCAGCGTCGCTGTGTTCTTCATTGCGCACTCCACTTCACTCGCGAGTGCATTCTGGGTAATTTTCTTCACGCAGGAGCGTGACGACGTAGCAACCATTGTTTAATTCAGCGGAGCACTTTCGCAACATGGAACAACAGGATAAACAGAGAGGGTTTACCACAGCCATACCGCTGAGAGATTACACGAAGGAAACAAGCATCCTGATCTGAGTTTGTTTTTTTTTCCTTTTAAATAATTTTCTTCAAATATCGACTGACTGGTGAACTTTTAAAAAAAACAGGTATTCAACTATACAACATACAAGAAATGTTTAAAAATTAAGAGAAAAGACACTGACACTATATTGGAAAACGATTTTATTTACATACATTTACATGGTCAAATGTTATTGCTGTTCCAGAAAGGAATTGTTTCATTAAGTTATGTAACATAATTTTTTCCTTATTTTCTTTTACTGCTTCTATTCTTATTAATACATTTTCTGTGAAGTTTATATAATGCAGAACGTAACAGCGCCTCCCTTCTTCTTACAATCTCCTGGGGACCCTCCCATTAGATGGAAAAAGTGGTGTAAGGTCTTTGAAAGAAATGCAAAAGTTTATGGAGCCAACTTGAGTGCAGAAAGGAAAACAGCTTTGTTATTGCACTGTTTGGGGTCGGAGGGCCAGGAGGTGTTTGATCACTTTCCAGAAATACAAGATAGGAATTTAAACGAGTATGAAATTTGTATAGCGATGCTAGACAAACATTACCTTCCAAAAGTATCTACTATTTTAGAGAGATATCATTTTGGTCGCAGATTACAACTTGAAGAGGAAAGCATAGAGAACTATATAACTGCGCTGGAAAGTTAGCATCATCTTGCAAGTTTGCTGCCTCTATTGATGAAAGAATAAGGGATCAATTCATGCTGGGATGCAGCATTGAACGTGTTAGAGAAGAGTTATGGCAGAAAGATGAGCCTGATTTAGATGATGTGATTACCATAGCAAAAAGGATTGAACATTCTATTAAATGTGTAGAGGTTATAAAAAAGAATGGTGAAAGCAAAGACAAAAGTACTGTTAATCTTATTAAGACCTCGAATGTACTAAAAGAGAATGCTAGCCAGAGAAGTAGTATGAGAGATGTAACCAGTAACAAACCTCTCAATAGTAAACCAGATAAAAAATTTGATTTTGTGCCAGTGAAATGCTTTAGATGTGGCAAAATGGGACATTTTGCAAACTACAGACAATGTCCTGGATGGAAGGCCACTTGTGGCAAGTGCAAGAGAAAGGGACATTTCACTGTTGCTTGCAAGGGGAGGGAGTAAAAAGGCAAGGTTAATGAGATTTTTTATGATTTTGATGAGACAAGTGAGTGTGATGAATATGTTGACTGTGGTCAAGTTTTAGTCCAAGTAGTTTTTGGTCCTCAACCAAAGAACTGTCCTATTGATGACATTTTGGTTAATGGTCATTCCATTAAGGTATTATTTGATTCAGGTGCCAAAATCACCATTGTGGCAAAATAATTTTATCTCAAGTATTTACGAGGAAATATTAAGATGTTTCATCCAGATATAAAACCACTTGCATACGGTGGAAACCTATAGAGGTTTTAGGGTACTTCCTAGGAAACATTGATTACAAAGGGAGACTTACTAACTCGAAAGTTTATATTTCACAAAAAGGAGACAACATTTTGAGCTGGTTTGATCAAAAAGATTTAGGAGTAATGTTAGATCCCAATTCCTCTCCCCCCATCATTTTGAAGGATCTACACTTTGTTAACACCAATGCTGTCAATGTAAATCAAAACTGTGATGAGTCCTTTTCTGATAAATTAAAAAAGGATTTTCCTAATGTATTTACTGAAAAGTTGGGTTTGTTTGAAGAACTGTGATCATCACATTAAGTTGAAGAAGGATGCCGTACCTATTTGTTGTAAAGTACGTAGTGTTCCCATTGCTGTTAGAGATCAAGTTAAGGCAGAATTGGAAAAATTGGTGAAGGAGGGCATCATAGAGGAGGTTGAAGCAACCCAATGGGTCGCTCCGATTGTAGCCGCCAAGAAATCGGATGGCTCTCTTCATTTGTGCATAGACCTTAGGGAGTTGAATAAAAGTGTGGTGGTAGATCACTACCCTTTACCTAAAATTGCGGACATGTTAATGTTATTAAAGGGGGCAAAAGTCTTTAGTACGGTGGATTTGAGATCCGCCTACCACCAGATAAGATTTGATGAAGACGCCAAGGATCTAACTGCGTTTGTAACACCATTTGGCACATTTCGCTTTGTGAGACCTCCGTTTGGGCTGGTGTCAGCTGCTTCAGTTTTTCAAAGAGCCCTGGAAGGTGTCTTAAAGGGTTTAAAAGGTGTGAGGGTGTATCAGGATGATATTCTTATTTTTGGAAGTTGTGATGAGGAGCATGATCTGAGACTTGGTGGTGTTTTGAAACGGTTGTGTGAATCTGGTCTGACAGTAAAGTTGGAAAAATGCAAATTCAAAAAGAACTCTATTGATAACCTTGGTCACACGATCTCGAAAGATGGTATTTCACCGAAAGCTGGCTTGATCAATACCATGATGAAGATGTCTTCTCCAAAGAGCAAGGAAGAATTGATTAGATTTCTAGGTATGGCGGAGTACTATAACAAGTTTATATGTGGCTTTGCTTCTTTGTGTGTTGGCATGAGATCATTGTTGAAGAAAGGTTCTGAGTTTGTGTGGAGTGACGAGTGTGAAAAAGAGTTCATCGTTCTAAAAGAAAAGTTGAACAATGCCCCCAAATTGAATAGTTTTGATCCTGAGAGGAGATCTATTCTGATAACAGATGCAAGCTTAAAAGGGTTAGGGGCAGTTTTAACACAGAAAATTGAAGGAAGTGAGGTAGTCATCTTGTTTTTGTCAAGAGGTTTGAGGGGTCCAGAGCTAAGGTATTCTGTAGTGGAACGTGAAGCGTTAGCAGTCTATTGGGCTGTGAAGAAGTTAAAAAACTTCTTATGGGGAAGTACTTTTGAAGTGAGAACTGATCACAAACCGCTATGTGAGATCTTAGAAAACCAAAGGAATTGATGCTGTTTCCAGTAGAATTACAAGATAGGTGTAGTATTACAGGATTATAACTTTGAGGTCAAGTATCTACCAGGTGTTGAGAATAAAGTAGCTGATGCCTTATCTCGCCTTATTTCTCAAGAAGATTTAGATCTGGAGGATGATTGGGAAGGTGAAGATGAGATGGTTTGTGCAGTAGGTGAGAGTGCCATTGATAAGTGTAAATGGTTGGAAGCTTCACAGGAAGATTTGAGTCTTATGGAAATCTTGAGATTGATCAAGGTTGGATGGAAGGTCAAGCCAAAGGAGACGTTTTGGCATGTTAAAGACCAATTGTCTGAACATTACGGTTTACTTGTCAGAGGTACTAGGTTGGTCCCTCCGATATCTATTAGGACGGAACTCATTTCACTGGCTCATAGTGGGCATTTGGGCATTTCAAAGACAAAGGAGTATTTGAGGATGTTGTACTGGTGGCCTGGCATGGATTTGGAAGTGGAGAGGAAAATTAGAGATTGCATGGAGTGTGCTTTAAGTGAGAAGGTGGCAAAACCCAAAATTCAGCCCATGGTTATTAGAACACTTCCAGACAAGCTGTGGGAAGAAGTAGGTTTAGACATTCTTGGGCCCATTTACTCAGCAGGGTCTGAATGGTATGTTCTAGTTTTAATAGATTTCTTTTCTAGATGGCCAGAAATTGCCATCACTCGTGGAATTTAGTCTAAGCATGTGATACGTTTTTTAGAGAAACTTTTTGCTAGGGAGGGTATTCCTTACATCATTTTGACGGACAATGGGAGTCAACCTGTCTCTAGGGAAATTGAATCATTTTTGTCTGAACATGGTATAAAGCAGAAAAAATCTTCTCTGTACCACCCAGAGACGAATGGCACTGTGGAAAGGTTTAACCGGGTGCTCAAGGAGACAATTAGAATGTCTAAATATGCAGGTTCAGATTGGAGGTCTGATGTGTTTAAAAAGGTTAAGCTTTATAGGTTATCACCACATGCCACAACAGGTAGAACGCCGTTTGAGCACTTCAAATGTAGGCGTGCCAACACTATGGTTACTCCCCCTTGGGTAAATGATTTACATCTGAAAGAATCAACTGGAAATGACGAGTGGAAGGAAGGTCAGGATAGGAAACTTCAAGCTAGGAAGAGAATTCATGATTTGAGGCATTCTGTTAAAAAGACTGTGGTGCATGTGGGTGATTGGGTACTCATAAGAAATCCCTGCAAGAGGAATAAAATGTTGTCTGCTTCTTTCTTGAAACCTATACAAGTTATCAAAGTTTTGGGTAATGCAATCAAAACAGCTGATCATCGCATTTGGAACTTGAACAGGGTTGTGGTGATCAAAACAGACTTTGTTGACAACTCTAAGTTTCCTGTGTCCAGTTCCTCTTCCAGAGGTACCTCGTCACATCGGGCCGTCATTGATCCTACCATCGTCAGGAGATCTTCAAGGATTACACGTGTACCTACTCATTTGAATGATTTTGTAAAATAATTGTTTTCTGTATTTTGCTTTTTGTTATAGAGAGGGAGATGTGTGGCATCCTGCAATTGCAGCTTGTTGCCAGGGTATCACATGCTTTAGAATGCTTTGTACAGGTTCTTATTGTTTAGTTTAGAATACATAGGCAGTTAAGCTTGGACCTTTCTACTTATGGCAGCTATCCTGTGGATGGGATCCTATACTTCAATAAATACTCAATTTACCCTTCAATCTGCATTTGGACTTCTTTACAGTCATCATGAGGTAATCTGCCCTCATCATTTTGTTGTCACTGAGTCATCCTATAGTAGTTAAAGAGAATCACACATTTTCCAAGGAAGTAATCGGGAGCTCATCCTGAAGTAGTTACTCTGATGACTCTGGATGGAGTCATCTCGTTTAAATTGTTATCCCTATAGGAATACTTCAGGATGGCTTGGGATGACTTCCCCAGATAATTGCCGGAATAGCTCAGCTGAAGTCATCGGAGGACTTCAGAATTACTCCAGGATGATCTTCCTTTTTGACCTGGTGTGAGGAAATGCTCACTGATGTAATCCCGTGGGTCGATAACATACAACGGACTCCACAAACGATAACACCCAATCCGGATCCATGCCGTCTTTTCCTCTCATTACAGAGAGACGGAAAACGTAGCCCGGAAGTGAACGACGGTAACCCCGGAAACGTTCTACGGAAACCAATGAAAACTGAGCACGGAGGAGGGTTTGGGAGAGAAGAAGAAGACCGGAAGAGGACGCCGGGCGAGAGGACGCGAGGAGAAACTCCATACCGGAGCCGAGAGGACTACGAAGAGAAGACCGAGGAGAGAGAAACCCAGGACGAGGAAGCAGACGAGCCCTGGACTGAGGAGTGGTGGATTCCACCGGAGGATGCTGAAGAGCGGCCGCAGACTCAGGAGAGTTTGCGGCAGGAGTCGGTGAGTTAAGGGTTTTCACTTATTACACGTGAGGTTAACGGGTGGTTTCTGTAAGAGTGGCGGGTGGCAGTTAGTGTAAACGTTTTTACTATTCTGCACAGAGAACCGCTTTCATCTTTGAACCGTTCGTCATATCTGTTAAAGATGGTGTTTTTGTGATCCTTTTTGCTGCTAAATAAGTAGAGGTGATTTCATATGCTTAAGTACTTTGAAGTTAATCTCATAGGAAAAATCCTGCCTATTGAAACATTGTCGTATGAATTGCATTTACGTAGACAACTGCGTTAGAAACTATTCACTTCATAAGAAGGGACAATATTGTTCTTAAGTGAGGGAGCCTCACTATACTTTTGCTTTATTTATTCATAAGTCCCTATGCCTCACCCCTTTCTTAGTTTAAAACCACAACCCATTTTTCTAAGCACAACTGTGGTGCTGTGACGGGATAGATTCCCTGTTATAGGGTAAACTAGTGTTCTGATGACTCCCTATCTTTCCTCTTTTTATGAGCCTCCGGGGGACACCCTTCGATTCCGAAGACGACGAGCCAGGACCATTGCCAGGATCCGAAGAGGACTCTCAAGAGGAAGACTACCGTGACGCCCGAACATCTGTTTTACCTGATCCTATCCTCGTACAAAATAAACCGATACCTGTTCGACAATTTATTCAGCCTCCTCGCCTGTATATTAGACCCGCGCTCCCACAAGTGGTGTCAGAAGTGGGATCTGAAGGCGCCATGGAGGCCGCACTTGCTAAAATGGCGGAAAATCAAGAACACCTGGGAAAAGTGATGGAGCGTTTCCTGACTGTCGTGGAAGAAGATCGAGGCAAAATACAGCAAGTACTTTCCAGACAAGGCCAAACTCATGATACCGCCCTGACTAAGCTAACGGAGGCACTTGGACAACAGAGAGGTCCTACGACCCTTCCCTCAGTAGTGCTACAAAGATATGTAAGTGGAGAAGATCCTGATTTCTTTTTCAACAACTTTGAAAGGATGGCCACAGCAGCATCATGGCCACCCGACAAATGGGCACAATATTTAGGACCTTTATTATCAGGAGACTTACAAGCAGCATATCAAGCTGCGACAGTACAAGCGGGAGTAACTTATCCTGACATCAAGAAATGTATTATGGAACGACTAGGAGTTGATGATGAGTCGTATAGACTTAAACTCAGACAAATGAAGGAAGGACCACAAGAAACACCGAGAGCATTGTACTTCCGAGTTAAGGATATGGCCGACAGATGGCTAAAACCTGCCACCACCGACAAAGATGGTATCATGGCCAAAATTTATCTCGAACAGTATTTAACGTCCCTACATCCACCTATTCAAAAATGGGTACGCCAACAAGCTAATCTTACTCTAGAGACAGCAGTAGAGATAGCCAGTGCTTTTAGTAGGGCACAAGATTTACAGAAAGGTAAGGAGGACTATCATGAACGAGTAGGTAGTCAGATACCTCATAGGGCTCCTCGAGCATCGATGGTTAAAAAACCAGAGCCCATATCCATTGTTCCAGGAACTCCTGTTTTCCGAGCCCATATGGGACCCCAATGCTTCCAGTGTGGGGGTATGGGTCATATAGCGAGATTTTGTCCACAAAGAGAAAAGGAGGAACCCATGGAAATTGGAGTTGTTCGAAATTATTATTGTTCCCCGTCGGAAAAGAGGCAACCTCCTTATCATTGTACGGTGTCAGTAAATGGACGACCAGTGACTGCTTTGGCGGATAAAGGGTGCCTACACAGCGTTGTACGTCCCCAAGACCTAGGGCCTAATATCGGTCCAATTGATGGGGCAGTTGCAATAAGATGTGTTCATGGGGATACTAAACCTTATCCTACTACGCAGGTACAGATTCAACACGCTGGTGATACTGGCACCACCCTTACCGTGGGATTGATCCCTAAGTTACCTGAACAAGCAATTCTAGGGAATGATTATCCGAAAATGTCACAATTGTTAAAGGACAAACCTGACGTTAACAAAGATTGGTTGGCCAATGCCCCATTTGCTCAAGATGAGGAGAAAGAATGGCCACCATCAAAGGAACGTAAAAGTAAAAGACAGAGGAGAGCAGAGAAGAACAGGTCGCAAAGTGTGTTTCCAGTCTTTCAAGATGAAAATCCATGGGAAACTGATAGAAGTTTTCATGCAGCACAACATGAAGATCCGGTATTACAAGAAGCTTGGAATCAGGCCTTACCGGATGAAGACCCTCAACACGTAGGTCCATATTTTTTCACGAAAAACAGGCTATTATACCGGAAGGGAAACCCAAATCAGAAAGCTCAACTCTTGGTTCCAGGACCCTTTAGAGACAAGGTATTATATTTAGCCCATAGCCATCTTCTTGGGGGTCATTTTGGGGCTGAAAAAACTGAAAAACAGATTCTAGAACTCTTTTATTGGCCCAGAATTTACCAACAGGTGAAAAGATATTGTAGAGAGTGTCCCGTTTGTCAGAGGAATAGTAGATATCATCCACCACGAGTTCCCCTTAGACCACTTCCAATAATTGATGAACCTTTCCAGAGAGTAGGGATGGATATAATAGGGCCTTTGCTTCCCTCCCGGAGTGGCTGTCGATATATACTTGTGATTGTAGATTATGCCACGCGATTTCCCGAGGCCATACCTCTATGGAGGCCGGATGCGACTAACATTGCTAAAGCAATGATCACAGTATTTTCTAGAGTCGGATTTCCAAAGGAAATCTTGTCTGATCAGGGAACCCCCTTTGTGTCACGACTAATGAAACAAGTGTGTACTCAGTTAGGAGTCAAACAAATCCGTACCTCGGCTTATCATCCCCAAATGGATGGATTAGTCGAGAGATACAATGCCACCATAAAAAGCACCCTAAAAAAACTTCTTGCTTTGGAATCCCGGAAGTAGGAAGACATGCTGCCTTTGGCTTTGTTTGCCATCAGGTACAAGGAACAGAAAAGTACGGGATACTCACCTTTTGAGTTACTGTATGGTCATAAACCACGTACTTTACTGGAGATGGCACAGGAAAGATGGGAAAATGAACCCCATGACACTAAACCCATCACCGAATATGTGTCGAATCTACGTACACACTTAGGTCAGATCAGGACCATTGTTAAGAATAATCTAGAAGACGCTCAAGAGTCACAAAAGAAAAAGTACGATAAGGGTACAAAAGAAAGATCTTTTAAGGTAGGAGACTCGGTACTACTCATGATGTCTTCCTCTGATTATAAGATGTTGGGCCAGTGGCAAGGCCCATATACCGTAATTGATCAGGTTACCCCTGTCACATACAGGATCGAGTTAGATCCAGTAAAACACACATCTCAGGTATATCACATCAACTTACTTAAAAAATGGGAAGGACCCGTTCCAACCACTGTGAGTATGGTTCAGAATGCATCTGCTCCATTTGAACAATGTATAGATCCCGGGTTGCCAGACCATTTAAAAAATTGTCTAACCCAGATGTTAAAACCGATCGAAGATACCTTTTCCACCATTCCAGGTAGAACCACCTTTCTTGAACATGCGATAAAAACCGCTCCAGGAAAGAAGGTCAGACTTCGGCCTTATCGCATTCCCGAAGCTCGGAGGCAAACGATACGGGAGGAAGTCAAAAAAATGTTAGAAATGGACATTATAGAACCTTCCGTAAGTGAGTGGAATTCCCCAATAGTTTTGGTACCAAAACCTGATGGGTCAGTGCGGTTTTGCATTGACTTCAGGGAAGTTAACAAGATTTCAGAGTTCGATACCTATCCCCTTCCACGGGTTGACGAAATGATAGAAAGGATAGGCCAAGCCAAATATATCAGCACACTCGATTTGTGTAAAGGCTACTGGCAAATACCCTTAAGAGCAGAAGATCGAGAAAAAACTGCATTTTCCACTCCTGATGGATTATATCAGTTTAAAGTTTTACCCTTCGGGTTACATGGAGCTCCAGCAACTTTTCAGAGGGCTATGAATATCATTCTCAGGCCCTATGAAACATATGCTGGTGCTTACATAGATGATATAATCATTTATAGTGATACTTGGGAACAACATCTCAGTCACCTTTCGAATGTGATACAAGCACTGGGTCAGTATGGCTTAAAAATCAACCCTGCAAAAAGCTATCTGGCCGCCCAAAATGTTAAATATTTGGGAAACTTGTTGGGGGATGGTGTAATTAGACCACAAGCTTCCAAACTGGCAGCCATTTCACAAATCCCTTTACCCCGCACAAAAAAAGACTTACGCGCCTTTCTGGGATTATTAGGATACTACAGAAGATTTATTCCACAGTTTTCCCAGACGGCTGCTCCTTTACCTGACTTACTGCAGAAACATTGCAAAACAGAAGAGCAGTTACAACATCCTTCCTTAGAGGTGGTACAAGCATTTGAAACCCTGAAACAGGCTTTGACATCCGATTCGGTGCTAACCAGTCCAGATTACACCCGTCCATTTGTATTACAAACGGATGCTTCAGATCAAGGACTCGGGGCTGTTCTATCCCAAGAAACATCCCAGGGTGAGAAGCCCATATTATACATTAGTCGGAAACTGTTTCCCCGTGAGAAAAATTATGCCAATATAGAAAAAGAAGCATTAGCCATAAAATGGGCGATAGAAACCTTAAGATACTATCTAGAAGGCAGAGAGTTTACTTTGTACACCGATCATGCCCCTCTAGAATGGTTAGCCAAAAACAAGGGCCATAATGAACGAGTACTTCGATGGTTCCTGTCACTATAACCTTACCGGTTTCGAACCAAACACAGGAAAGGAAGCGAACAAGGAAATGCGGACTACTTATCTAGATTTCCTCAAGACACAACCCCGAGTAGAAGGACAGCAAGGGAAAGGGGATGTGAGGAAATGCTCACCGATGTAATCCCGTGGGTCGATAACATACAACGGACTCCACAAACGATAACACCCAATCCGGATCCATGCCGTCTTTTCCTCTCATTACAGAGAGACGGAAAACGTAGCCCGGAAGTGAACGACGGTAACCCAGGAAACGGTCTACGGAAACCAATGAAAACTGAGCACGGAGGAGGGTTTGGGAGAGAAGAAGAAGACTGGAAGAGGACGCCGGGCGAGAGGACGCGAGGAGAAACTCCATACCGGAGCCGAGAGGACTACGAAGAGAAGACCGAGGAGAGAGAAACCCAGGACGAGGAAGCAGACGAGCCCTGGACTGAGGAGTGGTGGATTCCACCGGAGGATGCTGAAGAGCGGCCGCGGACTCAGGAGAGTTTGCGGCAGGAGTCGGTGAGTTAAGGGTTTTCACTTATTACACGTGAGGTTAACGGGTGGTTTCTGTAAGAGTGGCGGGTGGCAGTTAGTGTAAACGTTTTTACTATTCTGCACAGAGAACCGCTTTCATCTTTGAACCGTTCGTCATACCTGTTAAAGATGGTGTTTTTGTGATCCTTTTTGCTGCTAAATGAGTAGAGGTGATTTCATATGCTTAAGTACTTTGAAGTTAATCTCATAGGAAAAATCCTGCCTATTGAAACATTGTCGTATGAATTGCATTTACGTAGACAACTGCGTTAGAAACTATTCACTTCATAAGAAGGGACAATATTGTTCTTAAGTGAGGGAGCCTCACTATACTTTTGCTTTATTTATTCATAAGTCCCCATGCCTCACCCCTTTCTTAGTTTAAAACCACAACCCATTTTTCTAAGCACAACTGTGGTGCGGTGACGGGATAGATGCCCTGTTATAGGGTAAACTAGTGTTCTGACGACTCCCTATCTTTCCTCTTTTTATGAGCCTCCGGGGGACACCCTTCGATTCCGAAGACGACGAGCCAGGACCATTGCCAGGATCCAAAGAGGACTCTCAAGAGGAAAACTACCGTGACGCCCGAACATCTGTTTTACCTGATCCTATCCTTGAACAAAATAAACCGATACCTGTTCGACAATTTATTCAGCCTCCTCGCCTGTATATTAGACCCGCGCTCCCACACCTGGGTAGCCTGCAGGGGTCTGATCAAACACGCTTAGAGGCTCGAGCTCGGATCTTAGCAGCTATCATTTTTTATGTACTCAGTGTGTCACTGTCAGTTGACTCATGCAGCGCTGCCCAGCCCTGCTACCTAAGCAGTTTTTTTCTTGTTGCAGGAGCTTATTTAATAGGGTATAATGTGAGTTAAATTCAGTTTGCAACTTAAGCAAAAAAGAAACCCTTTATTGGCATTTTAGGAACTTACATTGTACAATTACATGAGTCAGACATCTGCATATATTCAATATAACATTTTGTACAATCTGTGTACATTTTTAAAACATTGTTCATATTCGTTCCAGTGTGCCACCTTGTTTCCTGAATCAAAGGATAACCATAGAATTCCCCAATTGCCCTTACCCCTCCCCCTTCTATCCTCAAATTAACCTCAACTCTTCAGCTTCTTCTTTTTATGTCCTATATCCGTTTAGTTCTAGGTGTTCTCTATTTTAATTCCTTAATTTTTAGCTAACCACAGTGAGTCATTGTCCCTCTTGTGGTGGCTTTCATCTAGGGAATGTTATCACTGGTGTTGGCAAGTTCTTTATATCTGCTAGCATGGCCGTCCATGCCCGCAAAACATCCTCCAATTTCTCATCACATCTCCCTCTCTTCATTCTTACAGTCTCTGCCGCTGCCCATTCACCCAAATCTCTCAACCAAGACTCAATCTTTGGGGGAGTAGTGCCCATCCATGATATAGCAATTCGCCGTTTGGCTAATGCCAACCCAAGCATTACAAATTTCCTACTCAGTTTCTTTTTCTTTAGAGCAGGGAGGAGACCCAGTAACACCTCCCATATACCTTTTGGTATGGACCATTCCGTCGCCTCCTTTAGTTTCTCCAATACCGAAGTCCAATACTGTGATAGTATCAGGCATGTCCATACCATATGGATAAAATCCAAGTCAGCAGTTCCAAATCTAGGGCATCTATTGGACCTTGTCGGAAATATCCTACTAAGTGTTCTTGGGGAGAGGTATGCCTGGTGAACAAAGTTATACTGGACTAGTTTAAACCTAACATTCAAATTTATAGCTGTGACCCCTTTGTGTACTTTAATCCAGTCTTTTTCGAACAGGGGCTCCCCGAAAATCTCCTCCCATCTAGTTTGAACTGGGAGTGGTGCAATTGTCAAGTCCTCTGTCAAAGTTCTATATAGGTGCGTTATAAAACGTCTCCCTTGCGCCATATATAGCATAACCTGTAACACCTTGGTTTCCACTGGTGCTTCCGGGATGGAAGTCCAGATCTCTCTTGTGACTTGATTAATCTTCCCATATTGAAGGAATTGTCCTGCCCCCAGCTCAAACATTGACTTTGCATCTTCCCTAGTAATACATTGTTTATTGTGGAAGAGATCCCCCATGGTCAGGCATCCACCCTCCTTCCATCTTTGGACTAACATTGAGGCATCTATTTTGGCAAATGGTTGTACCACCCATAAGGGCATGTTTGGAGCATAAGGGGCATGTTCCACAACTTTTTTAACTACTCGTTCCGATATCCGTGTCACATGACAGACTATGCATGGGACGGACAGTGGGGTCCCCGCCACCAGCATCAATAGTGCTGCTAGTGAGTGCCCTCCATATGTGCCTGTCAGTAATTATTTCTCCCAGTTGTCACTCTCGTCCAATCAGTGTATTGCATGCAGAAGCTTGGACTACATGTTATATAATTCTTAGTGTGGGACTTCTAGTTCACCTTTCTGCCACGTTCTCTGCAATGTCTGAAGACTCACCCTTTTCCTTTTGGGTCCCCTTAATAATTATATTAGTAATGTGTTCAGAGTCTTAAAAAATGTGCCAGTACTTCATATAGGGAGTGCTGTAAAGCATACATACATCTAGGAAGTATTATCATTTTATTAATTGCGATTCTGCCCATGAGGGACAACGGTAGCCTTTGCCAGAAGCGAATTGAGCCTTTGATACCTTCGATCACCTGTCCTATATTGAGATCCAAATATCTCACTGGTTTATTTACTAGTCTGATTCCCAGATATTTAGGGTCAGAATACATCCACGGGAGTCCTGGCTCCTGAAGTGTCATTCCCGGCCTTCGTGCCAAACCGTCCCACTGGCAGCAACTTGGACTAATTGGAATACGTTTTCAGGCCTGAAATCTCCCTAAATTGGTACAGTACAGTATATTTTCAGGATTGCATGGGCTGATTGATGCAAATATGCAAGAGTCTCGCCTGCGTACATAGACACCACTTGATTTGTGTCTCCCAATCGTATCTCCCATACCTCTAGCCACCGTCGTGGGGTCTCCGCCACGACTCCTTACCTGCCGCAAACAATAAAGGCGACAAGGGACACTCCTGTTTGATACCACTTTGTGGCTGAAATACTCGGGATATCAGTCCCCCATGGCTCATCCTAGCTTGTGGGGCCGTATAGATTATTTGGATCCAACTTAGGAACTTTGGACCCAGTCCTATTGCCCTTAATGTCGCCCAAACGTACCCCTAGTCCACTGAATCAAACCCTTGTTCGATATCGAGCAGCGCTTCCGCATGTTCCTCCTGTTCAATTCTAGGGGAGTGCCCCACCAGGGCCAATCTCCTGATAATATTTGCAGTGCTATGTTTAGGGATAAAACCCAATTTATCTGGGTGGATCAAGAAAGACGTATGGGGCAAAAGGTGTCGTGCCATCACTCCACTTTAAGTGTTCATATCTTTATTAAGAAGCGAGATCGGTCTATATGGCTTCGCCAACTGAGGGTCCCTATTGGGTTTGGGGATCACGATGACCATGGCCTCTATCATACTGTCGGGCAGTATTTGTTGTTGGAGAGCTTCGTTGTATACCTCAAAGAGGTGGTCAACCAAGAGGGGAGCAAATATTCTATAATATTCTGACGGTAAACCGTCAGAACCCTGACTTTTTGCAGGTTTCAATCATTGAATCTTGATTAGGATTTCCTCCATTGTGATTGGGCGTTCTAGTTCATCTCCTGCCTCATCGCCCAGGCATTGCAGTTCCACCCCCGAAAGGAACTCATTCATTCTCTCCATTGGGAGAGAGACCCCAGCAGCATACACATGTTCTATATGTGTAGTTAGCACCTCTAATATTGCTGCCTGATTTTAAACCGAGTTCCCTTGTGGATCCACCAATTGAACCACGGGGTGTATGTTTCTCATTTTTCAACAGTTTTGCCAATAACGCTCCTGACCTGTCCCCCTCCATGTGGAGCCACTGTCTATATGCTACTCGGTTATATTTACCTAGGCACTGACGGGATTCCATCATGAACCTACGGGCCTCACTCCACTCCACTATACGTTGGGGATGTACATGAAGCATGGGCTCTAGTCTCTGTAATTCTCTTTCCTGCAGCCTCACATCTCTTTCCAATGGCTGTCTCACTCCGTAGGAAGTTTTAATACACAGGCCCTCACCACTACCTTCATTGCCTCCCTTTCCGTAGCCCTTCTGGCCACCGTCCCTCAGTTTTCACTAAAATAATTAGTAAATTTCTCCTCTGTTGTCTTGGCAAATGGTGGTTCCGACAATGCTTCCACCTGCAGCCTCCATGTCGATATCGCTGGTTGTGGGTGTCGTAAGTGCAGCGTAAGTAGCCCTGGGGAGTATCCGAAATATATCTGGGTAAATAGGATATGTCTTGAATTTCCAGGGACATCTCATGAGATACAAAACACTGATATAATGGACTATATGTGTTGGATGCACGCGCATTACAGGAAAAAGGCCCTCCCCAATAGATTCCCACTCCTCCAAACATCCCTCAACCCCAGTCCCTGCAGTATGTCCCTCAGCGTGCCTGTGAGTCTTGGTTTAGTGTTGTTCTGTCTGGGGGGCTCCCGATCTAATTCCCCATAAAGCACACAGTGAACCTCACTCATCAGAATCACTCTGTCTCCTAGGTATGGGGTTGCTGGGGGCACCACCGCTGGAAAGAAAACTGGACAGTCCGCATTAGGGTCATACACATTAATAATACAAATCTCCTGGCCATCCAACCTTCCATTCAAGACCACATATCGGCCCTCTGGGTCTATGACATGATGTAGGTGCTAGAATGGCACCCCAGGAGCTCCCCAGATGAGAGCTCCCCTAGCGAACCCATAATAGGATTTCGCATAGAGCTTCCACCTTTGTTTTATACATGCTATTGTATCCCCCCATACATGCGTTTCCTGCAAACATGCAATGGCAATCTTGTATCGCTTTAAATAAGAAAACACCAGTCTTTGCTTATTTAACGTTGCTAAACCCCGCACATTCCATGTAATTAGCTTAATTAAGGAGGGAACCGTAGTTGCCATAACAGGAACTTCTTTTGACTTATCCATTGTTTCCACCTCCAAGTCTTCCTGCAATGTGACGCTGATACAACTAAACCATGAATAAACTAAAATCCCCCCTCCCTTGAAAACCTTCCCCATTGGAACACCACTTTCTGACCCCCCACCCCTTGGGCAGTGGTGCGATCCCCAGTCTCCCTTGACAAGGTGTCAGGACCCGCCTCCCCGCCCCATACCATCCCATCCAATTGCTTCCAATAGAATAGCCAGCCAGTCTAGTACAGACAATAACACTCTCAACAAAACCAGCTGTCATCCTACCACATAACTTTGAAATTTTGAGTTTACAGTGTTTTGCCAGTGGTTAAGCCATTGTTGCGGTGTGAGAAATAATTGTCCAACTCCTCGTACGTGCCTCAACCTCTGAAAGGGGAGTGTTCATCCCCCCGGCAGTAAACATATGGCATAATTTAGCTACCCAATGTATCAGAACCCCTTCTCAACCAAGCCTATATGACTTATCTGTGACTATGAAAAGTCCTTTTCTTAATCAGAGGACCCTTCAAGATACATTCAATTGGAGGTCCGTAGAAGGCACCAGTTGATCTTGTGTAGATGTGTCAGACTCCGATGAGGGATCAGCCACACATAGAGTTCCATCTGAGCCCACTCGGACCCGGCCTGAGGTTACCACTAATTTCTGTTGTGTCTTGGTAACCATGCTGCCCTGGGAGTCCTGACGTTCAGTCGGCTTTGCTTGGACCGATCCCTGAAAAGCTCTGCCCCTCCCAGGGCCCTGCCCCCGGATCATCCAACTAGTTCGCTGCCTCTGCTGCCGACAGAAAAAAACAATACTCTACTGTTGTGTTCAATTCTCATCTTAGCAGAGAACAAAAGGCTGTATTTAAATCCTTCATCCCGCAATCTTTTTTTAATCGCCAGGAATGTTAATTTTTGTTCTTGCACTTGTTGCGAGTAATCCGGAAAGATGGCAATCCGGTTCCCCTGATAGGTAGGCGCATCTATGTCTGGTGGCTTGTAATATCACGTCCCTATCTTGGAAGTTGAAGAAGCATGCAATTATGGCTCATGGGGATGCACCATGTCTCGGAGAAGGGACCAGTGCCCTGTACGCTCTCTCTATATTAAAAAACTTCGACAGTCTTTCAGGAGTTAGGGTCTTAACTATCCAATCCTCCAAGAACATTTCTGCCGAGGGTCCCTCCGCTCGCTCCAGAAACCCCACGAATCTTGATTATTTCTCCATGATCGTCCCTCCTGATCTGCGACCATGTCATCGAGAGTAATCACTTATTTTGAGAAATCCAAAACCGTCTCTTTCAGTTTCTTAACTTCCGTCTGCAGGGCCTCAATAGTTTGTTCATTTGAAGTGACCCTGCCAGACACTTTCCGTAGGTTACATCCCAGTAAATTGTCGTCAATGGTCACTGCGTTGATTTTGTTAACCATGCCATTCCTGGTCGACTCTATGGCAGCCATGATGTCTGCCAGCGATGGATCTAGAGCCTCCCATTGCCCGGTCTCTTCCCTCTGCATCTCCGCACAATAACTGTGTTTCATTTGCTCCAGTAGGCATGGTTGTGCATAGTTAGAGATTTTGTGTCACGCTTTGTCATTGAATGTCACCCATAATTACACTGAAATTATGAAAATGTGACACATAAACAATCTAAAATCTTGACAGCTATCTTTTTTGTTTCAAATCTCTTTATTGAAGAAAAGGAAATGGTTTTCCAGTTGTACAAAACAAAGATGAAGGCATTACGACAAAATGTAATATTACACAACATTGGCCCCGGAAGCTTACATAAATTCTGCGTCTACGTCATTCTTATATATCAAATTACTTACAGTTGTTATGTAATGCATACGATTATCTCTTACTTTCAACATATATCTGTGGATACGAGAGAACATCAGTAAATAAGTAATGTAATACCATGAAAGGGGGGGATTCCAGGGCAGGAGAGAGGGGAGTGAGATACTGCCAGTGAAGGGGTCCCAAGGTTTCCCTTTTAAAGCTAAGGAATAGGTAGTTGGCTCCCTGTGGAGCGTCTCGTGTGATATGTCAGTGTTCTGGGTTTGTGGGTTGTCCTCAAATAGTTGTAGGGTTCGAAGCTTTGGTGGGGTGAAGCATATGTATTCTAATTTGGGGAAATGAACTATTAGAAGTTTGCATGTGGTTCTGAATGTAGATTTAGTGTATTTTATTCGGGATGTGAGCAGTTCCACTGCCATAGTATGCCATAAGTGGGTGAATCACATAGCGATGGGTGCTGTCAATGCTTTCTTCCAGTAAAAAGCTAATAACTGTTTGGCTGCTCTCAGCATATGGGACATAGTGTGCCAGTCTGCATGAGTACTGGCAAGAAGAGTTGAGGGCATCACTCCCAGGATGACCACAACAGGGCTGATGGTATGGGGTAGCCCACTACGTTTTTTATGTGACCTAGGATTTCTTTCCAATAGAGTCAACAATGAGCAGGATCACCATATGTGCAGGAAGTCTCCAATCGCATGCTGACAGCGCCAGCAATTGGGTGAAGAAGTGGAGAACATGTTATGCAGTTGTGGGGTGTAGTACCACCTTGTCATGAGTTTGTATGCGGTTTCCCACTGTGGTATGCTTTTAAATATTTTGGGAATGTCTCACCAGACTTGCTCCCATTGTTCAGGGGCGACCTCATCTGTACCGGCTGTTTGCCATTTTGTCTGGTACGTGTGGAATTTAATCGGGCAGAGTGTTGTAATACTTGGTAGGTGCTAGAAATCAGGCCCTGGGACCTATCATAGGAACACACCAGCGTCTCAAAGGGGGTTAAAGGCTGAGTCGCCCCATGGATATTCAATGGTGTGTGCAGCCAATGCTGGATCTGGAAATATTGTAGTCTAGCCTCTTCAGATAGGTGGAATTCCTTTTACACTGATCAAATGTTTTAAACTGGTCACCTTCAAAAAGATCCCGCATTGTACGACACTTCCCTTTTGCCCACAGAAGGAATGTGGTTGCGGTCGTACCAGGGCAAGATGGCCGCTGACTGGCCGTAACAAGCAGCCACAACTTTTTTCTCCCCTTCCTTCATGATTATTGTGGAGCTATAGAATGCTTGAATGCTGGATATCGGGCTTTTGTTAAAGCGCTGGTTTAGCGGAGCTCTGGGGCACGAGCAACGTCACCGCTGTTTATCCCGGTACTCTGTATCTAGGTTGTGCTGGCGGGCATGCAGGGGCAGAATAGTGCCGGAGGACCGAAATCCCAGAAGGAGCAGAAGGGGTCTGCTGACCCCAGGGATGCGCAAAAAAGAAACAGCACCATCGGTACCGGCTTCCACCTTGGGAAGTGCGGGACAGTTACAAAGGCTGGCAGCTAAGAATGTTGAGGGGCCTGATGATGCACTGATAACGTTACAACAGCTCCTGGACTCGCTCAGAAAGGTGCTAAGAATTGCCTGGAGGGTGGTAGCAAAATGTAACAGCCTACCTTGTTTGAGTCCTTTGCTGCCGTACCGGTGGAGAAACCGGGAGCTCTTCCAGTGTGCAAGGATGGGAGCACTGAGGTTCACGATGGTTTGGTGCAACTGCAGGCAGAGACGGCGGAAAGCCCGAAGGTGACTGTAAAAATAAGCCCAGATCTCGTTCTAAATCTAAACTGGCGGTGAGCCCATCTCAGTCTGGTGCTGCTAAAAAACTCTTTTGGGACTATTTGGCCACGGCTCAGTTGTACCAGGAAGAGGGCATAACGAACACACAACAGCAGAATAATCCTATTAGCCCGCCACAGACCCCCACAATGGACTTGTTATACGCCACTCTGAAACAGATGGCGGGGGGAACCAGATCAGAGAGCTGAAGGGTGAAGCTGGCAACAAAAAAAATCCAGGGTTCCCTCAGGAAAATTAATAAATTATATGAGGAAAAGGCAGACAGAGTAACTCATGTGGAAGAAAGGACTGGGAGACTCAAGGATGATGTGAATAAGTGGCAGGCATTCAAGGAAACACAAGAGAAGGCAGTGGAGGACGTCCAGTGGAAGCTGGAGGATTTTGAGAATTGCCAAAGGTGAAACAATATTAGACTGTTAGGCATGGCGGAAGAGGTTGAAGGACAGGATGTACGGGCTTTTGTTGTCACCTTGTTGAAGGGGGCCTTTCCTGAAATGGTTGCATGGGATTGGAAGAAGGAGGTGCAGCGAGCGCATCGATTCCCCTTGATCCAAAAAAAAGCTTACATAGCATCTCAATCTGATAGACCTAGAGCCATTCTTTTTTATGTTGGCAATTATCTCCTTAGGCAGGAGGTCATGGATAAGGCAAGACCTGAGGCCAGACACTCGTTTGACAGTACTACATTTTTCACTCATCCTGACTTCTGCCACATTACTGTAGAAAGGAGATGGCGACTAAGGCAGTTGATTGCCTCATTTCAGGGTCTGTGATGTGAGGCCTATTTGGTGTACGGGGGGTGAGTGTTTGATTTGCTCAAACGCTCTGTCCATCACCCCCTTTTGTATCTATTTGCTGTACCTTAAAGTGCTTGTAAATGGTCAAGCTAGAATGTTCTTCTCCGAGATTAAAGCTCAAGTGTATCTAACAGACTTGAGGGATTAGAAGGAGAAAAGAGTATATAGCTTTCTGATGTAATTAAGATTTTGGTGATTATTGGAAGGATGTATTGTATTATTTTAGTATAAATATCTTATAACACACTAGCACAGTATAAGCACTGAATTGGATATGTGTGGAAGGGGAGTTGCAGCGAGTTGCGGGCTCAATCTGTCACACATCGTTCATGTCTGACCTGTTTGCCTGTAAGGGGGGGGTGGGGGGGGTTAGGTGGGTGTGGGGCACAGCACAATTTGGGTTTTGGGAAGCAGAAGTGAATGCAAGAGGTGGAGCAAGTCAAGTAAACTGATTCAAAATAAAGATCCTGGGAAACTAGGAGCTAAAGAGGAACTTAAGTAGACGTTATTTGGTTGGGACAGCAATTTGATGTATTTTAATGAGTATACAAATAGTTTCATTGAATGTATGTGGGCTAACTGATCGTCTTAAAAGAAAATGAGTCTCAGCAATCCTAAGACCAATGTGTGTAGATTTTGTATGTTTACAAGAGACGCATATTGAGGGGGAAAGGGGTACCTGCTGGAGCAACTAGGGTTTCATCTTATAGCTTACTCTAGATAGGGCACCAAAACTAGAGGGGTGGAGATACTCTCTAGGAGAAATTATGTTGTAGTTAAGAAAAGGTTGGAAGATCAATGGGGTATATGGGTTCTGGCCGAGTGTATGATTGGTGGTGAGTGGGTTACGGTGGCCTCAATCTATGGATCAACTGAGGATGACCCAGACATATTTGAATTTTTAGATTTAGAGCTAGCTTCATGGTCTTTTCCCATCATCCTCTGCGGGGATTTTAATATAAATGGTGCAGAGGGACTGGGCTTGGAGCCAGGAGATCGATACCTGGGCAGGATAAAAAGAACGTGCAGAGCGATCCTTAGTCTGACTCTGAATAATTCTTCAGTAGACGCTTGGGCAAAGCTGAAACCCAATGACCCTGGTAACACTTATTACTCCGCCCCACACAAGATTTGCGTTAGACTGGATTACTTTTTTATTTCTAATTGTTTACTGTCAAGAAGTCGGATGGAGAAACTGCCTCAAATTATTTCCGACCATAGCCCAAAATTTTAACTTTAGAAGCTATAAAAATGACTAGACAGGAGCGCACATGGACTTTTGAGTGGGGGTTATTAAAAGATGAAGGTTATATCCAACATATGAAGGAATGGATAAAGGGGTACTGGGAAATTAATAGAGGTAGCACTTCTTCGGGGGTAACCTGGGATGCCTTCAAGGCGGGTTTCTGTGGTGAGACACTGAGCTTTAGTTTATATAGACAAAGGCAGGAGCAATTGAGCTCTAATAAACTGGCTTAGGCAGTAGTAGACGCTGAAGAGGAATTGACACAAGCAACTACCTCGAGGGCCCCTCTGGATCAAGTTCTTGGTAAAGTTGTAGGCACAAAAGCAGAAGCTGAGGAGAGTATAGCCAGTAAGGCAGCCTCTACTTACTTCGCAAGAAGGGAGCAATGCCATGAACTAAGTGAGCAAGTCAAGCATATATTAGCGGTCCGAACAAGGCAGAAAGTGGCTCTAGGGGAGGTTAAAGAGATTTCAGATGGCAAGGGAGGAATATTCCCAGATCCAGATTGGATCCGGGAGGTTTTTAGGCAGTTTTATACTATGTTATACAATGAAGATCAATCAAAGGACCTCTCGGAAATTCAAGGGTACCTTAGGGATGTCCCAGCTTCACCCCTATTTGAAGAAGATAGGGAGGAGTTGGATGCACCACTGGCTCCTGAAGAGATTTTGGTGGCTCTAAATAGTCTCCCTTCGGCTACAGCTGCGGGACCGAATCAGATCGCAGTTGAATTTTATCAAATCTTCCAGAGCGCGATCTCTCCAGATTTAATAGATACAGTACAGCAGGCTCAGACAGGAACCTCTGCCCCAAACTCCTGGGCTGGAGCAGACATAGTAGTTATTCTGAAGAAGGGGAAACCAGCTAGAGAACCGGGGTCCTATAGACCAATAACCTTGATGAACTTTGATGCCAAGATTTTTTCGAAGGCAATGACTCTTAAGCTTTGTAAAGTTATAAGCAGACTTGTTAGCCCCACTCAGCATGGGTTTATTTCGGGCAGAGGCACTAAGCAACATGTGAGGAGGGTTATTACTCTTTTTGATGCCATGGAAGTCCCAGGAGACCCTATGCTAGTAATGTTATTGGACGCTGAAAAGTCATTTGATCGGGTCTCCTGGGGCTATCTTTGGTCGACTTTAGCATGGTCTGGCATCGGAGAGGGATTTATTAAGGCTAACCAGGCTTTATATATTGCTCCCACAGCTTGAAACCGCGTAAATGGGGGATATACGGCGTCTTTACAAATTAAGCGGGACACAAGGCAGGGCTACCCATGCTCGCCATTGCTTTGTGCGCTTTATATCGACCCCTTATTCCGTAAGTTGGAAGCAAATAAAAAGATACTTCCTATAAAAGCTCAAGGTGTAGAGTGTAAAATATTGGCGAACGCCGACGACTTCGCCATAGTTACCCCAAGTCCTGCTGACGCTATAGATGACGTGGAGGTGGAAGCTTTGTCTTTTGTCAGGATATGCCCTAAATGGACCTAAGACACAGATAATTAAGAACGAAGGGGCAGTGTGTAACGATACGCGAGTGGTGGACTCTAGAGTGTATCTTGGAATTAATATCTCGGTGGAGTTGGATAGAATTTTGGACAAGAATATTGAACCCATTATGGCTAAAGCTAAAAAAGACCTGGATAGGATGCATAATCTTCACTTATCTATAGTAGAGCGCTGCAACATAGTTAAAATGCTTTTACTACCTAAGTTCCTCTACCTCTTCGGAGCTATTCCACTTACATTCGAGGCAAAATGGTTTACGTTGCTAGATTAGATGATTAATAGGTTCATGTGGGCTCACAGGAATACTAGATGGGCCTAGGGATAGAGGGGGTTGGGCCGCCCCTGATTTTAAACTGTATTATTGGGTGGCAGCCCTTCAGTGTATGACTGGGTTGCTAGGAGGAGCGTCGTCTGACCCGGAGGTCATAGATATTTACTCGTTATTGCTTTGTGGGAAGGCAGAGAACTGTTTTTTAAAGTATACAGATCCTAGTCACTTTTAAAAGAACTAAGTTTAAGACACTGTTGGCTGCTTATAAGATCTGGACTTTATTTAAGAGAAAAAACGGATTGGGTAGGTTTAATGCTTATGCTCGTTTATGTGGTAATCACACTCTCCCAAAGGAAATATTTGCAGATGCTGTTTTTGCTGAATGGGAGCGATGTGGAGTTAGGAATTTAGGGGATTTGATGGGTTTGAATGGGATTTGTTTGTTTTCAAATATACAGGTGGCTTTTGGTATTGACACAAGTATTTTTTTAATACTTACAAGTTAGGAGTTTTTTGGCAAATAAAACAGGTGGGCCTGCTGGGTTTCAGATAATTAAGATTTTGGATGTTATTGAGGACAGTGCAGATAGCACTACTCACAGGTTCTATGCTGAGCTGATCGCAATGAGAGAGGATGACTTAGGTAAATATGAAAATAAGTGGGATGAGAAGCTTGAGATAGATCAAGACTGCTTTCAATTGTCATTAGAGCTAGGACGAACTATATTGCAGCGTTACAGACTCAGCACTACAAAACAATTTATTCTTTATACTATACGCCTGCAAGGATCGCGCATTGGGGAGGTACAACGGGCACTAAATGCCCCCGTTGCGATAGTTTAAATGCCGAAATAGTTCCCATTTTTGCTACTTGTCCCCATCTAAAGTTGTTCCATAGGGCTATAGAATCTTTTTTAGAGAAATCTCTGGGAATTAAGATTTCTCTTACACAGTCCATAATACTATTAGGGGTGAATAGTGAGGAAATGAAAGCCACCTCAAGTTATTTTATTTTCATGACTATGTCGGTCCTTCGTATATGTATTGCATCAGCATGGCTAGATAAAATCCCACCAACCTTTCACCAGTGGTTGGCTAGATTGCTCTCTGTATACAATTTAGAGAAGGGGGTGTATGCAAGAAAGGGCAAAAGGGGGAAAAGATTGTGTTTACGTATATGGGAACCCATATCTATCTGGAAGGAAAAATATTTGTAGGTCTTTTTTAGGTTTCGCCCTGGCCGTAGCAACTGCGTAGCAGTTGCTCCGCCCAGGGCGAAATCTAATGTTATCTCAACAGTGGGGACTTGATACTGCCCCTTCTTCCATTGGCTAGCTCCATAAATGGAGGCTAGCCATTGGAAGAGATTGGCTGTCAATCGCACTTTCCCCGTGAAAACGCGATTCGGGGGCGTTTCTCTGTCTTTTTTTAAGTCCCGCCCCTTTGTCCTGGGCCGCGCTGTGATTGGCTGCCGGCCCGGGACACCCCAGTGACATCATTTCCCGGGCCGCGCTGTGATTGGCTGGCCGGCCCGGGACCTGACTTGTTATACTGCTTGAACTGGACTCCAAGATATTGGAGCGCTTTACATGAGCGCCAGTTGCATTATGGAGGGACACATTCATGTGTTTTTTAGGCACGGGTAGAATAAGTGGTTTGCCCAGAATCACACTGATGTTGAGCCTCTAGCCAGACTCGAACCTGATCCGCAGCTTCAAAGTCGGCCGATCTGGCAGTTAAGCCACACCCTCTTGAGGCATAGCCGGGCCACTCCTAGTAGTTGAGCACCGTATATTCAGCGCTTGTATTTTTGCACACCAGTGACCTTTTTACTCTAGCTGCATGGGTTTGAATCCCACCTCAGCCACTTATTATCTTTTTTTGTTGTTGCAGTTTTTATACTGCTTGAACTCGACACCAAGATGTCGGAGCGCTTTACATGAGCGCCAGTTGCATTATGGAAAGACACATTCATGTGTTTTTAGGCACAGGTATATTAAGTGGTTTGCTCAGAATCACACTGATGTTGAGCCTCTAACCAGACTCGAACCTGGATCCGCAGCTTCAAAGTCGGCCGATCTGGCCGTTAAGCCACACCCTCTTGAGGCATTGCTGGGCCACTCCTAGTAGTTGACCACTGTATATTCAGCCCTTGTATTTTTGCACACCAGTGACCTGTATGAGCCTTTTACTCTAGCTGCATGGGTTCGAATCCCATCTCAGCCACTTATTATCTTTTTTTGTTGCAGTTTTTATACTGCTTGTACTCGACCCCAAGATATCGGAGCACTTTACATGAGCGCCAGTTGCATTATGGAGGGACACATTCATGTGTTTTTTAGGCACGGGTAGATTGAGTGGTTTGCCCAGAATCACACTGATGTTGAGCCTCTAATCAGACTCGAACCTGGATCCGCAGCTTCAAAGTCCACTACATTCATTCATACCCCCACAACAGACATCCATCCATCCCACTCCATCCATCCATCCCACCACTCCATCCATACATCCCCCCACTGCATCCAACCATCACACTCCATCCATCACAATCCATCCCACTAAATCCCTATTTACATCCACCACTCCATCTATCCATAGCCTCCCTCCATTCCATCCATACAAAACATCCACTCCTTTCTGCCAGCCATCCCCTAATCCATCCATATATCCATCACCACACTACATTCATTCATAACACCACACCATACATCCATCCGTCCATCCCACTACATCCAACAATACATCCCAAAGCATAGATCCTTTAGCCACTCCATCCATACATTACATTCCAAACATGTAACAGTACATCCAGACATCCATACTATCCATCCATCCCATAAACTCCATCCATCCATCCATCCATACACTACTACATACATACAGCCAAACCACAATTACAAGTGCAGGGGATGAACAGTGCTAGTGTGAGTTCAGAGTGATGAGTGTGTCTTTGATAGTGCAGCCCATTAAGGTCATACTTATTTGTACTGGCCATGCTTGTTTCTTAACTTCCTGACATTTTGACGCAGCGTGAACACATTACTTTTTGTGGTCCAGCCCACGTAGTTTAACTTGTCTGATTGCAAAAGGCCTACTGTGTGCCTACAACCTGTCCATTGCTTACCAGTGGTTGTGTTTATTGTCAATCTCATTTATTTGCTTCTTATTCGATGACTTTTTTTGTCTCGGATTGTACTCCGTGAGAGTGCATAGGTTTATCAGCTCTTTTCTTCTGTCCCCAGTGTGATCCCCACAAAATTTCCACCCCCCTATGTTCAATGTTTCTCTCTCAGAGCTGTTGGCAATGTAAATAACAATGCCATTTATTTATAAGTAAAAAAAAAAAAAAATGTCATGAGCAATGCCAATAGCTCTAACTTTTCCAAAGGCGAAACCATTGCATTGTAAATGCTTGTTTGTTCATCTCCCTGTTATTTTTATTTATTTATTTGTATCTGTTCTAGGCGATGTATATTAAAGTTTATGCATATTTTGCTTATGTATGCTTCTCAGTTTATCTACTATTATCCTTTTATGGTTATTTCTGTATATTGCTGTGCACCTAAAATCTAAAATCTAATAAAAATATTTAAAAAAATAAAAGAAGGAATGTGGTTGCAGGGCTGGTGGGAAGTTCGGGTTGCGTGCCAGGGGTGTATTAGGGGAGGGAAAGGCCCGTTGAGATTGCGACCCTATCCCAGATTTCCAACACTGTCTTCGTGGGGGTGACTATATATGCGCTGTGTGGTCAAGACCCCCGTGGAAGCCAGGCTAAGTCCCACAGGGGTCTGCAGGCGATCGCCCGATCCATACGTAGCCAATGCTTCTCACTCTCACAGACTACCAACTCCGAGATGTATTGGAGATGTGGCACCCAATGGTATTCTAGAAGATTGGGACACGCTAACACACCTCTGTCTCGAGGTAGCATAAGCAGTTTGTTTGGGAATCTTGGCCGTTTTCCTCCCCATATGAAAGTTATTATGTCTCTTTGTATGCGTTGTATGGAGGCTTGCGGTATTGGAGTGGAAGGCGTTTGAAATAAATATAGTACTTTTGGTAGGACAGATATCTTGAATGCATTGAGCCATCCTAGCCATGATATCAGCAGTGACCTCCAGGTTTGCAGGTACTCGACGACTGCTCTTCTATATTCCGGCCAGTTTGCCTGCGTCCACATGGGCAATGTGGAAGTTAGATTATTAGTACTGGGATATCTTCATTAGGGATGGTTAGATTCAGTGCCCAAGATTGAGTGAGGTTAATTTTAAAGCCGGAGGCCTCTTTGAATGATTTTAGGATTTTTATAAGGGCGGCAAAGAAGTTTGGGGTTTTGACAAAGTAAGTAGTAGGTCGACTGCAAAAAGTGTTATCTTGTGGTTGGTGCCCCCAAAAGGGATATCGCCGATGTCCCCTGATGGTCGAATAACTATGGCTAATGACTCTACTACAAAAGCAAAGAGCAGGGGGGAGAGTGGGAAGCCCTGGCTACTGCCCCTGTGTATGTGTCTCGATGGCCTGAGCTGTCCATTAACCCTGACCTGCGCTTGGGGCGAGGTGTATGATGCCATTATCCTGGAGACCATTGTGGGTCACAGTTCTATCCTAACAAGAACCGCCCTCAAGAAGTCCTAATCTACCCAATCAAATGCTTTTTCAGCATCTAGCGATAACAAACAGACAGGGATGTTACGCCGGAGATCCTTTTCTACCATGTGGGCTATCTGTCGTACGTTGTCAGCCCCTTGGCATTGTCAAATGAATCCGACTTGATCGGGGTCAATTAGACCCGGGAGATATGGTTCTAGGTGGTTAGCCAGAATCTTTGTGTAGAGTTTTGCTCCTCTATTGAGAAGTGCAATAGGGCGATAGGAGGAGCACAGGGCATGGTCCTTGTCAGGTTTGGGGATAAGTGCTGTTTCTGCCATAGCCATTGTAGGCACCAGACCAGTAATATCTGTAAATGTGTTAAAAAGATGCTATAGTTGGTCTTGAATTTGCAGGCGGAACATGTGGTGGAAATGGACCGGCAAGCCATCTGTGCCCAGGGTTTTGCCTACTGGTAGGTCTTTCATAGCTCGTTGGAGCTCTTTTAGTGTGATTGGCTCCTCAAGGAGTTGTGCGTGTTGTCTGTCTAGAGGGTCCACGTAAGTTAGAGAGTATTGAATGTGTCTCGCCTGGGTTTGAGGGTCCTCTATCATTCAGGGTAGAATAAAATGTGTGGAAGGCTTTCAGTTTATCCTGTTCAGTAATGGCCCTTGTGTCTTCTGTAATTTTGATATTTTAGCGATCTGAGCCATTGCCGCCCTCCATCTCAGCCTGCCTGCCAAGATAGATCCCACTTTTTCCCCCCATCGTAATACTTTTGTTTCTGTGCCATTAATGTATGTTCTGCCCTATTTGTTCTGTGTACTCTTAATTGACCCCTTAGCATAGCAAGGCGTCGGGTATTGGTTTGGGAGGGTGTTGAATGGTCTAGTCTCTCCAGGGATTTTATGTCATTAGCCAGCCTGGCCTTCACCATTCGAGCCTTCTGACCGCATGCTATCGCAATAGACTCCTCTGGTGGTCGCCGTGAAAGAGTCCAACATGACTGTATATGGGGTTTCAGGGAGGTTGTTGGATGTAAAATAGGCTGAGATCACTATCCGGAGTTGTCATGTCTACAGGGTCGTACAAGATATGAGGGGGTAGTAGCCAACGAGGGCTATGCTGGGATTAGTGAGAAAGTCTTTACAGTAGTAATTTCAAATGGGCATGGTCTGAGATGGAGATGTCAGACATAGAGACAGAAGTTATGTCCCACGCTAATAAATGATAGAGGAACAAATAATCTATGCAGGAATACAAGCGGTTCACGTGTAAGTAGTAAGAGTAATCTTGTGCATCGGAAGAGTGGTAGCGCCGAAAACTATAAGTCCAAAGTCTGTGATACCTTGCTTCAGTGCAGCAGACATTGCCCCAGTTCCCTGAAGGAACGAGCTCTGTGTTCCAAATCTGGGTCCCATACTAAGTTAAAATCTTCCCAAGTATGAGTTAGTTTCCTTCCCGCATCCCCTGGTCTCTCAGTAGATCCCTAAGAAAGGGATCATATGCTTGGTTGGGTGTATATACATTGAAAAGGGTGAGTGATTGTGCCCCCATTTGTACATCAAGTTTGATGTATCTACCCTCCCTGCTTCTAACAACCCGCGGTTTACCTCGACTTATTCCTGCCTTGCATAATATTGCAACCCTGGCTGTCAGTTTGGGAGGATGCCCAGTGCCTGGTGTGGGCCATTCGGTGGGTTTCAGATTACAGGGGGTGCTTCTCTGCAGATCTGGCTTCATTGGTTGGGGGCATTAAGGCCCTTTACATTAAGGGAAATAATGTTTATTCAAGTAGTAGTGGCGGTTGTTAGAGTGGGGTGTGGTTTCTAGAGATGTAGAGTTGGTCTATGTAGGGGTTAATGCTAGACAGCAGCCATCTCCCCCCAGAGTTTCAGTCAGAATCCATAATAATAGGAGCTAGGCCTATTCCAGTAGGTAAGATCCTCAATATGACCCACATGTTGCATAATCCCGTCTTGAGGGCTGACTGATTCAGGTTTATGTGCCTCTCCCATCAACCCCGATATTGAGAAAGGGAGAAAGAAGGGAGAAAAGAAAGATTAAGCACAATAAGAGGCCAATGGGGCCAACAAGTTCCATTCCAGTCCAAGAATGAATCCACTGCCAGTGCATGGTTCATTCCAGAGATGTCACTCTCTTAAGGGTAGGGTTGGTTAGGGCGGGCTTAGAAGAAAGTATATGTCTCAGGTCAAAGATCCCATACTCCCCTGCCAGCCTGTGCCCAGTCAAGTGGAGAGGCCCATCATCGCGTATAATCATAGATCCTCGATTGGAAGTTGTCTAGGATAGATCTGCAGGCAGTGGCGAGTGTCAGAGTTCAAATGCAGGCCCCATCCACGTGGTTGTTCACTTTTGGATTGGTACATTAGTTCCCTTTCTCGATATTCATGACTAGCTTAGTGAGCTAGTGGTTCGTTCGAGATTCTCTTGAAGTGTCTGCTTCCGGTACGTAGATGGTGTTACTCAGAGGCTGATGAGTAGAGAGTGGCCGACCTCCCGCCCTCCAAGGTTCAGAGATGGATTATGTTGTCTTGCTTAGTCTGGGCTGAGGACTCTTCCCTAGTCCTGGCCCCCGTCACAGCCTAAATACCATGGACCATTCAGGGCGTGTAGGTACCCTAGTTGAAGGTTGCAGAGAGGAGGGACTAGCCTCCCTAGAGGACATGGGGAGCTGCAAGGGTTGCTTGGCTTCTTGTAAGGAGTGTATTTCCAGGCGTTTGCCCTCCCAGGTGAAGATTAAGGCAAAGGGGTGCTGCAAGAGTTGCTTGGCTTCTTGTAAGGAGCGTATTACCCGGCGTTTGTCCTCCCAGGTGAAGATTAAGGCGAAGGGGTGCCCCCATTGATATTTAATGTACAGGACTCAGAGCTTATCTGTGATTGGCTTAAAGTCTCTGCGCCTTCATAGCATTACTGGGGAAATGTCTTGATAGAGTTGGATTTTATATCCCTTGTACGTCAATTCTGATTTGTTTCTTGAGGCCAGCAGTATTGCTTCCTTTTCCGTAAAGAAGTGAACCCTAGTTAGGAGGTCTGGCACAAGTTCAGGGCATCCTGGGGGTGTAGCTCCTCAATTAGCCATATCCAGAGCTGGCATGGATGCACCATCATCCCCTCTAATGCCATGAAGCAGTTCCGCTGTAAAAGCCATAATGTCTGGGACCTCCGCTCCCTTAGATATGCCTCTGATCCAGAGGTTGTTTCTTCTGCTTCCTGCTTTATCTGGAGTTCGATATGTTGGTCTTCTAGTGCGGCCATTCGTTTTCAAAGGTTCTCTTGCTCTTCCGTCTGGGTATCTACAGTTCATTCTAAGTGATCTAGTCTTTCGCCAATCTCAGAATATCTTTCTTCAGTTCTTTGAGACATGATTTGAATTTGGCTTTGAGAGAGCCAATTTCTAATTCGATTACTTGAAGGAAGGTGTTCATGTAGGCTTGTGTGAGTGGCTCAGGCCTCCCTTATGATAAGGATGCCATGGAAGCAGGAGTCAGAGGGCCGGTCTTGTGCCACAGGGAAGTAACTGGATTGTCTTTGGGTAGTCTTGGAGCAGTGTCTCTACCCACAGTGGTGCGCGGCATATTCCCCGGGTTGTGCCCCCCCGAATATGTAGCAAGTTCACTTACACAGCCAGATGATGCGGTAGCCTAAGGATAGTTCGGAATGCACTAGGGCGCAGTGGGGGTCAGCGCCCTCAGTGGCAAGGCAAGGTCCATTGTCAAAGAAAGGCACTCCGCTGAGGTTGGGAATGTTTGAGCGTAATTCAAAGTGGGTCAGGCTTAAGCAGGGGGCTCTAAAGTGCCACTTGGACTGTAGGGATGTTCAAATTTCAAGCAGTGGTGAAGTGTGAAGGGCTATGTTGCGCCTTAGATGATAAAGGGAAGGCAGGAGGGAGGCCAAACGCCCACTGCGAGGTCTCGTAGTCGCAACCTCCCAGGAACAGAGATGGAGTTCAGTAGAGATATCCCCCTGCACGATGGCGCAGTCTGATGGTTTTGGTAGCAGACCCAGGGTACTAATTATTCATGGGTGGGCAGGGGCTATCCCACTGCACGAACTAGCAGCCGATCACCCCTTGCCGTATCTGGGAGATCAGCTTTCAGCTATTTCTGCAGAGTGCAGGACCATATCTCCCAGTTTGTTTCTACTCAGGGTCTGGTTCAGAGCTCCCTCAGGAGGTATCAGCATTGTCTAGCTCCATAGGGCAACCCGGTATAGGTTTGTTGTCCCATTTAACTCTGCGTGCGGGCCCCTAACACCTGGCCACCCCAGTTAGTGGCCGCTCTCAGGCAGGTAGAGATATGGATGGCGGGCGCAGGTCGAGAGCCAACAGCGATGTGGAACTCCTGAGACAGCCCTGGGAGCGCTGAAGGTGCTGGGTGCTATATGTGAGTGGAGGGGGGGTTCCAGTCTCTCATCCCCCCTAGCCGATGTCTGTCTCGGGGAGCGCTCATGGGTACATGTGCTTATGCTGTGAACCAAGTCCCAGGATCAAGGGCCACTTAGATCTCCTACCTTCTCCAGTTGCAGTCACCGGGCCAGATACCTCCCACCGATCTGGCCCGCCGTTTCGTCACGGTTTCCCTGTGCTAGCTCCGGGGAATACTCTCGGAGCCCAAGAGCGCTTCTTGCTACAGATTCCACTCCACGCTGTCCCAGACTCCCGCAACTGAAGTCTCACCGTATTGTCAATTTCTTTTTAAATTGCTTGGAGAGCAGTGGGGCAACGTTCCACCATCTTAGCGGAGGAGCCACCGCTGGTTGAGATGGGTAAGCCAACCAATTAACAGAGAGAGTCGAGCCAAGGGTGTGCCTTGGCTCTAAAAATCTGTGCAAAAGCCAAGTCAAGAAGCTATTGGGAATGTAAATCAAACAAAATACATCTTCTAAAAGTATGATGAAATCTATTCAAAATAGTGTATTTCTTTAATAAGTATTTCACCACAGGACATCAGATTATATCGCTGTATTGAGAGGCATTTATTAAAAGTGAACCATATAGCATTCCTGCCGTCTCCGCTCGCAAATTCCATTGCTGAGGCGAATATGTTATTGTGTGTAATATATGTTGCTAGATTCTTGGTGTACATGGAGCAACATTAAAGTCTGTTAAATGCATGAAAGGTTTTTGTACAGCAGAAATCCTAACATCACTCATTTGAAGGTGCTCTTATATATCCAGGAGAAGAAAAGGGAGTCTCTGTGAAATCAAATATTATCCCAGGATCACACAGTTTAGCAAGTGGGGAAGCTGGGATTGAGCCAAGGTTTTCTGTTTCAAATTGTATATTTCAGCAACTGGATTAGTATCTCTTTCTTTCTCCTGTTTACGATCAAAGCTTAGTGCTTTGTCTGTAACTCTTGGCGCAGGAGGTTAGTGCCTGGGTGGCAATCAGATGACACACGAAAGTTCATTTTGGGATGTAGGTTCCAAGAGGACCGCAAGCAGACCTTTGAGCGTTTAGTGCCTTGCCCACTACGGAGGAAGATCGCTTAAGGCGCATAGATTGCTCATCCCGTTTGTAGTTGGCCATCACCCCTGTCGGATGTAGTCTTATTTGTATGTAAACACTAGTAGCACGTAGGCTTCTATTTGTGTGCAGTCTAACAGGACTTCCACGTGTGTCTGCTATACAGATTATCGATAGCAACTTTTGTACTGCCCGCTATAAGGACAAAATGTTGCCTAGCCTACAGTTCAATAATGTTTTAACCCAACAGCTGTGTTAATGACCTTCAATAATCATTCCTGGGTTGGTGCAGATATTTGTCTGCAACTCCCTGAACTTCTCGTTGCGCAAAAGATGGTTCTTTTCGATATTTATCTCCTTATTTCTGTGCAAATCCCTGAACTTCTCTTTGTGCAAAAGATGGTGCTTTTTGGCATTTATCTAATTTCATGGGGTTTCGCCGCTTGGTTTTGCTCGTACTAAAGCGTCACACATAGGCAATGGAATGTCACAGATAAGCAGGTTGAGACCAAGGAAATTTAACAAATAATGACTCTGAAAACATAGCAGCTGAGTTTCCCCTGAGATTTAAATTTACCCAGCCCCATCCCGATCCTGGTTTGGAAAGGTAAGGTAGTGTAAGAACAATGTGAATATCAATAGGGATTGCATGTACTAAGAGAATAAATAAGTCGAGCAGCAGTGCATGTTGGGAGTTGTAGTTCTACAGTTTCCTCTTGCTATAGATATGTGTTTGCAAGATTGGTCCCATGTATGCTTTTCCTCCTTTTGTCATGTTATCCAGGTTCCTGGCTCTGATTCTTAGAAGGCCTTGCTAGCTCAAATGTTTCCATTTTGGATGGATAAGGCTTGGTTCCCCACTCTTGATGGCTCTGGTTTGGTTCTGATCACGGCCTTAAAATGGCCATGCGTATTCCTCAGTAGCATCTATTTCACCCTCACCTCCTTTAAGATCCCCACAGCTGAAAAATATATTAAAAAAACCTTTGGGGTCATTCCACTAGAGAAAACATGTCTTCTAGAGTCTTTTGGCACTAACAAAGTTAGAGGACATTCTTAGATCCGCGGATTGGTCCAAACACTCAATATTCAGGATTATGTATCACAAACTAAAGGCTCATGCCTATTTAGTAGTAGTTAATGGGCTTTAAGCAACTATATTATGAGCCTCTAGTCTTCTAATGAAATGCAGATTAGCGAGGGAAAGCCTGGATTTTATAACAGCCTCAGAGGCTAATATTAGCCTTTTTCTTATATTTTACATAGCGCAAACTAGACCTGAAGGTATCAGGGCACTTTACATGAGCACCAGTTGCGTTATAGATGGAAACAATCATTTTTGTTAGGCACGGGGGGATTAAGTGATTTACCCAGAATCACAGGATTTTAGCTGCCCTTCTGAGACTTGATCCCAGTTCCCCAGCTTCGAGGTCGACCTCTCTTGCCGTTAGGCCAGTTCCTTCCACTGTGAATAGCTTGTCAGATGTTTTGTTTCCCTCCCATTAAATTTTCTGTACTACAAATGTTTTTGATTCTTTCTTTCAGCTGCAATTGTTAGAATCCCTGGTCCTTCCTTAACCCTTTCGATGCTGATGACGAGCTCAGCTCGTCATCACCCACGGGTGGCGTGTGCTGATGACGAGCTCAGCTCGTCATGAACAATGTAGTACACAAAGGGCCAGCACAGCGCAAAAATCACCGCAGCAGCGATGCGGTTAAGTGTCATCCAAATAGGACCTCTATGAAGCCTAAGCAGCCAGGCTTCTGGCTACTCCTAATTGTAGCGTCCTCCCTAGCCCGGGTACTCGCCAATGACTATGCCACACACATAGTTTTGTGTTGGACTTGGCCCTTTTTGTATAGTTATCCCAAAACTTTTAGCTTCTTCCTCCTGTTTGTTTCCTGACCTGTTTTTGTTGGCTGTAGAACACTGGGCACTTAACCACTGCTGATCAGTGCTAAAGTGCATATGCTCTCTAGGTAAATTGTGTTTACAATTGGTTCTCCCTGATTGGCATATTTGATTTACTGGTAAGTCCCTAGTAAAGTGCACTGAGTGTGCCAGGGCATGTATATCAAATGGTACTAGTGGGCCTGCAGCACTGATTGTGCCACAGACATGAGTAGCCCTGAAAAGGTATCTCAGAACTGCCACTGCAGTGTCTGCGCAGTTTTAAACTGCCATGTTGACCTGGCAAGTGCACTCACTTGCCAGGCCCTAACCTTCCCTTTTCTTACATGTAAGACACCACTATGGTAAGCCCAAGGTACCTCCTGGGCAGGGTGCAGTGTATATGAAAGGTAGGACATGTACTGGTGTGTGTGACATATCCTGATAGTGAAATACTGCCAATTTCGTTTTTCACTATTGAAAGGCTATCTGTGCAGTAGGATAGAATGAGAATTACTTTGTAACATCTTACAAGTATATCTTCCCATTGGGACAAGATAGAGAAATAACGTTTAGGCTCTCTGAACTCAGAATTTAATAACACATATTTTATTTAAGATGCTTTTTAAATTATGTATTTGAAAATGCCACTTTTTGAAAGTAGGTATTTTCTTGTTTAACCTGTGTTCCTCTGTCTGTTTGTGGGTTGGCTGTCTGGTTTTGGAGTGACAGAGGTGGGGATGTGCATTTACTGTAGACAGCCACTGGGGGTAGGGGGTTGAGGTGTGTCTGGCCCTTCTTAGATGACCCAGAGCTGATCTCAATGGGGCTTGGCTGCAATTAGAGCAGTGGGAGGAGATTTCCTTGCACCTGAATAGGGCATGTCTCCCTTGCACAATGTGTCTCCTCCCCCTGTGGTCATACTGCACTAGTGAGGACAGAACTGGTTTTGACTGGGCTGAGATCCTTACACAAAGAGAACCAAGACAAAATGGGGTATAAATAGTAGACCATAAAACCCAGAACTTAAGATCACTTCTGGACTCAAGAGGAACGTTTTCCAAGAGCTGTGAGGAGGAGTACTGCCCCTTTGCTGTGTGCTGTGTGGGGTTGGCCTGCAGTTGCTGTTTCTGCCAAGAAAAGGACAAAGACTGGAGATTTTCTGTGAACCTGCTTGAAGAAGAATCTCCAAGGGCCTGATTGTGCTGGCCTCCTGTTCTAAAGTCTCAGTGCCACACAGACTTCACCCCCAGCTCCCCTGAACTCTATTGCTGAGAGTTCTGACCTGCCAGGAAGTTCCTATTCCAGTTTGGGCCTCTGGAGGGTGTTCCTGCTGTTAGGAGCTGGAAGAAACCAAAGAGAAGTAAGAAAACATGTCTCTGACAACGTTAGTGACGGCGCTGTGACATCGCAGTCTCCATCAAGGCCAGGGGCACCGCTCGTGAAGTAACCGGCCTGCACCACATTTCTGATGCCCTTCGACGCCTGCTGACGCCTTCGGTTATTGTCCTTAACCGGCTACAGCAATCACAATGACTCCCTCATATGACTCCTGCATCCTGTTATTGTGGTGCTGATAACCACCGAGGGTGACTCCACGAACACGCCGACTTTGCATCATCACCAGAACCGATGCCTCACCACTGACGCAACCATCTTCCCCTGTCCTGGAATTGACACATCGCCGCCTCCTGGACACGACCCCTCGCCTCCCCCACAGCAGCCATGGAGCCAGCCTTGACCTCAACACCGACGCCTCACCTCCTGACGCTGTACCTCACCATAGCCTTCGTTTCCAAAGTACTTTTGGTTTGGGGGTCAGCGTGACTCCGTGCCCGACGCCACGCTCCTTGTGGTCAGCACCTTATTTTGGATTTATTGCTCTAACTACATCGCAATAGCCCCCGGTGGAGATATTTGTTTTCTACAAGCTTTATTTTTTCAATACCTGTTCTAAAGTCATATCTTATTACCTGTATGTTGGTTTTTTGTTTCGTTTTGGTCTTGTTGAGTTTAGATAAAGATACTTTATTTTTTTTAACTGGTGTGGTGTCCGTTTGTGGTGTTATCACTGTATTACTCTGGTTTTGAGTAAAAATACTCTACACATTGCCTTTGGGATAAGCCTGTCTGCTCGTGCCAAGCTACCCAGGGGGTGATCATGGGTGATCTAAAGTGTTGCCCTGACCAGAAGCAAGGGTCCCTATTTGGAGATAAGTACCTACCTCTGTCAACTTTGGGGAGAGGATGTTCCCTAACGGCTAGGGCGGTCGACCTCAAATCTGGGGTACCGAGTTCCGGTCTTGACAACGATGCTCAACATCCTGTGATTCTGGGCAATTCATTTATTCTCCTGGTGCCTAAACAAAATGAATGGGTCATCATGTAATGCAACTGGTGCTTATAGAAAATGCTCTGATAACCAATATGCTCGGATACCCAATACGGGTCAAGTTAGCGCTATAAAAAACTCAGGGAAAAAAAACATTTCTAACACTTAGTATAACACATCTTTATTCTTCTGCGTGTAACCGCAAACTCCACATTCTAAACCTGCATTCCCTTCATTACACTCTAATACTTATGTCACAGTTCTACGGAGTCCGTCAGGAGCCACAAGGGTTCTGTCATTAAAAACTCACACAACACTACATCTCCTCCTCTGTTAAATAATTACAAAAAATGTTTACAAATATATACACAATCATAGCTCTTCAGTGGGACTTTGTGGCACTTTGCTCACACATCCCGACCATGTCTTTGGTAACTAGGGACAGGAAGGAGAAGTGCCCATAGCTGCGTTGGTGATGTAGAAACAGCAGCAGTTAGGGGGTCTTCACTTGTCCCTTCATACCCAGTCTCTATATTGACATCAGTACCGGATGAGTGATGAGACACATGTCAGAAATGTGTGGAATCTTGCATAATGGACTTTCCAGGATGTTGGGCAGTCGTCATTTGTCCTTTGCTGGTCACAAGAGGAACTGGTTCAGCATCAAAAGGATCATCAGACTTTCATTTTCTATGCTGAGGAACAAAGACTTGATCTTCTCTAGTGAAGGTAACATCCTTTGCACGTCGAGGCTTGTCTGCATCGGCCTTTGTTTTCCTCTATCAATCCAAGCCTTTCATGCTGGATTCTTCCTCGATATTTGATCTTCTCTTGGTCCATTGAGGCAACTTGGTCGTCATGGCTCTCCCGAACTTCAAGGGTGCCAGGCTTTCCCCTCTTGTTGAGTAAGGAGTTGAACAGTAAGCCAAAAGAGTCGAATTTAAGACAGTTGTAAGGTTGAGCTTGTCTATTACAGAAAAATGGACAGCTTTAATGAAACAATTGACAAGGCCATTTACCTGTGGCCAAAGAGGTATGCTCTTCTGATCTTTCATATTAAGATGACTGAGAAAGTCTCTGAGTTTTCAGCAGTTGAAAGGTGGGCAGCTGTCAGACTTTAAGATTGCAGGAATACCCCATGTCACAAAGATGCTGTCTAATCTCTTAATGGCTGTTTCTCGAGTAATGGATGACAGTTCTTCTATCAATGGAAAATGGGAGTATTCATCAACGATCACCATCAGGTGACGTCCGCTGTCAAGAGGACCAAAGAAGTCAACAGCAATCCTTTCCATGCATGAGTTGGCAACTTTGACATGTTTAAGGTGTGTTGAGTGGTTTTAAATTACAGGCAGCTGCAGAGATGACAGGTGATAGAGCGAGGTGAAGAAACAATATGTTGTATACCCCTCGTGAAGTCATTTCCTCATAACTGTAACTTTTATTAATTGTGTGGTTTGAAATACTGATCAAGTAGTATAGAATGCACTCACAAATACACATGGGAATATTAATCTGCTTGCATGGAAAACTATGACTAATTTAGTAATGTTGTCATGGTGTTTATTAATGCAAAGCTTTAAATTAATCAAAAGCGGCATAAATATGCTTTCTGTTTATGTATTTCGTGGCAAAGACATGGAGATAAGTAAGTATATCCTGCATATGTGTTGCTTATTTGCTATGTAACAACTAATAGGGAAAACCTTAGTATGGGGAGGTAAACAGAAGGGCTATATTTCAATAGTTAACATTAATTTGTGTTTGTTTCTATGATAGTTCCAATTCTGGCTCGTGAGGCCTACTTAAAAATGGAGGTTTTCGATTACTGTGACAGTGAAAGATACTGCGCACGCGCGGCTAGAGCCGAGATTGAATGTGAGCTGCCTGTGCCTGAGCGAGAGCGGTTCAAGGATGGCTTGCCCTGAAAGTCCAGATGACTGGCAACAAAATGTGAACATCTGAATTTCAGAATGTGGGAAAGGAACCACATATAACAAGTTGAGGATGTGACCAAGCTGGACACTTTTAAAACAATGAACTCTTTAATTTCCGCTGATGCTACAGAAATTGAATATTAGAATGATGAGGTCATCCACCCTCAAATTGTCCAATCAGGACTTGAGTTTGTACTGATAGTTACTTTTGTAGCTAGATAAAGTTAGTAAAATAGGGTATAAAAAGACAAGACTTTTCTTAAGAAAAAACTCTCTTTTCGATTTCCTTCTGAGATTATGTCGGCATGCTGATTTTTCCTGAGATGTAAGATTTTGAATACATTTTCTATTTTCTTTGAATGAGAATTGAGTTTTAGATGAGGATGTTAGTTAGGGAGCTAGGAGAAAATGAACTTTGGGAACTATCTGTTTTTTGCTAATACTTGCGACCTGAAAACTAAATAATAATGTCTATTTCCGAATCTATTAAATAAAGGAATATAACTGTTTGAGAAAAAACTTTACTCTTTTAAGGTTATTTTTGAATAAAGAAATAAATAAAGTGAATTAACTGTCAGACATTCTAAACTTTGCTTTTAAAAAAAATTAGATAAATGGAGAATTAAACTGGTCTTGTATTTTCCTTAGCCTAATTTTTTACTAGCAGATCCATTGACCATAATGGTGGTGTGTCTGAATAAAATGTCTTTTTAATAAAACCATTGTAAATTTCCTTTTAACTGCAGGTGTATATAGTATAAATATTTAGTTTTAGACATTCGACTTTGATTCAGCAGCTCTCCTTTGAATCACACCGATCCATGAAGTAGAATGAAATTGTTTGTGAGTAACTCGTAGTGTTATGGGCCCCACTGATGAGTAATGTATGATTTGGTACTTCAGGGAAAGGTGATATGGATTTAGAAAACATTTCCGGAGTAGCGCCGCACCAGTAATTAGCTTGGTAGCAGAGCATTGGTTGCTATAGAATTAGCTAGGATTATGTATAAAGTGATATATAAGGGTTTTGATGTACAGAATTATGACTAACATCTGTTGAGTTTGTATTACGTTATATGTAGTCCTGAAAAGGCTTACGAGGATTGCGTGAAGCTGGTCACTCTGTCTGCAGGCAGAGGAAGTGTGGCAAGTGAAGTCGCACATCGCATAGTCTGTTTCAAAAGGTAATATCGTCGTATATTACAGTGGTATTGTCGTATATCACAGTGGTGTCGTCGTACATCACAAGTTTAGGGACCTTTACGTGTGAAAGGATAAATGCATAGAAAGGCAGTCTATAAAATCTTAGCCTTCAAGTACAGGGATCATTGTGTATCCTGATTTAAAACTTACTGCTGGGAGAGTAATAGAGCTTAACCCGAGCTTGTGAGAAGGGTAAAGGTAGAGGTAAGCGCTGCTTTATCGGCGAGTGTAAAATTCGGTGGTAGAGAAGAGGTAAGCGCTGTCTACTGGAAATACAGAATACTTGTACGATTGAAAATTCTATCACTTTGTTTAGAGAAACAGACGAATGGAGTTGTTTTGTGTAAGTTACTAACCGATTCAGTTGTATATCTTGTAAATACGGCTTCTCAACAAACCTTGTAAAGGAGGGGTCATTCGAAGCTGCAGAAGCCTGAGCAGAAGCTGACGTCAAATGTGTCGCGCAGGGATTGGTCTTCGTGACCAAGACAGAATAAGGGCTGATTGGTGCATCACGAAAAGCAGCAAAACTATTAGTTAAGCACTAAGGAGACGTATCTTGTTCTAATTGGTACGCTAGTGTAAACCGCGCTGTGCTCGGTTGGGGTTACGGAACAGCAACAGAGGAGTAGTCAATCATTCAAAAGACAGGGAATTATCAGGAAAATTGATTATTATTACGGAGAAGGAAAGGAGAAATCTTCATGGTTGAGGAAATTGAAAAATGTGTTTAAAAAGGACAAGGCGATAGTAACAAGAGAGGGAAAATTACTTCCTCCGCCAAAAACCCCTGCTTCCTATATGTTGTCAAAATATGGTTACCATACATGTGTTTGGCTGGGGAATTGGGCTAGGTATACCAGGAATGATGGTGCGTTAGTTTTCCAGAAGTCGGATCTTTTAACGTGGCAGTTTTGCGAAAGTTGAGAGATAGGATGATGAAACTTGAACTAAGACCTAGACCGACTCAATTTGAAGCTCTAGTTGAATGGGAGGATGAGATGCATGAAATGGAGTGAGAGAGACATCTCAGACCAAGAGGTAGATTGCACAGATTATAGGGAGAGACACATGAGAGTAGAATGCACAGATGGAGAAATGCTGACATGTGTGATGGAATGTATTCAGTTAGATTAGTGGATGAATATGAAGGGTGGAAATGTACAGAGAAGAGGAATAATGTGGAAAACAGGGAAAGAAGGTTATGGTGATAGTGAATCAAAGGATACTGTGCTGGAAGAAATATTAAATAGGAGACCGCCACCATATCAACCGGGTTCTTTATGGACCACACCTAATGCTCCACTAGTAGAAGATAGAATTAATGAAACTCCAAGACAATTTTCAAATTTTAGAGATATACCAGAAAGAGTAGAAATTAGATATAATCCAAATGTCCCAATGACAGAAACAAGACTTACTGGTACTCCTAAGCAAAATAGCGAAAGAAGAAGTGTAAATAGAGTAAACAAGCACTGGCGTTGCCAATAGGTCTCGCAGTAGGAAAGTTTGAGCTATTGGTTGTGTAAATGACAAAGCCCTTTATGTATTCTAAATGATAACAACAGTGAAAGGCATTGTTATTTGTGATTGTAATAGTTCCACCTGTCGTACTGCGCGATCTATTGGCAACGTGAGTGTTGTTCGTGTGTGAGTGGCGTTGTGTGTGTGAGTGGCGTTGCGTGTGTGAGTGGCGTTGCGTGTGTGAGTGGCGTTGCGTGTGTGAGTGGCGTTGCGTGTGTGAGTGGCGTTGCTTGTGTGAGAGGTGTTGCCTGTGTGTGAGGCGTTGGCTGTGTGATTTGTGTTGCCTGTGTGATTTGTGTTGCCTGTGTGAGTGGTGTTGCCTGTGTGAGTGGCGTTGGCTGTGTGAGTGTTGTTGGCAGTGTGAGTGGCGTTGCATGTGTGAGTGGCGTTGCATGTGGCAGTGGCGTTGCATGTGTGCGTAGTTGAGTGGCGTTGCGTAGTTGAGTGGTGTTGCGTTGTTTAGTGGCGTTGCATGTGTGAGTGGTGTTGCATGTGTGAGTGGCGTTGATTGTGTGTGTGTCGTTGCATAGTTGAGTGTCGTTGCGTGGTTGAGTGGCGTTGCGTAGTTGAGTGGCATTGCGTAGTTGAGTGGCGTTGCGTAGTTGAGTGTCTTTTAGTAGATGAGTGGCGTTGCGTAGATGAGGGTGAGGTGTTGAGGGTGAGTAAGGATGAGTGAGAGTGAGGGTGAGTGAGGTGTTGAGGGTGAGTGAGGAGTTGAGGGTGAGTGAGGTGTTGAGGGTGAGTGATGGTGAGGTGTTGAGGGTGAGGTGTTGAGGGTTATTGAGGTGTTGAGGGTGAGTGAGGGTGAGTGCGGGTGAGGAGTTGAGGTGGAGGCGTTGAGGGTGAGTGAGGGTGAGTGTGAGGTATTGTCATTGAGTGTGAGTAAGTGTGAGTGAGGGGGTGTGAGGGTGATGGGGTGTGAGGGTGAGGGTGTGTGAGCGTGAGGGTGTGTGAGTCTGAGTCTGAGTTATTGTCATTGAGTGTGAGTGAGTGTGAGTGAGGGGGTGTGAGGCTGATGGGGCGTGAGCGTGAGGGGGTGTGAGTGTGTGAGTGTGAGGGTTCAGGAATTGAGGGTGAGTGCGTGTGAGGGTGAGTGAGGGTGACTGTGGAGTTGAGGGTGAGTGAGGTGTTGAGGGTGAGTGAGGTGTTGAGGGTGAGTGAGGTGTTGAGGGTGATTGAGGTGTTGAGGGTGAGTGAGAGTGAGTGAGCGTGAGGGTGAGTGAGGGTGAATGTGAGTTTGGGTGAGGTGTTGAGGGTGGGTGAGGGTGAGGGTGAGGCGTTGAGGGTGAGTGAGGATGAGTGAGGGTGAGTGAGGAGTTGAGGGTGAGTGAGGGTGAGTGAGGGTGTGTGAGGGTGAGGGTGAGTGAGGGTGAGTGAGGGTGAGAGTGAGTGAGAGTGAGTGTGAGTGAGGGTGAGTGAGGTGTTGATGGTGAGGTGTTGAGGGTGAGGTGTTGAGGGTGAGTTTTTTTGTGTGAGGTGTTGAGGGTGAGGTGTTGAGGGTGAGTAGTTGAGGGTGAGTGAGGGTGAGTGAGTGAGGGTGAGGTGTTGAGGGTGAGTGAGTGAGGATGAGGATTTGAGTGTGAGTGAGGGTGAGGTTTTGATAGTGAGGAGTTGAGGGTGAGGTGTTGAGGGTGAATGAGTTGAGGGTGAGTGAGGGTGAGTGAGTGTGTGGTGTTGAGGGTGAGTGAGGATGAGTGTGAGTGAGGGTGAGTGAGGAGTTGAGGGTGAGGCATTGAGTGTGAGGCGTTGAGGGTGAGTGAGAGTGAGGATGAGTGAGGGTGAGTGAGTGTCAGTGAGGGTGAGGTGTTGAGGGTGAGTGAGGATGAGTGAGAGTGATGGTGAGTTAGGGGTTGAGGGTGAGTGAGGTGTTGAGGGTGAGTGAGGATTTGAGGGTGAGTGATTGTCAGGGTGAGTGAGGGTGAGGGTGGGTGAGGTGTTGAGGGAGAGGTGTTGAGGGTGAGTGAGGTGTTGAGGGTGAGTGAGGGTGAGTGAGGGTGGGTGTGGTTGGGGTGTTGAGGGAGTGAGTGTGAGTGTGTGAGGGGTGATGTTGAGGGGTGAGGGTGAGGGGGGGAGTGTTAGGGGGTGTGAGGGTGTGAGGATGAGTGATGTTGTTTGCGTCTGAGAGTGTGTGAAGTGTCGTGAGTGTGAGAGTGTTGTGATGAGTGTTAGGGGAGCGTGTTTGTGTGAGGGTAAGTTGTTTGAGGATGAGGGGGTGTGTGTGTGTGAGGGTGATTGAGGGTGTGTGAGGTGTTGTTATTCATAGTGTGTCTGAAGGTGTTTGACGGTGTGTGAGGGTGAGGGTGTGTGAGGGTGATTTTGAGTCATTTGGATTGAGTGGTGGTGTGAGGGTGATGGTGTGTGAGGGTGAGGGGGTGTGAGTTTGTGAGTGTGAGGATGAGTAAGTGTGTGTGAGGTTGAAGTTGTGTGATGGTCTATGAGAGAGATGTTGTGTTAGCGTTATTGAGCGTGTGTGAAGGAGTGTGATAGTTTTGGTGTGTGAGGGTGATGTTATGAGTGTGTGTATTTTAATATTAATTAAGTAATGTTTTTTTTAACAAAAGGTGTCAGATGTTCCCTTTATATTCGTTCTGTCTTATGTGTAAATTTGTATTTTATGTAAGTGTGTATGTTTTGTAATAACTGTGTGTTCTGTTTGTAACGTGTTTGTGGAGTCCCTTTTTTGTTTTTTTTTTCAAAATGGCCGACGTTTTGCGTCACGTCGACGTCGGCTATGTTTAGCGCTCTAGTTTTTTTTGAGTTGTGTGTGTTTTTTGTTTACGTTTTTTTTTAGCCAATCGGAGCGCGACGTTTTTGACGTAGCGTTCCGATTTGCATACGTCAACGGTGGAATTCCCCAGAACTCGAGAATGTTGGTGGGCGGAAGGCGTGTTCTTGTTCCTGTGGTGTTGCTGCGTCGTTTGACAGGTAAGAATGTAATCTTAAGTGTGTTTTAATGTAATGTAATGTAGTATATATACTATGTTTAAGTTAAAGACTTTCGAAATGTTTTTATTGCGATCGTAATATTTGTAATTGTTTGTAATGTAACGTAAAGTATATTTTTTTATTGGCGATATGTAATGTATATGTTTTGTTAAACTGTAATGTAATGTTTTGTTTTGTTGTTTTGGTAATTCGACGTACAAAAGAATTTTTTTGAAATTTGAAGTGCTACATTTGTTGTAATATATTGATGTAAGTTGTGTCTGCATTATGTTTTAGTGTGATGCTGAAGTAGTCGGATAATATGTTATTGACGTACTTGATGTATGAAATGAAAATTTGTGTCTTTGCTGACTTTAGTATTCGTAGCAATGTATGAATTACATGTACAGTGATGTAATGTATTTTTTGTTTGCTTTTTGTGAAAGTATAGTTGTATTTTCGTAAGATGTTTCTTATATTATAAAAAATTAAGTGTGAATAACTGCTATTGTGGTATGCGTATGGCTTTTTGTGTAAGTGTCGACTATTGTTTTTAATCCGTCCCATTTTCCGGATGAATCGTTCTTGTTTATTGCCCTCAGAAAAAGTTGACTGTTTCAGAATAGTTGTATTTTTGAAAAAGAGTTTAATATTAGATGCAATTCTGTGTGAAGAATTGCTATAGTTGTATGCGTACGGTTTTGTAGTGTAAGAGTTGACTATTGTCTTTAATCCGTCCCATTCTCCGGATGAATAGTGCTTGTGTATTGCCCCACGAAAAAGTAGGCTGTTTCACTTTTGTCTTTGTACATCCTCGTCCTCGCTTTCTGGCACATATTTGTATTTGTTTCCTTTGTGTAATATTGTTGTAATATTGTACGAATTAGATTTTTTTTTTGGTCCGAAGCCTGATTACCATCCTTGCATCCTTTTAGGTCAATTTTTTGAATTATTTTTTGTGTCTAACGTATCTGATGCAGTACTCCGTCGCCCCCCTTGTTTTCCGTTGTGAAATTTTTTTATGTGTATGAGAAAGGCCTAACATTCCTAAAATTGCAGAGTGGGTGAATGATGCATATTGTGTGAATGATGGAGATTGGGTGAATGATGCAGAGTGGGTGAATGAAGCAGATTGGATGAATGATGGAGAGTGGGTGAATGATGGAGAGTGGGTGAATGATGGAGAGTGGGTGAATGATGGAGAGTGGATGAATGATGGGGAGTTGGTGAATGATAAAGAGTGGGTGAATGATGCAGACTTTGTGAGTGATGGATAGTGGGTGAATGATGGATAGTGGGTGAATGATGGAGAGGCAGAGTGCTGTAGCGTTTTTGATGGTCAGTGTGGGTAACTGAGGGTGAGTCGTTGAGGGTGAGTGAGTGTGATGTTGAGTGAAGGTGAGGGTGAGGTGTTGAAGGTGATTGAGGGTGAGGGTGAGGTGTTGAGGGTGAGTGAGGATGAGTGATCGTGAGGGTGAGTGAGGGAGGGTCATTGAGGGTGAGGTGTTGAGGGTGAGTGGGGGATGTGTTGAGAGTGACTGAGGGTGAGGTGTTAAGGGTGAGTGAGTGTGAGGTGTTGAGGGTGAGTGAGGATGAGTGAGGGTGAGTGAGGTGTTAAGGATGAGGTGTTGAGGGTGAGTGAGGGTGATGTTGAGTGTAGATGAGGGTGATGTGTTGAGTGTGAGTGAGGGGTAGGGTAAGGTGTTGTGGATGAGTGAGGGTAAGGTGTTGAGGGTGAGTGAAGGTAAGGTGTTGAGTGTGAGTGAGGGTGAGGGGTGAATGAGTTTTTGAGGGTGAGGTGTTGAGGGTGAGTCATGTTGAGGGTGAGTTAGTGTTAAGGGATGATGGTGTGAGGGTGAAGGTGAATGATGGTGGGCGAGTGTGAGTGTGTGAGACTTATTGAGAATGTGTGTGGGTGTGTGAGGATGTGTTATTGTTTGTGAGGGCGGGTGTGTGTGAGGGTGGGGGTGTGTGAGTGTGGGAGCATGTGAGGGTGTGTTTTTGTGGTCATGAAGGTGAGTGTGGGTGAGGGTGGGTGAGGGTGAATGTGGGTGAGGTGTTCAGTGAGAGTGAGCGTGAGTGAAGTTGAGGGTGATAGTGAGTGTAGGTGAGTGTGAAGTGTTGAGGGTGAGTGAGGGTGAGGGTAAGGTGTTGTGGGTGAGTGAGGGTGAGGTGTTGTGGGCGAGTGAGCGTGATGTGTTGAGGGTGATTGAGGTTGAGGGTGATTGCGGGTGAGATGTTGAGGGTGAGTGTGTCTGACTGAGGTTGAGGCCTTGATGTTGAGTGAGCGTGAGTGATGGTGAGGTTGAGTGAGGGTGTGTAATTGTGGTTGAGAGGTTGAGGGTGAAGTTAGTGAGGGTGAGTTGTTGAGGGTGAGGATCTGAGGATGAATGAGGGTGAGGTGTTGAGGGTGAGTGAGGGTGAGGTAGTGAGGTCGCACTCTGCTGTTTATTTTTTCTCAGACTTGGCTTTTGCTTGTTTTTTTTGGACCCGTATGTGACTTATTTTGCTGCTATGCATTTTTTTTTGTTTGTTGATTGTTGTAGTTAAAATTATTATGTATGCACTGTTTCTGTTCTCTTTGTGCTTTTGTTTTTTCTATTTTCTAAATTTCAGTGAATTAGCTGCTACGATCGACAGGTAATGACAATTTTATTTTCACATTCTTAAAGAGTGTATTTGTGATTTCTTATCCTTTTGTTTATGAATTTGCTTATTGTGAAGGTAATGTTATTATTGTTTTAGGTCTTGTTTTGCTCGCATTTACCTTCTGTCTGTCTCCTTTCAGTAGAGTGTGTTTTGGATTTTATCAATGGCTGCTATTTCGGTTTATTTGTTGCCATGGATTGAGTTCCGTTTTGCCGTACGTGTTTTTCGGTCGCACTTGGCTTGTGTTTAGTAATTTTCTTTTCCACGGCATCCCTGAAGTCCATTACTGCAGCACGCAGCAATCGCACATTATTAACATTCGGCACCCCCACAGTACGATTGAGCAATATCAGATCATCACTCTTGCCCACTAGAGCCGTATTTAGCACACCCCCAGTGTCATTTAGATATAGTACTGCAGTACTGTACAGCAGCAAAGCATGCTTGTTTTGCTGTAATTGTGTGTGCAACGTAAAGAAAGTTGGCCTAAAGCGTGGACTTCCGGCTGGTGGTGTGTGTGACTGTTGAAAGCGTGGACTGATGCCTGTTTGTGTGCGTGTATGCATGGTGAATGCATGCACTGATGACTGATGTGTGTGTACGCCTGGTGAAAGTGCCCATTGCTATCTATTTGTGTGTGTTTGCCTGTTAAAAGCGCACATTTTTTGATTGTATGACATTTGCCTGCTGAGTAATGCTGTAGTGGTAATGAGTGGTGCTGTGGTGGTAAATGTTTGTGTGTAGTTGTAGTGTGATAGTGTGTTCTTGTTGAATGATGCTGTTTCGGTGGTGTAGAGTGATGTTGGTGTGTTGCTGAGTGATGTTAGTGTGGTGCTTAGTAATGGTGTTGTTGTGATGTGTTGTTCTGTGCTAGTGATGAGTGGTGCTGTGTTGGTGTTTAATAATTACCAGCACAGCATAACTCAGCACCACAACAGTTGCAATTCTCCCAACAATGGCATCACTGATGTCCACGAATGCAACACGCAGCAATACCACTTTATCATTCAGCACCCCCACAGTACCATTGAGCAACAATACAGCATCACTCTGCACCACCACAGCCCTATTTATCTCACGAACAGTCTCATTCATACATACTACAGCAGTACTGATGACCGTTGTGTATGTAGGCCTGGTGAAAGAGTCCATTGATAGCTGTGTGTGTGTGTGCTTCTTAAAAGCGTCCTTTTTTTATTGTATGACGTTTGTCTGGTGAGTAATGCTGTAGTGGTGATGATTGTTGCTGTTGTGGTAACAGTTTGTGTGTAGTTGTAGTGTAATAGTGTGTTGTTGTTGAATGATGCTGTTGTGGTGGTGCAGAGTGATGTTGGTGTGTTGCTGAGTGATGTTAGTGTGGTGCTTAGTAATGCTGTTGTTGTGATGTGTTGTTCTGTGCTAGTGATGAGTGGTGCAGTGTTGGTGTTTAATAATTACCAGCACAGCATAACTCAGCACCGCAACAGTTGCACTTCTCCCAACAACGCCATCACTGATGTCCACGAATGCAACACGCAGCAATACCACTTTATCTTTCTGCACCCCCACAGTAACATTGAGCAACAACACAGCATCACCCTGCACTACCACATCTGTATTTTGGACACCAACAGTCTCATTGATACATACTACTGCAGTACTGATGACTGTTATGTGTGTATGCCTGGTGAAAGTGCCTATTGATAGCTGTTGTTGTGTGTGTGACTGTTAAAAGCGTTCATGTTTTTATTGTATGACCTTTGTCTGCTGAGTTATGCTGTAGTGGTGATGAGTGGTGCTGTGGTGGTAAGTGTTTGTGTGTCGTTGTAGTGTGATAGTGTGTTGATGGTGAGTGAGGGTGAGGTGTTGAGGGTGAGTGGCTGATGGTGTGAGGGTGACGGTGTGAGGGTGAGGGTGAGTGATTGTTGGCGAGGGTGAGGCTATGAGTCTTATTGAGAACATGAGTGGGTGTGCGAGGATGTGTGAAAGTGTGTGAGTGTGGATGTGTGTGAGGGTGGGGGTGTGTGAGCGTGTGGGCATGTGAGTGTGTGGTAGAGGTCATGAGGTTGAGTGAGGGTGAGTGAGGGTGAGGTGTTGAGGCTGAGGGTGAGGGGCTGAGGGTGAGTGTGGGTGAGGCGTTGAGGCTGAGTGAGGGTGAGGTGTTGAGGGTGATTGAGGATGAGTGAGAGTGAGGGTGAGTGAGGTGTTAAGGGTGAGGTGTTGAGGGTGAGTGAAGTGTTGCTGTGGTGTTAAGTGTTTGTGTGTTGTTGTAGTGTGATAGTGTGTTGAGGGTGAGTGAGTATGAGGCAGAGTGAGGGTGAGGTGTTGAAGTTTAGGTGTTGAGGGTGAGTGAGGGTGAGTGAGGATGAGTGAGGGTGAGGTGTTGAGGGTGAGTGATGTTGAGGAATTGAAGGTGAGTGAAGGTGAGGTGTTGAGGGTGAGTGAGGGTGAGGTGTTGAGGGTGAGTGAGGGTGAGGGGTTGAGGCTGAGGGTGAGGGGCTGAGGGTGAGTGTGGGTGAGGCGTTGAGGGTGAGTGATGGTGAGGTGTTGAGGGTGATTGAGGGTGAGGTGTTGAGGGTGAGTGAGGGTGAGGGGTTGAGGCTGAGGGTGAGGGGCTGAGGGTGAGTGTGGGTGAGGCGTTGAGGGTGAGTGATGGTGAGGTGTTGAGGGTGATTGAGGATTAGTGAGAGTGAGGGTGAGGTGTTTAAGTTTAGGTGTTGAGGGTGAGTGAGAGTGAGTGAGGATGAGTGAGGGTGAGGTGTTGAGGGTGAGTGATGTTGAGGAATTGAAGGTGAGTGAAGGTGAGGGGCTGAGGGTGAGTGAGGTGTTGAGGGTGAGGTGTTGAGGTTGATTGAGGATGAGTGAGAGTGAGGGTGAGTGATGTGTTGAGGGTGAGGTGTTGAGGGTGAGTGAGGGTGAGGTGTTGAGGGTGAGTGAGGGTGAGGGGTTGAGGCTGAGGGTGAGGGGCTGAGGGTGAGTGTGGGTGAGGCGTTGAGGGTGAGTGATGGTGAGGTGTTGAGGGTGAGTGAGGGTGAGGTGTTGAGGGTGAGTGAGGGTGAGGGGTTGAGGCTGAGGGTGAGGGGCTGAGGGTGAGTGTGGGTGAGGCGTTGAGGGTGAGTGATGGTGAGGTGTTGAGGGTGATTGAGGATGAGTGAGAGTGAGGGTGAGTGAGGTGTTAAGGGTGAGGTGTTGAGGGTGAGTGAAGTGTTGCTGTGGTGGTAAGTGTTTTTTGTGTGGCTGTAGTGTGATAGTGTGTTGACGGTGAGTGAGGGTGAGGTGTTGAGGGTGAGGTAGTGAGGGTGAGTGAGGATGAGTGAAGGTGAGGTGTTGAGTGTGCAGTGTGGGTGTATGGCTATTGAAAGCGTGCATTGATAGCTGTTGGTGTGTGTTCTTGGTGAAAGCGTACATGTTCTGTTTGTGTGACGTTTGTCTGCTGAATAATGGTGTTGTTGTTATGAGTGGTGCTGTGTCGTTGTAGAGTGATAGTTTGTTGATGGTGAATGATGCTGTTGTGGTGGTGGAGAGTGATGCTGGTGTGTTGGTGAGTGATGTTAGTGTGGTGCTGATTAAAGCATTTGTGATGATGAGTGGTGCTGCGTTGTTGATGAGTGGTGCTGTGTTGGTGTTAACTTATTACCACCACAGCATGAATCAGGCCTACAACAGTAGCACTTCTGACAACAGCATCACTGAGCACCAGCAATGCAACACGCAGCAACAGCACATTATCACTCTGGCCCCCCACAGTACTATTGAGCAACCACACAGCATTAGTCTTGCATAGTTATTGTCTTTTTAAAAATGTATCAGCAACAGCTATTGTTCTGTATGTAGTATTGGCACATTGAACATTGTTTGAAAAAAATTTACCCACCCAGAACGAAAAAGACCATGCTACAGTATCTGTTCAAAATATTATCTTTATTTTCACTAAACACAAATCAATAATTATTTATTTTACATTGTCAAAAAATTGTAATTGTGAGTGTTTTAACTTAATCACTTAAATCTTCCTCCGACTTTTCTTTAAGAATTTTAGTAATTTTGCCATTGCAAAATATAACCTCACATGTTTGAGGCAAATAATGAAGTAGTGCTTCACCAATGTCATCCACCTCTTCGTCCAACATAAACCATTGTATAAGTGTTTGATTTTGTACATCCATCGATTGAAAAATATCTGTGTTGGTTATTTTTGTTGTTAAGGTGCTCCAATCTCCGTTTGTGCTTTCCACGCCATATATTTCGACGTCAATATTATCTTGTGGTGGTGTTGTTACCTGTTGTAGTAAATAAAAACATAGTTATATTTTTTTCCCCAAAAAGGTTACAGTGTGTCTCAGAGAGAGTGTTGTACAGAGGCAGTTGTACAGAGGCAGTTGTAGAGAGAGGCAGTTGTAGAGGGAGGCAGTTGTAGAGAGAGGCAGTTGTAGAGAGAGGCAGTTGGAGAGAGAGGCTGCTGTAGAGAGGCAGTTTTAGAGAGAGGCAGATGTAGAGAGAGGCTGCTGTAGAGAGAGGCTGCTGTAGAGAGAGGCTGCTGTAGGGAGAGGCTGCTGTAGAGAGAGGCTGCTGTAGAGAGAGGCTTCTGTACAGAGAGGCTGCAGTACAGAGAGGCTGCTGTACAGGGAGTCTGCTGTACAGAGAGGATGCTGTAGAGAGAGGCAGTTGTAGAGAGAGGCAGTTGTAGAGAGAGGCAGTTGTAGAGCGAGGCAGTTGTATAGCGAGGCAGTTGTAGAGCGAGGCAGTTGTAGAGAGAGCGTGTTGTAGAGCGAGCGTGTTGTAGAGAGAGCGTGTTGTAGAGAGAGCGTGTTGTAGAGAGAGCGTGTTGTAGAGAGAGCATGTTGTAGAGAGAGCGTGTTGTAGAGAGAGGGTGTTGTAGAGAGAGGGTGTTGATGAGAGAGGGTGTTGATGAGAGAGGGTGTTGATGAGAGAGGGTGTTGTAGAGAAAGGGTGTTGTAGAGAGAGCGTGTTGTAGAGAGAGGGTGTTGTAGAGAGAGGGTGTTGTAGAGAGAAATTGTTGTAGAGAGAGCGTGTTGTATAGAGAGTGTGTTGTATAGAGAGCGTGTTGATGAAAGAGCGTGTTGATGAGAGAGCTTGTTGTAGAGAGAGCGTGTTGTAGAGAGAGCGTGTTGTAGAGAGAGCGTGTTGTAGAGAGGGTGTTGTAGAGAGAGAGTGTTGATGAGAGAGCGTGTTGTAGAGAGAGCGTGTTGTAGAGAGAGCGTGTTGTAGAGAGAGGGTGTTGTAGAGAGAGGGTGTTGTAGAGAGAGGGTGTTGTAGAGAGAGCGTGTTGTAGAGAGAGCGTGTTGTAGAGAGAGCGTGTTGATGAGAGAGGGTGTTGATGAGAGAGCGTGTTGTAGAGAGAGCGTGTTGTAGAGAGAGCGTGTTGTAGAGAGAGGGTGTTGTAGAGAGAGGGTGTTGTAGAGAGAGGGTGTTGTAGAGAGACGGTGTTGTAGAGAGAGGGTGTTGTAGAGATAGGCTCTTTTTAGAGAGAGGCTGTTTTAGAGAGAGAGTGGAGAGAGTGTTGTAGAGAGAGCGTGAGTGTGTGTCTGTGTGTTGAAGTGATAGAGTAAGGGGAGCGTGAGAGAGCGTGTGTTCCTTACTTTTAATTTGCTGTGCCTTGTCGTGTTCAATATTTTCTGTCCATTAAATTCATGTACTGTGACATGAGTTAACATGACATATTCTCCAATGTTTATTGAGAAATCAGTAGCCTCTCTCCATAATGTGACTTTTATGTCATCAGTGGCATCTTTTAATGTAATTGATTTTATTGCCGTATGTTGTCCATTAATGAGTACAAGTTTACTTTCCTCTTCCTAAAAAGAAATAATAGTGTTCAAAATGTAAAAGCACAGAAGTGAAACATAATAATTTTCCAAGCATTGAAGACATAATTATTAAGGGCTATTGCTCTTTTCCAATGTACGGTGTTGTTCCCAAGTATGTTAAAAAATCTGTAACTCTGATGTCTCAGTTTGGCGCTCTTCTTAAAACACCTATCAACTTTACTTTTAGAAATGCAGTGTATCTTTAGCTCACCTATTTACACATTGTTAATTCTTCTTATTTGGCTGCTGTACAGATCATTTATGATCGATATGACCCCTCAGAAACATACCACCATATGTAATGTGTTACAGAGACCACACACAGAACTGCAGCCACTCTAAATGAAAGAACATGTAAGCATCAAATAGTACACATACACACAAAGACACACACACTGATAAAGGGAAAATAAATATTGTCAATGGCATAGACAACACGACACACACAAACGGACAACTCAAGCAGCGAGACCAACAGTAGAAATCACCACAACTTACTTCTGAAATGGTCCCACACACTGTCATAAGACTTCTCAAAGATGCCCGCTTTATTTCTTTTATTGGCGAAGCAGATGGTGCAGGAGGCTGCAAAATGTTTTCCGCTTCTTGAATTAGTTCTTGAGTTATAGTCATTGCTGGAAATTTTGTTACTTTTGTTTGCTTAGTAATCAGAATTGTGTTGTTTTTAATTATAAAATTGCGTATAAGTAGTCCACAAGTTTTTTGTGTCTGCTGATATAAAGTTTCCTGGTAGCACGTAGCTTTGATTGTTCCAGTTTTGTCTGCCAGAGCCAAATGAAAAAGTACTTTATTTTCTTGTTTTGCGTTTTTGTAATTAGTTTTGCTTGAGCACTTGATCACATTAACTCTTATGGGTTTTTCATATGGCTTGTTGTCATTTGTGGTAATGTTAGCGATTTCTTCAATAGTCAACATCTGAAATAGAAATATAAGTTACAACAAATGTTAAATACAAATCCATAGTGCTTTATGATCACTGTAATAGCATTCTAATATACCATAACTTTGAAGTATGTAATTGGTATATATATGATCTAAGATAGATTGGTAGTCTGTTGTGTAAGTATCTATAAGTTGTGTACATTGCAACTTACTCTCAAAGAACCCAATGAGTTTGTTAGTTTGTGAATTGCTTTGAGAGACATCCACATTGAAATCTCCCATAATGATGAATTTGTGTGCTAGATAAAAATTAGTGATACTGGTAATAATTTCTAAAAGATCTGTAATAAGTTTCTGTGGTGGTTTGTAGACTATAATAATAAGGTAATCTGTGTCCTGAATCTGTAATGTAAAATGTAAAATGTCTATCCCTTGGTGTGTTTCATAAATAGGTAATATCCTAAGCTCTTTCTTGTAGTAGAGTATCATCCCATGGTTAGTGTTGTATGTATGAAATTTATCAAATATCATGTGATCATATTGTTCTACATAAAAATCATTTGCAGTTGAGTTCCTTGTTGTGTTGATCTCAGTTAAGCAAATAATGTCTGCTTGCATTATGTTACTATCAGCTATCATTGATGTGAAATGCTTCTGAAGTGATCGTATATTGTGTGTTACAATATTGAAATGTGTTTTGTATGTATCTAATTGTGGTATTGTGATTTCAAGTTGCATTTCGGTCCTTAATCTTTCCATTTCCTCATTAACTTTTGGGTGTACTATAATTTTAGTATCATCAAAATTCTTCACGTATATGTTCTGTATACATTTAGCTCTGCTTATAGCAACATAATGTAAGTGATGAATTTTGCTATTATTAAAGTGTATATAAAGTGGCTCAATAGTGTCCCCTTGTGTGCGATGTATAGTACGTGCTGATGCTTGTCGTAAAGGAAATTGTTTGCGTATAACAGTAATAAATTTCTTAGTGTATTGAAAATGTCTAGCTATAGCATGTATTGGTGTCCATGACTTTTCTATTTGTGAATGATATAAATGCTTATATTCTTGCCTTGCTTTTTGCCCAACACTAATATTGTCAAATGATACCCAGACTAGAAATGGAGTATTGTTAATAATGTCAACAAATTGGACTATACCAGTTGCGCCATTTGTTAAACCATCATTTACATCCACATTGCAAGTTAAATCATAACGGAGCTGTAAAGCAATGTGTAATGTATGTGCAAGTCCCATAGTTTTTGTTGGATCCTTAGGCAATTGCTTTATTATAGTTTTTTTGACATTTTCTGAAACATCAGAACTCACAGTATCGTTAGCTACTGTTATATACACTGGATAATCCTTGCTATGTTTATCCAAAACAATTCTGTTAATTTCATTAACTTCAACATTTGTAGACATAATGTATGGGATTGTTTCTAAGAGACTCTCATCAGGTGGCATTTCTCTTTGCTTAATTATTAGAATATCTTCTTTAGTATGCTTCCCTTCTCTTAATCTGTTTAGTAGTTCTGCAAATTGTAGATCTTCTTTTTGACGCATAATCTTCGTTAATTCAAAGAGTTTAAAATGTTCTTTCCATAAATTAATACTTAAAGGGCCATACAAATTATTAGAATCCTGAAAAATATATCTGTCACAAACAGGTTTCAATTGGTAGAAGTCACCAATAGCTATAATAGAAACTCCTCCAAATGGTTCATTTGACGACTTTATTTCTTGTAGTCTGTTATGTATAAAATTAAACATTTTTTGACCCACCATCGAAATTTCATCTATAATCAGAACTTTAACATGCATCATTTGCATTTGAAGTGAAGTTCTATTTTCATGACTTAGTGGTTTATAATTAAAACTTTGTGAGACAGGAATTTTGAAAGTACTATGCAATGTTTGGCCTTGAATATTATGTGCTGCTTTGCCTGTTGGAGCAGTAAATAAGACATGTATATTATCTGGATTTTCCCCTGCCTTTGTATTATAGTAGCGTAGTAATGTTTGATGTAGTGCAGTTATTAGAAAGCTTTTACCAACACCAGCCCCTCCAGTGCAGAAAGTATAGCATGGAGTACTTTTTGTTTTTAACAAATTCAAGTGATGGTAAACAAAATTGAGTTGTTGAGCAGTTAAGTTGTGCATTATCTGTTTGTATTTATCATCAGGTAGAATGGAGTTAGTTAAGCTTGTTTCTTCAGTTATTGTTCTAATTCCTAAATCTAATGACAAATCATATAGATGTTGATTTTCTTTATTATTCCCTTCATCACCTACATTTTCTGTTGGTATTAATTGTGGTGATAGAGGAGGGGAGAGAATATTTTCATTCGACTCTTCATTCGTAATATTTGTAACTTCACCGTGATTATGGTTATATATTTTAACTTGTGAATCAACTACCTTTTTTACTATTAGATACCTTTCAAAGTAAGTATCCTTGTTAGCTATAATTTTATGTTCTTCTCTCCATGGATAGTGCAACATTAATAGTTCTCTATAATATTCTTCTGGCTCTTTGTCTTTGTTAAATCTGCGAAAGCGTATAATTTTTCGCCGTTTGCGCTTACTTAAAGCATACTTGCTATTTATATTCTGCATACCTACATCCTCCTCTGTACATTCTATTTCAATTTCTTCCTCATCTGAGCTGTAAAAGTTTCTTTCAGCAAGTAAATCTTCAGAGTCATTAATTTCTCTGGTATATTTTTTTTTGCTGGAGTAATTAAAATTTGAGGCATAATCAGCTAAAGTACACATTTCTAATGTTTTGGGTCTCTTGCAGTACTTAGCAATAATATTTTCACATTGAATGTCAGTCGAATTTTCTGGCAATGAATTAATAGTTTCCATATCGCGCATTAAATAAGTTCTTTTTTCTGGTGGGCTAGTATTAATAAATACAAATGCCCGTGAACTTTTCCGTAATGGTATCTGAAGAATGAGATATGCTGCTTCTTGAGCACTAATTTCTGTGCAATTGAGGAATTTGTTCCCTATGTGTTTAAGTTGTTCTTTGACATTACTATTGTTTTTCACTTCTTTAGCCGCTTGTGCAATAAGTTTGCTAATTCCTCTTTGCGATTTGCTAATATATGAAATAATATAGACTGCACAAGCATAAGCATCTAGTACAAACTGCAAGTCTATGTTTGCTCGCCAAGCTTTTAAAATCGTACTATTGTAGTTATTAATGAAGCATTCATCTGGTGTTCTTTTAAAAAAAATTGTTGGCTTTTCTAAACTAGTTTGTATCGAAGTGATATATTCTTTATTATCCATCTTAATAACACCTAAGAAATCATCAAAAGAAAGTGTGCTAAAAGTAGCATCATTCATAGCTTCATGGATACGTTTTAGATTATCTTTCCATTGCCTATCTGTGCCTTCAAGTGTCAATGGCTCTAATATGAGAGTTTTTGACATAGGATATTTTGGGTATTGATATTTACATGTTCTTTTTTCTTTGCGGCGGCAATTTTTAGTGTGCCCATGCCTTTGTAAATTTATTAAAGGCTGTAAAACAGTGTCATGTGACTTATTACATTGAATATATTGCTCAATAAACTCATTGACATCTTCTAATGGCGACACACCATAGAGGGGTGCATTTTTTACCCATAGTAATGCATGTATATGTGGAGAACCTCTCTGTTGGAATTCTACTCTGTAAAAGTAGTCAACTATTTCCCCAATTGGATTTGTCCCGTTCATCAAAACACAATTAAACAATTTCCTCACTTGATAGTCAAACTGTCTAGCACATGTAATAGGATCTTCTTGTATTAATCGACATTTAGTTTCCCAAGACGTGTTATTGAATTCCTCTTCTGTGCATTCATTTAAGTTTTTAACTCTCAATAATATATTTATTAAATGGTGCCATTTTGTTTCAGCAGCAGATAAAGTCAAGAAAAAAGTTGGTATTCCAAGTTGTCTTATCATAGCAAAAAGATCTCTTTTACAACTTTCCCAATAAGGAGGTGAACTGCGTATAGTTTTCAAAACTTTATACCCTTCATTAAACTGGAACAAATTTTCAATATTATATTTTATATCTTTAGCAGTAATATTCTTACCATCTGTATATTTTTTCCGTATGGAAATATTAATTTTCCCTTGAATTTGCTTAATATGTAATTTTTTAAGTTTAAAGAAAACATTAGTCATACTTTTAGCTACTCTTCTATCATGACTTCTTAATTCCCATTGGCAAATAGTACTATAATGTACCGGTATATGTCTTTCCTTATTGTTTGGCCTTCGTTCTCCACAATAAATTGTAGGGAAAGCCAAAAATTCTGAATCTTTATCCTCATATAAACCTCTTGGTGTATTATATTCAGCTGGAGCTAAACTTAAAACATTTACCCTATTTGAGGTAATTGTTTCATTTGTTAACATAGTATCTAAATTTCCAGCTTCCATGTTCTCAGATGTATCTGAAGAATAGCTTGTGTCGGAATTATCATTTACATTGTTGATTTCTGGAGGTATATACTGCCATTCGGGGTTAATTGTCACACCATATTCATTAAACATGACACTATTGGTTGCTAGCCATGTTGCTGCCTTTTTAACTGTGTTTGGGCGAATATTTTCATAATGCGTGTGCGATCTATACATTAGTTTCCTTTTTAATTTTACTGGGATGGTCATGGCATCATTCATTTGCCTTGGTAAAATTGTAACTGTTGTCATTACATCTGCAGGTACATTAACAACAGCACCTGATAATGATTTTTGAAATCCGCGTGGTAAACTACGAATTTGTAAAAAAGGTATCCTCTGAGAAACTAATCTTTCTTCTAAATCGTATAATTCTAATTCAATTGGTACATTTGGAAATGACATGCCATTTAGGACTGAACATGGTGGTATTTTATCTTTTCTGATGTAAGCATAGCAAGTCATACAAATTAAATTTGTTTTCTTGCTACTAATGTTACACCTTTTAAACATTTCTGTTTCACAAACAGTGCGAGTATTTTTAATTGTTTGTTTATGCCACAACTGGTTGCAAATCGTACAAACATACTCTGGTCCATGCAATATTTCACGATGGAATTTATTAATAATTAAATGGATTTGTTTATTACCTTTGCGTTTTTCTCCCACCGTTAACATTAAATTTGTTGTGTTTTTTTTCAACACCTTTATTTCCAAGATTGTCAATGGGTCCTTGTGCATCACTTCTATTTTTCCTTTTTTTCAGACTATGTTCTGAAAGGCTAAAGTAATCAAAGTTGATTTGACAGTGTTTATTTGTCTCCAGAATAGAAGTACTTGTTTGTAGCAATTGAGTTTCCTTACTAGTATTGCTATTATTCACCTTACTTTGAGTTGCTAAAGCGTCCATAGAAAGTAAACTCGCTTTATTTGCTTTTCTTTTTCGTCCCAGAGGTAAACTTCCAGTTGGTCTGTTTGGTTGAAGTACTTTATTCCCAACATTGTCAATTGTTCCTAGTGCAACAGTAGTATTTTCACTATTTTTTGCACTATGTTCAGAAAGTGTCAAGTTTCCTTTTTTTATTAGAGACTGTTTGTTTGTCCCCATAATAGAAATACTTGTTCCTGCCAAATGATTTTTCTTACTCGTATTTCTAATACTGCAATTACTTACAGTACCTAAAGGCTCGGAAGAAAGCAAACTCCCTTCAAAAATAGAATTGTCAATAACTTGAGTAGTATGTCCAAAGATGTTAGTAACTGGAGTTAAAAGACTATTTTTCTTGTGCACTCGAAGTGCTCTTTGGAATGTTTGCTTCAAAATTTCTTTTACATCTATTGGTGTTAATTCAAATGGTATGCAATCCTGCGGAGAATTTCTAAATTTTTTGGCTAGATTAATTACATATTCCATAAGTGCTTCAAAAGTTGGAAATTCTAGAGTTACACAGGTTCCATTTGAATGTGGCATGCCTTCATTGTCCCTGCTATGTGAATCAAATACATAGTATGTTTGGCTATTTTTAAAAATAGAAATGACATATACACTCATACAAAGTAGTACCCCACAGTACTTCGAAATCCCTAAATGCAATGCACTGTTAATATCTGGATAGTTTTCATCAAAACGTTTAAGGACATTACCATAGAAAGGGTTGCGTAGAGTAAGTGAATAAAACCTATTATTGTGCTCTATATATTTTGGCAAATCATCAGGATGCATAAGTGTTTCATTGTTAAAAGAATGCATTTGTAGATACAAAGCATCTCCAAGGTCCATGATATAATGTAGATCGTTGGAGTTCCATGTATTAACTGGTTTGCATACATTGTGCAAAATAGCAAAAGTACTATTTGGTAAGCATTGCTTCCCTTTAGATGTACTATTAAATCTTGTATTGCCTTGATGGTAACTGGCTTTTAAACATCTATACATGGTTTTTTGTACTCCCTTTACTTTATCCCTCTAAAGTCTATTCACAGAAGTAAGTCAAATTACTTATGTAATAACTATTTATAGTTGTTTCCAACCAAGAATATTATTTACCTTGATTTGTGGGTGATTGTACCTCAATGGATGAATCTGAAATAAGAGTAATATGAATTGTCAGAATATTATTTACATGAAATGACACGTCAAATCCTAAACAAAAACAGGAAATGCAATAGTAGTTTGTAAAGTTAGTATACTTTTGTGTGAGAGTGTGACAGAGGGCATGATAATAGATTGTGTGTGTGTGTGTGTGCCTTCTTTTAGTTTTATGAGCAACTTTGTAGTGTGAAAGTGTGTGATGTGTAGAGTGTATGCTTGTTGCCCTGCATACTGAGTACAGTTTGTGAATTAGAGAAAAAATGAATGTAGTGAGATAAACATTTCTATGTTTTGTATGAAATGAGTGTTGATAGAAAATGCTAAGAAGTAGGGTGAAAAATAATGGAAGCATGAAAGTTAGTGAGCCAGTTAAAGTAATTGGTATTTTTTTTGGTAATGTATTATTATGAACACATCATTCTGACAAAGGAAAGTTGTGAGGGAGTATAGTAAGCGGCAAAGTGTGTGCGCTTGGGCATGCGCGAGAAATGATTAATGTGAAAGTGAAATTGATAACTCAGTTTCCCTATAAAATAGTCACTATGAGCATCCTCCACCCCCCAAAAGTAAAGAGTGACAGTATTTTACGTTGTTAGTCCGAATACTTGAGTCTCATAATGCCAGGTAAAAGTGGGAGTCAACTGTTGTAAGAAAGTAGATGAAAGCATCTGCTATTCAAAATAACAATTAGCACGAGGCTTGTTATAGTTGTAAAATAGCAGGAAAAAAACAGTAATGTTAATGTAATAAACGTTCCTGATAAGTAGCAAAGTGTTGTAAGCTTTGTGTGCCAAAGGATGGAGCAGTGGAGTAGCAAGGAAATGTTGTGCAGGGAGGGGACAATATGTATAATTAGTGTGAGCTACATATGCAGAGGTAGGAGTTGACTTTGATAGACATTCTGTGCATTTATGGGACCTGTGCTGTATTTGAGTAACATATGGTTCGAATTAGTGTCCCCTGTTTGTTACCATAAGGAGGGCTCATCAGAATTGGAAGGGTAGGCTGTGCAGGCATGGCCTTCTTATTTGTACAAAGCATTGGCACTTTAGTATTGAATTAGCAGGTCAAATAGTTCAAGAGATGTGGCAAATGGGTGTGAGATGCCCATACCCGAACAAAATGCCTGAGCATCAGAGTTGGCTCCCGAGTGTGCATGCATTTGACTGTGTGTTGATATGTAGTGTAAATTTTTAGTGATGTGTGGCCAATTTGTGTATGTGTTGTTTTTGTTACTAATTGTTATGCAACTGTGCTTTATAGATGTGGCAAAGTAGTTTGATGTGTGTGTGCCTTAGGAGGACCCAGCGGAATAGGCTCTAGATGTAGTTAAAAAAATTTTTGGAATGAAGGGTGTGCTGTATAATAATAGGTATAGCTGTAGGAATTATAGTCTAAAAAGCCGTGTGTTCAAACGAATTTTTTTAGCTCTAAAAAATCTTAATGTAAATGTTGTGAATTGGTGCAAACTGTATTTTTAATTTAAAAAATGGATGGAATAGTGTAGTATGAAAAATGTGCTGGGCATGTAATGTACCAATGTGCTTTAAATCCCAGTTTCCCATGTTTGTTGTGTAAATTAGCACGACCCAACGTTAGAATGTCCAAATACCAATTGACATGCATGTAATAGATTGCCTAAAAAAATGTGTATTTTGCCAAGAGAGTCTGTGGGCTGGTTGTGCGTGTTGACGTGCGTAAGTAAAAGTCGAAGGTGTGTTTGAAGAACGTGGCGATGAATGAGAGCAAAGCTATGGTGTGCGTGTTTCCGTGTAAGAGAGACTGTGAGTGTGGGAGTGTGTTTGGGATAGAGAATTTGTGTGTTGCTTGTGTTTTAGTGTTTATTTACGCTAGTGAAACACATAAAAATTTTGATAAGTGGATGAGACAGAATGTAAGGCAGGATGGGTGTGTATGCTTGCAAGATGCACGTCTAAATGTTGTGAACGTGTGCGTGTTTACGTGCGTGTATGGAAAAGAGAGAGTCTGTAAGCTGTTTGTGCATGTTACCGGGCATGCGTGTAATAAGATAAGGAAGAGGCACTCACGTGTGCGTGTTGGCGTGCGTTTTTTTTTTTGTGGGTGGGGTGGGATGTTTGGAGAGCGAATTTGTGTGTTTGTTGTGTTTTTGGGCGTATTTACGCAAGTGAAACTCAGAAACATGTGGATGAGTGAATGAGACAAAACGTAAGGCAGGGTGGTTGGGTATGCTTGCAAGATGGACGTGTAAAAGTCGTGAAAGTGTGCGTGTTTCCGTGGATGAATGGAAAAGAGCTCGAGTCTGAGGGCTGTGTGTTCATGTCGTGCGTGTGGACGTGCCTGATTGGGATAGGCTAAGCAAGAGCCACGACCAGAAAGATAATTTTGGTGGACTGTTTGTGCATGTTGCCTTGCGTGCTGAATGGAAGAGAGAGATGATTATGTGTGCCTTGCGTGCTGAATGTAACAGAGAGATGATTATGTGTAATAGTTCCAGCAATTGAAAGACAGGGTTGTATGTTTAAAAGTGGGAAAAAATTGTACGTCAGAATATGAAAGGCAGAAAAGTGGAGATGAATGAATGAGACACAAGGCAGGGGGCGTTTGCTTGGAATAAGAACGTGTAAATGTGTTCAAAGTGTGCGTGTTCCTGTGCCTGAATGCAAAAGAGAAAGACTGTGGTCTGTTTGTGCGTGTTGGCGGTCGTTATTGTGATAGGATAAGAAAGAGCCACGAACAGAGATGTTTTTTCGTGTATGTGTCCCAGCTGGTGAAAACGTAGAAATTGCTTTGATTGTATGCATTCCTGATGGCGGTGTGACTGCACCTTCTGCACGAACGCAAATCGTGCCTCTGAAAGAGTGTGTGCAATGGAGAGGGGAGAGGCATGGTGAGCTGTGCTTGGTGTTTACTGAGAAGGACCCTGTAGGGCGTTGTAGGTGATGTGGACGTGATTGATTGCCATTGAATAAGGAAGAGACACGAACATGGTGCAAATGATGTCAAAATGGCATTTAATATGAACGATTAATTGTAATGAAGTCCGCAAACGTTTTGCTGTGGCCCCCTCCCCACTTTACAGAGGTGAAGATAAAAATGAAAATCAAACGTGTGGTGCATGGATGTGAACGATTCTAGAGTGTTTGTTCTTTTACTGCGTATTTGCGCGAGTAAAAGCCTTAAAGGTGCAAATGAATGAATGAGACAGAAGTGAAGACAGGGGGCGATAAGGTAAGGTAGGGTGGGTATGCTTGCAAGATGCACGTGTAAATGTTGTCAACGTGTAAGTTTTTCCGTGGATGACTGGAAAAGAGATGTAGTGTAAGGGCTGTTATTGCCTGTCGTGCGTGTGGACGTGATTGATTGGCATAGGATAATTAAGAGACACAAACATGGTCCAAATGATTTGAAAATGGCAGTTAATATGAGCCATGAATGTAACTGCTAAACACATTTGTAAGATATTGCGAAGTGGTGTGAGATACGTGTCCTAAATGAGTGAGCAGCGGAGTAGTCCAAAAAGTGTGTGCAATCGTGTGACGCTTATGTGGTATGTCATGTTGATCATAGAGACAGGTAGAGGGAGTGTATAGTGGCCTTTAAAAATACCCTTATTTCACTAAGCGTTTCCGTAAGACAGATAATTCTATGACAACAGTAACATGCAGATGTACTCACCTAAATTATTGTTTGTTGAAGATCACAAGTGGTACAGAATGATTAGCAAACAGTCTGTGTTGTATCTGTAAAAGAAAAATTATAATTTAGTCACATGTATTACGTCCGTCTTTAATGCTCATTAGAGTACGATTGATATTTTTTGGGTGAGGTCAATGAAACAAATGTGTTGGTTAATATTTTTGTGGATCTGGCAATGTAGTTATAGGAACCATAAGAAGGAGGGTAAGATCGAATAAGAAAGTATTCATGAGCTGAAGTGAGCAAAGTAAAGGCGAAAATGAATGGTAAGAGTGTGCTGTTAAAGGGACCTAAAAGAGTGAACGCTGAAAATATATCTGTTTAGAAAGTGGAGAGATACAGGGGAGAATGTGTAGAGGTAGAAAGCTTGAAAATGAGAGGAGAAAGAGATAAGGAAATGTAGAGACGACCAAGTAATTTAAACTTGTAAGGAAAAGTCAAGTGTAGTACGAAAAAAAGTACAAATGCACTTACATTCCAAAGTAGTCGCGTAGTGTCTTTGAATCTGTAGTCTTCGTTGCAAATACAGCGTCGTTCCGTGGGTCACTCTTGTGTTTCTGGAGACGAATAAGGCTATGGCTCACAATGAGCCTTTCGTGATCTTAAATAGGCCGAAGTGGAGAAGTTTCCTGGTAAGGTGTTTGGAAGTGGACAAAGGATGAAAGGTACATCCCCTTCCCTTGGCCCCGGGAGATGTCTCCAGAGATAATGTGTGTAACTCCCAAGTGTGAAAATGTGAATGTGTATGTAGATGTAGGTTCGATTGTGGCGCCAATAGCGACTTTCGTGTCTCCTTGAGGCACCACTTGTTAATGTACGTGTCTTCACGCACGCAGCAAGGAAGAAGCATTCCGAAAAAAAGTAACGTAAATCCGAGGAAATCTTACATTTATCCATATATTTTTAAAACTAAACAAAGTATAAAGCAATGAAGGGTGTAAAAGGTACATGGGTATAAAGATAATGTAAAAATATAGCGGCGTTGTAGTCCTAAATGTGACATTAAGAATTCGTGCTCATTCTTTCACAATAAATGCTAGTGAAGTAAAAGAGCACTTGGCACACTAAGATGTCAAACATATTGTAACTGTGTAATCTATTCATCAGTTGTGTGTGATAGAAAAGGATGTATAGTGTTTGTGTGTATGCATGTGCTAAGCATATACTGAGGGCTAGTGTTCTATGTAGATTGTTAAGAACTGCACAAAAACTTCCCGACTGAGGCCTGTGTGCACTGACAGGGAGGGCTGTTTGGACTGAATGATTGTTGTGTGCACTGTGAGTTATGTCTGTGTGCAGATAGTGTCTGCAGTAGGAACGGATATCGTACTGTATGCAGTGTGTTTGAAGGATGTGTGCATTGTTAGTGAGGCCTGTGTGCAGTGTGAGTGACGCCTGTGTGCAGGTGGATTTAGAGTTGATAAAAGTCTCAGAATGAGTTCTGTGTGCACTGACAGTGAGGTCTGTGTGGACTGATTGATGGTTGTGTGCACTGTACGTTCTGTCTGTGTGCAGATATTGATTGCAGTACGCACTGATAGCGTACTGTATGCAGTGTGTTTGAAGGATGTGTGCATTGTTAGTGAGGGCTGTCTGTAGTGTGAATGACGCTTGTGTGCAATTTTTTTACTGTTGCGTGCACTGAGTGAGTGCTGGGTGCACTGTAAGTTCTGTCTGTGTGCAGTAAGTATGTGCAGTACGCACTGATAGCGTACTGTATGCATTGTGTTAGAAGTCTGTGTAAAGTGTTATAAAGGGCTGTGTGCACTTTGAGTGAGGCCTGTGTGCAGTGTGAGTAAGTGCTGTGAGCAGTGACTGAGAGGTGCTTGCACTGAGTAACGCACTTGCTTACATTTTTCTTTTGATGGTAATGCGTTAGTGATATGTTTAGAATTAGTGTGCCCTGTGTGTTTGCGAAAGGAGTGAGCAGCGTAGTCTGAAAGGTAGTGTCTGCAGGCATGGAATTATTATATGTACAAAGCATAGGCACTTTCGTTTTGTATTTGCAGGTCAAATCCTTCAAGAGATGTGGCAAAGTGGTATGAGCTCCCTGTGCCTAATGAGTGAGTAGCCGAATCGGATGACGATTGTGTAGATGCATGTCACTAATGTGTGTTGAGAAGTAGTGTACATTTAGTGTGTATGTCCAAGTTGTGTATAGTTTGGCAAACATTGTCAATTCCGATGACACAGACTTTTATATATGTGTCGCAGTGTTGTGATCTGTGCGTGCATTAGGAGGGAGCAGCAGAATTGGCTCAATATACTGTATGGATCAAAGGTAGTGACGAAGGGTGTGCTATTTAAGAGCACGTACAGCTGTAGTTAGTATATAGTATTGAAGATGCATGTTCTAAATAATGTGTTTTTCGTCAAATGCGTCACTTATGAAAGTGTTGTGAGTTCTATGTAAAAAGAAAGGATGGAAGAGCGTAGTAGGAAGGATGGGCTATGGAGTCATGTGACAAATGTGTTAAAAGTGGCGTGTAATATTGTCTGAAAATTTGCACTTCAAATAATTTTCAAGATGTGGCGAAGTGGTGTGATCTTCCTGTGCAAAGTGAGTGAGCAGCAGGGTTGGTTTTCGAGGGTGTGAATTTATGTGACGAATGTGTGTTGTGAATGAGACTGAGGTTAAGACAAGGTGGGATAAGGTAAGTAAGGGTGGGTATGCTTGCAAGATGCACGTGTAAATGTTGTGAACGTGTGCGTGTTTCCGTGGCTGAATGGGAAAAGACAGAGTCTGAGGGCTGTGTGTTAGTTACTGTGGTGCGTGTGGACGGCCCTGATCCGCACACGTAAAATATCGTGTTATGATGGTCGATTTGTTGTGGGTGAATGCCCTAAGCAGGCTCTTCGGGATGTTGCTATGCATGTTTTGTGTGTAACTTTGGACTATGAAACGTAAGTATAAAACAATAAGACCATTGTACGTGCATGTCATCGAATGTGTAAAAGAACGTGCCGCTTGACACATTGTTTCTAAAGTTGCTTCCCTTGCTTTATGGTTTGTGTGAAAAAAAAGGCGCCTTTCGGTCTCTTTAGTTAACATTTGCATTTCCCCGCGGATGGGCGACAACAGATTACAATCTTTACGACTCTGCTGAAAGCAATTCAGTCTCCTGGGGTGGTTAGGCCACAGACGTTTGACTCTGGCCCCCTCCCCACCTTACAGAGGTGAAAAGAAAGAAGAAAAAAAAAAAGTTGTCGTGCATGAAAGAGAGAGTCTAGCCTGTTTGTTTTAGTGCGTATTTGCGCGAGTAAAAGGACGAAAGGTGCAGATGACTGAATAATGATTAAGTTAAGACAGGGATGGATAAGCTAAGGCAGGGTGGGTATGCTTGCAAGATGCACGTGTAAATGTTGTGAACGTATGCATGTTTCCGTGGATGAAAGGAAAAGAAATAGAGTGTGATGGCTGTGTGTTACTGCCGTGCGTGTGGACGGGCCTGATTGGGATAGAATAAGCAAGAGGCACGAGCAGAAATCTGTTTTTGGTGTACTGTTTGTGCATGTTGCCTTGCGTGCTGAATGCAACAGAGAGATGTTTTTATGTTATTGTTTCATCAATCGAAAGACACGGTGTTATGCTTAAAATGAAAAAAAGTGCACGTCAGAATAAGAAAATCTTAAATGTGTAGATGAATGAATGAATGACACCGAAGGAAGGGGGTGTTTGTTTGCAAGAAGCACGTGTAAATGTGGTCAAGGTGTACGTGTTTCTGTGCGTGAATGCAAAAGAGAAAGTCTGTTATTTTTGTGCATGTTGTCGTTCGTGATTGGGATAGGATAACAAAAACACGAACAGAGATGTATTATTCGTGTATGTGTCCCAGCCATTTAAATATTGTTAAATAATTTGATAGTATGGATTGCTGAGTCCGGTGTCACTGCCCCTGCTGCACGAACGGAAAGCGTGTCTCTGAAAGAGTGTGTGCAAGGGAGAGGGGAGAGGCATGGTGAGCTGTGCTTGGTGTTTACTCAGAAGGAACATGTAGGGCGTTGTAGGTGACAGGCCAAGTCAGCATAAGATATATATTCCAAAGAAATGCGCGTCCAACATTATTTACTGTGAAAATAAAGACAAAGATGTGTCATAAATGTGCTAGACGTAGAGGTATTGTTCGGAAGAGACAGTAGCAGGGGGATTTTGTTTACAAGATGCACGTGTAAATGTCTATGCTACAGATTTTTTTCCTATATGTGTCGGCGTGTTGTGATCTGTGCGTGCATTAGGAGGGAGCTGCCGAATTGGATCAATATACTGTGTAGATAAAATGTAGTGACGAAGGGTGTGCTATTTAAGAACACATACATCTGTAGTTACTATATAGTATTGAAGACGTGTGTCGTTCTTTTGAGTGAGTGCTGGGTGCACTGTAAGTTCTGTCTGTGTGCAGTAAGTGTGTGCAGTAGGCACTGATAGCGTACTGTATGCAGTGTGTTTTCTGAAGTCTGTGTAAAGTGTTAGTGAGGGCTGTGTGCACTTTGAGTGAGGCCTGTGTGCAGTGTGAGTAATTTCTGTGATCAGTGACTGAGAAGTGCTTTCACTGAGTTGAGTAACGCACTTGCTTACAGTTTTATTTTGATTGAAATGCGTTAGTGATATGTTTAGAATGAGTGTGCCCTGTGTGTTTGCAAAAGGAGTGAGCTGCGGATTCTGAAAGGTAGTGTGTGCAGGCATGGAATTATTATATATACAAAGCATAGGCACTTTCGTTCCGTATTTGCAGGTCAAATTCTTCAAGGGATGTGGCAAAGTGGTATGAGCTCCCTGTGCCTAATGAGTGAGTAGCCGAATCGGATCACGATTGTGTAGATGCATGTCACTAATGTGTGTTGAGAAGTAGTGTACATTTAGTGTGATGTATGGCCAAGTTGTGTATAGTTTGGCAAAAATTGTCAATTCCGATGACACAGACTTTTATATATGTGTCGCAGTGTTGTGATCTGTGCGTGCATTAGGAGGGAGCAGCAGAATTGTCTCAATATACTGTGTGGATAAAAGGTAGTGACGAAGGGTGTGCTATTTAAGAGCACGTACAGCTGTAGTTGGTATATAGTATTTAAGATGCATGTTATAAATAATTTGTTTGTCGTCAAATGCCTCACTTATTGAAAGTGTTGTGAGTTGTATGTAAAACGAAAGGATGGAATAGCGTAGTAGGAAGGATGGCCTATGGAGTCATGGGACAAATGTGTCTAAAATGCCGTGTAATATTTCCTGTTCTTTTTCACGCAAAATATTTGCCAAGATGTTGCGAAGTTGTGTGATCTGCATGTGCAAACTGAGTGAGCAGCAGTGTTGTTTTTCGAGGGTGTGCATTTATGTGACGAATGTGTGTTGTGAATGAGACTGAAGTTAAGACAGGGTGGAATAAGGTAAGGAAGGGTGGGTATGCTTGCAAGATGCACGTGTAAATGTTGTGAACGTGAAAGTTTCCACTATGAAACGTAAGTATAAAAAAAAAAATAATAATAAACAACAATAAGACCATTGTACGTGCATGTCATCGACAGTGTAAAAGAACGTGCCGCTTGTTTCTAAAGTTGCTTCCCTTGCTTTATGGTTTGGCGGAAAAAAAGGCGCCTTTCGGTCTCTGTAGTTAACATTTGCATTTCCCCGCGGATGGCCTACAACAGATTACAATCTTTACGACTCTGCTGAAAGCAATTTAGTCTCCTGGGGTGGTTAGGCCCCAGACGTTAGACTCTGGCCCCCTCCCCACCTTACAGAGGGGAAAAGAAAGTCGTGCATGAAAGTGAAAGAGTCTACCCTGTTTGTCTTAGTGCGTATTTGCGAGAGTAAAAGGACGAAAGGGCCAGATGAATGAAAAGACTGAAGTTAAGACAGGGAGGGATAAGCTAAGGAAGGGTGGGTATGCTTGCAAGATGCACGTGTAAATGTTGTGAACGTGTGCATGTTTCCGTGGATGAAAGGAAAAGAGATAGAGTGTGATGGCTGTGGTGTACGTGTTTCTGTGCGTGAATGCAAAAGACAAAGTCTGTTGTCTGTTTGTGCATGTTGTCGTCCGTGATTGGGATAGGATAACAAAGAGACAAGAACAGAGATGTATTATTCGTGTATGTGTCCCAGCCATTTAAATATTGTAAAATAATTTGATAGTATGGATTGCTGAGTCCGGTGTCACTGCACCTGCTGCACGAACGGAAAGCGTGTCTCTGAAAGAGTGTGTGCAAGGGAGAGGGGAGAGGCATGGTGAGTTGTGCTTGGTGTTTACTCAAAAGTAACATGTAGGGCGTTGTAGGTGACAGGCCAAGTCAGCATAAGATATATATTCCAAAGAAATGCGCGTCCAGCATTATTTACTGTGAAAATAAATACAAAGATGTGTCATAAATGTGCTGCAGGTAGAGGTGTGGTTCGGAAGAGACAGTAGCAGTATACTGTGTAGATAAAAGGTAGTGACGAAGGGTATGCTATTTAAGAACGCATGTGGCAGAGATGTAAGAAATAATTTGATAGTATGGATTGCTGAGTCCGGTGTCACTGCACCTGCTGCACGAACGGAAAGCGTGTCTCTGAAAGAGTGTGTGCAAGGGAGAGGGGAGAGGCATGGTGAGTTGTGCTTGGTGTTTACTCAAAAGTAACATGTAGGGCGTTGTAGGTGACAGGCCAAGTCAGCATAAGATATATATTCCAAAGAAATGCGCGTCCAACATTATTTACTGTGAAAATAAATACAAAGATGTGTCATAAATGTGCTGCAGGTAGAGGTGTGGTTCGGAAGAGACAGTAGCAGTATACTGTGTAGATAAAAGGTAGTGACGAAGGGTATGCTATTTAAGAACGCATGTGGCAGAGATGTAAGAAATAATTTGATAGTATGGATTGCTGAGTCCGGTGTCACTGCACCTGCTGCACGAACGGAAAGCGTGTCTCTGAAAGAGTGTGTGCAAGGGAGAGGGGAGAGGCATGGTGAGTTGTGCTTGGTGTTTACTCAGAAGTAACATGTAGGGCGTTGTAGGTGACAGGCCAAGTCAGCATAAGATATATATTCCAAAGAAATGCGCGTCCAACATTATTTACTGTGAAAATAAATACAAAGATGTGTCAGAACTGTGCTGCAGGTAGAGGTGTGGTTCGGAAGAGACAGTAGCAGTATACTGTGTAGATAAAAGGTAGGAAGAGACAGTAGCAATATACTGTGTAGATAAAAGGTAGTGACGAAGGGTATGCTATTTAAGAACGCATGTGGCAGAGATGTAAACAAACTACATGCGCGGCCGCCATTTTTTTTTCCTGGGAGGTGCTGGTGTGGCAGGAGTGCTGATACGGCAAGGCTGTGTTGGCGGGGAGAAAGAGAGGAGGTGCTGATGTGTGAGGGGGAAGTCGCGGAGAGAGAGGGGAGGTGCTGGTGTGGGAGGGGAGAGTTGCTGGTGTGGGAGGAGTGCTGCTCGGGCAAGGCTGTGTTTGCGGAGAGAGAGAGGGGAGGTGCTTGTGTGGGAGGGGAGAGTTGCTGGTGTGGGAGGAGTGCTGCTCGGGCAAGGCTGTGTTTGCGGAGAGAGAGAGGGGAGGTGCTGGTGTGGGAGGGGAGAGTTGCTGGTGTGGGAGGAGTGCTGCTCGGGCAAGGCTGTGTTTGCGGAGAGAGAGAGGGGAGGTGCTGGTGTGGGAGGAGTGCTGCTAGGGGAGGAGAAGCCCTGGACGTGAATGCTCGTGCATGTTTGATCACGTGATTCACATGAACTGCAAGAAAACCGCGGCTGAAAGCCCTTTGGTTTGAAGAGAAAATAGCCGACTTGAATTCTCCCCTTCCCATTCCTGCGGAATGGTAAAGGCGAGACCTAAAAAACGAGTTGAAGAACAATCAAATACTACTGAATATATACGATCTACAAATTAATTGACAGAAAAGATACATGAGCTTACCAAAAACGTAGAAGCAGTAACAGTTCCAGTAACGATAGGACCTGTAATCCCTGTGTTTGAAAACCAAGAGCCAAGTTTGACAATTCCTTTACAACAAAGTTTGCAAAAAGTAAAAGAAAATATGTATCTAGATTTGTCAGAAATTAGGCGAACAAGTAATGTAAATCCGCCTGACTTAACTTTTAATCAGAGTTTACCCTATAAGTGCCAAGCCATGTCTTTCCTGGACTGGAATCAAGCATCCTAGGACCGGTTTCTGGCTATCAGCCGTCTTCAGCCAGCATGGGACTCACGTCTAAGCATACCCATCCCACTCGGGGTGACAAATGCAAAGATAACAGTTGATGGACAGAATGCAGAACAATGTCATACATTCACCCCAGTACAGAGATCTGGGCCTAAATCCATCGTTTTTTTGCACTCCAAACCACCACAGTTCAGACATGGCAATATGCAAATCAGCCTTGACCATGTGCCTCATGGGAACATTCCAGCCCGAACTGCCAAGCAATGTCTTTCCTGGACCAAAATCAAGCATCCTATGACTGGTTTCTAGCTATCATCCGTCTTCAGCCAGGATAGCTTGACTCCAGGAGTGTGTGGAGAGCATGGGACTCATGTCTGAGCATGCCCATCCCACTCATTGTGACAAATGCAAAAATAACAGTTGATGGACAGAATGCAGAACAATGTCATGAATTCACCCCAGTACAGAGATCTGGGCCTAAACCCATCGTTTTTTCGCAATCCTCACCACCCCAGTTCAGACATGGCCATATGCAAATCAGCCTAGACCCTGTGCCTCATGGGAACAGTCCAGCCTGAAAGGCCAAGCCATATCTTTCCTGGACCGGAATCAAGCATCCTAGGACCGATTTCTGGCTATCAGCCATCTTCAGCCAGGATAGCTTGACTCCAGTGGTGTAGAGAGCATGGGACTCACGTCTGAGCATACCCATCCCACTCGGGGTGACAAATGCAAAAATAACAGTTGATGGACAGAATGCAGAACAATGTCATACATTCACCCCAGAACAGAGATCTGGGCCTAAATCCATCGTTTTTTTGCACTCCACACCACCCCAGTTCAGACATGGCCATATGCAAATCAGCCTTGACCCTGTGCCTCATAGGAAGAGTCCAGCCTGAACTGCCAAGCCATGTCTTTCCTGGACTGGAATCAAGCATCCTAGGACCGGTGTCTGGCTATCAGCCGTCTTCAGCAAGGATAGCTTGACTCCAGTAATGTGGAGAGCATGGGACTCATGTCTGAGCATACCCATCCAACTTGTTGTGACAAATGCAAAAATAACAGTTGATGGACAGAATGCAGAACAATGTCATAAATTCACCCCAGGATAGAAATCTGGGCCTAAATCCATCGTTTTTTTGCACTCCACACCACCCCAGTTCAGACATGGCCATATGCAAATCAGCCTTGACCCTGTGCCTCATGGGAACAGTCCAGCCTGAACTGCCAAGCCATGTCTTTCCTGGACCGGAATCAAGCATCCTAGGACCGGTTTCTGGCTATCAGCCGTCTTCAGCCAGGATAGCTTGACTACAGTGGTGTGGTGAGCATGGGACTCACGTCTGAGCATACCCATCCCACTCGGGGTGACAAATGCAAAAATAACAGTTGATGGGCAGAATGCAGAACAATGTCATACATTCACCATAGTACAGAGATCTGGGCATAAATCCATCGCTTTTAGCATTCCACACCACCCCAGTTCAGACATGGCCATATGCAAATCAGCCTTGACCCTGTGCCTCATGGGAACAGTCCAGCCTGAACTGCCAAGCCATGTCTTTCCTGGACCGTAATCAAGCATCCTAGGACCGGTTTCTGGCTATCAGCCGTCTTCAGCCAGGATAGCTTGACTCCAGTGGTGTAGAGAGCATGGGACTCACGTCTGAGCATACCCATCCCACTCGGGGTGACAAATGCAAAAATAACAGTTGATAGACAGAATGCAGAACAATGTCATACATTCACCCCAGTAGAGAGATCTGGGCCTAAATCCATCGGTTTTTTTTGCACTCCACACCACCCCAGTTCAGACATGGCAATATATAAGAACAGATGTAAGCATTTTTTCTCATAACATCATAAATGTACTACTGTTTGTTTTTCAAGTGGCGTGTCACACCTGTGTGGGTAGTAAAGTTTGATTGTGGCCACAAACGACTGTGACCTTTGAGTGGATGTATTTTGAACTTAAGACTAATGCATTTTGTGACTCTCTTCATAATTTAGCCCCTAAAGATCCACTTTGTTACTTGTACTTAACAACTCCCCTCCTTCTTCTTAGAATTCTTAAGAAAGTGTCTTAAAATAGTCATAAAGCTATTATCTGACCAGAACACACATTCATGATATGCCCCCAAGGCCTACATCTCCATAAGATTGCAGTGTTTAATTTGTGCTAGTGGTTTCAGATGATGGACACTAGTACAAATTAGGTATGGCCTTTGAAACATTTTTAGCTCTCGCCAGACTATTATTTTACCAAACAATACTAACAGGATATGCATACGTAGCAAGGTTTTTGGTCAATGGCCTTCATTCATTGGTCTGTTCACATTTTGCTTCTGCCCACCGAAGTATACAGCATGGGAAAATGAGGCAGTCAACTTTACTGATTGGCTCTCTTCACGTTGAGTGACTGCACAAAGCCTGTGCACATTGTTCACTTTCAAAAATGGTTCCTTTGTCTTCAGTGAAAAGTTTTTTTCAAAGTGCACTTTTTATATTTAATCTTTCATAATAACTCTAAATTTCAGATATTTCCTGTGACTGCACTTCAAGTGCCCAGTTAAATGGCAATTTATTTTCATTTACCTATTTAGGTCTCACCTGCTGAAAGAGCAAGCACTGTCCTGACAAGTGGTATGTTTACTATAAGGGGCTTGGAGCCTGCCCATGGCTTACCATTCAATGACTTAATTGCCACTCTTCTTTGTTGCGTCCTAATTTACCAGAGCATTCCAGCTCCACTTCCTCTTCTTTCATGTGGAGCACTGACCAACTACTGATTGATTTAGCTTGATTAGTGTCTCCGCTTCCACTTCTCAGGCTATGATTCAGGTACTGTGTTTTTATTTTGCTTCTTCCCTTCCCACCCCCAACTGTTATCCTTGTTGATTCTTAACCTCCTACCCCTGCTCCATGTTGCTACTCTTCAGTTCTTCCAGTCCAATTCCTGTGCTCCAATTGCTCCTTCTCCTCTGACCTCTGTGCTCCAATTGCATCTCCCCCGTTGCTTTTTCTCATCCCATTGCTTCTTCCCCTCTGACACACCTGCCCCCCATTGTCCATGTGCCCCCGACTGCACCCTCCAGTTGTCTGTGTGGTATTCCGCCCCACCCACCATAACACCACCATAACAAAAAAATGGCAATGGCACACCCAGACCCTTTTTCTTGTCCTGTTCCCAGCCTCCTATCACCCTCCCTCCTGCTGTACATCCTGCCTCTTTCCCGATTCCCACCCTTCCTGGTGGGGGTCTGTCTTGCCCACCCCCTCCCACCAGAAGAAAAAAAATCACTATGATATGACCAGTGCTGGTCATGTCATTGCGTTTCTTTTTTAACTTTACTTTTAGCCATACTTCAGAGCCACACTGCTGGTCAACATGGCTAAAAGACATTTGCAAAGCCAATATCTCTCCCATGGGCGAGAGCTATTGGCTTTGTGAATGCTTGTTAAAGTTGTAGTTATAAAATGACATTGCAGCATGGTAGCTGTCTGCAATTTGAGTCCCTGGATAGGTGGTGAATAATTTCCCTCTCTATAAATTATTCTAAAATGCACGGCACAATTAAAGACCTATTAATTAAAAAAGTATCACTTATAGAACCGCTATCCCAGGGAATGTTCTTTAAAATGTGAAAGTTATTTTGCAAGCATGTAGCAGCCATATTTAGGTGGTGGCATATTTGTTTTTTTTGAGTGAGGTATGCTTTTAATAATAAATCATAAAAAGTAACCTATGCACTAGATTTGCAAGGACAGGACGTATTAGCTTGTGAACGCTTCTTTATGGAACTGGCACTTGTTTTCCATCATTAGACTTTGAACGAGGTTAAGAGAGGCCATAGACAAAAACGGAGAAGGAAGAGGAAGAAAGGATTAAGATTAAAAAAAAACTGCAATAATTAAATAGACCGGAACTGTAGGGTGATGGAACAAAGAGGCATAGGGGCTAATCATAACTACGCAAGCCTTGGTATTTGGCAGCTCAGAAGACTTTGGGTCCAAGTCCTGAGATTTTTAACCACATCGCTGCTTGAGAGAGTCCTCTGCTGTGCTGGACAGCAATAAAAACGGGTGTGGTCATGACGAGCTCAGCTCGTCATGAGCACAGGAGCACTGTACTGCATGACGAGCTGAGCTCGTCATGAGCATGGAAGGGGTTAACAAAATTAAGCACTAGTTGCACTGTTTTAAAGTGTCATGGTGCTCATAGACCTTAATTGTTCGGCCTTGCCTAGTGGTGCAGCGCATGTGCTGCTCGCTTTACAAGCCCTGCAGTATACACTATAGCGGGGGAAGCTCCGCCCACTTTCCGTGCATCTTTTTCATTGTCTTAAATCGTAAATGCTGCATTCGGGTTCGTTTTTGGCTTGTTAGTCCCTCGTCCTGACAGCCCTGTCATCATTTTTGTCCTTTGATGGCTATCAGCCCCTTTACTTTAAAAACTCTTTTGTTCCCCTGCCTCCTCCCGTTCCCTCCAGCAGTCGGTGACTTCTCTGCACCCCCCCCCCCCCACCCTCTCCAACTCCTATTCGTGCCTTCTTGGACGCTCGCACTTTTGTTTACAATGCAATAGGTCTTGCGTATATATGAGTCCAAATAAATTTTATAAATGCTTGTTTTCTCCTTAGATTGACTGTGTGAATTCGCACTCTATTTTGCCTGACCTGTCCAGAACACATGCACAATACAGACAGCTATCTCAAAGCTGTGCCTTTTACCACAGTGCTTTGCCAGGCGGATACAACGTCTTTTATGCAGAAGGAGTTACTTTAATGTTTGCAACACAGGCCAATTCACTGCAGGAAGCAAAGACAGCACTAGCAGTGAAGCAAAGCAGGACAGCGCAGCGGGTTCCACACCCTTCTCTTAACCCGCTGATCACCCGCCTGACTACTTTTCTTTGGTCCGGCTTTTATTTTGCTTTCACTACTTTATTTTAGCGCACTCACGCCTTTCTGTTGTGTACTCAGTATCTAAAGGTTGTTTTTTTTATTTAAATTGACAACACCGCACGCTCAACAATGGCGCCTGCAGCCCGCAGCCCCCTCCCACCCCCAGGCGCCACGCTTTTCCGTGTGCCTCAAGTATCTCTTTCTATTCATTTTTTATAAGTACGACTTGATTACCTTTTTATTTTTATACATGTGTTTACAATTATAGTAAGTCTGAAAACAAATAACCGATTGACAAGTTAGAAGCAATGTAAGGGGTGGTGATTCCCTACCATACCAAGATAGCCGCCACTTGTACTTGAAGCTCCATTTTTCTATTTTCATGCCTTGCCTACCTTACTGCTGATGAACTGCTTCCGCTGCTGGGACCAAGTTTTAAAATCTGCCCGGGCGGTTTACAGAGGCGGACCGGGTTTAGGAGCTGTCCAGGTGGTAGGACCAGAGAGCTCTGATTTGGGAGCATGGTGCGAGCGGCTACGGTGAGGGCAAGGATAGTATGGGCAAGAAGGGAAGCCACACAGCGCCGGTGGATGGCATCGGAGAGTGAGACCATGTGGGGGCATAGGGTTAACACCTAAGGAGTGGGTAGTACAAAAGAAGTATAGGTCATACAGACACTAAAGTCATATAGTACAGGGAGCTTTTTGTGGTGTCCAGTTAAAAGCAATGTGGGTCTTATTGATAGTAGCTTTACTATTTAGGGCTGCATTTGTAACAAAAATAACTTATGTTTTCAGATTACTGCTGTACATTTTAGCTGATTGTTAGAGACGACTTTGCATAACTTTACAGTACTTCTATATCAACATAGGAAGGACAAAGGGATGAGTCAGCCCTGCAGGTTCAAACCTCAGCAGGTTTCTGCACAAGGCGTCCTAATCACTGAGCTGTTTAACAAGTCGTTTAGCGCCACATGCATAATTTCAGAACGCTCACGAACGGCAATTTAAAAGTTAAAAGAAGCATAATTATTCAAAAGTGCAAATAGTAATACTACTGGGTGACTCCTTTAGCCAATCCTGCCTGTCATATATAAGTTGAATATTCTGGAGAGCAATACTTTGGTTTGGGCATTACATTAAATTGAATTTTAATGATAAAGTTCATGAAACTGGAAAAGAACAATTCAAGCAAAATGTCCACCAGCTCAGTAGAAAAAGTGGCAAATGTAAAACTAAGAACAGGAATGTTGGGTAAAGCGCTTAATTAAAGAATATTGGTTCAAAAGGCATCCTTAGACACAGTGATCTTTTTAGCCCCAATAATAGCACCTTAGCTTTAAAAAAGCAAAGCTCCATCCTGCTCTCAGTAAAGAAGAGGACACATGCACAGCTCTGATGTTGAATTGGCTATAAAAAAAAATCTCTTTTTTTTTTTAATTTCAAAAGTTTGTGGGTCACTTGCTAGTCGGGTTTGAGTTGTGTGCATTTACGGGGGTTTGTGTGCTCCCAGGTGTACATCCAGGGCCGCCCACATTTCATTTTTAGCGTTGTGGCAAGGTGAGAATTTCCCAGTGATGTTGTCTGCTCCTCTAAGAAAGGTGACCCAGTTTACCCAGCTCTTGAATGTTGCCTTGGCTGTGTCTTTCCAGTTTACTAATATAGTTTTGACTGCTGCTGTGAGTAGGATATCTACTAAGTCTTTAATCTGGAATGTTCTACTAGCTTTGTCCCTGTCCGTGGCTGCCGTTGAACGGGACGCCACAGTACACCAGACTCTATACCTATATACCTAGAAAATGCACTTCCCTGGCACCTCCATGGCTAACTCCAGCGCCCGCCACCACTCCCTCAGCAAAGGCCACTCTCTCGGCAATAAGTACATCATCAGATGTATTTTTGTTGCTAACCTATGTAAGTCCATCTATTCTCACACAAATAGGATTGTTGCAATGGTGACCGCTAATAGCTTTTAGATTAAGTTTTATAACATAACTGAAACACATTGGCAGTGCCAAAAGCTCTGGCTAAACACAATGTCCCAAAGGCGAGAACGATTGCATTGCAAATGCTTGTTAAACGTGTATTTGATGGTTTGGTTGCTTGTTTGACTTTTCACTTTTATTTTTGGACACATTTCTTTCTCTACTATTTAATTGTTCTATTTTCACGCTGACATGAGTGTTACATTTTCTCCAAAGATGGGGTCTTTTTGACTTGAGCAAACCTGCAGTTATGTCCGACGCTTTCGATGGACCAGCAGGCGGCTGACTGTCAGTAATTGTGTTAAGCACCATAAATCGTTAGTGTTTACCAAAAACAAGAGAACAGACGGGCATGTGCTGCTGTTGGAACGAGGCAATTTGTGCTGTAATCAATTCTCTCCTCTCTCCCCTGGAGGTAAAAACCGACGTGAAAAGTACGCCCGTGACTAAAAGGCAGCGAAATGCCAAACAATAATTGTCACATTGGCAAAATGCGAGCGGGCCAATTGGTCTTTAATTGCATCTGAAAGCCGGCATCCTGATTCATAATGAAGCGGCGTCCTTGCTGCTTCGAGGTGGCGCTTCAAACAGAAAGATGAAAGTACGTTTAAGTCGTGGGCATGTGGGCCAGTGATTGGCCATCCACTTGAACCGGCTCACCATGGCAACCCTGATTTACATCAGCAGCCAAGAGGATATTGCAGCACATCGCCAGCTATAAGAGATTGAGGCGGGATAGCGTCATACCTTTTATGTGCACTCATGATGGTACGTTTGTTTCCTTCATAAAAGGAAGCAAACACTTTTTTTAAAAAAATGCTCTCTGAATTGGACAGTTTTGTGATGGTGCACGAACTACCGCTTTCTGTCTATTTATGAAGCCCAACTGCAAGACTGTGGGTGAAAAGCCCGTCTGCTGAAAATTACATGTACATGCTTGCATTTTATTTAAACCCACCTTCAAAAAATACAATTTCTATACTCTCGCTTCTTCCCATTTGATCAGTTGGTTGGCTGCTGACAGAAAAATTATAACAAAAAATATAGATTTTTTAAAAGCATGTTCATAGGTCAATAATATTAAAATACTATTAAAATATTATGTATCTACTTTAGAGAAGTGAAATATGGCACCTGCATGTACACCGGGGCAACTCGTAATGAAGAGCAAGTGATATCTCAGGCACTGCCTGGGGTTGGCTTAAGTCGTTTCCAAAGGGCCGGACGCAACAGGTATGGTTCCCCCTGTTTGTTTCCTCACCGCAGATGGTGACCTTGAGTGTTCCACAGGGGTCCTCTTTGAGCCCCCTCCTTTTTAACGTCTATGTTACTCCCTTGGTTCAACTGGCGGAGGCCTTGGGGGCCAAAATTATTGCATATGCAGATGATATCCAGCTCTTGTTTACTTGGTGAAAATCAGAGTGTTCCACCTCCTCCGCAAAAATTTGCCTGACAGCAGTTTTTTACTGGCTGGCCTCTGCCCAACTTAAATGCAATGAGAACACATCTGAAATCCTCCTTTATGGAAGCTTCGCCCTCTGTTTAGAGAAACACTTTGGCCGGCTGGTTTTTCTATGCCGGCCTCAACGGGGCAACCCGCCAATAATCTGGTCACCTGGTTTGGGGAGAATCTGCGTGTACTTCACTGTTTACCCTTGGCCGAACAAGTTTATTTCAAAACTCTGGTCATGGCACACTGTGCCTTTCATGCCTCCGGTCCAAACTATTTGCAGAAGCGTTTTATTTTCTATACTCCCACTAGACAACTGCAATCTGCTTCTCAACTCCTGGTTCATGCCCCCCCCCGCTTTCGACTGCAAAGGATAGGTGGCAGTTCCCTTGCCTTGGAGGTGCTCTGGCATGGAATTCGCTGTACATGTACAGTCAGGAGCAGCTATATCAGTTCACACCTGCTCTCTGTGATGACAGAGTTAACCAGCAGCTGTTCTATTTTGTGTGACTGGGTAGCTGCAAGTACACTGATGACGTAGCTGATAAATATGCAGTGCTGGCCAGAGGAAAAGTCTTAATCTCAGTTCATTTGGCAGTTGACATAGATCCAGTGCTATAAGAAGTCAAAGTGGTAACATAGCGTTTCATGCGCTGCTGTATCAAATAGAAGATCAGTAGAGCAACAAAAAGGCTTTGCCCAGCATAGTACCTTTGGATATGTAGGGCCTAATTATGAGTGGCATCTTACCTTCGATTTGACTTGTAACAGTAGTTAGACCTTACATCCTTGGGGTGATCTTCCTCCGAACCTTTTGCTTTCGTCTTCCATTCTTTTGCTGATCATGTTTTTGTTGACCCTAGGACTCTGTGCATTTTTCCAATGCTAACCAATGCTAAGGTGCTTGTGCTCACTTCTTTAAATGTGGTAACATTGGCTTACATCCATTTGGCATATTTAATTTGCTCGTAAGACCCTAGTAAAGTGGTAGAACATGTACCCAGAGCCTGTAAATTAAATGCTACTAGTGGGCTGTTAATTTGGGGGTCTCTAGTTGGCACAGGTAGGTGCTTGTGACAAATAGGGACCCTCTCCTCTAGTCAGGACAAGGGGGTTACACTCCTAAAATAACCCCTGCTCACCCTCTAGGTTGCGTGGCGCGAGCTGTCAAGGCTTACTTCAGAGGCGTTGTAAGTTAAGCAGTTGTGACCACATACAGTAACCCAGTGACAACACTGCAAATGGACACCAAACATGTTTTATATCCAAAATAAGTAGACTTTATATAGAGTTACCACAAGACCATAAATGACAAAAATACACACTATGATGATTACTTTAAGATGGTAGATTTAAGCTTAGTTCAGTTCAGTTCTTAGATGCAACACTCTGCGTCAATGTACCTTAAGTTGCGTTGCGCTTCCACGACAAGCAATGTCGCAGCGATGGGAAATGCAGCAAAGTCAGGTGCAAAGAAATAAAGACGTGAAGATCTTCCAGATGCAGCACGCTTAACGGGGATGCAAGAAGCTCTCGGTTCGATGCATGGACTACAGCGGCGACATCCAAGATGCGACTGCAATAGCTCCAGCGGCGACGCTCTTCTCCCACGATGGGTGAAGCTTCCGCTCGATGCGACAACTACAGCGGCGACATCCAAGATGCGACGGCAGCAGCTTCGACGGCGGCATGCTTCTCGGGGATGCGAGGTGCTCTTGGTCGATGCGGTGCAATGGGACAGTTCCAGCGGTGACACCCTCCTTCGGAGTTGCGACGACAAGCACAGCGATGGCGACTCGCTCCGATCTCGTTGCGAGATTCTTCTCCTGATGTGGTGCAGTGCAACAACTTCAGCTGCGACACCCTCCTTCGGAGTTGTCATAGCAGCAGCAGCGACGGCGACACGCTTCCTCTTCGTTGCGGCACGCTTCTCTCCGATGCGGTGCAGTGCGACAGTGTCCAGTGGCGACACCCTCCTTCGGAGTTGCAAAGGCAGGCACAGCGACGGCGACACGCTTCTTCTCGTTGAGACACGCTTCCAGCTCCTTGCGACATGCAGTTCCTCAGAAGGCCCAAAACAGCAGCAGGCACTTCCACAAGAACTCTGGGGAGCTGAGGGGGTGAAGTATATTGTCCCTGAGACTTCAGCAGGAGGCAAGCTCTTTTCCAAGCCCTTGGAGATCTGTCACAAGTTGAAAGCAAAGTACACAAAGTTCCTTTCTCCTTCCTTTGGCAGTAAGGCAACCACTGCTGGCCAACCCCCCAAGCAGCACTTCAGCTTGGGAATAGTCTTTCCTCAGTTTCTTCAGGTTCCTCTCCTCAGTAAAGGTTTCTTCTTGTAGTCCAAAGTGATCTAATTTCATGGGATCAGGGTCCCAAAAGGTATACCCCAAAATCCTTTGTTCTCTGAGGGGAGAGGGGCCTTGCCCACTCCAAACCGGTTCTGAAGCACTCTGTTTACCAGACTTCTCCTTTCCTTTCACAGTGCAGGAATGCACATCAGACGCCCCACAGGAGGTGGAGCCAGCATTGTGGAAGGCAAGTACAGTCCTGGAGCACTTTGTTTACAGGAATCCTTCTCTTCTTTCAGTGTGCAGCATAGAGACATCAGCCGCTCCCCAGGGGGTGAAGCCAGCATCGTGGAAGGCAGGCACAGCCCTATTCAAAGTTCAGGTGCAACTCCTCCCTCCCATCTAGATGCCGATCTCTCTATTCACCACTGGGACACTCAGCCTGTCTCCTGGAATTCCCCAGCCATGTCACTCACAAAACCAGACATAGGAATACACAAACTAGCAGAGGCAGGTTTGAATGGTTAAACAAGCAAACACCTACTTTCTAAAAGTGGTATTTGCTAACACAGAATATTAAAATAAACTTTACTAAAATATGTATTTTATTATTCTGAGTTCAGGCATACTAAACTCGAATTTCTACCATGTTCTCTGAGACAGTTGAGATTATAAAGTGTAACAGTTCTAACAGCCCATTTTTACCTGAGGAGAACAGGTAGTGTAAAAGGTGGGAAGCAACCAATAAACTAAGATCCTTAAGTATTGCCCGGCGGTGTCGCCTTTTTAACCCACAAAGTATTAATTAATGAAGAGGCAGGCGCTGGAGACTGGAAGGCAGGAAACAAGGGTTTATTCTCTCCGGAGGAGAACACATCAGTTCGGACAGCAAGTATCGTCACGAGGTGCTCTAACCGCATCTCTGAGGCCTGGCCTCTTATACACAGGTTTATTGCTTTATTACGTCAAACACATCTCTGTCATTACTTTGATGTAAGGAAAGACATCCTCGGAATCCCCGCTTCAGGCCTGTTCCCACACACATTTACAGTTGAAGTCCCCACCCCGGTCACAACAGGTGATGATTATCGCACAGCTGGACATTCAGCCGATTCACGGAATGTATGTGGTCGATCGGATCTCATGGGGTGGGGGCTTTGATCAACTCATGGATCCTTTGATGGGGGAAGCTTCCTACTGTACAGGCGGGGGGGGGGGGCAATAATAGTATCCGCAGGGCCAGGTGGCGGCCTGGGAACGAGTAAGACAAACGGGCACAAAGGAAAGGGGGTTTTATCAAAGGATCCGGGACCATGAAAGGAATGGAGGGAGGTGTCGCGCTGGGAACAGGATGGGGTTCCGAGGCAGAGCTGCGCGGAAGAGGGGTTTATGACCTAAGGCATGTGAGAGCGGGGGCTGTCAGCGTGGGGGGGATGCTTTGCGAGGTCAGGAGAGAGAGAGAGACGCGCTGGCTATCAACGGTGGGCAGAGAGGCCATGGTACTCGAAATGGCTGCCGCTTACGCGCACGAATGGGCTCGAAAAGGGGGCAAGATGGCGCCGATAATGTTGATGTTGCAGCCTAAGATTTAACAGTCCTCCCTTTTCAACATATCTAGCCAGCTTGCCTACTCGATATCGATCTTCATTAAATTCCTAACCTCGGCATCATACAATGCTCCCATGCGTTCATTTCCAAAGTCCACAGTCTTAGGGCAAATACAGTTTGTACATAATGAACACAGAGGTGGCAGGCATTGAATTCCTAAGCATAGACCGCATATTACAACTACAGGAATCAGGATAATGGTAAACAGTCTCCAGCCCCAGTTCTTAACAGTACTCCAGAACCATCCACCAAGTGACCATTCTTCCTGCTCCTGGTGGACTTCTGAAGAGAGTCTGTGGAGATGTTCGATGGCTTTGTACACTGAGAGTGAATTGTCCGGTATGTATGTACAGCAGCTGGACCCAATAATTCGGCATGGTCCACCACGGTCCGCAAGAACCACATCTAGGACAAGGCGGTTCTGGAGTGCCACCAAGCGGACCGCTTGAAGCTTGGCGGTGTTGTTAGCAAGGATACCAGCTGTGATGTTCATTGTTGTTTCAACTGCCTGAGTCAGATGTCGGATGGCACGGCTGTTTGCCATCGGGCCCCAGAGCGGAACAAGTCCCTTCATAGCATCGAGGAACTGTGCTCCTGTTGAGTCGGCTTGTTCAATGTCCTTGGCTCGTCTTTGTCTATGATGATTCGCTGGAGCCACATAAGTCGGAGGAAGGATGAAGGAGATGAAACAAGTGCCCCCCCAGCCTTTGGGGAGCCAGGTGTAAGCCTTTGTGCCGCAGACAAAGTACATGTTTGGGGACGACACAAAGGAAGGTGGATCAGTGGAGTCCAAAGTTCTGGTAAAACGGCAAGCACTGCGGCCTACCAGCTGTGTCCCAAGCCCTTCTATGCACATGTGGCCTGTGACGTTGATGACAGATAGAGCCACGGTCAGGGTGGCAGCCGTCCCTTTCCGTAGGTAGGAGAAGGTGGGTCTGGCTGGATTGTTGAACACCTGCATTTCAATTCGCTCTTTAGCAGGGATGTCCATGTGGATAGAGTCGTTGGAGGTCTGCGGACAGAAGTGAGTCTTGGTTTTGTTTCGCCAGACCTCGTGGAAGAAATGCGTTATGGTTTTGTTGGAGGTGGCATTGTCCTTATAGCTTTCTTGCAGGAGGATCAGCCAAGCAAGGCAGGAGCCGTGAATTGAGAAGGGCGAAGGGATGAAAGGTATTGAATGTCCAATGGCGTGGGGTAGCAACCCACAGATCCAACAGTTGGTGGCGTTGGTGGCAAGATTGTGCTGGTGCAGCAACTGTACAAAGGAGTTATTCCAAAACTCCTTTCGCCTCTCTCTGAGTTGAGGAGAGAGCGAAATCAGATAATGTTCCTTCATGGTGGTAGGCTGAGCAGTGGTCAGGAATGTTTCATGAGCAGGTGCATTTTCTTCCACAATCCAGAGTGTGGTCATGAGGAGAAAGCAGAAAAGGATTGGGATGAAAAGTGCAATTGTCTTTGAGCTGTGGAGTCTGTCTGTTTTTGGGTTTCTGTAGTGGGTATTTCCTGTTGCTTCCATCATCTTCTTATCTGGCGCTTCCATCATCTTCAAGGTGCTCGGTAGCGGGCAGAACCACAGACTTCATTTAGCTTCTCTCCAGGTGACCCTTGGTGGTGTTTAGGTCACCGTTCTGAGATTTAACTTAGTCCGTGGTCTACTTAGCCGAAGCTCCCTCCTTTCGGCGCAGGAAATACCCTTCTCTGGATGGCACAGTGGGATCAGAGAATTTTGAAAGTTCAAGTGCTTCGGTGTCAGGATAGCAGGTTAGCGACGGTCGGTCCTTGTTCAGGAGCTCTTCTTGGTTGTCGATGCTTTCTGTTGTGGCCAAAGTCGAGGAGACCCTCTTGCAGTGGTGTGCGTGCAGCCAGTGCCGTTTCCCCTCCACACGAAGAGCCGTCCGGGTGGTGAGCAATACTTGCCAGGGGCCCGTCCACCGGGGTTCCAGACTCTTTGCCCTCTGAAAATTCCGGATCAAAACATATTCCCCCGGTTGGATGTCGTGACCCGGACCCCTGGAAGCATCGGGGATGGTCTGCTGCACCTGCTGATGAATGACAGACAGAGTTTCAGTCAATTTATACAGATAATCAGACATTAGGACGTCTGGGACGTCATGAATGGAAGTTGGTTTTGGTGCAGACCAGACGCTCATGGGTCGGCCGAAAACGACCTCGTAAGGTGTCAAGTGGTGCTTGGTGGGGGTGGAACGCATCAATAGCAATGCCAGGGGGAGATCGTCTGGCCATTTCAGTCCTGTGGTAGCTACTATCTTGGCTAGTTTAAGCTTTAGTGTGGCATTGTGTCGCTCGACAAGCCCAGCAGACTGGGGGTGGAAAACTGCGTGGAACTTCTGCTTGATGCCCAGCCCCTTTATGATGAGCTGGATAACTTCGGCTATGAAGTGGGGGCCATTGTCGCTCCATAAAATTCGACAAAGGCCGTAGCGAGGGAAGAATTCCTTTAATAGTACTTTTGCGGTGGCCATGGCGGTGTTGTCACGGGTTGGGTATGCCTCCACCCACTTGCTAAATGCACACACCACAACAAGTACGTATTTCAGGCCTTGGCATCTGTCTAGCTGAATATAGTCCATCTGCAGGACCTCAAACGGGTGATTTGGGACCCCAAACCCTCCCCGGGGTACTACAGTTCCTTTCCCGGGGTTGTGTTGCAGGCATATCAAGCATTGTTGGACCAGACGTTTGGCGGCGTCTGTGATTTTATCATTGTGCCAAACTCTGGAGACAATTTCAATCATGGGGGCTGATCCTATGTGGGCGGGGGAGTGTGCCATAGTCAGTATGGGAATCAGGTAGGAGTCAGGTAGCAACCATTTGTTTGTTTCCTTTGTCCGCCAGCAGCCTTCGTCGTCTTTTAATCCTACCCGTGTCCATTCAGTCAGTTCGTGTTGTGTGCTAGCCATTTGAATGTCTCTAATAGTGTCCCTAGCGTCAGCCCATTTTTCTGCTTGTGACCTGGTCACGTACATACGTGTTGTCGTCCTATTTTCAGCTGTCGTTCGAGCAGTGATGTCGGCTAGTGCATTTCCCTGTCCAATAATGTCTGTCACTTTCTTGTGTGCCTGGCATTTGATGACCGCAAGCCTTTTGGGGAGAAGGACAGCTTCGATCAAGGCGGAGACTAGATCTCCATGTAAGATGGGTGTGCCGTGTGAGGTCAAGAATCCCCTTTCCCTCCAAAGGAGCCCAAAATGGTGAACCACCCCGAAGGCGTACTGGCTATCGGTGTAAATGTTCGCTGTGGTTCCTGCTGCTAGGATGCAGGCTCGTGTGAGGGCAATCAGTTCCGCTGCCTGGGCAGATCGTTGCGTGATGCGGGCTGTCTCGACTACAGTTCGAGCCGTGGTGACTGCATAGGCAGCTGAAGTGGTGCCATCGGGGAGTTTGATGCAAGAACCGTCCACCCACAGCTCTCCGTCAGGGTCAGGAAAAGCCGTGTCTCTGAGGTCAACCCTACTTCTAGTCTGTTCGTCCGTAAGAGTCACACAGTCATGTACAGGGGGCACATTGGGATCGTTCTCTGGTAAGGGTAACAGAGTTGCCAGGTTCAGTGTGGTGCATCTTTTCAGGGTGATATGGGGTGCAAGCAAAGTCAGCTCGTATCCAGTCAGTCGTGCACTCGTCAGGTGTTGCGTCTTGGTTTGGTTCAGGAGGGTGTCAACTGCATGGGGTACCAGTACTGTGAGGGGATTCGAGAGTACGATCCCCTCACTCTGTCGGATAGAGATAGCAGCGGCAGCTACAGCTCGAAGGCAGGCAGGCAAGGCTCTGGCTACAGGGTCAAGAGTGGCAGAGAAGTAAGCGCACGGTCGTTGCTTTGGGCCAATGGACTGGGTCAGGACAGATAAAGCGCACCCCTCCCTTTCGTGAGTGTAAAGGGAGAAGGGCTTTGTGTAATCAGGGGTACCTAGGACAGGGGCCGAACAGAGGGCATCTCGTAGTTCCGTGAAGGAGGTTCGGCGCTCAGGGGTCCAAGGGAGTGGGAAGGGGACATCTTTAGCTAGCAGAGAAAGCAGCGGTTTCACAATGAGGCTAAAGTTTGGCAACCACTGTCGGCAGAAGGAGGTGAGGCCTAGTAGGGAGCGGACCTGTTTCTGAGTCTTTGGGACAGGGATTTCTAGGATGGTCTGAATCCGATCGGGGGTGAGCTTCCTCCCGTCTTTGGACAGAAGATGGCCTAAGTATGTCACTTGGGGTTGGCAGAATTGCAACTTCTTCTTGGAGACCTTGTGGCCATTTTCCGCAAGGAAGTGTAGGGGTTGAATGGTGGCTGTGACTGCTAGCGGAGTGGTGTCGGCCGCCAAAAGGATATCATCGACGTATTGCACCAACACCACTCCATCGGGTAACTGGACTTGATCCAGTTGTCTCTTGAGGGCCTGACTGTAGATGCTAGGGCTTTCTGTGTAGCCCTGGGGTGCTCGGCAGAACCTATATGAGCGGGCTTTTAGGGTGAAGCCGAAGAGATATCGGCTGTCCGGGTGGATGGGGATGGAAAAGAAGGCATTTTTGAGGTCAATGACAGTGAAGGTGGTGGCAGTAGAAGGAATCAAAGTCAGGATGGTGGTGATATCTGAGACCACAGGGTACTGGGGTACGACCACTTTGTTGATCTCTCGAAGGTCAATGATAAAGCGGTATGCTTTCTCATCTCCCTCTCCTTGTTTCTTGATGATGGGCAAGATAGGGCTGTTGCAAACGTTGCTAACCACTTCCTCTACCACTCCTGCGTCTATCAGTGACTGAATAATCTTTACCAATGCCTTCTCGCCCTCGAGCGATATCCGATATTGTGGAAGTTTTGGGAGTGTTGCGTCTGGTCGGACAGTAATGTGTACTGGGTCAATCATCATGCGCCCTACATCCGAATCTGTCTTGGCCCACAGATACGGAGGCAGGGTGTCAAGCAGGGATGTGTCAGCGTCAGTGATGGAAAACATGCGTCGGGGAGGGCAATGTCTAAGCAGAACGGGGTTGTCGTAAAGGAAAACTTGAACTCCGTCTTGAGAACATCTAATTGTCGCTCGGAAGTGTTTCAATAAGTCAAGTCCCATAATGGCGTCAGGGCTATTGGAGGAAAGTAAGAACGTGGTGTCAGTGGTGTTGTTTTCTAAGTCGAAGAGGATCGGAGCGGACAAAGGGTTAGTGGAGGGCGTTCCATCGAAACCTGTCGATGTTATAAATGAGCCAGACAAGGGTGCCCTTGGAATCAGTCGTTTAGATAACGCACTACTTGTCGCCCCGGTGTCCACCAAAAATGGGGATTTCATGCCCAGGACCTTAGCAGTGACGTAAGGACCTTGCTGGTCAACACAAAGCTCGACTGGATCCCTCCCTTGTCCCGGGCTGTCCTATGCGAAATCGTGGGCGTTCTCGTAATCGGACTGCTGATACTGATTTTGTCGGGGTCGATCAAATGTGTTGGGTCGGCCTGATCTGTCCTGGCTAAGGTCGTTGGTGGGTCCCCGTCTCTGGTCCCTCCCCCTTTGTTTATTCGTCTCGTCTCTAGCTTCTCGGTTTTTGTTCATTTCGTAAAGGACCGGGCACTGGGATTTCCAGTGACCGTATCCTTTACAGAATGCGCATTGGTTTTCATCTAAGTCCCTCCGACCTGCATAGGGCGCAGACGTACGTTCTCTGGAGGGCGTATCTTTAGGAGCTGTCGACTGGTAGTTTACTTTGGGGGGTTCCTTACTTATCGCTACTCCCTGCAGCTGAGCTATCATGACCCTCTCTTTCAACTCTTTCTTCTTTTTCTCTGTTGCTCTATCGTTTTCATTTTTCTGATCTTCATAATATTGGGCCATCTGGAGGATAGCCGCAGGTTTGGAGGCTGCCCAACTACTCTCGCTAGCCTGCAGTTTCTGGGAGACATCTGGTATCAAACCCTTAACGTAATTCTGGACAAACAGATGGTGTCCGGTTGCAGTGGTCAAGTCCTGGCCGCTGTAATCGGAGAACACCGTTTCAAACCGGGAGAAGTAATCCGATACATCCTCCTGAGGTTTCTGGCGACAGGCCGTTACTATCGACCAGTCCACTTTCTTTTCTGGAATCAGGGTTTTTAATTTCTGTACGATTTTGTCTGGGAGGTCTAAAATGGTTTTCAAAGGCTTTTGTCCAGGTTCTCGTTGTTTATCAATGCCATCGAGTTGTGACCAGGTATGTCCAAACAGCTCAAGGTGGTCGACTTTTCGGATTTGCTTCCACACATCAGCCGGTAGACATAACCCGAAGAACAAGTCGATGTCAGCCAGGGTCATAATCGTTGAACCTAGGCCTGTACCTAATTCAGTATAGAAGGCAGTGGGGTTTTTACGTAGGTCAGGCAGAGATTTCCGGAATGTCAGAATCTCTTGCCGGTCCCACGGCTGGTAGACCCAGTTGTACACTACCCTTCCTTTTGCATCTTTGTGGTTTGCATCATCGTTAGTCCCTTCACCTCGTGGAGGAACCCAGTAAGGGGCAGCTTCTCGGATCGGCATCATGGCGTTAGATCGCTCAGTTTGTGGTTCGGTTGCTACGGATGTCGTGGGTTTAGCTCCCGATCCTTGTTCAGTGAGGTGGCGGAAAACCTCAAGCGTTCGCATAAGGAGGTCCGTCACATCACACTCGCCCTCATCCCCGATATCGACCTTCCGATATAGAGTCGTTAGGCTCTCGGGACCTTTGTCTCGATATCGGTCCTCGTATGCATTCAAGGCATGATAACACAGTTGAACAGTAAAATGTCGTCTGTGACTTCCTGTATACGAGTTAAACATATCCGTGATATACTCTTCATCTTCCTTTCTTTCCACCAATGTCCTTGCTATCTTGTCAATCCCTGCTCGCTCATCTTTGCTTAATCTGTTTGTTCTTGCAGAACCAGCCCTTCGGGTCTCAGGGTCGCCTAACGTTGTCGTTTGTGTAGTATCTAATACAAGGAGTTCGGCCGGCACAGAGGCCATGGGGGACGAAACGGTGGCGCTACTCTCGCTTGTGCCTGGGGATGGTGGGTGCCGTGCTAAGGGTTGGGAAGGGGCATATGGAGGGGGCATGTAGATGATTGGAGGACCTAACAACAGATCATCGTTGGCTCGCTGTTTCGAGGGTAATTCAGGGTAGAGCGTGGAGGGTGTTCTAACCGGACACTGGTTTGATGTTTCTATCTCTGGTTTCTGATTGGCTTCCTCTCTTTCCTTGATCTCTTCTTCTAGTTTCTTAGCAGCTAGGTGGGCTGCCTTTCGCAGCTCTTTTCCCAACCTACTCTCATTTCTCTTCTTACGTTGTTCGGTTTCTTTGCGCCACATGCCGAAACTATCAAGCATAGTGGGCGTTGTCTTGTTTTTACCAAGGGCTGTTTCTAGCGCGCTCATTTTATCATCATCGAAGGATCCTATCAGTGGCCACTGACTCTGGGGGTCCTTCCTCGTATATTTATGCCATAGTTTGCTGTATGCTATAGCGACTAATCCATGCTTCATGAACATGTCCTTATTAGGGGTGCCTTCCAGTGGAGCCGGATGGTTCATCTCTAATAAGCGGTCCGGGCTAAACAGGCTACCAATCAGTGGGGAGAAGATAGGCATGACAGATTTCAGCGGGGGACAAAGGTCCGCACTACCTATCCTTCACTATCCGCAAAGACTAGACAGAATATTGTTATTCTACGTTGTTTGCAAACAGCGAATATCTCAACAGCAAAATCTTATTCTAACAATAAAAACAGGGAGCTACCCTTACAATCAATCAATCAGTCAATCAGTCAATCAATCAGTGGGGAGAAAAGATAGGCACGACAGATTACATCGGGGACAAAAGTCCGGGTTACCCACCCCTTCACCGTCCACAAAGGAAGATAGAGTATTTCTACTCTTCCTCGTTTGTAAGCAGCGAATATCTCAAAGAGCGACAATCGTTTCGCAATTTTGTCGTTTTTACACGACCTTACCCGGACCACATGGGCTGTTTCTCGTCTTCCGCGTCCAGCGCCCGATCGTCCTCCAATCTCCAATATTTCCACGGCACTCCTGATGGTTCCCAGTCAGGACCGTAGATCACTCGAGAGAGGTCGATTCGGAACCAGTGAAGTTCGGATGATCGGCTGCCAGACGAGGGTCTATTGGGCAGGAGCTCTCCCGATCGTTGCAGTCGTTCACTCTGTCGTCAGGACCTCTCCCACTGGATCCACGTGTCGCTGATGGGCCCAACATTGGGCGCCAATTGTAAAAGGTGGGAAGCAACCAATAAACTAAGATCCTTAAGTATTGCCCGGCGGTGTCGCCTCTTTGACCCACAAATTATTAATTAATGAAGAGGCAGGCGCTGGAGACTGGAAGGCAGGAAACAAGGGTTTATTCTCTCCGGAGGAGAACACATCAGTTCGGACAGCAAGTATCGTCACGAGGTGCTCTAACCGCATCTCTGAGGCCTGGCCTCTTATACACAGGTTTATTGCTTTATTACGTCAAACACATCTCTGTCATTACTTTGATGTAAGGAAAGACATCCTCGGAATCCCCGCTTCAGGCCTGTTCCCACACACATTTACAGTTGAAGTCCCCACCCCGGTCACAACAGGTGATGATTATCGCACAGCTGGACATTCTGCCGATTCACGGAATGTATGTGGTCGATCGGATCTCATGGGGTGGGGGCTTTGATCAACTCATGGATCCTTTGATGGGGGAAGCTTCCTACTGTACAGGCGGGGGGGGCAATAATAGTATCCGCAGGGCCAGGTGGCGGCCTGAGAACGAGTAAGACAAATGGGCACAAAGGAAAGGGGGTTTTATCAAAGGATCCGGGACCATGAAAGGAATGGAGGGAGGTGTCGCGCTGGGAACAGGATGGGGTTCCGAGGCAGAGCTGCGCGGAAGAGGGGTTTATGACCTAAGGCATGTGAGAGCGGGGGCTGTCAGCGTGCGGGGGATGCTTTGCGAGGTCAGGAGAGAGAGAAAGACGCGCTGGCTATCAACGGTGGGCAGAGAGGCCATGGTACTCGAAATGGCTGCCGCTTACGCGCACGAATGGGCTTGAAAAGGGGGCAAGATGGCGCCGATAATGTTGATGTTGCAGCCTAAGTTTTAACAGTAGCCTTGCAATAGTGAAAAACGCAAATGGCTGTAATTCACTATTAGAACATGCCACGCACATCAATCAGGGCTTGTCCTACTTTATACTTACAATGCACCCTGGCCTTGGGCCTACCATAAGGGTGACTGATATGAAGAAAAGGGAAGGTTTAGGGACTGGGAAGTGGGTGCACTTGCCCAGTCAGCATGACAGTACCAGACTGCATGCAGGCCCTGCAATAACAGACCTTAGACACATTTTACAAGGCTGCTTCTGTGGGTGGCACAACCTGTGCTGCAGGCCCACCAGCAGCATTTGGATTTACACGCCCAGGGCACACTCAGTGCACTAGACTAGGGCCTGACAGTAAACCAAATAGCCAAACATGGAACCACTGATTAGTACATCAATTTACAGTAGGGAGCACTTGCACTGTGGCACTGAATAGCAGTGGCACAGTGCCCAAAGCATACAACACCATCAAAAATACATGTGGCAACAGCAAAAATGGAAGGGAGACCCACGCCAATGGTGCCAGGTCTAACACGTCTCCCCTCCAGCTAAAGAGTGGGGAGAACTACCCTAACTCCTGGGAGGTCTCTTTACTAATGCGGAAAAATCTGGACAGACCATCAGCGTTGGCGTGTTCTGTACCAGGACGGTGTTCCACTGTAAAGTCCATAACCTGTAGGGAGATAACCACCTCAACAGTTTTGGATTCTCACCCCTCATCTGCATCTAACATCTGAGGAGCCTGTGGTCTGTCTGAACCCGTGAGTGACTCCCAAACAGGTACGTTTCTCAGCTTCTTCAGTGCCCAGACCACAGCAAATGCCTCACGTTCAATAGCACTCCACCTCTGTTCCTGTGGAAGTAGCCTTCTACTGATAAAGGCTACAGGTTGATCTAGGCCCTCCTCATTCATCTGTGACAGAACAGCCCCCACACCATGCTCTGAAGCGTCTGTTTGGACGATAAACTCTCTTGAGAAGTTTGGTGCCAGGAGCATGGGTGCCGTGCACATGGCAGCTTTCAGGGCCTCAAAAGCTTTCTGACAGGTGTCAGTCTAGATCATCTTCTTGGGCTGCTTCTTGGAACTCAGCTCTGTCAAGGGGGCAACCATGCTGCCATACCCCGTGACAAACCTCCTGTAATACCCTGTGAGACCTAAGAAGGCTCTCACCTCTTTCTGGGTTTTGGGTGGCTCCCAAGCCAGGATGGTTTCAATCTTGGGTTGTAGGGGCGCCACCTGATCGCTCCCAACTTGGTGTCCCAAGTACACCACTGAACCCTGCCTGATCTGGCACTTACTCGCCTTGATCGCGAGGCCTGCTTTCCGCAGCGCCATCAACACTTCCCAGAGGTGGTACAGATGTTCCTCCCAACTGGCACTGAACACTGCGATGTCATCCAGGTAGGCGGCACTGAACTCATCCAGTCCAACCAACACCTGATTGACCAACCTCTGAAAGGTGGCAGGGGAATTCTTCATCCCAAAGGGCATAACACAGAACTGGAAATGCCCATCTGGTGTGGAAAATGCTGACCTCTCCTTTGCCCCATCAGTCAAGGCGATCTGCCAGTACCCAGATGTTAAACCAAATGTGCCGAGGTACCGTGCAGCCCCTAGCCGATCTATGAGCTCATCAGCTCTGGGGATGGGGTGCGTGTCAGTCTTCATAACTGAATTGAGCTCTCTGTAATCCACACAGAACCAGAGTTCGGGTGTGGCACCCGGCGCTGCAGCCTTTGGGACCAAAACCACTGGGCTGGCCCAAGGACTGCTAGATGACTCAATCACCCCAAGTGCAAGCATCTTTGAGACCTCCTCTTTAATGCAAGCCCTTACCCTGTCAGTTACCCTGTAAGACTTGTGCTTCACTGATAAGCTGTCTCCTGTGTCCACATCATGGACGCACCAATCTGTGACACTAGGAACCAGGGAGAACAGATCAGAAAACTGTCCCAGCAACTGGCGGCAGTCATTCTGTTGCTCAGGGGTCAGGGTGGAAGAGAGGTTAACACCATCCACTGACCCATCTTGCTCTGAGGCTGACAGGAGGTGAGGAAGAGGCTCAGTCTTCTCTTCCATCCTAGCATCTGTTACCAAGAGCATGCCCACTTCAGACCTCTCTAAGTGGGGCTTAAGGCGGTTGACATGTAGGACCCTCAGGGGGTTCCTAGGAGACCGCAAGTCCACCAAGTAGGTAACTGGACTCTTGCGATCCACCACCTCAAATGGTCCGGTCCACTTATTTTAGAGTGCACAGGGCTCCACTGGGGCCATGACCCACACATTCTGGCCTGGTTGAATCTGTATCAGAGTGGCATTCTGGTCATACCAGTACTTCATCTACTCCTGGCTGGCTTCCAGATTCGCCTCAGCGAGTTGCCTAAAATACCTAGTTTGGTTTCTGAAGGCCAGTATGTAGCTATATACATCCTGGGGAGATTTCCTGGGAGATTGCTCCCAGACTTCCTTAACCAAACTCAGAGGTCCTTTGACTGGGTGTCCATAGAGAAAATCAAAGGGGCTGAACCCTAGAGATTTCTGTGGCTCCTCCTGGTATGCAAACAGTAGGCACGGTAAGAGGACATCCCACTTACGCCTCATGGGTCCCTCAAGATCCATTATCATGCCTTCAGGGTCCGGTTGAACCTTTCAACCAGCCCATTTCCTTGGGGGTGGTAAGGAGTGGTGAACTTGTAGGTTACACCACACTCCTACCACAGGGACTTCATATACTTGGAAATGAAGTTGGCACCCCGGTCAGACACTAACTCGTGAGGGAATCCCACTCAGGAGAAAATTCCCATCTGTGCTCGTCCCACCATGGGGGCCGTCACTGTCCTCAGAGGTATGGCTTCTGGGTACCGGGTGGCATGGTCCACCAAGACCAGGATGAACCTGTTGTTCATGGCTGTCGTGGGGTCCAGTAGCCTCACAATGTCAATCCCCACCCGCTCAAAGGGGGTACCGACCACAGGGAACGGCAGGAGAGGAAACTTGTGCTTCCTCCCACTCTTTCTACTTGCCTGGCAAGTCTGACAAGTCCTGCAATGAGTATCAGAACTCTTGTGCATTTGGGGCCAATGAAAGTGGGTGACAAGCCTTTCAAAGGTCTTGTCCTGCCCCAAATGTCCTGCTAACAGCACATCATGAGCCAGCCCCAGTAGGGAGGCTCTGAACTTCTGGGGTACCACCAGCACACGGGCTGACCCAGGTTCAGCAACCTTAGGCTCACTATACAGAAGACCATTCTCCCAGTAAATCAAGTGTGACCCTGACTGATCACCTTGACGCCTGGCTTGCAGCCTGTTGCCACAAGCCCACAAGAGAAGGGCACTCTCTCTATTCCTTACAAAATTCCTCCCTGGAGGGGCCTCCTTCTTGCTGCCAATGGATCAGCTCAGGCAGGACCCCCAGTTCAGCTACATGCTCCCCGGTAGGTTCCAAGGCATCCCCCTCAGGGTCTACCTCCTCCTGGGTCGTGGGAACTTCGGGGGCCGGTTTCCCACGCCCCACCACTTCTCTCTTCGTCAGGGTCCTGGGCCTCCCTCTCAGGCTATAACGAACAGAAAGAGTTGGAGGGTCTGTAGACCAAAGAAGCCGAGCCTATACGGTCCTGTTAAAGAGATCACACTTTTGGATTGCACTCAAACAGACCAAGTGGTCACATGACACAAGTATATAATTGATATCCTATCAGCCCACCCTCTTGGCGGAGCCTCGTCATGTAGGACATCTAACCAGGATGGTGAGTCTGAGCCCTGATGAATTGGCCAGACAACACACAATACTGGTTCATATAATGGAAGTGTCCATGCCACAAAGTGGTGCTGAAAAAGTGCAGTGCAAACAAAAAAAGAGAGTGAAGTGAGTAATGTTAAAATGACGGTCGAGGCAAAAAGAATTTTTTTTTATTGATATTCACCCGGACGTCAGATTAAAAAGAGATGTAGGACAGTGTGAAAAAATCACTGTTTACTTTGCTGTGTTGTGGATTAGGCCAACATGTTTCTGCCAATAGGTGAAAACTACACCGGCATTCTTCAGGGCCACATACATACGATATTGCTACTGCAAAGGTACACTCAAGTAATTTTGTGTGAAGTGAACAAATTAACAAGACAGACCAATTTAGTTGTTCATGGGCTGTCAAAAAACTACTGGAGTGGTCAACTAGACCATCCTACCGTATCCTCACGAACCAGTAGTTGATAGAGGATGCAATCCTGTAAAATAAAAACAAAAAGACAACAACTATTGTTTGTTCTTAAAACATAACGAACTTGTCACGTTGAGAGGACCATTAAGAGGACTCAGCTAGGCTAGTCCATAATAGAACTGCCAATCAAGATAAAGGTTTCATTTTGAGTAAACCACAGTCATTGCTGAACATAATTTTTCAAAAAAGTCAAAAAGACTTACCCAGCAATGTGTGGGAGTCAAGCCTCACCTCACCCGGCAACGGCTCGGAGATTGAGGCCCCGCTCTATGCACAAACAAAATAAATTTAAACATGTCAGTTTAAGTGACTCCCAGGATTCTGAAAAGTATCCTAATTCAATGGTAAGTCACAAGGTCTATGCATGTAAAAAACTGGTTGTATGATTGCCCGAAATGTTCACAGTCCCATGGAGATCAAGGGAAGGTATATCTGCTAGTAAAAACTAGTATCTAGTCACTGACTGGGTTAGTCAACCAAGGGTCAGTACCCCTAGTGACCAAGTGATGTTTGTGTCTAACAGTTGACAACTCAGAAGTAGCATCCAGTCCAGGAATAGAAATAAACTGTATGACTCAAGAATGAATTTATAAGGGTAGTGAGTCTGAGTGAAAAACAGCCCAGTACTAGACTGTATGAGAACAAAAGAAACCCTGGTCTACACCTATAACCATACTCTAATGGTAAAAGAAAGGTGAGAAGCTCAGTTTCAAAGTAGGGCTGGAAGTGTAAATCAGCCTGGAAGGCTCTGCTTCTCAGAGTCAGGGTGCTCAGAGAGGCCCCCCAAATACCTGAAGGAGCGTAACGCGATCTGCCTACTCACCTCTCCGTCGGTACCTCTCGGCTAACACCAAAGCCGAAGGGGAGGCGACGAGGAGAGGTGAGGCTCGCGTTTATATACCCCAGCCAATTGGAAGAGAAGGCAACAGCTGTTGTCAAATCGCTGTAGTCGATGTACGTCAAGTGCAAGTCCTGCGCATGCGCACCAATGCGTCGCTATTCGCCCTGTTTTGGTCCGAAGCACAGGGCATGCGCGAAGGTGTGAAGCGTGACTCCGGGGAAAGGAGATATGCCCATGGCGGCGCATGCACAGGGCATGCGCGAAGAGGTTAGGTATGCCTCAGGTTAGTGCGAATGCGCTAGTAGCGCGTGCATGCCCAATAGTATGTAAACAGAGCAAAGAAAAAGACTAGCGAGAAAACAGTGCTACGCTTCATTTACTCGTGTGATGCCAAATATGTACATCGCCTGGAGACATGTAAAAACGGCGACATGGGGCTGTCTAAAATGCAGAAACACATGCTTGGAATCGTGCATGGTCACGCACTTGTTACAAAAATACACAGTCAAAGGAAAATAAATAACGGGCGCTGTAAGTTGTATAATGCGCCAGGGTCACCGGTATTGCTCAGTTGTGGTGAGGCACTACTGCTGATGTAGGAGCAGTGTGTGAAAGATGTTTACAGGGCACATTTCTACTAGACTGTTAATCAATTAGCAAAACATGGGTGTAAACTACGGTGGATGTGCGCTGACCATTATGGGTCAGAAAAACCTGTACCTACAGGGCTGGCTGAACCCAGAACTACAATTGAATGGATTCAGCAGCGAAGGGACCTCTGCCTGGCCTAGTTCTTATGGCATGTTGGGTTAGTATTAACTGATTACTGACGTGTGCTACACATTCTATGATCACTAGATAGAATCTGCATAATGTGATGTGTGTAGGAAGCTATTAAGCTGAGTTCCATAAAGAGTTAACAGTTCATGAGGGTTATATTTACATGGAGAATCCAGGATGGTCAAATGGACACCCAGGGTATGTTATCATTTAAACCCGACACGTCAGTTTTCAATTTGAAAATCCAACGCTGTTCCTTGATAAAGAGGAACCTTGAGACATCTGTTATGTGCGCTGGAATGAAGGGTTGTTCTAAAACCACCCACCTCAGGTCATCAGCCTTATGCTTCTTGATTAAAAAGTGGTTCGTCAGGCAGGTGGACTGTTTATTACACCGTATCGTACTCTTATGTTCGCTGATATGAAGCTTGACTTTCCTGGTGGTATGTCCAATATATGCTAAACCACACGGGCATGTGATCATGTAGATCAATCTCTCCGAGTTGCAGTTGGTATGTTTAAGCAACTTCCATGGTCTAGAAGTTCCGATGTCAATGGAAAGGGTCTTTTGGGTCTGTGGACAAGACGTACAGCTGCCACAAGGGTAGTGCCCCTGAACCGGAGTGGTATTCCAGAAGGTGTCCAAAGTGGTAGTGGTTTCCTTCATCTGTGTCCGCGGTCTTGTATGAACCAGGCTGTCTCTGATGCTGGACCCTCGTTTAAAACCAAACAGAGGCCTGGGTATTCCACCAGAAGCTGTGTTCAGGATTTTCCAGTGCTTCAAAACTATTTTCTTCACCATATTAGATCGGGTGTTAAAAGCGTGCACCATCGTGATCCTATCGGATGGTGCCTTGCTTTGTTGACGTTCGATTAGTGCCTCTCGATTGTTATTGAAGGCTCTTTTGTGAGCCCGACGTATCAATTGGTCTGGGAAATGCCGCTCCTTCAGGTTCAATGATAATTCTCTCGCATGTTGTTCATACAAGTGATTAGAGGAGCAGTTTCGCCGGACCCTCAGAAATTGGCCCACTGGTAAATTATCACGTAGTGACTGTGGGTGGAAACTTCGGTATGACAAAAGGGAGTTTCGAGCCATGGGTTTCTTGTATAGTCGGCTCTGCAAGCCTCCCTCTCCCGGAAAGATAAGAAGATCCAAGAATGGTAGCCGCTCTTTGCTATACTCCACTGTGAATCGGAGATATTGGTTCCTGGAGTTCAACCACGTGTGAAAGTCAGTAACCTCCACACTGGTGCCCCTCCATATGACAAGGATGTCATCTATATATCTGCGCCACAGCAACACCTGACGGAAGTAAGGGTTGCTGTGGTTCAGGACATGGTCTTGCTCGAATTGATGCATATACAGGTTCGCCAGACAGGGGGCAAAGACACTCCCCATTGATGTCCCGGAGATTTGAAGGTAGAGATCATCCTGATATTGGAAATAATTCTCCATCATCGCTAGTCTGGCACACTCCATGATGAAGGGTATCGGAGTGATGGTATCCGGTGGTTTGGATTCAAGTAAGTGCCTTATGCAGTCCAGAGTCTCTTGCTGAGGAATGCACGTATAAAGAGACTCAACGTCGAAGCTTACCAATAGGTCGGTCTCGACGTTGAACTCAGTCTCAGCAAGTAGTCGGAGGACATCACCAGTGTCCTGCAGGTACGTAGGTGTCTCTTTTACTAGGGGTTTGAGGTAAACATCCACAAAAGTGGATAGCGGCTCGAGTAGAGACCCAATCCCCGAGATGATAGGACGACCCGGAGGTGGCCTCTTCTCCTTATGTATCTTCGGGAGGCAATAGAAGTAAGGGACCACCGGGTGGGTCGTGGTCAAATACCTGGCTTCCTGAGATGTAATCCATCCTTCGCAGGATGCTTCCTCCGTGAGACTTTTGATATCATTGGAGAGTCTCGTGGTCGGATCTTCGGTGAGTTGACGATAGGCATCGGAATTGCTAAGTTGACGTAAGCACTCCCTATGGTAAGTGTCAGTGTCCTGTATGACAATGGCACCGCCCTTATCGGCGGGCTTGATGGTAATGCTGGCATCTTTGGACAAGGTTGCGAGTGCCAGTCTTTCAGTTCTGGTCATGTTGGAAAAGGATTTTTTCTTTGTGCGGTCTGTATTCATGATGTCATGAGTGACTGCCTGCTCAAAAGCAATGACCCTCGCTGGCACTTGGTGATTGAGAGGCGTGAATGTGGATTTCGGTCTCAGACCAGTATTCTGATCCACAAGGTCCACCAAATCGTTGTTCTCATTGGTCAATTTGTAAAAGAAATGTAAACGGACCTTCCTATAAAAGGATTCTAATTCGCATCTCAAGTTGAAGGGATCTCCTTCATTTGTTGGAACAAATCCAAGTCCTTTATTCAGGACCGAAGTCTCGGTGGGTGTAAGTGTCCGACTGCTAAGGTTAACCACTAGGTCACTACTTCCTTCTAGGACTGTTCTCCTCTGTTGTTCGCAAGGTCTGGTGCCCAATTCAGTGACTGTTGGCCTCTTCTTTTTCCACGACTTCTGCCTCGGCCCTGCCATAAAAAAGACTGGTCGTAGTAGAAGTTTGGATTGGGTGGGTAATTAGGCATTTGATGACCCATAGGGGGTCCCATGGGGGGTTGATGATAGCCCCAAGGCGCAGGTGGCCACCAAGGCCCTGGACTTGGGTAGTATTGAGCCCCGCGTCCTCTGTTAGGTCTTCTCTGGGGACCCCTCCCTCTCCCTCTGTTGGATGTACCTCTGTTCGACTCCTCTTGATCACTAGACCCTGATTCTGAGCCTGAGGAAGAGTAGTTGGACCCATATCTCTTACCTCTGGAGTTATACACAGGGGCTACGTAGGAGTCACTAATGTAGGGGTATGTGGTTTCCATTGAAAAGCATGCAAGGTCTTTCTTAAACTTTTCAACTTTAGTCGCAAGGATGTTATCATAATATTCTTTGTTTGTTTTGTTGGTCTCGTCCAAGGTCTTTTTAAATGGTACTGACCTAATCGCTGCATTAATTTGGCCCTCGAGAACTTGGATCTCAACCAACAGGGCATCGGCTGTCTTCTTAGCAGTTTTAATAATCAAGATAAGCCAGTCACGCGTGCAGCGCCACGCAATGAGTGCCCAGTCCCTTAGGAACCCCTTATCTGTTAGGAAGAGACGCAGTGTGTTGGTCACTATTAAGCCAGATGGTGCACACTTGCCATGCAAGTATTCATTCATGATTACACCATGTATGGTGGTGCGGGAATGGTTTTTCTTCATGTTTAATAAAGTCACCCAATCATCCTCTGTTGTAGTGGTAGTAGTAGAGGATGTCGAGGCCAAACTGTCTAGGATACTGGGGTTGTCAGTCAGGAGTGTGTTAAGATCTTCATCATCAAAAGCCAACCCTCCAAAGTCAGCCATGGTAAGTGAACAAAGTGGGGCAAAAACAATCAACCAGTGAGCGAAATCAGACAACATAAAAAGCGTGTTGTCGATAGACAAAAAGGACCCGCAGCGGAAACTGCTCGAAACTGAAAAACAATAGTTTTAGGAGGGTCAAGGGGACTATATTTATAGACCATCCAAACTCAAATACCCCTAAACAAGCTATAACGAACAGAAAGAGTTGGAGGGTCTGTAGACCAAAGAAGCCGAGCCTATACGGTCCTGTTAAAGAGATCACACTTTTGGATTGCACTCAAACAGACCAAGTGGTCACATGACACAAGTATATGATTGATATCCTATCAGCCCACCCTCTTGGCGGAGCCTCGTCATGTAGGACATCTAACCAGGATGGTGAGTCTGAGCCCTGATGAATTGGCCAGACAACACACAATACTGGTTCATATAATGGAAGTGTCCATGCCACAAAGTGGTGCTGAAAAAGTGCAGTGCAAACAAAAAAAGAGAGTGAAGTGAGTAATGTTAAAATGACGGTCGAGGCAAAAAGAATTTTTTTTTATTGATATTCACCCGGACGTCAGATTAAAAAGAGATGTAGGACAGTGTGAAAAAATCACTGTTTACTTTGCTGTGTTGTGGATTAGGCCAACATGTTTCTGCCAATAAGTGAAAACTACACCGGCATTCTTCAGGGCCACATACATACGATATTGCTACTGCAAAGGTACACTCAAGTAATTTTGTGTAAAGTGAACAAATTAACAAGACAGACCAATTTAGTTGTTCATGGGCTGTCAAAAAACTACTGGAGTGGTCAACTAGACCATCCTACCGTATCCTCACGAACCAGTAGTTGATAGAGGATGCAATCCTGTAAAATAAAAACAAAAAGACAACAACTATTGTTTGTTCTTAAAACATAACGAACTTGTCACGTTGAGAGGACCATTAAGCGGACTCAGCTAGGCTAGTCCATAATAGAACTGCCAATCAAGATAAAGGTTTCATTTAGAGTAAACCACAGTCATTGCTGAACATAATTTTTCAAAAAAGTCAAAAAGACTTACCCAGCAATGTGTGGGAGTCAAGCCTCACCTCACCCGGCAACGGCTCGGAGATTGAGGCCCCGCTCTATGCACAAACAAAATAAATTTAAACATGTCAGTTTAAGTGACTCCCAGGATTCTGAAAAGTATCCTAAGTCAATGTTAAGTCACAAGGTCTATGCATGTAAAAAACTGGTTGTATGATTGCCCGAAATGTTCACAGTCCCATGGAGATCAAGGGAAGGTATATCTGCTAGTAAAAACTAGTATCTAGTCACTGACTGGGTTAGTCAAACAAGGGTCAGTACCCCTAGTGACCAAGTGATGTTTGTGTCTAATAGTTGACCACTCAGAAGTAACATCCAGTCCAGGAATAGAAATAAACTGTATGACTCAAGAATGAATTTATAAGGGTAGTGAGTCTGAGTGAAAAACAGCCCAGTACTAGACTGTATGAGAACAAAAGAAACCCTGGTCTACACCTATAACCATACTCTAATGGTAAAAGAAAGGTGAGAAGCTCAGTTTCAAAGTAGGGCTGGAAGTGTAAATCAGCCTGGAAGGCTCTGCTTCTCAGAGTCAGGGTGCTCAGAGAGCCCCCCCAAATACCTGAAGGAGCGTAACGCGATCTGCCTACTCACCTCTCCGTCGGTACCTCTCGGCTAACACCAAAGCCGAAGGGGAGGCGACGAGGAGAGGTGAGGCTCGCGTTTATATACCCCAGCCAATTGGAAGAGAAGGCAACAGCTGTTGTCAAATCGCTGTAGTCGATGTACGTCAAGTGCAAGTCCTGCGCATGCGCACCAATGCATCGCTATTCGCCCTGTTTTGGTCCGAAGCACAGGGCATGCGCGAAGGTGTGAAGCGTGACTCCGGGGAAAGGAGATATGCCCATGGCGGCGCATGCACAGGGCATGCGCGAAGAGGTTAGGTATGCCTCAGGTTAGTGCGAATGCGCTAGTAGCGCGCGCATGCCCAATAGTATGTAAACAGAGCAAAGAAAAAGACTAGCGAGACAACAGTGCTACGCTTCGTTTACTCGTGTGATGCCAAATATGTACATCGCCTGGAGACATGTAAAAACGGCGACATGGGGCTGTCTAAAATGCAGAAACACATGCTTGGAATCGTGCATGGTCACGCACTTGTTACAAAAATACACAGTCAAAGGAAAATAAATAACGGGCGCTGTAAGTTGTATAATGCGCCAGGGTCACCGGTATTGCTCAGTTGTGGTGAGGCACTACTGCTGATGTAGGAGCAGTGTGTGAAAGATGTTTACAGGGCACATTTCTACTAGACTGTTAATCAATTAGCAAAACATGGGTGTAAACTACGGTGGATGTGCGCTGACCATTATGGGTTAGAAAAACCTGTACCTACAGGGCTGGCTGAACCCAGAACTACAATTGAATGGATTCAGCAGCGAAGGGACCTCTGCCTGGCCTAGTTCTTATGGCATGTTGGTTAGTATTAACTGATTACTGACGTGTGCTACACATTCTATGATCACTAGATAGAATCTGCATAATGTGATGTGTGTAGGAAGCTATTAAGCTGAGTTCCATAAAGAGTTAACAGTTCATGAGGGTTATATTTACATGGAGAATCCAGGATGGTCAAATGGACACCCAGGGTATGTTATCATTTAAACCCGACACGTCAGGTTTCAATTTGAAAATCCAACGCTGTTCCTTGATAAAGAGGAACCTTGAGACATCTGTTATGTGCGCTGGAATGAAGGGTTGTTCTAAAACCACCCACCTCAGGTCATCAGCCTTATGCTTCTTGATTAAAAAGTGGTTCGTCAGGCAGGTGGACTGTTTATTACACCGTATCGTACTCTTATGTTCGCTGATACGAAGCTTGACTTTCCTGGTGGTATGTCCAATATATGCTAGACCACACGGGCATGTGATCATGTAGATCAATCTCTCCGAGTTGCAGTTGGTATGTTTAAGCAACTTCCATGGTCTAGAAGTTCCGATGTCAATGGAAAGGGTCTTTTGGGTCTGTGGACAAGACGTACAGCTGCCACAAGGGTAGTGCCCCTGAACCGGAGTGGTATTCCAGAAGGTGTCCAAAGTGGTAGTGGTTTCCTTCATCTGTGTCCGCGGTCTTGTATGAACCAGGCTGTCTCTGATGCTGGACCCTCGTTTAAAAGCAAACAGAGGCCTGGGTATTCCACCAGAAGCTGTGTTCAGGATTTTCCAGTGCTTCAAAACTATTTTCTTCACCATATTAGATCGGGTGTTAAAAGTGTGCACCATCGTGATCCTATCGGATGGTGCCTTGCTTTGTTGACGTTCGATTAGTGCCTCTCGATTGTTATTGAAGGTTTTTTTGTGAGCCCGACTTATCAATTGGTCTGGGTAATGCCGCTCCTTCAGGTTCAATGATAATTCTCTCGCATGTTGTTCATACAAGTGATTAGAGGAGCAGTTTCGCCGGACCCTCAGAAATTGGCCCACTGGTAAATTATCACGTAGTGACTGTGGGTGGAAACTTCGGTATGACAAAAGGGAGTCACCTTTCTTTTACCATTAGAGTATGGTTATAGGTGTAGACCAGGGTTTCTTTTGTTCTCATACAGTCTAGTACTGGGCTGTTTTTCACTCAGACTCACTACCCTTATAAATTCATTCTTGAGTCATACAGTTTATTTCTATTCCTGGACTGGATGTTACTTCTGAGTGGTCAACTATTAGACACAAACATCACTTGGTCACTAGGGGTACTGACCCTTGGTTGACTAACCCAGTCAGTGACTAGATACTAGTTTTTACTAGCAGATATACCTTCCCTTGATCTCCATGGGACTGTGAACATTTCGGGCAATCATACAACCAGTTTTTTACATGCATAGACCTTGTGACTTAACATTGACTTAGGATACTTTTCAGAATCCTGGGAGTCACTTAAACTGACATGTTTAAATTTATTTTGTTTGTGCATAGAGCGGGGCCTCAATCTCCGAGCCGTTGCCGGGTGAGGTGAGGCTTGACTCCCACACATTGCTGGGTAAGTCTTTTTGACTTTTTTGAAAAATTATGTTCAGCAATGACTGTGGTTTACTCTAAATGAAACCTTTATCTTGATTGGCAGTTCTATTATGGACTAGCCTAGCTGAGTCCTCTTAATGGTCCTCTCAACGTGACAAGTTCGTTATGATTTAAGAACAAACAATAGTTGTTGTCTTTTTGTTTTTATTTTACAGGATTGCATCCTCTATCAACTACTGGTTCGTGAGGATACGGTAGGATGGTCTAGTTGACCACTCCAGTAGTTTTTTGACAGCCCATGAACAACTAAATTGGTCTGTCTTGTTAATTTGTTCACTTCACACAAAATTACTTGAGTGTACCTTTGCAGTAGCAATATCGTATGTATGTGGCCCTGAAGAATGCCGGTGTAGTTTTCACCTATTGGCAGAAACATGTTGGCCTAATCCACAACACAGCAAAGTAAACAGTGATTTTTTCACACTGTCCTACATCTCTTTTTAATCTGACGTCCGGGTGAATATCAATAAAAAAAAAATCTTTTTGCCTCAACCGTCATTTTAACATTACTCACTTCACTCTCTTTTTTTGTTTGCACTGCACTTTTTCAGCACCACTTTGTGGCATGGACACTTCCATTATATGAACCAGTATTGTGTGTTGTCTGGCCAATTCATCAGGGCTCAGACTCACCATCCTGGTTAGATGTCCTACATGACGAGGCTCCGCCAAGAGGGTGGGCTGATAGGATATCAATCATATACTTGTGTCATGTGACCACTTGGTCTGTTTGAGTGCAATCCAAAAGTGTGATCTCTTTAACAGGACCGTATAGGCTCGGCTTCTATGGTCTACATACCCTCCAACTCTTTTTGTTCGTTATAGCTTGTTTAGGGGTATTTGAGTTTGGATGGTCTATAAATATAGTCCCCTTGACCCTCCTAAAACTATTGTTTTTCAGTTTCGAGCAGTTTCCGCTGCGGGTCCTTTTTGTCTATCGACAACACGCTTTTTATGTTGTCTGATTTCGCTCACTGGTTGATTGTTTTTGCCCCACTTTGTTCACTTACCATGGCTGACTTTGGAGGGTTGGCTTTTGATGATGAAGATCTTAACACACTCCTGACTGACAACCCCAGTATCCTAGACAGTTTGGCCTCGACATCCTCTACTACTACCACTACAACAGAGGATGATTGGGTGACTTTATTAAACATGAAGAAAAACCATTCCCGCACCACCATACATGGTGTAATCATGAATGAATACTTGCATGGCAAGTGTGCACCATCTGGCTTAATAGTGACCAACACACCGCGTCTCTTCCTAACAGATAAGGGGTTCCTAAGGGACTGGGCACTCATTGCGTGGCGCTGCACGCGTGACTGGCTTATCTTGATTATTAAAACTGCTAAGAAGACAGCCGATGCCCTGTTGGTTGAGATCCAAGTTCTCGAGGGCCAAATTAATGCAGCGATTAGGTCAGTACCATTTAAAAAGACCTTGGACGAGACCAACAAAACAAACAAAGAATATTATGATAACATCCTTGCGACTAAAGTTGAAAAGTTTAAGAAAGACCTTGCACGCTTTTCAATGGAAACCACATACCCCTACATTAGTGACTCCTACGTAGCCCCTGTGTATAACTCCAGAGGTAAGAGATATGGGTCCAACTACTCTTCCTCAGGCTCAGAATCAGGGTCTAGTGATCAAGGGGAGTCGAACAGAGGTACATCCAACAGAGGGAGAGGGAGGGGTCCCCAGAGAAGACCTAACAGAGGACGCGGGGCCAAATACTACCCAAGTCCAGGGCCTTGGTGGCCACCTGCGCCTTGGGGCTATCATCAACCCCCCATGGGACCCCCTATGGGTCATCAAATGCCTAATTACCCACCCAATCCAAACTTCTACTACGACCAGTCTTTTTTATGGCAGGGCCGAGGCAGAAGTCGTGGAAAAAGAAGAGGCCAACAGTCAGTGAATTGGGCACCAGACCTTGCGAACAACAGAGGAGAACAGTCCTAGAAGGAAGTAGTGACCTAGTGGTTAACCTTAGCAGTCGGACACTTACACCCACCGAGACTTCGGTCCTGAATAAAGGACTTGGATTTGTTCCAACAAATGAAGGAGATCCCTTCAACTTGAGATGCGAATTGGAATCCTTTTATAGGAAGGTCCGTTTACATTTCTTTTTCAAATTGACCAATGAGAACAACGATTTGGTGGACCTTGTGGATCAGAATACTGGTCTGAGACCGAAATCCACATTCACGCCTCTCAATCACCAAGTGCCAGCGAGGGTCATTGCTTTTGAGCAGGCAGTCACTCATGACATCATGAATACAGACCGCACAAAGAAAAAATCCTTTTCCAACATGACCAGGACTGAAAGACTGGCACTCGCAACCTTGTCCAAAGATGCCAGCATTACCATCAAGCCCGCCGATAAGGGCGGTGCCATTGTCATACAGGACACTGACACTTACCATAGGGAGTGCTTACGTCAACTTAGCAATTCCGATGCCTATCGTCGACTCACCGAAGATCCGACCACGAGACTCTCCAATGATATCAAAAGTCTCACGGAGGAAGCATCCTGCGAAGGATGGATTACATCTCAGGAAGCCAGGTATTTGACCACGACCCACCCGGTGGTCCCTTACTTCTATTGCCTCCCGAAGATACATAAGGAGAAGAGACCACCTCAGGGTTGTCCTATCATCTCGGGGATTGGGTCTCTACTCGAGCCGCTATCCACTTTTGTGGATGTTTACCTCAAACCCCTAGTAAAAGAGACACCTACGTACCTGCAGGACACTGGTGATGTCCTCCGACTACTTGCTGAGACTGAGTTCAACGTCGAGACCGACCTATTGGTAAGCTTCGACGTTGAGTCTCTTTATACGTGTATTCCTCAGCAAGAGACTCTGGACTGCATAAGGCACTTACTTGAATCCAAACCACCGGATACCATCACTCCGATACCCTTCATCATGGAGTGTGCCAGACTAGCGATGATGGAGAATTATTTCCAATATCAGGATGATCTCTACCTTCAAATCTCCGGGGCATCAATAGGGAGTGTCTTTGCCCCCAGTCTGGCGAACCTGTATATGCATCAATTCGAGCAAGACCATGTCCTGAACCACAGCAACCCTTACTTCCGTCAGGTGTTGCTGTGGCGCAGATATGTAGATGACATCCTTGTCATATGGAGGGGCACCAGTGTGGAGGTTACTGACTTTCACACGTGGTTGAACTCCAGGAACCAATATCTCCGATTCACAGTGGAGTATAGCAAAGAGCGGCTACCATTCTTGGATCTTCTTATCTTTCCGGAAGAGGGAGGCTTGCAGAGCCGACTATACAAGAAACCCATGGCTCGAAACTCCCTTTTGTCATACCGAAGTTTCCACCCACAGTCACTACGTGATAATTTACCAGTGGGCCAATTTCTGAGGGTCTGGCGAAACTGCTCCTCTAATCACTTGTATGAACAACATGCGAGAGAATTATCATTGAACCTGAAGGAGCGGCATTACCCAGACCAATTGATACGTCGGGCTCACAAAAGAGCCTTCAATAACAATCGAGAGGCACTAATCGAACGTCAACAAAGCAAGGCACCATCCGATAGGATCACGATGGTGCACACTTTTAACACCCGATCTAATATGGTGAAGAAAATAGTTTTGAAGCACTGGAAAATCCTGAACACAGCTTCTGGTGGAATACCCAGGCCTCTGTTTGCTTTTAAACGAGGGTCCAGCATCAGAGACAGCCTGGTTCATACAAGACCGCGGACACAGATGAAGGAAACCACTACCACTTTGGACACCTTCTGGAATACCACTCCGGTTCAGGGGCACTACCCTTGTGGCTGCTGTACGTCTTGTCCACAGACCCAAAAGACCCTTTCCATTGACATCGGAACTTCTAGACCATGGAAGTTGCTTAAACATATCAACTGCAACTCGGAGAGATTGATCTACATGATCACATGCCCGTGTGGTCTAGCATATATTGGACATACCACCAGGAAAGTCAAGCTTCGTATCAGCGAACATAAGAGTACGATACGGTGTAATAAACAGTCCACCTGCCTGACAAACCACTTTTTAATCAAGAAGCATAAGGCTGATGACCTGAGGTGGGTGGTTTTAGAACAACCCTTCATTCCAGCACACATAACAGATGTCTCAAGGTTCCTCTTTATCAAGGAACAGCGTTGGATTTTCAAATTGAAAACTGACGTGTCGGGTTTAAATGATAACATACCCTGGGTGTCCATTTGACCATCCTGGATTCTCCATGTAAATATAACCCTCATGAACTGTTAACTCTTTATGGAACTCAGCTTAATAGCTTCCTACACACATCACATTATGCAGATTCTATCTAGTGATCATAGAATGTGTAGCACACGTCAGTAATCAGTTAATACTAACCCAACATGCCATAAGAACTAGGCCAGGCAGAGGTCCCTTCGCTGCTGAATCCATTCAATTGTAGTTCTGGGTTCAGCCAGCCCTGTAGGTACAGGTTTTTCTAACCCATAATGGTCAGCGCACATCCACCGTAGTTTACACCCATGTTTTGCTAATTGATTAACAGTCTAGTAGAAATGTGCCCTGTAAACATCTTTCACACACTGCTCCTACATCAGCAGTAGTGCCTCACCACAACTGAGCAATACCGGTGACCCTGGCGCATTATACAACTTACAGCGCCCGTTATTTATTTTCCTTTGACTGTGTATTTTTGTAACAAGTGCGTGACCATGCACGATTCCAAGCATGTGTTTCTGCATTTTAGACAGCCCCATGTCGCCGTTTTTACATGTCTCCAGGCGATGTACATATTTGGCATCACACGAGTAAACGAAGCGTAGCACTGTTTTCTCGCTAGTCTTTTTCTTTGCTCTGTTTACATACTATTGGGCATGCGCGCGCTACTAGCGCATTCGCACTAACCTGAGGCATACCTAACCTCTTCGCGCATGCCCTGTGCATGCGCCGCCATGGGCATATCTCCTTTCCCCGGAGTCACGCTTCACACCTTCGCGCATGCCCTGTGCTTCGGACCAAAACAGGGCGAATAGCGACGCATTGGTGCGCATGCGCAGGACTTGCACTTGACGTACATCGACTACAGCGATTTGACAACAGCTGTTGCCTTCTCTTCCAATTGGCTGGGGTATATAAACGCGAGCCTCACCTCTCCTCGTCGCCTCCCCTTCGGCTTTGGTGTTAGCCGAGAGGTACCGACGGAGAGGTGAGTAGGCAGATCGCGTTACGCTCCTTCAGGTATTTGGGGGGCCTCTCTGAGCACCCTGACTCTGAGAAGCAGAGCCTTCCAGGCTGATTTACACTTCCAGCCCTACTTTGAAACTGAGCTTCTCACCTTTCTTTTACCATTAGAGTATGGTTATAGGTGTAGACCAGGGTTTCTTTTGTTCTCATACAGTCTAGTACTGGGCTGTTTTTCACTCAGACTCACTACCCTTATAAATTCATTCTTGAGTCATACAGTTTATTTCTATTCCTGGACTGGATGTTACTTCTGAGTGGTCAACTATTAGACACAAACATCACTTGGTCACTAGGGGTACTGACCCTTGGTTGACTAACCCAGTCAGTGACTAGATACTAGTTTTTACTAGCAGATATACCTTCCCTTGATCTCCATGGGACTGTGAACATTTCGGGCAATCATACAACCAGTTTTTTACATGCATAGACCTTGTGACTTAACATTGACTTAGGATACTTTTCAGAATCCTGGGAGTCACTTAAACTGACATGTTTAAATTTATTTTGTTTGTGCATAGAGCGGGGCCTCAATCTCCGAGCCGTTGCCGGGTGAGGTGAGGCTTGACTCCCACACATTGCTGGGTAAGTCTTTTTGACTTTTTTGAAAAATTATGTTCAGCAATGACCGTGGTTTACTCTAAATGAAACCTTTATCTTGATTGGCAGTTCTATTATGGACTAGCCTAGCTGAGTCCTCTTAATGGTCCTCTCAACGTGACAAGTTCGTTATGTTTTAAGAACAAACAATAGTTGTTGTCTTTTTGTTTTTATTTTACAGGATTGCATCCTCTATCAACTACTGGTTCGTGAGGATACGGTAGGATGGTCTAGTTGACCACTCCAGTAGTTTTTTGACAGCCCATGAACAACTAAATTGGTCTGTCTTGTTAATTTGTTCACTTCACACAAAATTACTTGAGTGTACCTTTGCAGTAGCAATATCGTATGTATGTGGCCCTGAAGAATGCCGGTGTAGTTTTCACCTATTGGCAGAAACATGTTGGCCTAATCCACAACACAGCAAAGTAAACAGTGATTTTTTCACACTGTCCTACATCTCTTTTTAATCTGACGTCCGGGTGAATATCAATAAAAAAAAATTCTTTTTGCCTCGACCGTCATTTTAACATTACTCACTTTACTCTCTTTTTTTGTTTGCACTGCACTTTTTCAGCACCACTTTGTGGCATGGACACTTCCATTATATGAACCAGTATTGTGTGTTGTCTGGCCAATTCATCAGGGCTCAGACTCACCATCCTGGTTAGATGTCCTACATGACGAGGCTCCGCCAAGAGGGTGGGCTGATAGGATATCAATCATATACTTGTGTCATGTGACCACTTGGTCTGTTTGAGTGCAATCCAAAAGTGTGATCTCTTTAACAGGACCGTATAGGCTCGGCTTCTTTGGTCTACAGACCCTCCAACTCTTTCTGTTCGTTATAGCTTGTTTAGGGGTATTTGAGTTTGGATGGTCTATAAATATAGTCCCCTTGACCCTCCTAAAACTATTGTTTTTCACCTCCCTCTCAGGCTCCAGGTCCTCTTGAGAACCCCTACTGGCTGATATTGACTGGGTGGTCACGTACGCCCAGTCAGGCAGTCCAACCAACTTCGAGTAAGTTGTCTTCTCCACCTTTTCCCAGGGGGAGCGCTCCAAATCATTTCCCAACAAACAGTCAACAGGCATGGCGGGCCCCACAGCTGAAGAGTACCATAGACCCCCCGCCCCTCAAAGGGAACCAGAGCCATTGGACAATGACTCTTTGTGGTGTCGGCGTTAACAGCTCGGCAAAATGCATGAGGGACAATCTGCTCTTGAGACACCAGGTGACACCTGACAGCTGTCACACTGGCTCCTGTGTCTTTAAGAGCCTCCACCTTTTGGCCATTGACGGTCACTCGCTGCCCATATTTCTTAGTGTTCCTTGGTAGCTGAACTTCTGAGACCGTCTCACAGTCTCCTAAGGAGACAAGGGTCATCTGTGCGGGACCCCCCACTTTGGACTTCAATCTCCACCCACAAGGCTACACTAGCCATCTGCCAGGGCGGACACCAGTGGGTGCTTGTTTACCAAACAGGCGTCACCTGGGATCATTCGCCTTATGACCCAGGTCACCAAACTCGTAACATTTCAGGGGCCCCTGGGGAACAGGACTACCTGTCGGGCCCCTTCCTTTCTCTCAGGGGGAGGCTGGGAACCTTTCACTGGGTTCCCTTGGGGACGACTTTGGGTTCCTTTGCGGAACTCCTTCTGTTTACCCTTACCCCCCCCCCACTCTTCTGCTGGGGTCCCTGCCCACCTTTGGCTGAGTCTCCCATGTGAACCGTGTGGACCCTGGTACTGACCCAGCGGTCCGCCTACGAACCAAGTTTCCTAGGGTTAGTCAGCTTGCTCTGTATCAATGCTGGGGCAGCTCTGGAAAACAATTATCAGACAAGTGCTCCCATGCAATCAAATCAAAGAGACCTTGAAAATCATTAACCTTGCTGCCCTTTACCCAACCATCCAATGCTCTGCAAAAGAAAGTGGCATATTCAACCCAAGTACTGTTTTCTAACTTTTTGCATTTCCTGAACCTCTGCCTATAGAGCTCAGGTGTCAAACCATGGATCTATGATGTTACAACACGTTATTTTACAACGCATGCTGTAACATCGCAACTTTTACAACGCAGGTTCCATTACATCGGATGCCATTACAACGCAGGACATTACATAGCAGATGCTATTACAATGCATACCATTACATCGTAAGTATAGGTAAGTATATCTTTTTAAAAAAAATGTAATTAAGTTAATTTAATTAATTTAATTTAACTAATATAATTAAATTTATTTTAAAATTGTAATTAATTTAATTTATTTAATTTAGTTTAATTAAATTTAAAAATGAAATTAATGTAATTTAATTATTTTAATATAATTTAATTAATTTAATTTAATTTAATTTATAATTGTAATTATTTTAATTTAATTTATTTAATTTAATTAATATAATTGAATAAAACTTAAAATTGTAATTAATATAATTTAATAAATTAAATTAAATTCAATGAATTTAATTAATTTAATTTAATTAAAGTCGTACTTTAAAAATAATAAACCCTAAAAACACCCCTGTACCCCAAAACCCAAACCCAGCCCTAAAACCTAAAAATACCCCTGTACCCCAAAACCCAAACCCTGCCCTAAAACCTAAAAATACCCCTGAACCCCAAAACCCAAACCCAGCCCTAAAACCTAAAAATACCCCTGTACCCCAAAACCCAAACCCAGCCCTAAAACCTAAAAATACCCCTGTACCCCAAAACCCAAACCCAGCCCTAAAACCTAAAAATACCCCTGTACCCCAAAACCCAAACCCAGCCCTAAAACCTAAAAATACCCCTGTACCCCAAAACCCAAACCCAGCCCTAAAACCTAAAAATACCCCTGTACCCCAAAACCCAAACCCTGCCCTAAAACCTAAAAATACCCCTGAACCCTAAAACCCAAACCCAGCCCTAAAACCTAAAAATACCCCTGTACCCCAAAACCTAAACCCAGCCCTAAAACCTAAAAATACCCAAACACCCCAAAACATATACCTCAGTACCCCAAACATATACTCCTATACTCATACTTATTTACAAAATTACTTAAATTAATATATTTAATTTATAATATTAAAAAACATAAATAAATATATTTATTTATAATTAATATTAATTATATTAAATAAATAATATTAAATAAAATTAAAAAAAAATAATATACTTACCAATACTTACGATGTAATGGTATGCGTTGTAATAGCATCTGCTATGTAATGTCCTGCGTTGTAATGGCATCCGATGTAATGGAACCAGCGTTGTAAAAGCTGCGTTGTAACAGCATTCCGATGTAAAAGTTGCGATGTAACAGTAACATACCGTCAAACCATATCTAGACATCAATGCATCTCTTATGTGGCTGTATGAAGTGTGGACTTCAGAAGGCAAGTCTAACAATGTATTCCGCCCCTCACTAAGGAACCTTCCCCACAACCCCGCTCCCCAATCTCGCTCAGGTAAATGTAAATGTAAATGTATTGCGACTTATATAGCGCACGTATCACCCGAAGGCATCAAGGCGCTTGCCTTGGGAACCCGTCCTGGCTTTTCCCTGTGAGATAACCCCTACTGGGCATCCCCAAGGTGAAAGCCAGGCATCCCGCAGCGGGTGGGCCACCGTAGTGGAGATTAAGCAGCTATTGCCCAAAGTTGCAGCGTGGGACCCCATGATTAGAATAGGCACCGAGGCGAGAATTATCAAGTCCGTGGACATTTTTGGGTTCAGGACCCTGCCGCGTCGGGAATTGAACCCTGGTCCCGGGCCAGACCTCTGCATCAGGGTCTGCCGCTCTAATCAGTAAGCCACACTTCTTCAGGGACCCGGTGGGAAGACATGACTACCTCATAGGCTCTGAACCACTGACCAATATCATCATTTTTGTAAAACTCCATCACATCCTTGGGAATATACACTCTACTTTCTGTATGTACTGACAGTATGCTGCTTCCAGAGGGAGTAACTGCTAAACGTTTGGTTTTAAACTCCAACTACCTCAAAACTTTTTCATGCTCAAACTGCATTTTCCTTTCCTCAAGATCTACCTTTCTATTTTCTAATTCCAGCTGCTTATCCATCTTGAACCTGGCCAATTCCATTTAATGCCTTCTTGACCTTTCTCTGCCCTCCAACTCTTCTGAAGACAGACTTTTTTAGAGCCAATGCTACCTGCAGGGGAAAGTACTCTCCTTCCTCTTTAGCACAATGGCTCTTCCTGTTGTACTTCTGCATCATCATCATCCTCAATCATAGTTTTCCTGGCATCTACCCAGGCCCTCAGCGCCTTGTAGAATTCTTCCTTCACTTTAAATCCAGAAGTGGAAACATTGAATTTCTTGCAAAAGTACTTCATCTGCCTTACTGTGTAGTGTAGCATTCCAGCCTCTCTTCTTCCCATTTGCAATTAAGGGGGGCTACAGATTCTGTTCTCTCTACTGAATTAGGCATCTTTCAAAAATAGAACAAAAATCCAAAAAGGAATGTACCAAAAAGTATGCGGTATCGTTATGATCTGCACTCACTAAATAGTGTTCACCAGTCACTGTACATGAGTCACAAATGAAATCCAGAATCCTTGCCGCTGTTGCTTCCAATGTTAGATTCGGGGGTCTCTAGTGGCACAGGTAGGTACTTGTGACAAATAGGGACCCTTCCTCTAGTCAGGACAAGGCGATTACGGTCCTAAAATAACCCCTGCTCACCCTCTAGGTTGCGTGGTGCGAGCAGTCAAGGCTTACTTCAGAGGCGTTGTAAGTTAAGCAGTTGTGACCACATACAGTAACCCAGTGAAAAACACTACAAATGGACACCACACAGGTTTTATATCCAAAATAAGTGGACTTTATATAGAGTTACCACAAGACCATAAATGACAAAAATACAGACTATGATTACTTTAAGATGGTAGATTTAAGCTTAGTTCAGTTCAGTTCTTAAATGCGACACTCTGCTTCAATGTACCTGAAGTTGCGTTGCGCTTCCACAACAAGCAATGTCGCAGCGATGGGAAATGCGGCAAAGTCAGGTGCAAAGAAATAAAGATGTGAAGATCGTCCAGATGTGGCAGGCTTCTCAGGGATGCGAGAAGCTCTCGGTTCGATGCGTGGACTGCAGCGGTGACATTCAAGATGTGACGGCAATAGCTCCAGCGGCGACGTTCTTCTCCCACGATGCGTGAAGCTTCCGCTCAAAGCCACAACTACAGCGGCGTAACAATCTATACAAACGTGGAAACCCAATATACCCTTGTAGGCTTGGGCAGTCAGTAATCAAAATAAAGGATGGCTACAAGGGATTCTGTTTTTGAATCTTACTCAATTATTTTTCATATTTTTGGTTCAAGTAATAGAACCTAACGCATCCTTAGGATAGCTGATCAAATTAGTTGAATGATTTTATAACAAAACAATACATTCGTTATTGAAGAAAGTAAAAAGCACACAGCAGCGGAAGGTTATGTTTAAAAGAATTGTTTATGTTGATATAAATCACAAAATGAATTAATGGGGATAAATGTAGAGCAAAACTATAAAATAACCATCATGAATAGCAACATATAAATATTAGATTGACAATTCATAACAGTAAGATCAACTCCATTGAGTAGATAAGGAAACCAAATTCACAAATGTATCCTGGTGTCCTATAGTCAGAATGACTGAGGAGATGATGCTTATGTCGACGTTTCGGTCTTCTGGGCTGTCATCAACAAGGACTAGATTTTTTGAAAATAACCCCCTGTACAAAAAATTACATATAATTAAATACAATTCGTTGATGTGGTAGTAAAAACAAGAACATCAACAAGCTATTTACAATTTTACCCTAACCAAACTGCTGTGTGCGTCACATCCTATTGATGGACAACTAAACTAAAGTAATACACTTTCAAAAAAATTAATTAAAATGATATGTTTGTCATGTCACATATTTACAATTATTTAATGACATCTTGGATTTCGAGACAAGCGTGATGTTTCACTCACTTGGATCAACACAGAAAATATAGTGGATCTGCAGGTATTATATGCTATTTCAATCTGGGGTGGTTCTGGATGTTATCTAGAAAGATATATATATATGTCAGTCTGAGACTCGCGAAAAAGGCGCTATAATTAATAGCTACCATCATGGCTCCTATTCGGCATACCTGAATTCAAAACCTTGTACAGTCAACGTATGTGCCTTCGAAGTGGGCCCTTATCCGGATAGTTCAAAATAATTTTACAAAAGCGGAAAAAGGGAGACCTGAAATGAAATGAATAGGGTTCCTTATGTCTAGGTGCTCATGGATCAGTGAGCGTTTATTGTATTGAGGTCACATGAGCACATACCTGGATCAGTTGAAGTACGTCCAAACACTTTCGAGTGGTCAGCGATTTTATAGCTAAGTCAATCTCGCTGCCAGGCGTAAAAAGATACCCAAATCTGTAAGATGAAACAATAAGTTTCTTAGCTAGTTTAATGTTGTATTGCGAAGATTTGACAAGCAGAAGTTATATTACAGTGATCATCTAGTGCCATGACACAATTTGGGAGTCATCTACGTTTTGAGCACTATTAACACCTATGCTAAGGTGGGTAATGCAAGTAGGTGCCCAACTGCGTGAGACTTCAATGGTTATGTATAGAGTAGTAACTTGAGATATTTTATCTTATACTGCGACACTGTATTTGCCGATTTTAATTATCAGCGAGTATTTTGAAAAAGTGCACTTGACAATTAAGAAGCCCATGTGCAACCGTGTATAATGAAACATATCGACTATTTGTGTTCCATGAAACATTACAAAGCATTGAACCTATTGAAGGCCAACGCTATATAAAGCTAATGCGGGTGGTATTGCATATAGGCTACGTATTATAAACTGTATTTAGCAACAAGTCTGTTCTACAGTTCGGCACATTTTTGCTACGTGCAGATACTCCGACTCACTAGTAAGTTTCATGGCCCTCGCTGCTAGCCTCTATGCTTTGTCTTTAGAACATTTTACCCCCGCTTACACTTATGGTCCCCTTTTTTGTTTACACAGCCGACTTTGCCTCCCATTTAGAGGATACTCGCATAAGTCTTTCACTGAATACGGAGCCGTTGAATTCTGTTTTGAAGTGAGCGGCCCCCGCCGATTGCAATTGGCATTTTTTCCAATAGCTCATAGTGCTCAGAATTTAACTTTAGATGTTTTTCTTTTTGTATTAGTGATGTGATTTACCCGCCAGAAGCTCGTATGACACTCACCCGCAATACCCAATTAATGGATGTTTTGCAACTTGCTGTATCCTTCAGGTGAGGCCCTAAGACTCACGTTGTTTTCGCCTGCATTTCAGTTTCTCTTAAAGTCTGTCACTCTACTCATGCTTACCGCCTTCTTTCCTATTTTTTTAGAAAATTCCACAGATTGGGATTAGATTATTAACTCGAAGTAATATATCCGGTGGTTCAACATAACTATAGGAATAAGGCACCAAGCGCAACGGGTAAGCAGTAACTTTTACCGTGCAGGAACAAACCATTACACTAGTGTCCCCGCTTCCCTGCCGAGTACTCCTTGGTCTTTAACTTATCACCCTTGAGATCGCTAAGAGTATTTTAGCAATACCGGTCCCATGATCTACTAAACTGTTGGATTACCGTTGGCATACATATAATGGCCTCCTTTCAATGATTCTTCCACAGCTTCGACCTCCGTTTAATTTTCATTACACCATCAGTCGGTTTATTCAGGAACCCCTGAGCAAAAGGACATGAAGTTAGGGGTAAGTTCATATGACCCTTACCCCGTGTCTTTAAGAGAGGTCAATATGATCTAGGAGTCGAAATGATATTTTTTCTATTATAGGTAGTCGTGTACGCTCTAGCGCATTGACACAACATGTGGACAATTATCATAAGGACAACTGTCCTTTTTTCAGTTAAAGGTGAGTAAATTATAAACTACTTAAAAGCCTTCTTTACAGTACAGTTTTCCCAACGCTAGCTCAGTGCCCATTAGTAGGAGACCTATTAGGTACTTCTACGTTCTCTTAAATGAAGGGTTCCATTTCCAAAACGCTAGTTCGAATGTGGCCATAATGTCGTCTGAATTACTGATTGTTTGCATCGCTTGGCAGGTCACTTGTTGTGGGTCTTGCCTGTATTATACAACTAAAAAACAAACGGTCCGTATCCTGCGCAACTCATGATTGTTTCTTCCTTACTTTCCTTTTTTCTTTACAGGAATTCCCATGGCCCTGAAGAGAATCCCCCATGATTGCAGTGGGATTCGAAACGCGTAGGCCCCACTATACCAGTCTACATTAGCTCTTGGGCATCCAACTTCCTGTACCCTGAGCACACTATTGTACATTACCATATAACATTACCTTGAAGTTCGAAATGATTTTGTAAATATAGGAATGTACATCCAAAACAGTCACTTTAAATGGTTTTGTAAATAATTGTAGACTTTGGTACTTGTCCTCATTGTTTCCTTTTAAATTCCCTTCTTTCCCCCAAAGTGTGTATAATTGTTGTGGTTGCTTGTGATATGCCTGAATTTAGAATGAATGTTTGAAAGTTATGCTTGTATCCTTATGTCCCATGTGTTTTTTGTAAACCTCTTGTAAAAAAAGAACTAAAAATTGAGATATATATTGCAAATATTTTGAATAAAATACTATTAAATAGCAATCCCCTTTTCTGATTCTTTGTTCAGGTTAGTGGTAGTCATTGGTTTTCTGAAATTATGGATATCAGTACTGGCATTCTCACTCTGTTGGTTTATTACGGCTATTCAGGCATTGGCTCGATTTAGAGGTGGGCTTACCATTCAACAAAACGATCCTGAGGACTAACTCGTAACACGCCCCGCCGTCAGAGCTGCTGCCGTCGCATCTTGGATGTCGCCGCTGTAGTTGTAATCAAAATAAAGGATGGCTACAAGGGATTCTGTTTTTGAATCTTACTCAATTATTTTTCATATTTTTGGTTCAAGTAATAGAACCTAACGCATCCTTAGGATAGCTGATCAAATTAGTTGAATGATTTTATAACAAAACAATACATTCGTTATTGAAGAAAGTAAAAAGCACACAGCAGCGGAAGGTTATGTTTAAAAGAATTGTTTATGTTGATATAAATCACAAAATGAATTAATGGGGATAAATGTAGAGCAAAACTATAAAATAACCATCATGAATAGCAACATATAAATATTAGATTGACAATTCATAACAGTAAGATCAACTCCATTGAGTAGATAAGGAAACCAAATTCACAAATGTATCCTGGTGTCCTATAGTCAGAATGACTGAGGAGATGATGCTTATGTCGACGTTTCGGTCTTCTGGGCTGTCATCAACAAGGACTAGATTTTTTGAAAATAACCCCCTGTACAAAAAATTACATATAATTAAATACAATTCGTTGATGTGGTAGTAAAAACAAGAACATCAACAAGCTATTTACAATTTTACCCTAACCAAACTGCTGTGTGCGTCACATCCTATTGATGGACAACTAAACTACAGTAATACACTTTCAAAAAAATTAATTAAAATGATATGTTTGTCATGTCACATATTTACAATTATTTAATGACATCTTGGATTTCGAGACAAGCGTGATGTTTCACTCACTTGGATCAACACAGAAAATATAGTGGATCTGCAGGTATTATATGCTATTTCAATCTGGGGTGGTTCTGGATGTTATCTAGAAAGATATATATATATGTCAGTCTGAGACTCGCGAAAAAGGCGCTATAATTAATAGCTACCATCATGGCTCCTATTCGGCATACCTGAATTCAAAACCTTGTACAGTCAACGTATGTGCCTTCGAAGTGGGCCCTTATCCGGATAGTTCAAAATAATTTTACAAAAGCGGAAAAAGGGAGACCTGAAATGAAATGAATAGGGTTCCTTATGTCTAGGTGCTCATGGATCAGTGAGCGTTTATTGTATTGAGGTCACATGAGCACATACCTGGATCAGTTGAAGTACGTCCAAACACTTTCGAGTGGTCAGCGATTTTATAGCTAAGTCAATCTCGCTGCCAGGCGTAAAAAGATACCCAAATCTGTAAGATGAAACAATAAGTTTCTTAGCTAGTTTAATGTTGTATTGCGAAGATTTGACAAGCAGAAGTTATATTACAGTGATCATCTAGTGCCATGACACAATTTGGGAGTCATCTACGTTTTGAGCACTATTAACACCTATGCTAAGGTGGGTAATGCAAGTAGGTGCCCAACTGCGTGAGACTTCAATGGTTATGTATAGAGTAGTAACTTGAGATATTTTATCTTATACTGCGACACTGTATTTGCCGATTTTAATTATCAGCGAGTATTTTGAAAAAGTGCACTTGACAATTAAGAAGCCCATGTGCAACCGTGTATAATGAAACATATCGACTATTTGTGTTCCATGAAACATTACAAAGCATTGAACCTATTGAAGGCCAACGCTATATAAAGCTAATGCGGGTGGTATTGCATATAGGCTACGTATTATAAACTGTATTTAGCAACAAGTCTGTTCTACAGTTCGGCACATTTTTGCTACGTGCAGATACTCCGACTCACTAGTAAGTTTCATGGCCCTCGCTGCTAGCCTCTATGCTTTGTCTTTAGAACATTTTACCCCCGCTTACACTTATGGTCCCCTTTTTTGTTTACACAGCCGACTTTGCCTCCCATTTAGAGGATACTCGCATAAGTCTTTCACTGAATACGGAGCCGTTGAATTCTGTTTTGAAGTGAGCGGCCCCCGCCGATTGCAATTGGCATTTTTTCCAATAGCTCATAGTGCTCAGAATTTAACTTTAGATGTTTTTCTTTTTGTATTAGTGATGTGATTTACCCGCCAGAAGCTCGTATGACACTCACCCGCAATACCCAATTAATGGATGTTTTGCAACTTGCTGTATCCTTCAGGTGAGGCCCTAAGACTCACGTTGTTTTCGCCTGCATTTCAGTTTCTCTTAAAGTCTGTCACTCTACTCATGCTTACCGCCTTCTTTCCTATTTTTTTAGAAAATTCCACAGATTGGGATTAGATTATTAACTCGAAGTAATATATCCGGTGGTTCAACATAACTATAGGAATAAGGCACCAAGCGCAACGGGTAAGCAGTAACTTTTACCGTGCAGGAACAAACCATTACACTAGTGTCCCCGCTTCCCTGCCGAGTACTCCTTGGTCTTTAACTTATCACCCTTGAGATCGCTAAGAGTATTTTAGCAATACCGGTCCCATGATCTACTAAACTGTTGGATTACCGTTGGCATACATATAATGGCCTCCTTTCAATGATTCTTCCACAGCTTCGACCTCCGTTTAATTTTCATTACACCATCAGTCGGTTTATTCAGGAACCCCTGAGCAAAAGGACATGAAGTTAGGGGTAAGTTCATATGACCCTTACCCCGTGTCTTTAAGAGAGGTCAATATGATCTAGGAGTCGAAATGATATTTTTTCTATTATAGGTAGTCGTGTACGCTCTAGCGCATTGACACAACATGTGGACAATTATCATAAGGACAACTGTCCTTTTTTCAGTTAAAGGTGAGTAAATTATAAACTACTTAAAAGCCTTCTTTACAGTACAGTTTTCCCAACGCTAGCTCAGTGCCCATTAGTAGGAGACCTATTAGGTACTTCTACGTTCTCTTAAATGAAGGGTTCCATTTCCAAAACGCTAGTTCGAATGTGGCCATAATGTCGTCTGAATTACTGATTGTTTGCATCGCTTGGCAGGTCACTTGTTGTGGGTCTTGCCTGTATTATACAACTAAAAAACAAACGGTCCGTATCCTGCGCAACTCATGATTGTTTCTTCCTTACTTTCCTTTTTTCTTTACAGGAATTCCCATGGCCCTGAAGAGAATCCCCCATGATTGCAGTGGGATTCGAAACGCGTAGGCCCCACTATACCAGTCTACATTAGCTCTTGGGCATCCAACTTCCTGTACCCTGAGCACACTATTGTACATTACCATATAACATTACCTTGAAGTTCGAAATGATTTTGTAAATATAGGAATGTACATCCAAAACAGTCACTTTAAATGGTTTTGTAAATAATTGTAGACTTTGGTACTTGTCCTCATTGTTTCCTTTTAAATTCCCTTCTTTCCCCCAAAGTGTGTATAATTGTTGTGGTTGCTTGTGATATGCCTGAATTTAGAATGAATGTTTGAAAGTTATGCTTGTATCCTTATGTCCCATGTGTTTTTTGTAAACCTCTTGTAAAAAAAGAACTAAAAATTGAGATATATATTGCAAATATTTTGAATAAAATACTATTAAATAGCAATCCCCTTTTCTGATTCTTTGTTCAGGTTAGTGGTAGTCATTGGTTTTCTGAAATTATGGATATCAGTACTGGCATTCTCACTCTGTTGGTTTATTACGGCTATTCAGGCATTGGCTCGATTTAGAGGTGGGCTTACCATTCAACAAAACGATCCTGAGGACTAACTCGTAACACGCCCCGCCGTCAGAGCTGCTGCCGTCGCATCTTGGATGTCGCCGCTGTAGTTGTAATCAAAATAAAGGATGGCTACAAGGGATTCTGTTTTTGAATCTTACTCAATTATTTTTCATATTTTTGGTTCAAGTAATAGAACCTAACGCATCCTTAGGATAGCTGATCAAATTAGTTGAATGATTTTATAACAAAACAATACATTCGTTATTGAAGAAAGTAATGAAACCTTTCCACGCCCCCTTCGAGCGCCTTTTTCTACCCTTTAAGATCGTTCTTGTTACAATGTATCTCTAGTTTGCTACCGTTTAAAAAACAAACCCTCCCCCGCCCCCTTTTTGGGCGGCATCTGGTAGCATTGTTCCTTTAAAAAAGACTGCTGCTCCCGTAACACGCGCCTCTCTGCCCATGCGCGAGCGATCAGTGCTGACTGAGACGCCACTGCTACGTGCGGATACTCCGACTCACTAGTAAGTTTCATGGCCCTCGCTGCTAGCCTCTATGCTTTGTCTTTAGAACATTTTACCCTCGCTTACACTTATGGTCCCCTTTTTTGTTTACACAGCCGACTTTGCCTCCCATTTAGAGGTTACTCGCATAAGTCTTTCACCAAATACGGAGCCGTTGAATTCTCTTTTGAAGTAAGCGGCCCCTGCCGATAGCAATTGCCATTTTTTCCAATAGCTCAGAGTGCTCAGAATTTAACTTTTTGTATTAGTGATGTGATTTACCCGCCAGAAGCTCGTATGACACTCACCCGCAATACCCAATTAATGGATGTTTTGCAACTTGCTGTATCCTTCAGGTGAGGCCCTAAGACTCACGTTGTTTTCGCCTGCATTTCAGTTTCTCTTGAAGTCTGTCACTCTACTCATGCTTACCGCCTTCTTACCTACTTTTTTTAGAAAATTCCAGAGATTGGGATTAGATTACTAACTCGAAGTAATATATCGGTGGTTCAACATAACTATAGGAATAAGGCACCAAGCGCAACGGGTAAGCAGTAACTTTTACCGTGCAGGAACAAACCATTACACTAGTGTCCCCGCTTCCCTGCCGAATACTCCTTAGTCTTTAACTTATCACCCTTGAGATCGCTAAGAGTATTTTAGCAATACCGGTCCCATGATCTACTAAACTGTTGGATTACCGTTGGCATACATATAATGGCCTCCTTTCCATGATTCTTCCACTACTTCGACCGCCGTTTAATTTTCATCACACCATCAGTCGGTTTATTCAGGAACCCCTAAGTAAAAGGACATGAAGTTAGGGGTAAGTTCATATGACCCTTACCCTGTGTCTTTAAGAGAGGTCAATATGATCTAGGAGTCTAAATGATATTTTTTCTATTATAGGTAGTCGTGTACGCTCTAGCGCATTGACACAACACGTGGACAATTATCATAAGGACAACTGTCCTTTTTTCAGTTAAAGGTGAGTAAATTATCAACTACTTAAAAGCCTTCTTTACAGTACAGTTTTCCCAACGCTAGCTCAGTGCCCATTAGTAGGAGACCTATTAGGTACTTTAGGTTCACTTAAATGAATGGTTCCAGTTCCAAAACGCTAGTTCGAATGTGGCCATAATGCCGTCTGAATTACTGGTTGTTTGCATCGCTTGGCAGGTCACTTGTTGTGGGTCTTGCCTGTATTATACAACTAAAAAACAAACGGTCCGTATCCTGCGCAACTCATGAATGTTTCTTCCTTACTTTCCTTTTTTCTTTACAGGAATTCCCACGGCCCTGAAGAGAATCCCCCATGATTGCAGTGGGATTCGAAACGCGTAGGCCCCACTTTACCAGTCTACATTAGCTCTTGGGCATCCAACTTCCTGTACCCTGAGCACACTATTGTACATTACCATATAACATTACCTTGAAGTTCGAAATGATTTTGTAAATATAGGAATGTACATCCAAAACAGTCACTTTATATGGTTTTGTAAATAATTGTAGACTTTGGTACTTGTCCTCATTGTTTCCTTTTAAATTCCCTTCTTTCCCCCAAAGTGTGTGTATAATTGTTGTGGTTGCTTGTGATATGCCTGAATTTAGAATGAATGTTTGAAAGTTATGCTTGTATCCTTATGTCCCATGTGTTTTTTGTAAACCTCTTGTAAAAAAAAGAACTAAAAATTGAGATATATATTGCAAATATTTTGAATAAAATACTATTAAATAGCAATCCCCTTTTCTGATTCTTTGTTCAGGTTAGTGGTAGTCATTGGTTTTCTGAAATTATGGATATCAGTACTGGCATTCTCACTCTGTTGGTTTAGTATTTGGCTCAGCCTTACTGATTAGAGCCAGCCCTTCGTTGTTTCTCCTTTGAATAGCCGTAATGGCACAGAGCGTTGACAGGATTAAGTGTGGGGATAATAAGAAAGATCAGGGAAGGAAAGGAAGGGGACAGCAGGGAGGGAGATCTGAAAGACATAAACAGAACAAAACACATAAGACTAGATTCCTATACATTAAACATCATAATGCACCAGAAAGGGCTATGAGGGTTTATACCTGTAAAAGAAGAAGAAAGCCTTGTGGATGTGTAGAGGCAACGTAGGGGTTGATACGGTGTAATTAAAGGAATGCACGAAATACAAGAACATATGTGATATACGTGGGAATGAAGAACCAGCGTTCATGTACAAAACCAGCTATACCTGATATACGAACATACCTAAGTATTGACTCCACTAAACTTCACAGGGGAAGAGTGTAGCCCACACCTTCCGAACCCCTGTTAATAGAAGAGGCTATCCAATGTCTGACAGCATCTAATAAACCACCACCGTTGGCCGAAAATGCCAACCGAGACAAATCCAAGGCAAACCCAAAGCAATAATCCGGTAATGCGAACAGTGAAGTTAGTACCGAACCACAAAGCAAAAACAGGAAACACAAAGATAGCAACAGAGTTCTGCTGCTAAGCACAGCGGTGCAAGCACCCTTTCCGCCCCCGAACCAAGAAATCCAAGATCGAAATCTGCATCAGGATAGGAATACCCAACATCGCTCCCCGGCTGCCATTCTCCTTAAGAGGTTTCTCGCGAGAATGCGGCGGTCGCGGAGTATGCCGGGAGCGGTAGTTCTTTCCCGGAGTATGCCGGAAAATGTAGTTTGCGGACTTTCGCGATCGTGACAGTACATCCCTCTCTCATCAGCGGGGTCATGGACCCGGCTTCGTGGGACATCTCCGATGAAAAGCAGACACCAACCGGGGGGGGCATGTACACCTAGAGCATGTTCCCACGAGTTTTCCTCCAGCCCGTACCCCTTCCATGACACCAGATACCACAATTTACTCCTCCGATATTTGGAGTCCAAAATCCGACGAACCACATACTCCATCTCACCCTGCACCAGCACGGGGGGAGGACGATGATGGCCCTTGGACAATGAAGGTTTCAGCAAAGAAACATGAAACACCGGATGTATGCGGAGATGGGAAGGGAGTTTTAGTTTCACTGCCACCGGATTCACACGTTTCAGCACCCTATATGGCCCAATGTATCTAGGGTTGAACACACTGTGTTTTCTGAAACGCAGATTCCTTGTAGACACCCACACCTCATCCCCTACACAGTACAGAGGACCTTGCCTCCGGGGTTTGTCAGCAGCATCCTTGTACTTGAGTTTCACAGCCCGCAGATGTTCCTGCACTTTAACCAGAGTCTCCTTAATATGGGCCACCCTATGAGCCACCCCTGGAAGCAAGGAGTCAGTTTTCGGCTGCACAAAGGGAAGAAATCGAGGGTGTCTGCCATACAAACAATAGAATGGAGTGTTCTTGGTGGAACCGTGTGTGGCATTATTGTAAGCCACCTCTGCCAGCCACAAGTAGTACACCCAATTCTCCTTATCAATATCTACATAACACCTCAAATACTGCTTGAGGGTCTGGTTTAACCGTTCTGTTTGACCATCGGTTTGTGGGTGAAAACTGGTGGAAAGGGCAGAATCAATATGCAACGAAGAACACCATTTCTTCCAAAAATGAGCAGTGAACTGTGATCCTCTGTCGGAAACAATGACACTGGGCAGGCCATGTAACCTCACCACGTTGACCATAAGTAGTACCGCCAGCTGGCCCGCCGAAGGTACTTGTTTACAGGCCACAAAATGCCCCATCTTGGACAGATAATCGACCACCACCATAATGGCCGTACAACCCCTGTCAGCTGGAAGACCCACAATGAAATCCACCGATATCCGATCCCAAGGGATCGTCGGGGTAGGGAGAGGCTGCAACAACCCCTGCGGACGTCCATGGTCGGATTTCATTCTCGCACATTGAGCACAGGCGGACACCCAGCACCCAACATCAGGCCTCACAGAGGGCCACCAGAACTGTCTCAGCACACGCTCGAGAGACTTGGAAACACCAAGATGTCCTGCACTAGGGGACTCATGGCACCTTACGTAGACCTGCTTTCTCAAGGCCCTGGTAGGCAACAGTAGTCTGTTACGAAACATTGGCAGGCCCCCATGCAACCTCCATTCCCGATGACAACCTAGCCAGGTCTTCCAGACGAATGAGTCCACCCCTTTCCTGACATCCCTCAAGAAGGTATCCGACTGCAACACACACACCACTCTGTCCGGTGCCACGATGCTAGCCTCAGCCTTCTCCACACAAGGGGTACAGGTCGACTGGCGGGTGGGAGCGTCTGCCTTCCTGTTGTCAGCTCCAGGGCGGAACGTAATGATGAAATTGAATCCCGAGAAAAACATCATCCACCTGAGCTGTCTAGGTGACAGATGACGGGCAGCAGACATGAACTGTAAATTCCTGTGGTCAGAGTAAACAGTGACCACATGCCGAGCACCCATGAGGAAGTGACACCATTCCTGAAAAGAGTCACGTATGGCCAGCAACTCCTTTTCAGCGATGTGATAGTTCAGTTCTGCTGGATTCAGCTTGTGAGATATCTACGCCACCGGGTGTAACTGACCCGTATCCGCATGGCGTTGAGATAAGATCGCCCCAATCGCCACCTCCGAGGCATCCACCTCCACGATATAGGGCTTGTCCGGGTCAGGATGGGACAACACAGGAGCCAATACAAATGCTTCCTTGAGGGCCGTAAAAGCGGATTGCGCTTCCTCAGACCACACAAATCCCTTCCCTTTCTTCAGCAGCTGAGTGATAGGCGCCACCAGCCGAGAGAACTGATTGATGAAACGCCTATAGAAATTGGCGAAGCCTATGAAGCACTGTACGTCACGAACATTGGTTGGAACAGGCCAATTTCTTACTGCCGCCACTTTCCGTTCCGCCATCTCTTGACCCTCCGGACTCAGCATTACCCCCAAAAATTCCACAACATGAACATGAAAATCACACTTACTGATTTTACAGTACATATGGTTAGCCTGTAAAATAGTAAGCACATTGGCTACGTGTTGACAGTGCAAATCCTCCGATTCTGAATATACCAGTATATCGTCTATATAGACAATCACATAACGGTCCAAGATGTCACGGAACACGTCGTTTAAAAAATATTGAAAGGCCACAGGGGCATTACAGAGACCGAAGGGCATTACTCTGTATTCAAAGAGTCCGTATCTGGTTTTGAATGCCGTCTTCCATTCATCCTCGCGACGCATGCGGACCAGATGAACACCTGGGCAAACGACTGATACTCAGCAGGGAGTTGCACACATTTTTCTGCGGCTGTAGCGATACAAGACCCACCTGATAAGCCTTGAGCAGGTTTCATAGCTCCCTGAAAACAATGATGCAGACAATACTCGGAACCCATATGCAATGTTCTGGTGTCCCAATCTATTCTAGGGTTATGTTTCTCTAACCAGGGCAAAGCAAAAATGATACCATATTGAGGAGCCCTGATAACACCAAAACTAAGCAACTTAGAATGCGTGTCCTCCAGTATCACCTCGAGTACTTCTGTTTCGTAACTAATGGGACCCATGCTCAGCCTCCTCCCATCCACGGCGTAAACCTCTTCGGGCCTCTCTTTTTGCACCAGATCTATTCCCAAGCGTTGAGCCTCTTGTAAGTCTATGAACATGCCCGTTGCCCCAGAATCCACCATAGCTGATGTTTCTACCGTTTTCCCAGCCAGCATTAATACTATGGACACAAATAGATGATTTGTCACTTGTTTTTCTCTGCCACTCAATGAAGGGACATATTTAGGACTCCAAGAAACCCCTTCCTGTTTCCCAGAGTAAATTAGTTTTCCGACGCTTTTTCTGCATCTGTAGCGCCCACTCGGTTACCCCGGAATCGGTTTGTTTTAGGCTTCACAGGGCATTCCCTCACGTAGTGGCCCTTTTTACCACAATATAAACAAAGGCCCTGTTTATTTTCGGGCCATGTGGTCTCTGTTACTAAACGTCTGAAAGCATTCAGATATGTAACCAGATCCTTTTTTCCTTGCCTTAATTCTAACAATTCCCTATCAGCTGTATAGGAATCGGCCCTTCTGTCAAACACCCTTAGGAATTCTGTTTTAAATGCTTCCCAATCATGTAACAAAGGATCATTGCGATTTACTAATGGTACCACCCACTGTGCAGCATTTCCCGCCAGATAAGATATCAGAAAGGCCACCTTAGCCTGATTAGTGGGAAAAGATCTAGGTTTGCAGGAATAATGCAACGCTATCTGGGTGAGGAACACCTGCACTTTATCTGAATCCCCATAAAAACGCTCAGGTGAAGCTAATGGAACGGACACTGGCATCTCTACCACTACCGGTTGAGGCTGAGGTGTACCCCCCACATCAAAGGGATTGCGTTGGACCACATCCACACGTGCCCTTAAGTCCGCAGCCTCTAACCGAGAGGCGGCCACTTCTAACTGCAATGCACCCAGAGCCTCTATCACATCCTCCAAAGTGGCCATACCAGCACAACCCGACCGGGTGGACAATAATTCGTGGGTCGGGTATTCTGTTACGAGTTAGTCCTCAGGATCGTTTTGTTGAATGGTAAGCCCACCTCTAAATCGAGCCAATGCCTGAATAGCCGTAATGGCACAGAGCGTTGACAGGATTAAGTGAGGGGATAATAAGAAAGATCAGGGAAGGAAAGGAAGGAGACAGCAGGGAGGGAGATCTGAAAGACATAAACAGAACAAAACACATAAGACTAGATTCCTATACATTAAACATCATAATGCACCAGAAAGGGCTATGAGGGTTTATACCTGTAAAAGAAGAAGAAAGCCTTGTGGATGTGTAGAGGCAACGTAGGGGTTGATACGGTGTAACTAAAGGAATGCACAAAATACAAGAACAGATGTGATATACGTGGGAATGAAGAACCAGCGTTCATGTACAAAACCAGCTATACCTGATATACGAACATACCTAAGTATTGACTCCACTAAACTTCACAGGGGAAGAGTGTAGCCCACACCTCCAGAACCCCTGTTAATAGAAGAGGCAAACACACTGTTACACCTAAAGCAATGGATATCAAATGGCCTTTCCACACAGTTTAATCGTCACACACAAAGCGTCTCTGGAAACTCCATAGGTTCCTAACACCAACTAATACGTCTTAGCTGGGTCCAAGGTGTCTCCCAATATTACAGCAAAGAAAACAAGTACCACATGAGAAGCTATCCAATGTCTGACAGCATCTAATAAACCACCACCGTTGGCCGAAAATGCCAACCAAGACAAATCCTAGGCAAACCCAAAGCAATAATCCGGTAATACGAACAGTGAAGTTAGTACCGAACCACAAAGCAAAAACAGGAAACACAAAGATAGCAACAGAGTTCTGCTGCTAAGCACAGCGGTGCAAGCACCCTTACCGCCCCCGAACCAGGAAATCCAAGATCGAAATCTGCATCAGATTTCAATCTTCTCGACGATTGGACCAAAGCTTCCATCTAGCCTCCCCCCTACCACTCTGCGACCTGGATTCAAGGACTTTCAGCGCCATGATGCTCCTTCCGGAGCGAACGCTGCGCTCTATAAATACCCCTCCAAATACCCCTCCAAATCAGGATAGGAATACCCGACATCGCTCCCCGGCCGCCATTCTCCTTAAGAGGTTTCTCGCGAGAATACGGCGCGTCGCGGAGGATGACGGGAGCGGTAGTTCTTTCCCGGAGCATGCCAGGAAATGTAGTTCGCGGACTTCCGCGATCGTGACAGGGCGCTTCTTGGGGATGCGAGGTGCTCTTGGTCGATGCGGTGCAGTGCGACAGTTCCAGCGGCGACACCCTCCTTCAGAGTTGCGACGGCATGCACGGCGACACGCTTCTCCTCTTTGAGTCACGCTTCCAGCTCCTTGCAACACGCAGTTTCTCAGAAGGCCCAAAACAGCAGCAGGCACTTCCAAAAGAACTCTGGGGAGCTGGGGGGTGAAGTCTGTTGTCCCTGAGACTTCAGCAGGAGGTAAGCTCTTTTCCAAGTACTTGGAGATCCTTCACAAGTTGAAAGCAAAGTACACAGAGTTCCTTTCTCCTTCGTTTGGCAGTAAGGCAACCACTGCAGGCCAATCCCACAAGCAGCACTTCAGCTTGGGAATAGTCTCTCTTCAGTTTCTTCAGGTTCCTCTCCTCAGTAAAGGTTTCTTCTTGTAGTCCAAAGTGATCTAATTTCATGGGATCAGGGTCCCAATATTTATACCCCAAAATCCTTTGTTTTCTGAGAGGAGAGGGGTCTTTGCCCAGTCCAAACCAGTTCTGAGGCACTCTGTTTACCAGACTTCTCCTTTCCTTTCGCAGTGCAGGGCATGCATATAAGACGCCCCACAGGAGGTGGAGCCAGCACTGTGAAAGGCAAGTACAGTCCTGGAGCACTTTGTTTACAGGACTCCTTCTCTTCTTTCAGTGTGCAGGGCAGAGACATCAGCCGCTCCCCAGGGGGCGGAGCCAGCATTGTGGAAGGTAGGCACAGCCCTATTCAAGGTTCAGGTGCAACTACTCCCTCCCATCTAGATGCAGATCTCTCTATTTTCCATTGGGGAACTCAGCCCTGTCACTCATAAAACCAGACATAGGAATACACAAACTTGCAGAGGCAGGTTTGAATGTATTTGCAAACACAGATTATTAAAATAAACTTTACTAAAAGATGTATTTTATTATTCTAAGTTCAGGAATACTAAACTCAAATTTCTACCATGTTCTCTGAGACAGTTAGGATTATAAAGTGTAACAATTCTAACAGCCCATAACACACAATGGTCCAGCACACTACTTATGAATACGTTCCAATATTTCAACAATAATAATGGTTTTAAGTGGATGAAGGCAGCAATTTGGTGGAGTTGTTTGCAGTTGTCTCTTTATTTCTTTATTTTTCCTCACTTAAAAGATTGTAGCGATAGCCAACGCGTTTCGTCCTTCACGGACTTCTTCAGGGCAGAAAAAATAATATTGATTTTTGGTCTTTAGCAGATGTTTTTAAGTCTCACTCCAGTGGCATCCAACTTAATTTCAGATTGCCTTATACAATCTCTGTCTTATTTGTATTCAGGGAAGCTTATAGCAAGAGTACTCCTATGTCCTGTATTCAGTCATATGTTCAAATCCTTGGGAAATAATTAAAGGCCGGCTCCGTAGCGTGGGGTCCTCTGTGGTCGAGCTGAGTCTCCGGTCCGTGGCACCTAAAAATCTCTACTAAACAGTACTTAGGATAGGTGCAATTCTGCTTGACCCCATTCCCTGTTCTCTTTGCAATTCTAACAACCCATTCTGGCCTATGGAGAACAGGTAGTCTTGCAAGAGTGAAAAACGAAAATGGCTGTAAGTCACTATTAGGACATGCCACACACATCAGGGCTTGTCCAACCTTATACTTACAATGCATCCTGGCCTTGGGCCTACCATAGGGGTGACTGATATGAAGAAAAGGGAAGGTTTAGGGCCTGGGAAGTGGGTGCACTTGTCCAGTCAGCATGACAGTACCAGACTGCACGCAGGCCCTGCAATGGCAGACCTTAGACACATTTTACAAAGCTGCTTCTGTGGGTGGCACAACCAGTGCTGCAGGCCCACCAGCAGCATTTGGATTTACACGCCCTGGGCACACTCAGTGCACTAGACTAGAGTCTGACAAGTAAACCAAATAGCCAAACATGGAACCACTGATTAGTACATCAATTTACAGTAGGGGGCACTTGCACTGTGGCACTGAATAGCAGTTGCACAGTGCCCAAAGCATACAACACCAGCAAAAACACATGAAGCAACCGAAAAAATGTAAGGGAGACCCACGCCAATGGTGCCAGGTCTAACATGGGCCTGCAGCACTTATTGTGCCACCCTCTCAAGTAGGCCTTTAAACATGTCTCAGACCTGCCACTGCAGTGTCTGCAGTTACGAACTGCCATTTCAACCTGGCAAGATAAACCTGGCAGGGTATGCCCAGCCGTGGATCCCTTGCTCACTTTGCCATTGGATTCAAGCTAGCCTGGCTGATGAGGGCTATTACCCTAAAACCGATCCCAGGATGCTTGTTTCCGGTCTAGGGAAGACATGGCTTGGCAGTTCAGGCTGGACTGTTCCCATGAGGCACAGGGTCAAGACTGATTTGCAAATAGCTGTGTCTCAACTGGGATGGCGAAGTGAGCTAAAGAACGATGATGGATTCACCCCAGTTCTGTGATTTGGGATGAGTGTCTGAAAAGTTTCAGCGATCCGTCCATCATCTCCTTGTGTTTGATCTGTTCGCCCTAAGTTGGCAGGGTTTGTCCAGACGTGGATCCCTTGCTCAGTTTGCCACTGGATTCAAGCTAGCCTGGCTGATGAGGGCTGTTAGCCCGAAAGCAATCCAAGGATGCTTGTTTCTGGTCCAGGGAAGACATGGCCTGGCAGTTCAGGCTGGACTGTTCCCATGAGGCACAGGGTCAAGACTGAATTGCATATAGCTGTGTCTGAAATGGGGTGGTGAAGTGAGCTAAAAAACAATGATGGATTCAACCCAGATCTGTGACTGGGGGTGAGTGTCTGAAAAGTTTCAGCTCTCCGTCCATCATCTCCTTGTGTGTGCTTTGTTCGCCCTAATTTGGCAGGGTATGCCCAGACGTGGGTCCCTTGCTCACTTTGCCACTGGATTCAAACTAGCCTGGCTGATGAGGGATGTTAGCCCGAAACGGGTCCCAGGATGCTTGTTTCCGGTCTAGGGAACACATGACTTGGCAGTCTGGGCTGGACTGTTCCCATGAGGCACAGGGTCAAGACTGATTTGCAAACAGCTGTGTCTGAACTGGGGTGGGGAAGTAAGCTAAAGAACGATGATGGATTCAATCCAGATCTGTGGGTTAACTTATTACATTTGATGTGTCATTATCATCATGAAATCTTTATTTCGGCATTTAGCCATAACAGAGTACAAAAGATATATAAGAGACAATATACATGGATCACAATTCAATTAATTTTTGCAAGACATAATAAATTAATACCGTTGCTGTAGACTAATTTATCAAAAAAAAACAATAAATATTTAGATATAAAAACATAAGAATGGAAAATTTGCAGTGGTTTCAATATAAAACAATTTCTTACAGATAGCTATTGTTCAATGATCAGGTACTGTCAATTCAATGCCTTCGTTTATACCACATAGCTGCCAGGAATTGCGAAACATCTGTTTTTAGTACTCTAACAGCATGCATACACTGTACAAAACCCAGGTTCTTGCGCAGGGGTACGAGCCAGTACCTCCTGGACTTACAGTAGGCTGGACAAAAGAAAAGAACATGCAGATCATTTTCCATGTCACAGTTACATCCAGGACAGTTTTTTGGGGCAGCGGAAGACCATCTACTAGTAAAGGCTCTTAAAAGTAGAGTACCATATCTCCATTATATGTATAGTTTCCTTGCTAAAATAGGATAAATGTCATCCATGAAATGCTCAAAATAAAAAGAGTCTTTGATCATTAAAAAGGAATCAGTTAAAATGCCAGCATGGGGATTGGATAGAGCAGCAGTGACTTTATTATCAACAAATGTCCCCGTGAGGAGCTTGCGTGTAACCATTTTACAACCACTCTCAGGATCAAACCATAGGGCAGGTACTCCCAGCCTTGAACATTCATTCTTTATAAACACAAGCCAAGGAATTTTCCCTGCACTAGAGAAAGTTAATATTTCTTTGAGTTCCAGCCTATAATTTAACAGCCGGTGTTACCCAGAGCCTCCGTCAGAACCTGAGGGGTTCAAGCGCTAGCTCCTCATCAATAGGTCTCACCCCCAGATCAAGCCTCAAGGGAAGAAGTGGAGTACCGAATGGTAAGGCTAGCAGTTGTCTTAGAAATTTGTTTTCTATCTTGATGATTTCGGCCCTGCAAGTATATCTCCATAGTTCACCGCCGTAAATAATCGCACCCCTTGCTTGCGTTTTGTAAATCTCCAATGGTGGACCAACGGGTTTAATGGTGGACTTATTGGAAAGCTTGAGGATTCCGCCTGCAAGTTGGGCCAATTTCAGTTGTGACTTGATTTGCTGGGGGCCCCACGTCAAGCTCTCATTGATGGTGACCCCCAGATAGTCAAAAGTCAAAACCCTTTCCAGTCTTGTTGTACCTAAGTTGGGGTTTGGCCGAGTAGTAACGGGGGGTTGAAGATCATGAATTTAGTTTTAAGAGCATTTATCTCCAAACCCCGACTTCCACAGAATTCCTCAAAGCCGTCTAATATGCGCTGTATCCCCATTGGGGACTTAGACAACAAAAGGGTGTCATCTGCGAACTTAATCGCAGGTACCCTACTACCCTCCAGCTTGGGGCATTGTTGTTCCGCACTCCATTCAGGTGCAAGATTACCCCGTTGACATAGAGGCAGAACAGAGTGTGTCCCAATACGCACCCCTGCCGTACCCCCCTGTCAATGGGGAATCTAGATGACAGTGCAACATTTTTTCCACATCTGACTTGGACAAAATTTGCCTCATGTAACCTCATCAATATGATTAAAAGTTGGTTAAAAGTTGTACCGGTATGCCCAACTCAAGGAGCACGGACCACGGACCATAATTTCCTCTGAGGAATTAAATCAAAAGCAGAGAGAAGGTCCACGAACACCAAGTTCAAGTTCAAAAGTACTTTATTCGGTTAAAAACAAAGAATAACCATGAAAGTAGCATGTAAAATACAGTTTACAATGGGTAGGATGACCATTATTTAAAATCACAGCAAAAAGACATATTAAAAGACATAAATACATCATAAGAATTAATTCATACGAAGGGTTTTACGACAGTTAAAAACCCATTTAAGAAATTCGGAGAGTGACGCTACCATAAAAACAGTATCCATTTTTTGAAACTCTAAAAACGCTAGGCGGCATCTATATACATTTAAATCTTTAAGAATTGGGATGATAAGTTTTCTGCGATAGTAAGTATAAAATTTACAAAAAAATAAAATGTGAATGTCGGATTGCGGGGACACATCATCACATGGACAGGGACACAAGTCTTTCAGCCAACAATTCATCTCAGGGAAAGATAGTAACCTAAAAACAATGTTGAATCTAAACCGGGTTAAAAGGAAACGTTCATGATTGGACATGTATAGAGATAAATATGGCTGTAGTTTCTCTCCAGTTATGATCGCCTGGTGGGCAAAGACAGTCTTTTTTTTCACCTCCTCTAACCGTCTTTTTTCCATGAGGTGGTCGATACACAAGTTTTTTAGTCCACTTCTTGAGATGTGTACCTGTACCATAGCCTCAAAATATTGAACACAGCTCAGTTCTTCAAGAAAATTTCTAACATAGCATATCCATTTAAAATTATTAATATTATCAAGTAGTAGTACGTCCTTTAAGATAGCCCGGTTGACCACACAATCATTGCTTGTCCAAACCCTGTGCCAAAGGAGAATCGGCTGGATCTTAATTATATCAGTAATGTACACCAAACCCAATTCAGCATGGCATATAAAAGTCGCAGTGCTTTCTGGAATGGACAAGATGTGCCGTAAAAACTTATTTTCCACGGTTTGAATCGTACTAACATTAGAATAACCCCATAATCCAGAACCGTATATAGCTACTGCTATACAAGTGGCATTGTAGATGGTAAAAATTTCCCTTATGGGTTTTTTCCCCAACTTTTTTAAAAAACACTGTAGGGCCATAACAGTTTTAGAAAACAACAGGGTTCTAGCATTTATTGCACTAGTCCATGAGCCACTTTCATGAAACAAGATGCCCAGATACGGGAAAGTAGAGGTCTTCTCTAGGGGATTGGAGTTTATAAAAATAGGCTTCAAATGCCTGCTTGTTCTTGTCCCGCAGTACATAGAAAATGTCTTGGAGCAATTGATTTTCAGGTCCAAGCTAAGCATGAAACTATTAAAAGATGTAACCAAAGTTTGAAGTGCCATTGGGGTGCGTGCCATCAGGACTGCATCGTCCGCATACAGTAGTGCAGGGACAGGTCTCCTTCCCATCAGAAGGCATATCCCTGCCCTCCTGCACGAGGCGATGCTCCAGACCATTTATGTACACTAAAAATAAAAAAGGCGCTAAAACGCACCCTTGGCGTACACCGCCACCAATCCCAAAATGTCTGCTACATTCACCCTCTTTCCCGTACCGGACCGTTGCAGTGGCCCCAGAATATAAATCTCTCAGGAAGCATATAATAGCATTATCTACCCCCAGTTCAGCCATTATTTCCCACAGCTTATTATGGGACACACAATCAAAGGCCGACGATAAGTCGACAAAAGTGAGGTATAGGCGTTGTTTTTTAACCCTTATATAGTTCTGTTGCAAAATAAATAAATTTAACCCCTGCTCTATAGTCCCTAAACCCCTTTGAAATCCGTATTGAAAATCGCTTATCACCCCATTTTCTTCTGCCCAGCTTTGCAGCTTAAGTAAAACCACTCTCCCAAGAATTTTTATGGAGGAATCTAATAGAGAAATCGGCCTATAACATGCGCAATTCTGCCTATCTCCTTTCTTAAAAATCGGGACAATGATTGACATAAACCAGGTAGGGATTAGGCCTTTTGCCAAAGCAACATTAAATAGCTGGACCAACATTGGCCCCATAAATCAGTATTAGCCTTATAAAGGTCAGCTGGTATGCCATCGGGTCCAGCCGCCTTACCCCCCTTAGTTGCCTTCAGACTCCCAAGGACTTCGGGAAGGGTTACGACCAAATCTCTTGGTAGATCCATATTTACCAACATGGAATCAGGACCTGTATCGGGCACTAGTTCAGCAGTCATGTAGAGGGAGGAAAAATGAGCCACCCACTCATCTTCTGTAATGGCAATTTCCATGTGTGCTTTATTGTCATAAAGGAGCGGAGTATTTATAACCCTCCAGAAAGCAGCCTGATCCTTCGATTGCGACGCCGAACAAAGTTCATCCCATGCCTCCCTTTTTATCAGATCCTTCCTGTCTTTCAGTACTGTGTTGTAGTTCTTCCTTAATTCTCTGATTAGAGTTACATCCCAAGGTCTCTGATGAATTGCATGTTTAAGCTTGGTTAAGGCTTTAGTACTATTCTTATCCAACCATTTTTTATTAGTCTTTAGGCAATGTTTACGTGTAACCCACAAAACCTCCTTAATTGTAGTAGCAATAATTTTAAAATGAGCTAAAATATCATTACTCTCTGCGTGTTCATCCAGAAAGATCAAAAAGCTATTCATACACTTATTCACCACTTTGGACAAAAAATCATCCGGGACCACTTTACTCCATTTAAGAGTATAACCATTTTGGGTACCTAACTTCACATCCTGCGCCATATACTTAGAGCTTGGTACATTTTGGGATGAGACAAATAGGTTCTCCATTTCTACTACCTGTGGGAAGTGATCACTTAATGCTAGGTCCATTAAGCTAGAGCTAGTCAATCTTCCAGCAGAGCTATTTGTACAGAGGCTAAAATCAATGATAGTCGAGGCCCCCGACCCACAAAAGTTGGAGCAAATGACGTTGGGTGGTGGGCTATCTCATTCGTAAACCCAAAAGCATAGTTAAAAATCATCTCATTGACTAAATCTCCAAATAGGGTATGTTCAAAATGCGTTAAATTAATATCCTGTTCCAACATCAGGCCGCATTTACCCTTTTGACCCTTTTTGCACAATGAGCAGTTAAAGTCACCCCCCCATAATATCATTACTTCACCCCTTTTTTTATCAATTTCAGATTGTATATCTTCAGTAAACATAGCTAGTACTTCCTTAATCATGCTACTTGGAAGGTTATTATAGAAATGTAAAAAGACAATCCTAAGACCCTTCCTTGTATCTATCACTATTTTCTGGTAATAACTGGATCCAGGGGAGAAAGAAATCTTATCATATACTAACAAGTTAGATATATACGTTATCAATCCTCCCTTAGGTCTTCCATATGAACCCCCCACCGCAGGAGTAAAATAGGTTTTGTAGCCATGTAAATGTATCGGTGCAATGGCCTAAGTTTCTTATAGGGCTAAAATGGCTACACCAGTAATTACAGCGTCCCAGGATGGATTGAGGACTTTTTGTTTAATGCCTGCCACATTCCAAAAGACCACCTTACAAAATTCTTCTTTACGCAACACCTCTACAGCAAAGCCTGCTTGGCCACCCAGCATCCCTTGTGTTATCATGGGCTCCACTCGAGTTTCGTGTGACACATCATGCCCTGATGAGTTAATCTCCCCCAGGCTTACAGAAATAGGTGACTTAAATACCTCTTCAGCCTCTGGGAGTCAATCCACCATTTCAAGACAATCAAAACGATTATAGCATGGAGTAAGTGGGGGAGGAAATTGCTGATGTCCAAACCATCCTGGATCATGCCTTTGCGGGAAGAAATTAGGAATCCTCTCCCTGCGTTTCACCACGGTCCACCCATCTTCATGCACCCCTCCCCATTGTGTATTATACTGATTCCTGTCATAGTCCACGCCATTTCCGCCCCTTGGATAACGGCTGTCCCTAGTCCAGCTCCATCTGTTATCCGGATGTTCCCCATGAGAGTAGAAATAGGGTAATGCCCTGGCCACAATGGACAGGCCATGGTTTCTAGGGGCCCTCGTTGTGATGTACTCCACGGTGCGGGGATTTTCAAAACTTATCACCACACAGTCACCCTGTGCCCTTTTTCTGTTAAACCCAATCCACGGTACCCTTTCTACCATCAAAATGTTGCTGCTAATAGCTGGCGGGAGAGGGTAGTTATTGTTAACCCAATGGATAACCTTGTTAACGAGAGCCCCGTTAGTTTCAGTGGATTGTGCTCCCAGTTCCGGGACCCCAGTTAGAACCACAACATATGGTGATGCTCTAGGAGGTAAATTTATACTTCTACGCACATCAGTTTTAGCTGGTTGGCCTTTATCAGGTAATTGGACAGGGGTTTGTGGAGCTTATACTTCCTTGGCAGGTGGGGCTGAGCTTTTAAGTACTGATTGAGTTTTTAATAGCTGTTTACTAGGGAGTTTTCCTTTTTCAGGAATAGTTGTACTTGATGTGGTGCTATTTGGGACACCCTTTGCCAATATAGGGCCAGAATTATTAGATGTCGTTGCTATAGTTTTGGCCTTGGGCGCGCTTGAATCGGCTATCCGTTTGGCCAGAGTCTCATACTGCATATGTGTGTCTCTCTTCAATTCTTGAATTTGTTTCTCAATCTCCTGGAGAAATTCTGTCAGTGGGGTTAATAAAGTTTTCATTACAGTCGCCAGCATATATAGCATTGTACTCTCTTTTCCCCTGCTAGTATTAACGCTTCCCTCTGGGGAACTATTTGTAGAGCTATTGGAGATTAAATCAGCCATTGAGTCATCCAATATGGTGTCATCTAGAATAGCTAAGGGCAGTATGTTGGGGGGCAGGCCGTCTTCTCCGTGTATATCAGTATCATTAGCAATAAGTGCATTACTTGTATCTTTGGATAGATCTTTACCACGAGGTTTAATAGGCATATTTTGGTTCGTTCTCTTTTTATGAATTGCCCCTTCCTTTACCCCCTGTAACACGACATTTTTATCTTTAGGTGAGGCTGCTATATGTATCAAGACACTAGTGGATGCCTGGGGGGATGGTAAGGTATGAACTAGGGGAGTCTGAGTAGGATTAGGGGTTTGAGTAACAGCTGTACTAATCACGTCCATAGGTAATATATTATTCTCTCGTCTGTTAGGGCTCCGTACATTAGCAAAATGGCCCATAGAGGACCGTTTTGCAGAAGCCAGATCCTGCGATACCCTTCTTTCCATCAAAGAAATCCCCTCGTCTATCAATGTATTTGTACTTACAATAAAATCGTCTAGGGTGCCTGTTAATTTCTTCCCCCCCGCTGCGGCCCTGCTTCTTGTCTCACGCATCTCCATGCTATTTATAAAGTATCTCTTGAGATGACCGTCTCAGTAGATGCAGCCGCCTTTGTAGGACAGAAAACCCTGCTCAATGAATGCAATAAAATAAGCAAGATCTAATCACGCCACCCACCCATTGGTGGCTTATAGATAGTCAAATGGCAGATATGTGTACCTCGACGACTTTAGGTCAGGATATCTTCGGCGTGAAGCGGCACCCGCGGAGCGGCTGCGGCGGAAAGTTGGTGCAAATTAAAGTGTCAGCCTCCAGCAAAGTCCTCCTTAGTCGAGGTCCCGCTCCGAACAGAGAGTGCAAAGTTCCCGTTTGCTCCCAGGAAACACACGATTTTCAGCAGCGCGATGGACAGTGGGCGGGGCCGAGCACCGAACGCAGACCAGGTGTTGCAGGTCACGCAGGGACTCCTGGTTACTGGAGTCCCTGCAGCGTTCTAGATGGCCAGCTCTAGCTCCTTCCTTGGTCCACAGCACAGCGCCTGCTCGCAAAATGCAGTGGGCGCTCCTCCCGGTATCTTGGGCATGAAGCGGCACCCGCAGAGCGGGTGCGGTGGAAAGTTGGTGCAAATTAAAGTGTCAGCCTCCAGCAGAGTCCTCCTTAGTCGAGTTCCCGCTCCAAACAGAGAGTGCAAAGTTCCACGAACACCATGTAGAGGCTGCCACCCTCTAGTCTCACTGTTTTCCAAAATATTAGTGACAAACGAAAAATGTGGTCCATGGTGGAAGTGTTCTTCCTAAACCCTGCTTGATACAGGCTAAGAATTGCGTGCTCCTCTATCCAGTCCTGTAAGCGTTCTAGAATGAGTTGCGCAAAGATCTTCTGCGGGACATCAATGAGGCTGATGGGCCTGTATTTTGCTGGGAGCAGAGGAGAGCCCTTCTTAAATATAGGGACCATCTCTGCGCCCAGCCAAGTTCAGGGGACCGCCATGCCTCTCAGAACCGCGTTAAAAAGGATTTGTAGATGCGGGCCCCATATCTTTGGTTCATGTCTAAAGAGGTCTCCCGGGAGTTTGTCTAAACCCGGGGCTTTTCCTACGGCAAGTTTGGAGATTGCGTTGCAAACTTCAGCTGTCGTGAACTCTACCACCTCAGACTGTGAGATAGAAGCTGGCGGTGCCGATGTAGTAATCCTCTATGGAATACACAGCCCGGAAGTGGTCTTCCCAAACTTTGGCTGCTATATTTGGTTCAATAGCAGCTTTCCGTTCGCCACAGCCATTATTGACTATGGACCAAAATTTTCGGGAATCCTTTGTAGCTAGAGCGATGGTTAGACTCTTTCTTCGCACACTTAGTCAACCGTTTATAGTGTGCTCTCCTGGCTTGAATTTGAAGTTTGGTATTATTTAACTTTAGAGACTGTACCAGCTCTGTTTTGGCCTTTCTACAAGCTGCATTATACCACGTGTTTTTTTGAGCCCTTTTATTATTTTTAGCGACGCGAGGATTAAATACCTCTGCCAGATTGGATACTAGATCCATGTGAAGAGCCTGCATCTTTGTATAATAATCGGGGGCAATGGTTGAGTGTTTAACACATCAACCTCCACAAACAAGGGGACTATCTGGGTGTATAAGTTTTAAAGTTCTTCCGGATGTTCCCTTATCTTATGCCACCTGACTCTACGTCTGTCGTTAGATAATGTGATCCTACCATCATGGTCCCCAGAACTTAGCGTGCTGTTCTTACTAGTGCCGGGGGAACCCAACTCCAAAATTAGAGCGTTATGGTCACTCTAAGCTCTTGTGATGACATTTAAGTCTATGACCTTTGGCCATGACCGTGTCCCAGCCAAGATGTAGTCAAGACGTGACTCGTGTCCAGGTTTATTTATTTATTTATTTATTTATTTATTTATGTATTTATTTATTTATTTTTTATCCTCATTTGCCTTGCCCTCCTCTTAATTAGCCTCCAACTGCCATGCGCGTCTTAAATCAAAGTGCGTGGTTCTAGCTGCACCAGAAAGCGCGATTAGTGAGAATCGGCAGGAGGTGACCTGGAGAGGTACAGGGAATGACTCCAAATGTGGTATTAAAACCTATGGAACCAGCCATAACACCGAGAGGGGGGGGGGGGCCTAGTTCTTGGAGTATTGTGGCATAATCATTGGACCGGGGGGAAAAAAAAAAACCCGGCTATTTTCTCCACTGAACCAAAAAGTCCCAAAAAGCCACATTACCTGAGCTGCAAGATCTCAAACTATCTGTCTTAGATGTTTCATACAGGGATGACAACCAGTTTGCATGTGTTGGTGCTGTATTTTCTATCCAAACCTTACATATCTCTCTTCTAGCGAGTAGAATTGCGTAGAACAAGAATGTCCTTGCATGACCCTTAATACTATTGTCCCATCCGAATATGATAAGTGATAATGTAATGGGCACCGAGGTGTTAAGAATGGAGTCCAGAGTCTCTTTCACTTCATTCCAGAACTGTGTTATACAAGGACAGTCTTTGAACATATGGATGTCCGAAGCCGCGATATAATTACATTTATTGCATTTCTTTCCTGGGATGAATTTTGACAGTTTTAGGGGGGAGAAATAGGCTCGATGTATCGTAAAAAGGTGGTTACGCCTTAGCCATGCAGGTTTAACACTTTTGTATAGCAGAGTGCAGGATTTTTGCCAGATGCCAATACTGTGGGCCCCAAGCTCTGTTCCCCATAGTTGTTCCGGGAGGATGAATTCTCCATCTACCTCTTCTAGCAGATTCCAGTACCACTGCGAAACTTCTTTACCCCCACCTGGTCGTTCTACCAAGTTTTGTTCTATAATACTACTCTTACCAAGTGTTACCCCTGACCTAGCCAGTGCTTTCACCCAACTATCTAGTTGAATAAACTTGAACCTCGAAAAATCTGAGCCCAGTTGTTCCCGTAACTCCTCCCAAGACCTCAGTGTTTCACCTACAAGCAAATCACCCCAGGTTGATATTCCTCCCTCTCTCACCGGAATTGCCAGCCTGTCTTTCAGACAGAGCGGTAACCCAGGAGATTCCCAGATAGGTGCATAGTTTGAAAAATACGGCAATCCTAGTTTTTTCCTTATTTCTGACCAGATAGTCGCCTGAGACATAAGAGTTTTAAGCTTCACTTTTTTGAAGTATTTCTGATCTCCGAATTTAAACATAAAACCATTAGTTGGTACAGCAGCACCAGTCAACATGGCTTTAAACATTACACCAATAGATGTGTTAGTTGGAACTTTTAACAGCATTCTGGAATGGGACAGCTGAAAGGCCCAAGCATAATACTTCAAGTCAGGTAAGGACAGTCCCCCCTTTTCCCTCCTCCTCCTCAATTTCTTCCATGCCACTCTCGCCGATTTATAGTTCCAGACAAAGGAGTTTAGCTCTCTCTGACACTTCTCCAAGATTTTGTTGTCGAATGCGAGGGGAATGGTGTTAAAAATGAAAGTTAATTTAGGGAGAATAGACATCTTTATCAGACCTATTCTGCCGAGGATAGTCAATGGAAGACTGGTCCAAGATTTTAACAGTTTCCTACTATCATTGAACACTCTTTCTAGGTTGACTTGAGCAATTTTACCGACATCTTGTACTACTCGGATGCCCAAGTATCGCATTGAGTTGGTCACATCCAGCTGTAAATTAGGGATATTCCAAGCCATGATGTCGGTTTTACTTGCGTTTATCTCATACCCTGAGATGCGGCCAAACTCTTCGGCTCTCTTAATAACCTCTGGAAATGAGGTCACCGGATCAGAGGTAAAAATCAAAATGTCGTCAGCGTGGAGAGCTATCCGCCTTTCCCACTCCCCAAATCTGAATGATGGAATAAGTACATCTCCCCTTAAAACTTCTGCAAAAGGTTCGATATACAGATTGAAGAGGAGGGGGGAAAGCGGGCAGCCTTGTCTTGTACCTCTCAAGATTTTAAATGAGTCAGACAGTGTCCCATTGATTAGGAGCCGTGCAGATGGTGCATTGTACATGAGCGCTACAGTCCGACAGAACTTCTCACCGAAGTTGAACTTCTTCAAGACAGCACCAAGATAGGGCCAATTAACCCTATCAAAGGCTTTGGTCGCATCTAAGGTGAGTGTTGCCAATGGAAGGGAGAAGGATGAAGCGATATCAATTGCCCCCACTAGGTCATACGTTAAATCAGATAGCTGGTGACCTTTGATAAATCCCTTCTGGTCCAGGTGTATGATTTCACCTACTACTGAGCCCAATCTAGATGACATGATGGAAGCAAAGATCTTGTAATCGCTGTTCAGTAGTGATATTGGGCGATAAGACCCACATAGAGTTGGGTCTTTACCTGGTTTGGGGATCAATACTATAGTGGCCTCACCCCAAGATCTAGGGGGGTCGTGTCCCTCCCTCAAGATTCCATTAAAGAGGGCCGTTAAAATAGGGACAATTACATCTATCAAGGCCCGATATAATTCACCTGGAAGCCCGTCAGGACCTGCGGCCTTGCCATGCTTTAGTGACCTGATGACCTTCCTCACTTCCATTTCAGAGATTTCCATCTCAATCCCTTCACGCTGTAAATTGGAAAGAGATGGTAAAGTTATCTGATTTAACCATAGATCCCTTGTGTGCTGTTCGTCTAGGATATCATCCCTGTATATTTCCTCAAAGAATTCCCTAAAGGCAGTACTTATCTTTTGATTAGATGTCCTAGCGGCTCTCTCACCCTCAACATTGATTTCTCTTATATGGTTTTTGGCTTGATCAACCTTGACCTTCCAAGCCAAAATCTTACCCGCTGTTTCTCCAAATTCAAAATGAGAGATTTTACTCGCCTCCCATCTCTTCGTTACTCTCTCTTGTAATATGTTGTCTAGTTGTTTTTTCAAGTCAGACATATTACTTTGATCTTGAGGTGAGCCAATTGAGGCTCCAAGCCTCTGCTCAATCTTTCCTAGTTCTTGCTCAAGGTTTTTAATCTTCAATCTATAAGTTTTATGCAGGTGGGAGGATCTGTTTGTTATACATCCTCTCAAGAATGCTTTTAGAGCCTCCCAAACCATGTTAAGGGAAGCTGAGCTCAAATTTATGTCCAAAAACATGCTTGTTTCACTTATCAAATATGTCAGTTCCTCTTGATCTAACAAGATAGTACGGTCAAATGACCAGGAAGGGTGTTAGTCTGAGCTGGAAGTTTTAAAAGAAATGAGTGAGCCGAATGATCCGATAAATGAGAGGGAATATAATTGATACTAGTTATAGAATTTTGGAGACAATAGCTAAATAACGCAAAATCAATCCTTGTGGTGTGTTTGTATTTTAAGTTTCTATAGGATACCCCTTGTTTATTACCCGCTTTTATCTCCATAAATCTGCCAGAACTAGTTGTTCCATAATCCCCTAAAGAGACTGTCAAGATTTAGAAGGTGAAAACAAAATGGGGTTGGCCCTAATCAGCAAGGCTGGGCCTATATCATAAGTAACAGAAGAAGATGCCAGTACTGATAAACTTAGTTGAACAATGAGATAAATCTTCCACTAACAGAAAATCAAATTCCAGAAAGGGAATGCTCAATAGTCGCAATTTTATTTTATAAAGAATTTCAACAATAAAAGGTTCTTTTTACATTTACCGGGAAACACAGTGGGACAAGATCAAAATTGAGAACGGACACATAAAAATACAATCACCTGGAATAAACCATCATTCAAAACCACAGTCATGTCACATTCGCCACACATTCAACACATACACACTTAGCTCAAGCGTACCATATATACAATTTATACAAGGGACAAGAAATATATATACACAACTGGAACTGCATTAATTAAACGAAAATCTTCACATTTTTGATTAACTGGAAATACAATGCCAAGGATTTTACAATATAAAGAAGACTTTGCACAAATGAATAAAGATTATTACTCTCCAACAATTAGATGTGAGGTCTATACACAAGTTTGGTTATTGAATCGAAAATTGGCAGTCCAGTGAAGAAAAGGGGGCCTACACGTTTCGAATCTCCTTGGATTCTGTGGAGATTCTCATCAGGGCCTCAGGCAGCTGTACAAGGGAAAGGAACCAAAAAGAACATATATCTTAATTATAGGAAAAACACAGAAATGACAGTTTAAGGTAGCACTTTTACACATCTGTATCTAGCATGATCACAGTGACACAAATAGCGTCTACAACAAGACTCTCAATACTCAGTGAGAGCCCACTTGGTCGATCTATTCAATGGAACAGTGAGGCTCTAAGATGGGGTGTGGTTTTGAAATACAAACCTAGTGGTAGGATTAAGCAGGTCTCAGGGAAGGAGCTGAGGTCATATGGTTGTACCCGCGGCGGTGGGCTCATTATACTAATGATCTATCTAGTCATAACTTACCGTCACAGTTTCTGCAAAATAGGCTGACAGTAGTCCAAATGAATAAGAGTGGGGAGTTTGCAAGCGTGGGGTGAAGGATAATCTGGAATGCAAGGAGAAGTATTTATGGTACCAGCGCATGGGATTGGTTGGACGCAGTGGGGGTGTGATCTACAAACTGCTCTTACCCCTGCGAAACAAAACGTGTCCAAGCGGCACAATCAACTTGCTTGTAGTTGGCCGGAATATGGAATGACACGATGACCTGTTGCTATTCAGCGTCGTGTCTCTCCTGTCTGATTCAGGCACACTGTCCTGTAGTCACCAAAAAACAAGGTAATTAGAAGAAGTTGAAGCGGGGGAGAGTGTGAGAACTGTATATATTGACTGGAGGGCAGCATCACCTGTCTGGCGCGAGGTAACAGCCTGTCTTAATCAGGCATTTCCACCGATGGTGGCAGAGTCAGCACAAGTCGGTTTTAGTCGCGTGTGCTGTAGGGAGATAAGCACACAAGACCAGCGCATTAGAACTGGCCTAATTTAACAAGTGAATGGGGTGAAAAGCTAGACTGACTAACTGAGGGGCAGGCAGGGTAACTGGTGGTCTCTTACCTGTGGAACGGGCTAGTATCGTCTCGGTGCATCAAATGGTCGGCGTCTCGGCATACACTGCTCACTCGCGCATGCGTGTTTGGTGAGCATCAAAGGACTCGCGTTTTAAAGGAGGATTCTGACCTGCGTCATCAAGACGTGGGCGAATCAGGAGTTATTTCTTCGGTGTAGCGCTACAAAGGCACAACAAACTGTAGCACCCCAGCGAGGTGCGTGTGTGGAACAATAGTATGTTAAACGATTATAAATGGCCGTCTTAGACCTGTGGGATAAAGAATAAAGGTTAAATGGGGATTAAAAATTGCAGATCGTAACCCTGTGTGAACTTATTACATCGTATGCATGGTGGAGTGGAGCCTTTGCAGAGGACGGGAGGAGTGATTCAGAGCCTGTAAATTTCAGACAATTCATTCAAACCTGAAGTCGCTGTGTCAAATTTGACAATCAGCATGGCTTCCCTTTTGGACAAGAGGAGGCTCATGTCACCTCCTCGAGAGTTTTTTTCAATCCTGGATATCACTGTCCACTTCAAGTCATTGGGCCCATGTTGCATTCTATTCCAGTGACTTACAAGTGGTGCATTTTCGACGTTTCGCTTAAGTCTCGACTTGTGTTGCGTGATGCGTTGTCGCACTTCTTGTTCCGTCTTGCCGATATACAGGCAATCGCATGGGCATTTGATGCCATACACTACAAATCTTGATTTGCAGTTACTAAACACCTCATGCTTCCATGATATGCCTTTGTGTTGAAAGACAGAACCCTGTAGGGTACTGTCGCAACAGAGGCAGGTCCCGCACTTATGGTGGCCTAGCACTGGTGCCAAGCCCATCATTTGACGAAGGGATGGTTGATTTTGAGTTGGCATGGCTGCTCTTACTATATGGTTTGCAATACTGTTCTCACGTTTAAATGCAAAAAGTGGCGGGTCTTTTAACTTTTCATCTAGGTTTTTCACCAGATGCCAGTTTTGGCCGATAATCCGTTTCAGTTGATTGGCATTCGGGCAGAAGGTGGTCACACAGACCTGGCGTTTCTGTTCAGATTTCTTTTTTCGTTCCAGCAGTGTTTCACGGGGGGTCCACCTGGCTCGTTTCATACAGTTCTTCACCAGATTCTTAGGGTAACCCCGTCACACAATTTCGAAACCAATTTTTCCGCATGGTCGTTAAAATCCTTATCAAACGTGCAGTTTCTGCGCACTCGCAGAAACTGCCCATAAGGGAGGTTATCCCTTAGGCTTCTGGGGTGATTGCTCTGATACAGTAGCGCTTTGTTGTGATCTGTAGGTTTCGTAAATAAGGTTGTTGCCAACCTACCTGCCTTCGGGAATACTTCTACATCTAGGAAAGCAATGTTACTTCCCGACTGTGAGAGGCTGAATTGGATATCAGCTGTTCTGTTATTGAGCCATTTATGAAATTGGGTCAGATTGTCGATTCCTCCTGTCCATATCATAAAGACATCGTCTATGAAACGATACCATTTATGTATGTAAACTCCGAACGGGTTGTTGTTATGTATGTAGGTGTCTTCATACATCGACATAAACAACACAGCCAATTCTGGGGCAAAAGGGCACCCCATTGCCACCCCCTTTATTTGATAGAAAAATTCCTTGTTAAAACAAAAATAATTTTTCTTCAGGGCAAATGTGGCCAGATCTAGCAGAAATTTAGTAGGGACTTGCATGGGTCTTGGGCGTGATTCCAAAAAGAAAGAGAGGACTGCTACTGCCTCATCTTGGGGAATCTGTGTATACAATGATGTCACATCAAGAGTGACAAGCAAGTCTATCCCTTCGCGGAAGGTTAAGGCTTCTAACTTATTTATGAAGTCAGTTGTGTCCTGTAAGTATGACACAACTTGCGTCATAAATTGCTTGAGAAAACAGTCCACGTACTTGGCGATAGGTTCCAGGAGAGAACCACATCCTGCCACGATGGGTCTCCCTGGAGGTTTACTCTGGTTCTTATGTACTTTGGGCAGTACATAGAACATGGGTACCTTGGGGTGTTTATTTTGTAAGTACTCACATTCTTTTTTGCCAACAAAGCCTTGATCAAAACCTTCCTGGATGATCTTAAAGAGTTGGTTTTGTAATTCAATGGTGGGATCTTTATCGATTTTACGGTAGCATAAGGGATCTTCAAGCTGTCTTCGGATTTCGTTGGTGTATTCTACGGTGTCCCATACTACTATCGATCCCCCTTTGTCAGCTTGCTTTATTGTGATCGATGGATCGTTTTTCAAAGTGGCTAAGGCTGACATTTCTTCTTTAGTGCTATTGTATTTGACAAACTTTTTTTCTTTTTCCATATTGGAGATGGCCGAAAGTACACTCTTTTCAAAGGTTATTAGTTCTTTTGGGACCATGTTGTTGGAGGGGCAGAATGTGGATTTATTACACAGGCCTGTAATTTCCTTTGCACGTGGCATCGGATTTTCAAGGAAGAACATTGAGAGTCTAAGTTTCCTACAGAATTCTATAAATTCTGTTTTCATACGTACAAAGTCCGTTCTTTTCGACGGGACAAAGGATAGTCCCTTGGACAGAATACCCTCTTCAGCATTCGATAGTGTTCTATTTGAAAGGTTAAAGATGGGAGATACTTTCAATTTTTGTAGTGCTGTCTGCGGGTTTTCATTTCCCATGGTGTTGTGTATCTCACTCTGGCTCGGGGTCTCGTTTGGCCTCTGCCTAAAAAAGAATTCTGGCCCTGGTTTCGATTTTGTGGGTTTGGGTTCCAGTTTCTATTTCTGTTTGATTGGTTATTATCACTGGTGTCACTGTCGTTACCTGAGGACGAGGACGTTTCACCAAAGGAAATGAACTGTTTTCTAGATCTACCCTGGTTTTCTGGTAGATACCTTCTAGATTCCTGTTTGGCATAAAAATCAGGCTGTAGATAAGGATAAATATTATCCCAAGAGAAATTTTTCTTGTCCTTCTCGAATTGATTGGTTTTTTGCGTGACTGTGTAGTCCTTAAACTCTTGAATTTCCTTTTCTACCTTCTCCAAGAGAGATTTAGCATCTGCTATTGTGGGATTAGAGCTGATTTCTGCTTCTAGCTTAGCTATTTCCTCTAACTCAATCTTAGAGAGTCTAACTGCTGTCTCAATAGTAAGGACCATTAGGTCCCTACTGCATTTTGTTTCAATGAAGGAGAAACCTTTTTTGAAAATTGGGTCCTCTGTAAAGATTACAGGGATGTTCTTTATTTGGAGGCCGCTTGGAATAGTTCCTTCTCTCAGATGTTGTAGAAGAAAATGGCCGTGCAAGTCCGTCCTAATCTGCTTCTTTCTAAGGTGCAAGAGTCTTTCAGATTCGTTTTGCGACGTGGCAGACACACTTAAGGAGACTGAAGTGAAAACCGGGGGATCACTGAGGAGATTCTTGATGTGATCTTCGCTATATGCAAATGTGTCCTTCTCTGCCATTCCCAACTAGGAATGCACAAACAAAGAGGAGATTACAAAGAGGTGAATACAGAATTGGTGAAGTGATAAGTAAATAGAAAGAATTCTACTTGAAACACAGGGATGAGGAGTGAACAATCACAGGGAATTGGGAAAGAACAAAGATCTAAATGGCCGTATTCACCTCTTTGTAATCTCCTCTTTGTTTGTGCATTCCTAGTTGGGAATGGCAGAGAAGGACACATTTGCATATAGCGAAGATCACATCAAGAATCTCCTCAGTGATCCCCCGGTTTTCACTTCAGTCTCCTTAAGTGTGTCTGCCACGTCGCAAAACGAATCTGAAAGACTCTTGCGCCTTAGAAAGAAGCAGATTAGGACGGACTTGCACGGCCATTTTCTTCTACAACATCTGAGAGAAGGAACTATTCCAAGCGGCCTCCAAATAAAGAACATCCCTGTAATCTTTACAGAGGACCCAATTTTCAAAAAAGGTTTCTCCTTCATTGAAACAAAATGCAGTAGGGACCTAATGGTCCTTACTATTGAGACAGCAGTTAGACTCTCTAAGATTGAGTTAGAGGAAATAGCTAAGCTAGAAGCAGAAATCAGCTCTAATCCCACAATAGCAGATGCTAAATCTCTCTTGGAGAAGGTAGAAAAGGAAATTCAAGAGTTTAAGGACTACACAGTCACGCAAAAAACCAATCAATTCGAGAAGGACAAGAAAAATTTCTCTTTGGATAATATTTATCCTTATCTACAGCCTGATTTTTATACCAAACAGGAATCTAGAAGGTATCTACCAGAAAACCAGGGTAGATCTAGAAAACAGTTCATTTCCTTTGGTGAAACGTCCTCGTCCTCAGGTAACTACAGTGACACCAGTGATAATAACCAATCAAACAGAAATAGAAACTGGAACCCAAACCCACAAAATCGAAACCAGGGCCAGAATTCTTTTTTAGGCAGAGGCCAAACGAGACCCCGAGCCAGAGTGAGATACACAACACCATGGGGAATGAAAACCCGCAGACAGCACTACAAAAATTGAAAGTATCTCCCATCTTTAACCTTTCAAATAGAACACTATCGAATGCTGAAGAGGGTATTCTGTCCAAGGGACTATCCTTTGTCCCGTCGAAAAGAACGGACTTTGTACGTATGAAAACAGAATTTATAGAATTCTGTAGCAAACTTAGACTCTCAATGTTCTTCCTTGAAAATCCGATGCCACGTGCAAAGGAAATTACAGGCCTGTGTAATAAATCCACATTCTGCCCCTCCAACAACATGGTCCCAAAAGAACTAATAACCTTTGAAAAGAGTGTACTTTCGGCCATCTCCAATATGGAAAAAGAAAAAAAGTTTGTCAAATACAATAGCACTAAAGAAGAAATGTCAGCCTTAGCCACTTTGAAAAACGATCCATCGATCACAATAAAGCAAGCTGACAAAGGGGGATCGATAGTAGTATGGGACATCGTAGAATACACCAACGAAATCCGAAGACAGCTTGAAGATCCCTTATGCTACCGTAAAATCGATAAAGATCCCACCATTGAATTACAAAACCAACTCTTTAAGATCATCCAGGAAGGTTTTGATCAAGGCTTTGTTGGCAAAAAAGAATGTGAGTACTTACAAAATAAACACCCCAAGGTACCCATGTTCTATGTACTGCCCAAAGTACATAAGAACCAGAGTAAACCTCCAGGGAGACCCATCGTGGCAGGATGTGGTTCTCTCCTGGAACCTATCGCCAAGTACGTGGACTGTTTTCTCAAGCAATTTATGACGCAAGTTGTGTCATACTTACAGGACACAACTGACTTCATAAATAAGTTAGAAGCCTTAACCTTCCGCGAAGGGATAGACTTGCTTGTCACTCTTGATGTGACATCATTGTATACACAGATTCCCCAAGATGAGGCAGTAGCAGTCCTCTCTTTCTTTTTGGAATCACGTCCAAGACCCATGCAAGTCCCTACTAAATTTCTGCTAGATCTGGCCACATTTGCCCTGAAGAAAAATTATTTTTGTTTTAACAAGGAATTTTTCTATCAAATAAAGGGGGTGGCAATGGGGTGCCCTTTTGCCCCAGAATTGGCTGTGTTGTTTATGTCGATGTATGAAGACACCTACATACATAACAACAACCCGTTCGGAGTTTACATACATAAATGGTATCGTTTCATAGACGATGTCTTTATGATATGGACAGGAGGAATCGACAATCTGACCCAATTTCATAAATGGCTCAATAACAGAACAGCTGATATCCAATTCAGCCTCTCACAGTCGGGAAGTAACATTGCTTTCCTAGATGTAGAAGTATTCCCGAAGGCAGGTAGGTTGGCAACAACCTTATTTACGAAACCTACAGATCGCAACAAAGCGCTACTGTATCAGAGCAATCACCCCAGAAGCCTAAGGGATAACCTCCCTTATGGGCAGTTTCTGCAAGTGCGCAGAAACTGCACGTTTGATAAGGATTTTAACGACCATGCGGAAAAATTGGTTTCGAAATTGTGTGACAGGGGTTACCCTAAGAATCTGGTGAAGAACTGTATGAAACGAGCCAGGTGGACCCCCCGTGAAACACTGCTGGAACGAAAAAAGAAATCTGAACAGAAACGCCAGGTCTGTGTGACCACCTTCTGCCCGAATGCCAATCAACTGAAACGGATTATCGGCCAAAACTGGCATCTGGTGAAAAACCTAGATGAAAAGTTAAAAGACCCGCCACTTTTTGCATTTAAACGTGAGAACAGTATTGCAAACCATATAGTAAGAGCAGCCATGCCAACTCAAAATCAACCATCCCTTCGTCAAATGATGGGCTTGGCACCAGTGCTAGGCCACCATAAGTGCGGGACCTGCCTCTGTTGCGACAGTACCCTACAGGGTTCTGTCTTTCAACACAAAGGCATATCATGGAAGCATGAGGTGTTTAGTAACTGCAAATCAAGATTTGTAGTGTATGGCATCAAATGCCCATGCGATTGCCTGTATATCGGCAAGACGGAACAAGAAGTGCGACAACGCATCACGCAACACAAGTCGAGACTTAAGCGAAACGTCGAAAATGCACCACTTGTAAGTCACTGGAATAGAATGCAACATGGGCCCAATGACTTGAAGTGGACAGTGATATCCAGGATTGAAAAAAACTCTCGAGGAGGTGACATGAGCCTCCTCTTGTCCAAAAGGGAAGCCATGCTGATTGTCAAATTTGACACAGCGACTTCAGGTTTGAATGAATTGTCTGAAATTTACAGGCTCTGAATCACTCCTCCCGTCCTCTGCAAAGGCTCCACTCCACCATGCATACGATGTAATAAGTTCACACAGGGTTACGATCTGCAATTTTTAATCCCCATTTAACCTTTATTCTTTATCCCACAGGTCTAAGACGGCCATTTATAATCGTTTAACATACTATTGTTCCACACACGCACCTCGCTGGGGTGCTGCAGTTTGTTGTGCCTTTGTAGCGCTACACCGAAGAAATAACTCCTGATTCGCCCACGTCTTGATGACGCAGGTCAGAATCCTCCTTTAAAACGCGAGTCCTTTGATGCTCACCAAACACGCATGCGCGAGTGAGCAGTGTATGCCGAGACGCCGACCATTTGATGCACCGAGACGATACTAGCCCGTTCCACAGGTAAGAGACCACCAGTTACCCTGCCTGCCCCTCAGTTAGTCAGTCTAGCTTTTCACCCCATTCACTCGTTAAATTAGGCCAGTTCTAATGCGCTGGTCTTGTGTGCTTATCTCCCTACAGCACACGCGACTAAAACCGACTTGTGCTGACTCTGCCACCATCGGTGGAAATGCCTGATTAAGACAGGCTGTTACCTCGCGCCAGACAGGTGATGCTGCCCTCCAGTCAATATATACAGTTCTCACACTCTCCCCCGCTTCAACTTCTTCTAATTACCTTGTTTTTTGGTGACTACAGGACAGTGTGCCTGAATCAGACAGGAGAGACACGACGCTGAATAGCACCAGGTCATCGTGTCATTCCCTATTCCGGCCAACTACAAGCAAGTTGATTGTGCCGCTTGGACACGTTTCGTTTCGCAGGGGTAAGAGCAGTTTGTAGATCACACCCCCACTGCGTCCAACCAATCCCATGCGCTGGTACCATAAATACTTCTCCTTGCATTCCAGATTATCCTTCACCCCACGCTTGCAAACTCCCCACTCTTATTCATTTGGACTACTGTCAGCCTATTTTGCAGAAACTGTGACGGTAAGTTATGACTAGATAGATCATTAGTATAATGAGCCCACCGCCGCGGGTACAACCATATGACCTCAGCTCCTTCCCTGAGACCTGCTTAATCCTACCACTCTGTTTGTATTTCAAAACCACCCTCCATCTTAGAACCTCACTGTTCCATTGAATAGATCGACCAAGTGGGCTCTCACTGAGTATTGAGAGTCTTGTTGTAGACGCTATTTGTGTCACTGTGATCATGCTAGATACAGATGTGTAAAAGTGCTACCTTAAACTGTCATTTCTGTGTTTTTCCTATAATTAAGATATATGTTCTTTTTGGTTCCTTTCCCTTGTACAGCTGCCTGAGGCCCTGATGAGAATCTCCACAGAATCCAAGGAGATTTGAAACGCGTAGGCCCCCTTTTCTTCACTGGACTGCCAATTTTCGATTCAATAACCAAACTTGTGTATAGACCTCACATCTAATTGTTGGAGAGTAATAATCTTTATTCATTTGTGCAAAGTCTTCTTTATATTGTAAAATCCTTGGCATTGTATTTCCAGTTAATCAAAAATGTGAAGATTTTCATTTAATTAATGCAGTTCCAGTTGTGTATATATATTTCTTGTCCCTTGTATAAATTGTATATATGGTACGCTTGAGCTAAGTGTGTATGTGTTGAATGTGTGGCGAATGTGACGTGACTGTGGTTTTGAATGATGGTTTATTCCAGGTGATTGTATTTTTATGTGTCCGTTCTCAATTTTGATCTTGTCCCACTGTGTTTCCCGGTAAATGTAAAAAGAACCTTTTATTGTTGAAATTCTTTATAAAATAAAATTGCGACTATTGAGCATTCCCTTTCTGGAATTTGATTTTCTGTTAGTGGAAGATTTATCTCATTGTTCAACTAAGTTTATCAGTACTGGCATCTTCTTCTGTTACTTAAGATTTAGAAGGAGCATGACCTCTTTGTCCACTATGATGGGTGGATTTGTCTAGTTTTGGATTTAATACTACATTAAAGTCCCCTGTCCATATTGTTGGGTCCGAAGAGGTCGTTAAGTGGTCCCTTATTGTTTCTAAAAAGGACGAATTGTCTATATTGGGACCATAATAACCGACTAGATTACACACCCAACCATCGATAGACATATTCACCAAGAGCCATCTACCACTTTGGTCTTCGTTGTAATGAAAAATCTGAACCTTTGCAGATTTTTTACAAATTAGGAGGATACCTCTTATGTTTGCATTATGATCAGTACTGATAAATTTGTCTATCCATCTCTGTTTTTTTAGTATTATGTTAGCCTCGCTTTTTAAAAGATGTGATTCTTGGATGACAGTGATCTGCGCTGGAGAGTCTCGTAAATATTGTAATATGCGATCTCGTCTGCCTCGTACGCGCAGACCATTGACATTCCAAGATAAGAACTGAACAGAGGTCATCTTCCAGTTTCCATCCCTATTCGCTCTACCCTGCCACTCATGATTATATTGTTATCCCAGAAATGGTAGTTTCCTCTATTTAGACTAAGGACTTGTCTTGGAAGGCCTGACTCCTGAGGATTTTTTTGAATTATGATGCTTCGCCCTCCCCCCCCGCCCCCCACCCCACCCTTGGAGAACCCCCCCATACTTACTCCGACCAGATGTAGGGCCGGATTCGTATCTACAATGCCATCTCCACCCACACCGCAAAGTGCCCCCTACCCCTACCCCAACTGAAGAACATAAGCATGTGTAAAAAAAAATTTACAAATTTCCCCCTCCCTTTTTTTTTTTTTAACCCTTTTGGGATCTTTATACTTCTTTCCTCCTTCATTTTTTTTTTTTATAATTGTTTAATTGTTTTATTTTCATTTTTATTTCCCATCTTTTAAATCTTGAAAGTTCTTGTGTGTATGCTTTTTTCCATGTATCTCCCTATTGTCGTTAAACTAGGCTCAGTGACTATTTCTGACTTACGATACCAGAAACTAAATGCAGATCCCTATACCAGGCATTAAGTATGAGACAGTAAGTAGATTGTTTCAGAAAAATACGATATTTCCTGAAGTCTGATCTCAATAAGTATCAGTTGGGAAAGATGAGCAGTATAGTATATGAACAAGAGCTTAATAATTCAAGTCAGTTAGAGTTTACCCTGGGAGTGATTACAGATGGATTCCAATAGTTCGTCAGCCTCAAAAGGTGATCTGACATTATGCATTTTATTATTATACATGATCCGCAAAAATGCGGGGAACCTCATCTGGACTGTTGCGCCGGCAGCTCTAAATTTGTCCATCCTCTGGCCCAGTTCCCACTGCCTATCCAGCATGGATTTGGATAGATCTGAGCGTATTTCAAAGGGAAAATCAGGGCCTTTTATAGATTTTAGTTTAAGAGCAAGATTGAGAATTTTTTCTTTCAGGGAATACGTCAGGAAGTTGACCAACATTTTCCTAGGTTTGGTTCTACCGGGATTTAGCCGAAAGGGATCACGATGGATTCTCTGTATATCCTTATCTAGATCCTCTGCAGACTCCTCGAAATTTAGAGACTCCTTCAATAATTTAATTGTGAAGGTCTTCAGGTCTCCGACTTCCTTTCCCTCAGGTATCTTCAGGAGACGCAAGTTATTCCGTCGTGAATAATTCTCTAAGGATTCCACTCTTTCTTTCATGTTGTCCCCTTCTCTGCGTAATGCTTGAATTTTCGACTCAGCTGTCTCCAACTTCGCTTTGATCTCCCCAACAGAGCACTCCAATACTTCTGTTCTTTCTCCCAGCCCATCCACCTTCTTCTCCAATGCCTCACAGGACGTCCGGATATCATTCTGATTTGCCTTAGAAATCTGAAAGTCATTGCGAATCTCCTCTCTCATCGAAGCTATTGAAGCTACCAGGGCTTCCAAAGCACTCTCAGTATGGGAGGGCCTTTCGCTTATATCTCCTATGCCCTTGTCCCCCTCCAGTAAATTTTCGGTGTTTCCTCGGAGTATCGCGACTTGCGCACCTCCTGCATTTTCTAGTGTATTTACTGAAACGCTTGGTAATGGAAGAGATGGAAGAGATGGGAAAGGTGATAACTCCGCCATGTCTCCTGTTAAGGTAGGAATTTTAAGCTCACAGTTGCTGTTACACTTGACCGAGTTTATTTTTGTGGACAAAAGAAGAGAAGGTGAACTTATGTTATCGCCCTTGTCTGAGTTATTAGCCGGTATCAAATCCAATACCTGGGGAAGAACTTTAAAGTATGAACGCAAAGAGGGGGTGATTTTCCCAGAGCTACTTTTCAAATTTAAGGATTTGGACCCCCCTTGGGGACCGCCTTTGCTCTTCTTTATTTTGCTTTTTTTCCCCTTAGTAGTAGATTTCTGATTGAGCCTCCCTTTTGCTGAATCTAAGTAGATAGAGGTGGAGGGTTCTATTGTTGCCACTTTATCTGAAGAAGGGGATTCTGGGAACTGTGGTTTTTTCTTGCCCGACCTCTGTTTCACTCTCCCCTGCGCATTCACACACTTGGTGCTCCTACCATTCGTTTTTTGGAAGGGGGTGTTTATGTCCTTATCTTTATCTTGGAGGTTGGTTAGTTCAGAAATCTTCAAAGCTTCTGATACCTCCTTACTCTCAGTAACCCTTGCAGCCTCCTCTAGTTGTTGACAAGTAGTGACAGCAATACAACCCCCTCCAGTCTCACTCCCCTGTTCACCCCCCTGTTCTACTTCAGATTGCCCTTGCTCCTTCTCTCGGTCTCTATCGCCAATCCCTGCCCCTGCACCGAGGTCACAAGTCCCCTCCAAAGGAGTGCGTCGCTGCAGTAATCCCTGACCCACTTCCCCAGCACAGCCCAGCCTGCCTCTTAGCTGACCTCGCGCTGATCGGCCTCGGCGGAGCTCCACGGCTGCTCTCTGCCACGGGCTCCGAGGAGGCGGCGGGCTGCCGGGGGGGGTTGAAGGGTGTCAGAACGGCACATCTACCAGAGCCGCCTGCCGACAGAGAACACAAAAAAGCTGAAAACTGCACAGGGTGAGAGAGTGCAAGCAGGCTCCGCGTTGCACGCTGCCCGGGGCGGGGGGGTGGCTTGAGGGGTTCGATACCGGTCCTACCGAGGATTCAGGGTTCCGCTCCCAAAAGCTTTGCACACTGTCCGGGGGTACAATACCGGTTCTTCGGAAGGTTCAAGGCTCCGCACCCGAAAGCATTATTGTTCGTTAAAGAGCCGCGGGAGCAGCTCTGTGGTGATCGGGATTCTGTGTCTGATGCGCGCGCCGCACTAGCCTGCGGCCGCCATGTTCCCCAGGACCAGGAAGCGTGTGTGTGTCATACAAGTACTCCCCGCGTACCGGGAATTCACTCGTGTCCAGGTTTATTAAATGTACACTTGGCTGGGGTATCCGAAAGCGTGCGGCCATTACAAGCCCTCAAAGAATGGTTTAATGTTAGAGCCGTTATCTGTATGGCTAGAGGAGACCATACCCTTGGAGATGGAGCCTGGGTCGGTGGTATCTCCCAGTAGTCATCCTCTGCCAATAAGACGCCATCCTTCATACCCGCTAAAGGTTCGAAGTGGCAGTTCAGATCACCCCCTACCAGGAGATGAGTGTCACTGGGGATGGTATGCAAAAAGTGTGATAACTCCTCAATAGTCCTTGATTCACTGGCTATGCTAACAGGTCGAGAATATACATTAATAAGGGCAAGCTTGAAAGCATTCAGCCATACAAGAACTACACATTGGACATCTTCAGAATGGGTGGTCAATGTCTTGACCATTCATCCCAAATGGGGAACCAACCCAACTAGTAAGACCTCCTGAAGGTTGACCTTCCCCCCCCATAGGGCCAGGACGTGGAATGAGGTGTAACCCCCGCGTAGTTGTTCTGCTCGGGCCCAGGTCTCTTGGAAGAGGCGCACATCATTTTTGTCTACAAAAGATCCCCACTCAGGACATGCCATTTTATTGGGTAGACCTGCAACATTCCATGACAATATCGTTAGTATCTTTGGCTTGCAGCCCAAATCAGTACTACCAACCGATCCCCTGGGACCCCTTCATACAATCTTGTTCCAGCTAGCAGAGGACCCAATGTATTATCTGCCTCAGTTGTACTTGATACAGGTTCATTAGTGCCTATGATAGGCAATAAATGTACTTGATACAGGTTCATTAGTGCCTATGATAGGCAATTGTAAATTAACTTGAGTGGCTGGGGACATTGTGATTGCTGGACTGCTACCTACAGTGTTATCTCCTTTATTAAATATAGAACTCCCTCTCAATACATTCGCTGAATTCATCCTTTCGTTCTCCTGCCGAGGACCCGTTGAACCCCCCTGGTTGTGCTGCAGTCAATCTACCATGTCCAGGCCGCTATATCTGTGCATACCTGTCCTTATTTGCCCTACCCACTACTCGAGGCTCCACTAATTTCCAATCTAGTTCCGTGTCAGGTTTTTGACACGGGGGTCCAGGAGGATATAAATATGACAATGGGAGAGACTTTATAGCTGTCCCTAGATTGTGCTGCATCCACTCACATATATGTGCTACAGTCCATAGGTCCCTAAAGTTTACCAAGACACAATCACCCCTAATATTCTTTGGTCTATGACCCGCCCAGGACACCCTGTGCACCATCAAAATTTCACTGCTGATATGTCCCGGGAGCGGTCTATTTTTGTTGAGCCAATCTGTAACTTTGTTTTTTAGGGACATGTGAAATTCCCTGCTAGCATTACTTAGTTCAGGCACCCCGGCTAGGACCACTACATACAGGCTTGATTCTGGGGGCAAATCAATTCTGATTTTTTTAATCGGGCCAATTTCCTGTTGGTATTGGTGTGCTTCGTTAGACTTCTCCTTATTAACATTTGTCAAGACATTATCAGGAGGCTCAGCGGGTAGTTCCCTAGTTTGGATGGTCACAGGCACAGTGGGCGAGTTGGATGGTAATACAGAATTTTGTGACAATAATCCCCCCCGTCCGTTTTTGGCTTGCAGATAGCCCAAAGTCACCTTATTAGTCTTTAAACAATCCACAGTCGCCAATGTTGCTTTTTCAATTTTTGACAACCTTAGCTCTATCTGTGAGAGTCGCGTTTCAAGTGGTTGAAGTGATGACTTTAGGAGAGCGCCCAATTTTAAAATAAGTAGGGGCCATATTATCAACAAAGCTGCTGTAGTTTATCGCCGCTTTATCGGCAGGAAACTGCCGATAAAGCGGCGATAATGGGCTTGATAATATGAGAATAGAATTTCAATCGAAGCCAAGGTTAGATGTGTGAACATCTAACCTGGGCTTCGATTGAAATTCTATTCTCATATTATCAAGCCCATTATCTCCGCTTTATCGGCAGTTTCCTGCCGATAAAGCGGCGATAAACTACCGCAGCTTTGTTGATAATATGGCCCAAGTAGATCCTCTATTGTGGCTGTTATGGTTGGTGAATTTGCCCCTCCTGGGATAGTTACAATTAAAGATGGTGTTAGGCTGTTATCCGGTACTTTAGGAACCTCTGGGACCTGACCCAGACCAGCCAAATCATTATTATTAGAGTGCTCTGCAAGCTTGGGCTTCCTACCACCTGGAGCTAAAGCACCTCGCTTCCTTTTGGGTATTGCCCCTTCTCGTCTCCCACGTAACTGCCGGATGTTAGGCCTTTCTGGACAATCGACTACCAAATTATTTTCAGGAATTGTTGATAGGGTAGTCTCTGCTACTGGTTATATCTGGGTCTCGCCAGTTAGAGATAATGTTCCCAAGTCCTGTATAATCTCAGTGCTTGGTGTAGTCACAGAACCTTCAGTGGCAGCAACTCGAAGTGTATGCTCTGGTGTACGAGCATTCGCGAGATGTCCCAGCGAGGATCTTTTTGTGAAGGCAATATCTTGAGAAAGCCGACGCTCCATCAAAGTTATTTCGTGATCCAATACTGAGTTTGCTCTAATAATAAAGTTGTCCAGTGTCCCTGCAACGTAACCACCCAATGCTACCGCCTTACTCCTACATTCACGTCCGGGCATTTCCCTGGTACAAGTAGTAATACAAGCAGGTACTTACGGGATGCCGGCTTGGCCTCGGTGTAGGAGAGACAAGATGACAGAGAGGTTGCCCGGTCCGGTTTCATCCGGGCTACAACGGGCTTAAACGGGCCCGCCCTTGGCCCGGACTTCGCCCAGAGCGCCCCCGCACGTGTCCCGCACAAATAAATACCAGCAGGTAAAGGACGGGAAGAGGACACAGCTGATGGCAATGTCAGGGCTGCTGGTCCTCACAGTCCTGTCGGAAGAGTGCAGAAATCACCAAAGTCCCGGTAAAACTGCTGCGAGCGGCACCCGCTCGCAGCAGTTTTTCACTACTGTGAGACCTTCCACTCCCATTGCATAACTTTGGGTTAACTTATTACATTTTATGAGTGATAAATTTCAATTGGGAGCAGATGGAAATGTCGGCTTCGGGGTTTAAATAATTGTAATTTAAAGCCCTATTTAATGGTAAAGTCGGATGTTTAGTAACAGTTCTGGAAATGGCACTTTTAGAAAGTTAGAATTTTCTTGTCCTAACCATTTGGTGCCTGCAGCATGTATCCTGAGTCACATTACTAGGTGTAGTTGAAAGTTGGTCTTTGTGTATTGCTGCCAGACAGTAAGACAAAGGGGAATAGGTGGTAGCAGGATGTGCCATCTCCGACTTCATTAGGGGAAAGGAGCTGCTACCTTGCACGCTCTCACATCACAAAACCTCTGCCTGCACACTCTCACAAAAGGTTACACACCGGTCTTTTGTGGCCCCAGAGTATCTGGGCCCAGGACAGGGAGGCAGGAAATTCCTGGCACCTCTGGGAGTGGAAACCTACACCTCTTGACCTGTGGAAGTCTCAGAAGGACTGTTGTGCTGATCTGCAAGAAGGACAACTACCCTGTTGCCCTTCTGCCTTGTTGCCTGCTCCCTGAGTGAAGGACTGGAGCTCCATCTTGAACACAGTCCCTCTGCTATGACCCAGCATTTCCCTGGGTGCCACTTTAATATTCATCAGTGCACTTGGCGATGCTTGATGTCGGAAGAATACAAGGCCCTCAAATCGTTGGATCTGCATACATTCAAGTGACAGCTTTGATATCTCTCCTAGTCCCTTTGCTTTGACCCAGCTCTTTGATGGGGGGGCACATTTATTGTCATTGTGAGGTTTGACGACACAAGAGTATAAGGCCCTCAGATTATTGGTTCTGCACACATTCAAGTGACAGCTTTGGTATCTCTCCCTGTACCTCTGCGATGACCTAGTTCCTCCCTGGGTAACACTTTCATTGCAATCAGTGCATTTGGTGATGCTTCATGATGTGAGAGTTTAAGGACCTCAGATTGTTGTTTCTGTACACATTCATGTGTCAGCTTTGGCATTTCTTCCCTCCCTTTTCTATGACGCCACTCATAGCTGGGTACCACTTTCATTGTCATCAGTGAACTTGGCAATGCTTTATGACGTAAGAGTATAAGGTCCTCTGCTATGACTCAGCTCTTCTCTGGGTGGCGCTTTCATTGTCATTAGTGCATTCAGCGATGCTTGATGACGCAAGAGTATGAGCCTCTCAGACTATTGGTTCTCCATACAGTCAAGTCACAGTTTTGGAATCCCATCCCACCCCTCTGCTATGACCCAGCTTTTCCCTGAGAAGTGCTTCCATTGTCATCAGCGCACTTGGTGATACTTGATGATGCAAGAGTATAAGACCCTCAGACTGTGGGTTTTGCACACATTCATGTGTCAGCTTTGGCATCTCTCCCCTCCCTCTGCTATAACCCTACTCATTGCTGGGTACCACTTTCATTGTCATCAGTGCACTTGGCGATGCTTGATGACATGAGTATAGGACTCTTAATATTGGTTTTGCATATATTTAAGTGACAGCTTCGATATCTCTCCCCATCCCTGTGCTATGAACTAGCTCTTCGCTGGGTGGTGCTTTTCTTGTCATCAGTGCACTTGGCAATGCTTGATGATGCGTGAGTATAAGGCCCTCATATTGTTGGTTCTGCACACATTCAAGTGACAGCGTTGGTATCTCTCTCCGTCACTCTGCTATGACCCAGCACTTCAATGGGGGTGTTTTTATTGTCACCCAGGACCACCAGAGTGACTCCAAGGGACAGTTGGTTGGCCTCCTGATCAGAAGCGCGTGTATTTAACAAGGACCCCCTGAAGGTTCGGATACAATAGTTCCTAGGCCAGGGAAATTAAGGTGTACGACAAAAAACAACCTAGGCAACCCACACTGAACAATGCAATATACTTAAGGACAAATGGCTACAATTAATTAGGAAAATATATGTATTTTATTTTAAATCTTGTAAAAACACAACATATGACATAAATGAAAAAGGAAACATTAAACATACGTACTCCTGATCAGAAGCCTCATTGACAGGAAAGTCTTCAACCATCTTGAGCCCGGCACCTAGTCTCAATCTACTGTGAGTCATGTTGCCCAAGTGATGCCATCCCAGTCCTGAACCCTTGAAAGTGGACCTCAAGGTGCTCTGCCAGCCCAGCTTTGGTCTTGTGGACAGCACTGATGTAGTAAGACTCATCTCTTTGAGCTGGGCTTCGGAACAAATGCTGCGCAATGCATCCTTGACGCATCCTTCACACTGCAAGCCCTAACTCGACAGCATCTTCAACGATGATGCAGGACTCTGAATCGCAAGCCTCACAACTTCTTTGGTACCAGCCAATATAGGACAAGCCCCTTGTCAACAGCATCCTCGATGACGAAGCAGGACCCTGCATCACAGCTTTGCAGCTCCTCAGAACTGCTGTTGCATGACACATCCCGAACGTGGGATAATGCAACGCCCTACAACCAGGATATAAGATACTCCAGTTCAACGGGTCTTCTTGGTCCCTGTATCCAGCCCGTGCTGCATTATGGTAGACCTGAATTTGTGACTTTGTTGGTTCTGCGCACATGAAAGTGACACATATATACAATCCTGGCTAACCTCAGGAAGAATTTGTCTATCCTTAATACAGAACATGAACAAGAGGGGGTGGCTCTTCCTGTACAGTAGACACAATGTTGGAGTGTGTATAAAGTGAGAGGGTCTCCCTTATTGGAAGGCATTGCCCTGACACACCCATGTGGGTGTCAAGCTCAAACTTGGGCTTAGCTCCCCGTACGGCCCGTTGTGCAATGCCCCACGGGCTCTGTGAGAGGGCTCTTTAACAGAGATCTTTTGTTTTAGCCGTGATGATGCATGCAGGTGTGTGGGGACTCAGTAGTGAACATAGTAAATAAAATGGTTTAAAACTACCTAAGAGGTACCCAGAGATATATTTAATCAGGGGTCTCCTTGGTAGGATTAAAATTAGATAGGTTTAGATTGTCAAGTCAGAGTTACAAACCATGACAATCTAGTGTAGAGTGCTTAGAATGTCGACATGTTTCACATCTTCGTGGTCTAGGCGGGATCTGTGATGTTTGTTCGGGACCAATGGAATCAAGCTTCCCTACCCTTACTCAGGACAGGGTGTGTAAACTAAAAACTGGGTTCTGTTTAGTGGTGATAAAAATGGTCAATAGTACCTAAGAGTAATCAGAAGGTGTGAAACAGTTTTGGCATCAATTGCTAGCAGCATAGTTGTCGGGGGCCCCAGACGCTTTCTCAATATTGTGAAGCACGCGTTTGGTGTTATCCCTTGTCTGCCTCTGGGGGATAAAGGCTGCTTGATCTGAGCCAATCAAGGAGGGCATGTATGGGCTGAGCCTGTGTGCTAGTATTCCTGTGAATAATTTCAGATCTATGTTTAATGAAGAAACAGGCTGGTATCAGCTGCACTGTGTTTTGTCTTTACCCGGTTTGGGGATAACAATTGAGTCCGCAAGCACGAGGCAGGAATCGCCCCAGGCACTGTGAATGTGTTAAAAAGCTGTGTCAGGATGGACGCCACCGTGGGACAGAAGGTTTTATAGAAGGCCGATGTGAAGCCATCAGGGCCTGGGGAGATTGCCGAAATAACTTCCTCAATACGGATCTCTCCGTCTACCTGTTCGGCTTGCTCCAGGTTTTGAGCGGACGTCTGCATCTCTAGCAGATATTGAGCTATCCAGGGTTAGGCTTGAGTAAAGGTTTGACTAAAAATCTTTGAAGGCGTTGACGATCTCAGCATCCTCCATCACAAAATCCCCCCTGCGTGTGTATCGATTGGGTCCCCTGTTTCTACCAGCTCACTTGCAGCCTATGCGCTAAACACTGTCCGCATTTGTCCCCTCCCGCATAAAAGTAGGGGCACAGTCGAAGGGTGGCATATTCTACTTGATCTAACTCTATCACAGGTAGCTGCGAGCGCACTGCAGAAAGCTGATGCCAGTTTTGGGGGGCCCCAGTACGCTGGTGTATGTGCTCTAGTTCTCTAATTTGCTGAGAAAGGCCCTCCTGCTTCTCCATCCGTGATTTATTGTCTGCCGCTGAGATTACGATAAGTTTGCCTCGAACTAAAGTTTTGATCACTTCCCAAAGTACTGCTGTGTGTACCTCCGGGATGTCATTATGTAATAGATAGTTCTGGAAGGTTTGTTGAATCTGTGCTACTACCTCTGGACCCTGCAACAGCGTACCACTTAAGCATCATTGTCAAGAGGGTTGCTCCAACGGAGGGAGTGACAATGAGATCGCTACCACAGCGTGGTCTGAGAGTATTGCTGTGAGGATCTCTGTATCTGACGCAAGTGTGTGTATGTCTTTAGTGCCTAGGAGGTAATCCAGCCTTGCATATGTTTTGTGCGCATTAGAGAAAAAGGTATATGTCCTAGCCTGGGAATGGGATACCCTCCATAGGTCCATAAGTCCCAGCTCCATCAACCAAGCGTGGCCCTCTTTAGACAATGCTCCTGCCTGCCCATGTCGCTGTGCTGATCTGTCTAGGGCGTTATCGAACACTAAATTAAGATCCCCACCTGCATCACTTTGCGTTCATACATGGACATGGTCTCTGAAAGCGCTGTAAATAGACATTTCTCCTGCCCCTCATTCAGGGCTTTTACGGATCCCACTATCAATACCTTGCTCCCCAGTGTGAAACTGTAGGTAAGGAGCTTACCTCTAATTTCAGCCTACTTCTGAAGCACCTTACCTCTAAAAGCTTGGGCCACCAAGATAGCCACATCTGCCGTTTTTGTGGAGGACGATGTAAAGACTTGATGGGGGAAGGTGCAAGATCTGAGACCATGGCAGTCTCTGGCCAGAAGGTGGGTCTCCTGTAGGAGGCAGATATCTGCCCTCATGCATTCCAAGTAGGGTAGTACTGCCCTGAGTTTCACTGGATCTTTGATCCCCTTCACACTGAGGGTGGGAATTCTAAGAGGGGGGGTTCATTTGTATAGAAAAGAGGTGAACGTGCTTTGGATGCCATCTGTTCTAAAGGACCGGGATGCCCTCTTTCCATAGTCAAGATCTTCCAGTTTAACCTTTCTATGTGTCTTTTGTGTAGCTGTGAGTGGAGCCCCCCCCCCCAAATAGCCCTTATTAACTCTATGAAGGAATGAACTGGGTAAACAAAAAGGGAATTCAAAGTCAGTCCTGCAACAAGGCTCAACTGCCAGGAAATGTACATGGGGTCAATAGTGTGGCCAGTCTCTCACAGCAAAAAAACCCCAACCCGAATCCTCAGCAGAGGGCAGCTGCGCTCCAGTGTTCTTAAGGTTCACCTGTTTACACCAGCACATCAGTGCTATCTCGGCCTGGTCCATTCTTCTTGGGGTGCGTCATGGCCCCTGTTATCTCCACCACAATTGTCTCTCTCCTCGGCTCAGGGACAAGGGCCTCCTGGCTCCGCTCTCCTCAGGCAGGTCCTTTTCCAGCAGTTTGCAGGCCTTCAAGAGGGATTGTAGTTGGTGGAGTTTGCCTCCCCAGCAAAAGATGAGCCTGAAGGGGTGGCCCCATGAATAGGCAATATCCTGATTGCGTAGGTGAGTAGTGACCGGGCGGAATTCCCTTTGCTTCTGCAGCATGACGTCGACCAGGTCTTGATAAAGTTTTGGGGTTTGGTCCCTGAGGTAAATGGGAGCGTTTCTCGTGATTTACACAGGATTTCTTCTTTAACCTGAAAGTCATGCATGCAGACCGGTATGTACATGGGGGGAGCTTCGTTGGAGTGGGCCGGGCCCACTCTGTGTGCTCTCTCTATCTTGATCTCTGCGTCTGAGGGCTTGCCGGGAACATGTCGAAAGAGATCCTTTACAAAGCGAAATATGTCCCCACCTTCCGCCTTTGTTGTTATTCCTCGGATGCGAACGTTGTACCTTAAGGACCTATTTTCGAGGTCTTCAAGGTGGGACTGCAAGTATATGTGCTGGTCGTGAAGTCGGAGCACCCCCTGCTGGGGTGCCTCCATTTCCTCATCTTGACTGTCTTCTTTATCTTCAACTGCCGCCACTCGGTCCCCAAGTGCATCCACATCTTTCCTGATATCTTTGATTTCCTGCGTGAGAACTCTCTTGACAGTCTGAAGGTCCTCCTGCAGCATCAAAAACAGCGACTCCAGGAATGTGCCGGTTACCGGTACATTTGCCGAGTTGTCTACCTGGCTTGGGGGCGCCTCCACCTCTGAGGATGTGTCTGCCAAGCTGCTCCCAGTGGGTCATGTGAGCATATCTTTGCGGGAGCGGTCTTTCTTCGTGCAGTTGGTCATCATTTTCACTTGTTGATCCCAGGGTTTCCCTTGCTATCTGCCTCCGGGACTTGAGGCCTCCAAACGCAGGCTCCGTCTTCTTGTGGAACCTCCCACTGTGTATGCTGTGTCCTCCACCTTGTGCAAATAACGATTTACTGGGCCCGCTCTGGATTGAACTGCGGGGGGTCAGGTTTATGCGTTAGGCTTTGATGCGTGGCCTAGAAGTAGTGTCTCTGGCCATTTCTCGGGCCGCATCTATCCCGGTGCGTGGTCTCTGCGTCTTAAGCGTGTTCCCCTGTATTTGCTTGGGTGACCCTCACCACTCTCAGGGTGGGCGTCAGGTCGGTGGCTCAGCCGGGCCCCCCTATGACACTCCTCTACCAGGAGCCCTCTCTTACTTCCAACACCAGGTGTGGTCAAGACTCTGCTACGGCCAGTCTACCTCCATTGCTCCCCCAAGCCTGATGGCTTCTCTCGATGCAGGGTCTGGACTCGCTTCTGCTTTAGCCCCTCTTCATCCCCACGCAGTTAGGGGATGGGCGCTAATCCCAGCTCTACTCCTCACCTCCAGTGGGTATCAGCCGATACCCTCAATGGCATCCTTCTGACCTCATCCGTCTTGCATGAGGAACTGTTGCGCAGGCTCATTCTGGATTGAACTGCGGGGTTTCATGTTTATGTGTTAGACCTTGATGGGTGGCCTAGTAGTAAAATCTCTGGCCCTTATCTGGGCCGCACCTATCCCTGTGCATGGTCTCTGGGCCTCGTGCATGCATCCCTGTGCCCACTCGGATGCTCCTCGGAGTTAGCATCAGGTCTGTTTCTCAGTCGTGCCCCTCTGCGGTGCTCCCCTACCGGGGGCCTTCACCCACTTCCACTGCCACGTCAGGTCCAAGCTTTGCTGCAGCCAGTCTCCCTCATTTGCACCGCAGGTCTGATGGCTTCTCTCGATGCGGGGTCTGGACTTGCCACTGCTGCAGCCTATCTTCACCCCCACGCAGTTGGGTACGACCGCCAGTCCCAGCTCTGCTCCTCACCTCCAGTGGGTACAGGCATGTACCCCCAGCAACAGCCTTCTGGCTTCAATGTTTTGGTAGTGGTCTCCTGGGCCCCACGACAGGCCCTTGGCTTCCCTGCTATTTCCAGGTTGCTGCCACAGCGCATCTCAGTGGCTTCTACCTCGGGTTTATGAAGGGCCCGCTGTCTCCAGCGTGTCGATCCGCTGGGCTTCGCTTGCCACCTCTCTGCTCTTGTTTGATTCCTCGGCCCGCGAAACAGGCCCAGCGGGGGCTTCTCACAGGCCTTGCTTCCAGCGATGGGTGAAAATGGGCCGATCCCACCCTCAGATCGCTCCGTCGGCTCAATGCGTAGCAGCTATGCACTGCCCTCGCGGGTTGGTGGTGCGCAGGATGCGAACCTCCTGCTAGCATAGGTGTTCCGGATGCTGCTTCCGCCCGGGTAATCGTGCTTTGCTAGCGGCTACGCTGTTTCGGCCGGCGGCAAGCAGGAAAGATGAAGGAAAGCATCCTACCTCGCCGCCATCTTGGCAACGCCCCTCTAAGAATACTTTTAAAGGCAAAAAAACAACTAACAAGACACACCTCTACAAAGGTTAGAAATGTACTGAAATAATAGGAATAACCAAAGAAAATATAACTACCACATAATGTAAGATAAAAAATAGAGCTAGAGAAGAATGCAAAGGTACTATCTTCTAGAGCATAAAGGAGGTAGTGCGGTCTGTGTCTGGACAAATTATAGGGGGCGATTTGATGTCATACAAGCTTGTGATTTTGTAGTGTATGGATGCATAATATGAGCTCGTTGTATAATGTGAACTTTCAATGTCCATGTTGGTTTTTATTCTGATACTGTTTATTATTTGCTGCTAAGTTTTTCTGTAAAGAAGTAATGTAATAATTGAACCTCAAGTGTTATAAGTCTTTCCAGAGCTCCAAGTATTTCATATGAGCAGAATGTAGTGACAATTACAGGTACAATAAGTTGTTCTACAAAAATAAACTTTATTTCTGAAGTAGGAAAAGGAGCTGCCCAGGAAATGCATGCAGTGTGCAAACCAGGACAAGTACTTTATTCTTTACTTTTGTATTAAGCAGACAGCAGTCCTGTTTCATTGCTGGTAAACTGGGGTAAGTGATGATCTAGGCAAGTTGTACACAGCACCTTTGTCAAGTGGTGAAGAACACATTTTATGGCAGACCCACCATTAAACTGAAACAGAGTTCAATTTGCTCAAAACGAATTAGTTGATTAGGGACCTGGAAGTGGGTTTCGGGCAGATTTTAAAAATCCTGAGAAGCTGGCAAAGGAAGAGTTAGTCACAAAGGGGGGTTGCTGTACTGTTCCTAAAGGGAAGAGAGAAAGGAAAGTTCTTGCTGGCGTGACCAAGGTAGGGGAAAGGGACAGGGTACTATTAATACCCTAGGGCATCCATTATGTTGGATATATTTGCCTCACACACCCCGAAGAGTGTCATGCTTCATCATCGGCGGCTGCTCCTCGTCGGGGAGGCGGTGCAACCCCCGACGGGCACACCTCAGAGAGGGGCTCTTTGGCGGAGATCTTTTTTCCAACTGCCTTTAGGTGAAGTGGGGGTGTGTGGGCAGGGAGGTGTGTACCTATGGTAAGGTGGCTAAAATGTAACAGGGGGTACCGGAATGGACTTTATTCTGGGGGTCCCCTAGCTACGGTTAAAAAGTGAAGCTAGTTCCCTAGGGGTCAACCTGTTATGTTATGTTGCCCTAGAAGATACTAGTGGTGCATGTGGTCAACATGTTTCTCGCTATTGGTATATTTACCGCGATTCTTCAGGACCAAAAAGTGAGGACAACACCATGCTAATGTCATATGTGTTGTAGAATTACCTTAGTGGATCCTCCTATGCCTATGTCTAATGTACATATCCTAGAGGCCACATGAGTGTTCGGCAGGGCTGAACTACAGCGCTGAGCCCAGGGTGTGGCAGCAGTCTGCTGTGTCCGGGTGTATTGACCTACCCATCCCCGCCGAGCTCGAGTAGATGTACTCGAGCTCGGCGGGGATGGGTAGGTCAATACACCCGGACACAGCAGACTGCTGCCACACCCTGGGCTCAGCGCTGTAGTTCAGCCCTGCCGAACACTCATGTGGCCTCTAGGATATGTACATTAGACATAGGCATAGGAGGATCCACTAAGGTAATTCTACAACACATATGACATTAGCATGGTGTTGTCCTCACTTTTTGGTCCTGAAGAATCGCGGTAAATATACCAATAGCGAGAAACATGTTGACCACATGCACCACTAGTATCTTCTAGGGCAACATAACATAACAGGTTGACCCCTAGGGAACTAGCTTCACTTTTTAACCGTAGCTAGGGGACCCCCAGAATAAAGTCCATTCCGGTACCCCCTGTTACATTTTAGCCACCTTACCATAGGTACACACCTCCCTGCCCACACACCCCCACTTCACCTAAAGGAAGTTGGAAAAAAGATCTCCGCCAAAGAGCCCCTCTCTGAGGTGTGCCCGTCGGGGGTTGCACCGCCTCCCCGACGAGGAGCAGCCGCCGATGATGAAGCATGACACTCTTCGGGGTGTGTGAGGCAAATATATCCAACATAATGGATGCCCTAGGGTATTAATAGTACCCTGTCCCTTTCCCCTACCTTGGTCACGCCAGCAAGAACTTTCCTTTCTCTCTTCCCTTTAGGAACAGTACAGCAACCCCCCTTTGTGGCTTGCCTCTTCAGTACTCTGTACGGACACTAAGCTGTTACTGGACCTTCCACCTTTTTGAGTGGTAAATAGTGTCCTAGTGCCTCTCCCCTTCTCTTGAAATCTCCCCAAAGGAAGAGTTAGTGACAGATTTTAAATTATCTGAATTGAAAGTCCATGAAGCATCCTAAAAGAGCGCAATGCATCTGGGGCAAGATCGAGTAGGGCAATAGCGGTTTAAAGGGCAAATTGAAAGGGAATAAATGATTTCAACAGAGGCAGCCCATTATTTTGGGTGGTATGGCTTTGCCTCCTCCTTTTTCCAAAGCATGAAAAGTGTCTGTCAGGCTGATCACGGGTCAGCCTGACAGAATCTCACCATGTCAAGGCCATGCAGTCCGGTGCTTTACAAGCGCTGATGCACAGGCACCTGCCAGCCTGAGCCAAAGATTGCCGGCTAAAGATCACAACTGCCCACCGACTCACCCGGTTTCCCTAGGCTCCGACGGATACCATTTCGTTCCGCGGACTTATGCGCTCGATTGTGGGTGCGCACATCCGAGACCTTCCAACTGCCGTTCCCGATTGGGTCTGATCGGCAATTAGAGGCTAATTATTGTTAAGGCTTTCATTGAAATGTCCTGATGATGGTCCCAGTGATTTACTAGGGGGTCCGAAACACCGTCGACCTATTTAGCACCTAATACTAAACGTGATTACTATGTGATGTAATGGTGCTTTGTTTTAAAAATTCTGTACAACTGTATTAATTACAGAAAACGTGCTTTGCCTTAAAAAGCCCTTCTTCGCTCTCTTTATTCACCTTCTGTACCCGTTCTGTTAGTGCTGGGCACAGGCTTGTGTTCCACACTGGTTGAATTGTGGAAGGTACTCCTTGTGTTATAACGAAAGTGTATATTGAGTAAACTTTGAAGACCACTGTCCGGCTGGACATGTCACTCCTAATATAGATTTTTTTAAATTTAATTTTAATTTAAAAAGAACTTATAGAGCGCACGTACACTGAGACAGTTTCATGGCGCTGGTGAGGTCCCTAAAAGAATGAAATAGGAGAGCTGGTGGTGATAGGATAGCTAAGTGCCAAAAACCTGCTGGAATAAGAATGTTTTTAGTGACCTCTGAAACTCCAGGTAGGAGGAAGAGAGTCTTAAAGATAGGGGGAGGTCGTTCCAGAAGGTAGGAGCAAGTACGGCAAACTTCTGCCCTCCTGCCTGCTTCTTTTTGAACCGGGGCGTAGTTAGTAAGGCTAAGCTAGAGGAGCGGAGGTCTCTAGAAGGAACATAGGGAGAAATAGCCGAATTAATGAAGGCCGGGGCTGTACCCGCTCTTGCTTGAAAAGTCAAGCACCCTAGCTTAAACCTGGCTCGTTCTTTTATCGGGAGCCAATTTAAGCTCCTGAGTAGGGGAGTCGAGTGATGGGACTTAGACAGACCAAAAACCAGGCGGGCAGCCTGGTTTTGTACTAACTGTAGGCCCTGCAAGGCATACGCAGGGGCTCCATTGTAAATGATGTTTCCATAGTCAATCTTTGACAGAACCATAGCCATCAGGATAAGCTTTAGAGCAGAAGTGGAAAAGAATCTGGCAATTTTCCGGATAAGTCGAAGTGTAAAGAAGCAGGAAGAAACCACCGAATTGATGTGTGAGTGAAGGGTTAATTGGTGGTTAAGCATGATCCCAAGGGTTTTAACTGAACAAGAAGGGGAAGGAGGGGGTCCAAGTGAGGAGGGCCAAAAAGAAGAGGACCAGGGATTGGCAGCGCCGCCCGTCGCCACCAGTTCCATTTTATCCGGATTGAGTTTTAACTGGTTGGTGTTCATCCAGTCTCGGATAAATAGCATGACGGACTGGAAACTGCCAACCCCTGAAGGGGGGGAAAGATCAAAAATGAGTTGGAGATCATCTGCATAGTTATATACAGTGACCTCCATGTTCTGTAAAGCAAAAACCTTGGGGAAGATGTAAAGATTAAAAAGTAAAGGGGAAAGAGCAGAACCCTGAGGGACACCACAGTTGACAGTATGTGGGGAGGCCGAGAAGGTGCCGAGATGGACTGTCTGATTACGATCCTTCAGGAAAGACTCGACCAAGGCAAATGCAAGCCCCCCGATCCCCGCCGCCCTGACCCGTGACAACAAGATGTTATGGTCCACGGTATCAAAGGCAGCGGAGAGGTCCAAAAGGACCAGAATCTTGGGGGCGTTGGCGTCGAGTCCTTCCCTAAGTTGGTCCATGACCGAAATCACCACCTTCTCGGTAGAATGTCGAGGTCGGAAACCAGCTTGAGATGGGGCCAGATAATTGCTGTCCTCAACAAAGGTGCTCAAAATTTGAGACACGTGCGTCTCCGCCACCTTGCCCAAGTAGGGAAGCAGGGATATAGGGCGGTAGTTGGCTAAGGAGGCAGGGTCAGCCCCAGGCTTCTTTAAAATGGGGATGATGGTGGCCGATTTAAAAGTAGTAGGAACTAGACCTAAGGTGAAGGTATTGTTTAGGACAGTAAGAGCGGGGGCGGGACAGGCCAAGAACACCTGGGCCAGAATGCGGGCCGGGCACGTGTCAGAAGGAGACCCAGATTTTACACGCTTAAGTAGCGGGGAGAGGGACTCGCTGGTTCGCATCGGAATAGAAGTCAGGCACTGGGTGTTCTATGGCGGGGAGCAATCCGATAAAGAGTTAGATGGAGGAGGAATGCGAGCTTTTATTTGCGCAACTTTCTCAATAAAAAACTCGTTCAGTGAATTGCACAGTGACTGGGAAGGTATAATCGTGGGTGAAGGCCTATCTGATAGGGCTAACTCGTGGACTGTAGTGAAGATTTCACGTGGCTGGCATTCTGCTTTCAGAATGCGTTGGGAGAAGTAGTCTTTCTTGGCCGCTAGGATGGCTTTTTTGTATTCTGCTAGCAGGGTGATATAGTGATTTTTGCTAGTAGGGCAGTATTTCAGCCTCCAAGCCCGTTCAGCTTGACGAACAGTTAACTTAAGTGCTTTAAGGGCAGGGGTGAACCACTTGTTAGCATGATGGTGGTGATTTATAGTAACCTTCTTTAACGGGGCCTTTTTATCCCGAAGGTGGATTATCCAGCTGTCTAAGGTGGCCAGCTGTAGTTGACAGATTGACTCTGTCTATATTTATTCCTTTCATATTTCTTGTATGCATGGGACCATTGTTGCATGTACAAAGTATGTTCCCCGAGGTCCCTGCTGACTAATTTGGGGCCCCTTGTTGTTGTTAACTTAGCTAAAGATCTCACAGCCTTAGGAGCAGTAACGAGTGGGAGCATCACCAATAGCCAGACCTGGGAGCTTCAGGTTTAAGTCTTAAAGTGCCCTTGCATTAGTGCAAGTATCAGCAGCACTCCCCATCCCTCCCACAGCAATATCCTAGAGAAATAATCAGACAAGACATATTCTTTGTGGAGAAAATTTCTGCAGGTTTATTTGCATAACAAATATGCCAACATGGTGGGTTATCTTACGGGCGATCCCAGGGTAGGCAGCCCCTTGCCGCCTTCCCACCTGATGAACCAAATTACACCGTGGCCCTAGCCAACCGGTGTTTGTCATATTTGGGGGAGGGGCTAGCCCTTCCCACCGGTGAACCGCCAGTCCACCCCCTTACTCACGCCTCCCAAGAAGGGGGCAAAGCGTTGCAGGCAACCCCCGGTTGCTAAGGTGCACAACCACCGGTAGGACTAACTGGGTGATTCGTTCCTCCAAAGTCCAACGCGAGGACCTCCCTGGGGATATTTGGCCTTTGCACTTTTGTTGTGCTCATGCAGAGGGTACCCCTCTGTACCTTACATCCTCTGGATCGCCCTGTAACTACGCCTGCAACACAAAATAATAAGTTAGATAAACACCCCCCTGCCGGTGTGCCGGGTAAGCTGTGGGGAGGGAAACAGCGTCAGGCAGCAGACAAAGATGGCGACCAGTGGGCTGGAGAGGTATAAGTACCTCGCCCCCCTCCTGCCCAGAAGTGACGCGGGCCTGGGAACCCTCAAGGGTCCCAAAACACTGGGCGGTTGACTCGTATGTCATCATGTGGCACTAAGGGGCGGGCCGCCCTCTTAGGAGGGCCCCTTTGTGGGCCCGGGGCAGCCCTGCAGACGTTCTATCAATTACACCTCATTGCAGAGTGGGCTTAGCTAAGCAAGTATCCCTGACCCCTTGACAGTCTGTGACAAGTTAGAGAAGGTCCTCCTCTCATTGGTTAAGCAATGACAGGGTTAGCCAATGAGAGGTGGCGGAAGGCTACGTTTTTTCCCTGCCCAAAGGTTCCAGGACCGGTGTCTCTGTGCTTCTCCTTTCTGCAACCAGCTGGTTCTGTCATCACAGCCACAGCCCGGTAAGTAGGACACGAGTCGGGGGTACACGCTGGTGGATAGCGTCCCCCAACTTATTTTACAAGGTGGCTGCTGTCCACCCTGCTAATCAAAATGCCGTCCACCCTACTCATCACAATTGTGAGCGCACCAAATAAGCATTTCTAGGTGATTCCGTAAATTTCTTGGACTGCTGGTGACTGTCCATCTCCTTTCCCGTCTTGATGACTCTTCATTTCCCTGCTTTGCAATCACAAGAGCCACCTCCCTCACCTTCACCTCTGTCGATTCCCTCTTCATCTCCCTCTCACCACTGTACTTCCGCTCTCTCAATGTGCCTCAGGAAAGGTATTGGGCCGATTCTTGGTGAGTGGAGTGAAGAGGATGGAGGGAAAGGGGGTAAACGTGTACAGTGAATATGAGAGAGCGGAAGTAGTAGAGGGGGTGAGCGACTCTAAGCTGAAAATATTATGTGAGTTGGAGAGTAAGGGGGGGGGGGGCGGCTGAGTACCCATGTGAACGAAAAGGTGATGGAGTTCCAGTATGTGATTGACAGAGGGCATCACCGAGCTGAACCAAGCAAGAGATTTAGTTGGTGGGAGAACCAGTCACTCAAAGGGTGTTTTACAGGTGCTGTGCCCCTGCAATCATTGACCTCTCCGCTGAGACTGCAGGAATGTGATGTCACTTCCTGTGATGTGATGTCGCGCGCCGTGATGTCACTTCCTGTGATACTACCTAACTCGGAGAGTCCCCCCACTTCTTTTTTTAGTATTTGTGTCCTGCCAGTAAGTGCTTTTTGAGTGTTAAGGCGCATGCCTCTTTGTATGAATGTATGTGTATTGTGCATGCGTGTGAATGGGTGTGCAAAAGTGAGTGCAGGAATGTGCTTTTGAACGGTGAGTGTGAGTATGATACCTGCCAAGTTTTCAGACTGCTAATGTGTGATATTTCCATGTTTTGCATGTATTTATGTGAGACATTCAACTGCTTTGAGGTTGACACCTTGAGTGATACTGTACCACGAGTAGAGCAAAGCAGTTATGCCCATTAATTAAATTAAATGTCAGAAAGGATTGAGTGGCACCGTCAGCCATTATTTGCTTTCTTCCAACACCAAAGTTGCATTTATGGATTTGTAGTTTAGTTCTTAAAAGTTGCTGGAGGGGAAAAAAATAGACAAAGTTGCAAGTGGCAAGTATGACCACAACTTGGATACATTTTTCCTGAACTTTAGGTCCCGACAGAAATGTAGGGAAAACTGCAGCACTGTGTTTGGTGGTGTACACAGTTATTTAGATGGAGCCTTCTGAGTGCTTGTAAGGTCTATCAATCAACCTCTACTGGCTTTGTGCTCAAATGTCCAAATCCCAAAAGAAAAATGGCCTAGTTCTTCACTTTACTACAAATGCTTAAGGTGGCATTTATAAATTAAATGTTCACTGTTATTCACTATAAAATTGACTATAGTAGAATACAGAGTTGCAAGGCTGTGTGCTCAGACCCATGTATATATATAAAAATGCTTCCAGTGGCGCAACATTACCTTTACCTAAAAGAACTGTTAAACTTGAAGTTGTGACTTAACGTAAGAAAAACATGATATACTTGAAACTTGAACTGGATGAAAAGATATTAATTAAAAATCTGTCAGCAGTATGTGGGTTATTTGAAAAGGTCAATAAAAACAGTGAAGAACACACAACCAATTACTCAAATGTAGCACCAGAGGGAAAGGAGACTGGCTCCTGTCCGTAGTTATATAACAGGGAGCATTATGTTAGCAACTTATCTCCCCTCCACCCCTGACAGCAGATCTCTTGCTGACTGGTGCATTGCTATACTCAGACAGCCTGGAGCAATGTGAAGGCAAACAGAAACTGCTAAATTAGCATGACATTGCATTTCAGTGTGTGATCGATGCGAGGCTTGCGTTACTCTGAAATGCGTTACTCTAACTTGAGATGCGTGGCACTTGGCAGGGCTGGAGTATGTGTGTGTGCCTGTGAATGGACGAGTGTGAGTGAATGTACTTGTGGATAGGTGGATGTGAGTATATGTACACACCTGTGAGTGGATGGGCGAAGGTGAGTTTGTTCCGGTGTATCCACCCACGCTCTCCTCACTATTCCTACAAATTATGAGCCACTGTATTTTCTAAGCAGAGGGACATTGTCTGTTGCATATGAGGCTGTAATAGGCTTTCAATTCAAGGAAAAGTGTGAGTGCTGGGAAAGAAATAACACGAGGTCATCAATCTCACAAAGATGGTACAGAAACCCAAAGAAGTGCATGCTGTTAATGTGTGAGGTGTTATCGTGGGAAATGAGAGCAGGGCTTAGGACTGAAAAAGAACTACCAGGATACAGAAAAAGAGAAGATGAATAGAACAACTTAGATTTTTTGCAGCCATGAGACCTGGGACAAGATGCATAAAGCCGTTTTGCGATCACAAATCCTGCGTTTTGTAACATCACAGGGTTTGAGACTGCAATATGAAATTTTTGCTATATATGAAATTTACTTTGAGAGTCAGAAAAGGCTTATTATATCGCCAATTGGCTCTGGAATCCATTCAGAAGCACTATTAGTAGGGGATGTGAAAGCTGTGACCCCTGCTAATTACGATTCGCAGTGATATGTATCAAAGCTGTGTGACCCTAATTGCTGTTGCAAATCATTGTTACTGATATCTGAATGGAAGTATGATTTAATAAATATATACATATTTGCATTTTTAAAACCATAGAAACATAACAAGCATGTTGTTAGACCTGTCTGACTTTTTGCGTAGTCCCTCCAATTTATTATTTATTTTGTCCCCTTTTTGCCCCTCATGCCTTTATTTATTTTTGTGTCCACTAGCTTTTTCAAGGTGTTGGTCTAGGGGATAGGTGCTTTTTCACCCTCATAGTCTTTCACCTCAGGCCTAGAGGCCTTTCCTGACAGGAATATAGTTGGAGTCACAAAATGGTGGCTACTAACTGTCCCAACTGACAAACCTAGAATCTGTCCCATAGGATAGAGTAGGGCATTCCAGAACCTTCTGGTCCCTTCTGGACCTCTGAGGGTCAGCCTATAAAAGGCGGAATGTTGGTCAGCCATTTTGTCTTACCAGAGAGAGTCAGCTGGAGGACAGGCTGTAGCTGAAGGTGGGGGTAGGATAGTCAAAGGGTTGACCTATTGATTCACCACCCTTCCTCCCTTGGGTTACTTGACTTGTCCCTGCTGTTTTGGATTGCGGGAGACCCTGGGCGCCTGACCAACCCTTAGTTTGGAAGTAAGGGGTGTAAGGAGGAGAAGGAGACTGCGGCGCTGTGGGGCGCAGTCCTCTGCCCAGTTGAGAAAGACTCTGTAAAGACTCTGCTGTGTGTTGTTAAGAGGAAGGGGAGTACCTTCTAGCCCTTTCAAACGAACCCCCACCTTCCCTCTCACAATAACCCCCCCCCCTCCTCTGGTATATCAAGACCAGTAGGTTCAAACTGTTTGAGGACCTTTGGGGGGAAAATCCTGCTTCAGGTCGTCTTCAGGGATAGTGCCACCAAGCAGCCCGACTCCCGATTCTCTCTCCTTACCCTCAACCAAGTAGGAAGCCAGCGCGTGCTGAGAGAGACTTTCGCGCCCCTGCCGGGTGCCCCCTCTGCCTTCATCTCTGTTGATCCTGGGTTGGCAGCGGAGACGCTTAGGGAAGCCGCCGAGCGAAGTGAACCAAGTTCCGCTTTTCCGCGGAGGTGTGGGAGAGTAGCGTCTCTCCCTGGCGCCAACGCAGTGAAGGCGGGCCCGAGGGGAGTGTCCGGAGCCCTGAGGAGAGGCGGCGTCTGCGGGGGAACCCCGCGCAGGAAAGGAAGAGAAGTGCTTCCCTCTCGACCGACGCTGTGGTGAGGTGAGGGGAAGCGCCGGAGAAGACGGTGGGGCAATCGCCTTGAGGAAGCTTGCGGGAGGAGCGGCTGACTGGGGACGGGGGCGGAGTACCCCCTATTTCTGGTTACACTGACTGCGTGGTCCCGGGCTCCTGTGGCAGAGTCCTCTCAAAAGCGGAAGCCCTCCCACCAGCTAAAGCTGGCTGTCTAATACAGTAAGCGAGGTGAAGGGGGGCGAAGTACAAGAGGAGATTGACATTCCGGTTGGGCACTGGTAAGAGTGGTGTTTCACTCCCAAGGCTTGGAGTGGGGAGGACTTGTGAACAGAGGTTAAACTGCCCATACTTAGACAGACTGGTGAGGAATTGGGAGCTAGACAACAGTTGATGTCTAAGGGAGGTTGAGTGCACATCCTCTGTTTAACCTTGGGGAACAGCTGTGGGTGGTATATATTACTTTTGAAAATTACTGCTAGAGGTAACTGAAGTTGCCATATAGCCCTGTGTACAGGCAGAAGGAGGGAAGTTGGAGTTGAGGAGCTGTAAACGTTAGCCTGTATTTATGTAGGGGCCAACCCTAGAAAGTAATCCTTTGTATGTGCTTAGCTTTATCAGTGAAGTTAAGTCCAACTAAATACAGTCATTGCTAATTGAGAACAAGGAAATGTGATGTGGTGCGAGAAAATCAAAAAGTGAAGTACCTTGACAACTGCGAAGAGATTCATAGTTCTACTGTAAGATGTAATGTAATGAAATGTCTTAACCAAGCTAAATATTTGACAAAAAGAGCAAGGAATATTTTTATAAACAAGCTCATATTTTTCCAAACATTGGTGTAGCGTCCTTTTCGAGTGAAATTGCGTTGGTTTACTGCTGGGTGGTTTGCAACCTTTCCACATGTGCCTTTAGTGATTGTGTCTTACCCTAGGCCAGGCTACCCTAGGTGACCTGACATACTTAGGTTCCAACACATGTCACATGAGATTGCCCACCAAACCCTGCCCTCCCCCCACCCACCACCAACCGTCTCCATAGTTGGACACAGGAGGTCTCTTCTCCTGCATACAGTAACGTGACGTCTACTCCTGCAATACGTAACAGCAGCCGATTCCCTCCCCCGTACGCCAGGGCTACAAGCAGGACAATTCGCACACTTTCAAAGCCCCCCATCCAAACCGGAATAGCGCCTCCACTAGCCCCACACTCTATTAAACTTCTTTGGGCAACCTCTAGCTTTGTATGTAACCCTTTTGGCTGCCCTGTATATATCCACTTCCCTCCTCCATTCATTTAGCCTCGGGTGGGGGAGGGGGGGGGGGGGGGGGGTTGTTGGAGCTCCCCAGGCTCGAGCCACATCCCTCTTAGCTACCACTAAGGAAAATGTTTAAAAATATTACGTGGGGTTGGGTCAAATCCACATCATTTGTTATCCCCAGTAGAAGCAATTTAGGCTCCATCGGTAGGAATGTTTCAAGTATTTCACCAAGTTTCCCCATTATCCTGGCCCAGTTGCTCTGGATGACTCCACATTCCCAGACAGTATGATAAAAGTTTCCCTCTGCATTCCCGCATCGTAGACAGTTAGGGTCGCTAGCTCATCCCATCTGATGCAAATGATGTCTATCATTATAGACTCTATGGAGAATTTTAAATTGGATGAGTCGGAGCCGGGATTTTATTGCCACATCCCTAGGGTGCATCAGGGCAGTCTTCCAGTCAAGTGTATCCATCTCGCCAGATTGGATTCCCACGTATCTTTCAATTTCACCAGTTTGTCCGGCATGTTGTTAAGCAAAGTTTTGTAAGTCAAGGAAACTAGTTTCTCCGGTACCTGTTCCTGCAGCAGACGGCCCTCTAGTGGAGCGTACTCCGGCAACGGGCCTGAGAGTGCCACTTCTGCCTGCCAGGCATGGCGTACTTGTGCATATTTCAGAAACTGCGTGTGGTGCAATCCAAATTCCGCCTTCAGTGCCTGAAAGGACTTCAGAGCGCCCTGTTTCTGTAGGTCACCCAGAACTGAAATGCCAATGTCATCCCACCTTTTAAAGCCTTTCAACTTATGTAGCTCTCGTAGCCACGCACAATGACATATCGGGGTTTGTCTCGACAGTTTGTGCGTCCAACCAATCCTACTTGTCGCCCTGTCCCACAACTCTACCATCACTCGTGTCGCGGATAGTAGCGCTTATTTTCCCCTACCTCCATATATGTAGTAGAGCCATGTGCGACGCTCCAATTTTCCCCTCTCTAATCTATATGTGGGGTGATCTGCCAGGGCATGAAGCCAGTCATTTATCGGCACCAGATGTTCTGCCCAATAATATGCCTCAATGTTAGGTAGGGAAATCCCTCCATCATATTGGTTCCTCTGCAAAGTCTCCATGGCTATCCTAGGTTGTTTCCTCAACCAAAGCAACATCCGAAGCTCCTCATTTATCTCCTTAAAAACCTGCCGGGGGAGGGGGAAATATTCATTTTGCAATGCATATAAAAACCGCGGCAGGGTAATCATCTCATACATTGCTGCCCGGCCTAGTATTGTGAGGGGGAGAGCCTTCAATCTGAGCGCGTCCTCCTCAAAGTTTGCGAGTACTCAACGGATATTTTTTTTAAACGAAACAGCGCAGTGCCTCGTCATATAGATCCCAAGGTATGTAAACCCCTCTGTCGTTACCCGTAGCGCCTCAGGTAGAGCAGGCCCCACCTTCTCTCCCCGGGGGCTGTACAGGACCAACTTGTGCCAGTTTATAGTATAGCCTAAGCGTGACCCGTACCGGCCCAACAGAGTGAACAGACGCGGTATTGAGACCTCCGGATTAGTGATGTATAAAAGGATTTCATCCGCGTATAGCGAGATTTTCTCTTCATATTCATCACTTCGGTCAATACGAAATCCTGTTATCTCCCTGTCTTGCCGTATATCACACGCTACCACTTCTATGGTGAGGGCGAACAAAGCGGTGACAGAGGGCACCCCTGACAGGTCCCTCTTCTTATAGGGAAGTCCCTTGAGAACACCCAATTAACCTTGACCCTCGCTCGTGGGTCAGTATATAGAAGATTAACACACTTTCTAAACTTCGGGCCAAAGCCAAACTTTAGCAACACTCCATCCAAAAAGGGCCAGTGTACCGCATCAAACGCTTTCTCAGCGTCGGGGGATAGAAACACATGGGGCTCCTCACGATCACACACTTCCATCAGCCAATTATGGGTCCTTCTCAAATTGTGCCTAGTCGCCCTCTCCAGCAGGAAGCCCGTCTGGTCCAGATGTACCAGATCTGTTATCACCTTTCTCAACCTCACTGCCAGAATCATCGCCAGGAGTTTTACCTCCACGTTCAACAGTGATATGGGGCGACAGGATGCGCACTCCCCAGGCGGCTTGCCCTGGATATAGATAGGTATTAATGTGGCCATAAGGAGATCCGGGGGTAGCGTTTCCTCCTGCATTGCTCCCTTAAATAAAGCCAGCTTGTGATTAGTAAGTAGGTCCGCTGTTTTTTCAAAAAAATTCTGCGTGGAACCTATTGAGGCCAGGGGATTTCCCCGGTAGGAGTTTAGCAATAGCCTCCCTAACCTCGGCTACTGTGATCTCTCCTTCCAGGCTTTCTTGAGCCTCCACATCTAGACTAGGGGTCTCGACCATAACCAAGTACTGTCCAATCTCATCCGTCGAGTCTAAATTCCTGGCCTCGTAAAACTTCTCATAGTAGGCTGCGAATGTCTGCGCTATTTGTTCATCCGTCCTTCTGGCCCGGCCCGTAGCATCTAACACCTGGTCAACCCACCTCGCCTCTTGCGCCCTATGACTCAACCATGCCAAAAGTTTCCCAGATTTGTCCCCCACATCGTACAGTCTATGCAAGGTCGCCTGCGCCTGCATCTTGGCCTCGTCATGAGTCAGGGCCTTGTATTGTCGCTGGGCATCCAGCACTTGTCGTAATGAGTGTGCCGCCCCATCCGTTACATGTCTCTGTTCGAGCTCTAAAATGCGGGCCTCAAGGTCATGTGTGTCACTTCTTTTCTTCCACAAGCCTATTCTGCACTTTATCTCGCATAACTGCCTTTAGAGCTTCCCATAACATCACCCCAGACTGCACTGAGCCCAGGTTGTCTGCCAGGTACACCTTCACATCGGCTCTAAATCCCTGTAACAGGTCCTTATTCTGGAGATCCCATGCCGCCAGTCGCCAGCTCCTACCCTTCGTTCCACGTCTCGTCCCCACCGTCACCAACCCCGGCGAGTGGTCTGAAATGCCTCGCTGCAGATATTCTGCCCGGCTAGTAACATCAAGCACTCAATGGGGCAAGAAGACATAATCCATCCTGGAGTATACCTTATGAGCCCCAGAAAAATACGAGTAAGTCCTAGCATCCGGGTGGAGCCACCTCCAGGCATCCGCCAGCCCCACCGGGTCAATAAACCTCGCCAGAGGGGACTGTACCGAGGGTTCTGCCCGGTACCCAGACCTGTCCAGGGTGGGGTGTACAACGCCATTAAAACCCCCTCCCACCCCAGTGTACAGTGTCTGGCGTGTTCAGAATGATGTCAGCTACCCCTGTGAGGGTTCTAGCCTGTAGCATTGGAGGTGCGAACTCTGACAGAATCATAAACTTCCGGCGTCTCCACATCCCTGTTACCCCAACATATGTACCTTGTGGCTCCGTCCATGTTTTGGCGACTGTGAACGGGTGGATTTCCTAACCAGGATGGCTACCCCTCTTGAGCCCGTTGTATACCCCGCATGGGCCAGTACCCTATACGCCCCTCTGGCCAACAATACACATTGTGTACCCTGTAAGTGTGTCTCCTGGAGTAGGGCTATGTCTGGGGCCGTTCTCTTTACAAAGGCCAAAACCAATCCCCGCTTTATCTTTGTGCCCAAGCCATTCACATTCCATGTAAGGATTTTGACTGTTTCAGTGTCTTGTGCCTCTATCCCATGGCCATCCTCCACTTCATGGGACATCGAGCTTAGTCAGAACATGCACCGGCATGCCCCGGGTGTAGGGTGCACAGGTGTATCGAACAATTCTGTCTGCGACATGCTTAAAAAAGATAACAGTAACCGTAGACCCCCCACCCTATAACCTAACAGTCCCCCCTCCCCTTCCCAACATTCCTTCAGATTCACCCCATGAACTCCCCCCTTCCCACCCCTCTCTCCCTTCCAGACCCATCGCCATCCTAAGACAGAGATATAGCTGTCCAGGTGAAGGAGGTCTGTCGCCCACCCCACCTCAACCCCAACTAGTAACGAGCCCGCTTTACACCTCTAACAGAGAATCATTCATTGGCATAATCACAGGCATGTAGAAAAGGGAAAAAAGAAAGAAAATCAATACAATACAGTCAAGATAAACAAATAGAAGGGGGGTGTTCAACTTGCCTGCTCCTGTCCACACAGTACACACTCGGCTGACCGCTAGTGTCCCATCGTCACGAATTGGAGTCCTGGGGGTCCCCCTGGGAGGCTTCAGTTTCCTGTGTATTTCCCTTCTCCATGTCCTTTATGGTTGCCACAAGGGGGTGCAGCGAGCTCTCCTCCAATTCTTCTCCTTCGGATGAAGTGCCACCAGGCTCATCCTTCCCCTCCGACTGTGTCTTCTCTGCCAGGCAGCTAAACCGGGAACCCGTCGGGTGGATAGAGTCAAGGGAGACCGCACTCCGCCGTCTCCTCCGCGATGAACCGGACGTGGGGTATGGGGTCGCCGCCACGTCTCGGCTGCCACGTCTCTGCCTCAGTCTCTGTGTCTTCGGTAATCCTTGTAGACCCCCCCAGAGCGGTCCATCTCTGGTGGCCTCCGCTCCCCCGTCTGCTGCCGCAACAGAGGAGGGCGCTCCTCCAGCCACTGCCAAGCCTCCTCGGGAGATTGAAAGAAATAGGTTTTCTATTTGTACATCACCTTCAGCTTCATAGGGAATAACAGCATACATTGTATTCGGAGATCTCTCAGCTTAGCCTTAAACGAGTCAAGGGAGCGCCGCTGCTTTTGTACCTCCTGGCTGTAATCCGGAAAAATCATCATGTGGTCATTTTCGTACTGGATGTCCCCAAGCTTCCTAGCCTCCCGAAGGATCATGTCCCGATCCAAAAAATTCAGGAAACGGGCAATGACCAGCCGCGGCCATGTGCCAGCCGGAGGTCTCGCCAGCAATGCTCTATGTGCCCTCTCAATGACAAAACACGTAGAAAATGTGTCTTTTGGGAATGTGCGGAGAAGCCAGAAGTGGAGGAACTTCGCCATGTTTGCTCCTTCAAGTCCTTCACTAAAGCCCACAAAGCGGAGGTTGTTGCGTCTCGCCCTGTTTTCCGCATCGTCCACTTTCCACAGAAGCTGTTTATGTGAGGCCTGTAGGTCCACCAGGCCCTTCTTCAAGTCCTGTATGTTATCTTCCGCTTCCCCTATTCTGGTCTCCGAGACCGTCACTCTTTCAGCTACGTTTCGGAGATCTTGTCGAAGGAGTGTCACTTCCGTGCCCACCTCACCAATTTTTTTTTCCAGGGCCTCACTCGACGCCTGTATAGCACTCATCAGAAGGGCCGTGTCCGATCGTGCTCCACCTGCACCACCTTTTGACAGAGGAGGGGCCATTGCAAACCGATCCAGTGTACTCTGTTTGGGGGACTTGGGGTCCAGATTCCTCTTGCCCATCTTGTTCTGCGTGTCTGCCGTAACCCCACAAGGACGGCTCTGAGCAGGGCCGGATTCCTGTTGCTCGCCTCGCTCCTCTTGCCACAGACCGCCACTTGTAGGGCCCCCCGGGCTCGGGCCCCCAGTCGTCTCTTTCTCCGGACCACGTCCAGCACAGGCACCACGGATAGCTCGGGGGTGCTCCCAACCCCGGGGTCCGTGCGGGTGGCACCAACCCCCTCACCACTTCCAATCCCAAGGGGTCTCGCAGTCCGGGCACCCTATCAGTGTAGCACACCCCAGCCGTCTCCAATCTCAGTTCACTGGGCCTCCCTCTCCTCCGTCAGCTGCACCACTTTTCCAGGGGGGGATCCTCCTGATCCCCACACGTTAGTCCCTTCTCCAGCCGTTCACTCCAGCCCTCTGATCATATCACCTCTGCATCGCTGCTCCACTGCCAGCTCCACTCACACATGGTGTCCCGGTGCTCCGCAACCTCCCGGGGCTCCTCACCCGCTGCAGTCAGGGATGGACATCCTTCAACATGTCCATGGACCAACCCACCTCCATCAGAGCTTCATTTTTGTAGCCAGCTTTCCTCAAGGCCTTCCCTCCTCCTCTATCCGGCCCGCATCACCGTGGGCAGAGCGTGGGCCTTCTCTTATAGGTCCCCTCTCAGTAACAGTCCAGGGAGTCCTGATCCTGGTGGGTTCTTGCCCCGGGTACCGGGGGGGTGGGGGTGGGGGGGTGCGGTAGGGCCCCACTCCCGAACACCCGACTGTCTCCGTGCAGAGTCGGCCCTCCTCCAGTGCTGGCCGCCCCGCCTCACGGGTCTCGCCCCTTCACCACCTGGCATTACGGGATGGCCTTACTGCAGTGTCCAGGGCCCCCTCAGCCGCCCGCTACTTACCTTGGACACTCTGCACCGGCCTCCAGTCCCGCTCTCTGTATGCCGGGTGGCCGAGCATGGCAGGCCGCGGGCGGGCCCTGTAGCCTCCGCCTACCTCTTCTCCACGTCCAGGCTCGCACCTGCGCCTTGGGGGCAGCCCAGTGCTCCACGGGGGTCGTGGGCACCCCCCGCCGCCTCGAATCAGCTGACCGTGAAGCACCAGTCAGGCCACAGCTTACTCCGCAGACCGCAGGGGACTCCAGCAGCGTAGCGGCTACCTTCAGGATGGAGCCGGCGCCATCTTGGGACCCTCGCTAGGCCTCCGGACCGATGCTTGTCCTCTCCCAGAAACAGGACTCTCGCTTCTCCGGGCTGCTCTCACCAGTGTCCAAAAGGTGTGGGGGCCCCCAATTAACGTTTGCAGTCAAAACTCCGGATTTAAGATCACCGTTATTCCTGTCGGACCGTTGTTAGTGGCCGGAGCTAGCAGGCTCACGTCTTACCCAGCCATACTGCTGGCCACGCCCCCCTGAAAGGAAGTATGATTGATTCACAAAGGGGAAAGGTGTTTGCACTGTTCGCTCCCACCATGCCTTCCCAAATGAAAACTTTTTTTAAAGCAGAAATGGTTCCTTTAAGGAACAAAAACTGATTAAAAAAACATGTTTTCCATTTTGAAATTGAAATGCAGGGAGGAAGGTCTGCGGTCCCTTGCGGGCCTCATCTTTGCATTGGCAGCCAATCAGCAGGGGATGAAAATGTTACCCTCTTTAATCAATATTTATTAGGCAGGTCGTTTTGTAACCCTCTGAGAATAGACCATATTCTGTTATTAAAGAGTGAGAGAGGAGCTGCAGTGTACCTTACCTGAGAGGGTGACTTGGGCTCTTACCAATAGCAGCTCTAAAAACTGGGGCAAGAATTTGATTGCTTTCAATTTATGTAGCTTTTGGCTGGTGAAGAACTGCTGTCTAGTCCAGCATTTGAAGCCTGTATACATGCTGGCCAATCCCAACTTCGTCAGGTATTTCATTGGCGATTTGATTAATTAGGGTGATTACACCTAATCTGCCTAGTAAACCCAATGTCCTGATCAATTTCCTCGACAATTTTAAAAGTGTGAATACAGTTATATTGTGGTTATCATGGTGCGCCTGTCGTTGTTTTGCATGCATTTAGACATTATTAGAGAAAAGACTGGACTATGTAGCACAGGCAATTTAGGCTTACTGTTATTGGATATCAAGCACTGCTATGTTATGTTTTAATTTCTTTTTGAGTTAATTGTTTTTTTATTGTAATGTCACATTTTAAGTGTCGACTATGAAGTAAATTATTAACTGATACATTGTATTCGTTAGTCGAAGAGATACTGTGGTATCGACTAGGGTACAGGTGAACAGATAGGGTGGAGATAATTAGAATTAGAATCACGGTCAGGTGATTAAGGTGAATAGTTCACTTTCTAAGGCTGGTTCTTCTAGGGATATCAGCTATTCATTCTTTCTTTGGGTACACTGCCTTAGGATAGCTATGGTAGTAGCTTCTTTTATTGCTCGGAAAGAAGAAATATTACTGAAGGGTTTGGTGTAAATAAATATTTGTATTCGATAAATACTATCCCAGAAAACATGTGCATTGTTATAATCTAGTTAGATTCGGAAAGAGAAATTACGTTTTTACTTGTTTCACCTTGAAATTGGGTCAGGCCTTGCTGTCCTGTTAGGTCAGGTTATTGCTTCTACTTCACTTGAAAGGTTGAGAGAGCGGCCTGTCACAAACACTCCCGTCTGCTTTTCATTCAGGCATGCATTTGGTTGCAAGGACAGCCTTAAGTTTTTACCTCGAGGAAAAACACATTGACTGTAGAGGTAGTCATGATGTTAAAGTTACAGGGTGAATGACAGAAGCAGAGATTGTCGACTCCTGTGCCAATTACGAAGGAGTCCTTATTGGCTTGTATGTAACTGGGCCAATCTATATAGTCAGGGCTTTCAGTGGGATGAAAAAACTGGGGGTCTCTCAAAGGGACATGGCCAATGTAATTAAGAGCATGGCTAAAAAAAACGTTAGCTAAAAATCCGTGCTTAGCATAGTGTGCCGCCCGAGTGGCATTTTGCTCTTTCTGTCATTGCATCCAGATATATGATACAAGAAGTACCATCATACCTACAACAAGTCGGGACTATTGGCTTTGTCAATGGCTGTTAGTTGCATAAGATAAATAAGCAGCAACTAATCTTGGATTTAATATTGAAAAAGCTTCCTCTCCAAGCCCTGGTGACACCACGACAATGTAATGCTGCTCCTAAATTTCAAAAAGAGAAGAGAAATCCAGAGAGAAAATGACTCTCTTCAAAGGATTTCCCTTCCCCTACAACGCTCATCTGGCATGATGTCGTGCTGTAACTTTTCCACTAGTGAGAAGTGAGCAGCGTGAGCACGCACAAATGGATGTGCCTGCGCTCACTGCAGTCTGGAAAAAATAACGACCGCCTGTGCCAGGGTACAAAGCAGAGCCCGATTTAGCCTGTTTCGAGGCCCCCTTTAAAAAACTGCTGGTAATCAGCACCTGTGAGACCCGGCCCACTTAAAGCCCTATGTGTAGTGTACAATTTATTTTTTGGGGGGGGGGGGGGGGCAGTAGATGCAATTGGAGGGTTCCAGGACCCATGCTCCCTGTTGTGTGAGGTTCCAGATGGCTGTAGGGCTGGCTTCAATGTTTCATTGAGACAGACCTTGACTTTGTGGAGGCCATATGCAGCCTGGCTGCCAGTAGTATACCTGTGTTGAATAGCACTACCGCCATTACAATAACTCATTTAAAAACTAAAATGATGCCTGAGACGCCAGAAGAAACTTGCCTTTTGTCATGTTAGATTGAGTAGAGTTCCTCCTCTTGGAACACAAATACTGCTCTAGTCTATGTGCTACCCTACCACCAACTGCCACTCCCCACCTACTGCCACTCATCACCAACTGCCACTCCCCACCAACTGCCACCCCTCACTAGCTGCTACTCCTGGAGAAGACTTTCCAGAAGCTCTCGGCACAAAAGTGACCTCCTCCATTCCACGACTCAATAACCAGAAGCAATAATTGATAGCACAACAACTTCCAATGGCAAAGGCACTAGTACCCGCATATATATGCTCACCAAGAGGCCCACAGAAACATGTACACACACTCATGCAGAATTAAAGACTACCATACACCTCCCTTCTCATAGTTGAAAAAGAATATAAAGATAAACATCAGACGTTTTCCATTGCATAAGGCACACTTCTAGTAGTCCACATACACATATCTCTCTCACCAACCTTTCTTTTCTCTCACTGCAACCCAGTGGCGGCTGCTATGGGGGTGGGGCAGTTGGCGGGCAAGCAAGGGGGTTAAAAAAAGGCAATTGCACTTAACTGGCTGCCACCTCTCCTCCGTTCTTCTTCCCTCAACGATGCAGGAACCGGAAGTACCTTGGCTTCTAGTCTTTCCCAGTCAATCAGAACGCTGCTGATGGGAGCGTCATGATTGATCTGAGTACCATGGTTCTGCGCTCACAGAGGGAGTGGGATCCTGAGCATGTTCTCCGCCGAGGCTGTAACACAGCCTGGGTGAAGAACATGCAAAGTGCGCATGACGGTTTGAGACAGCGGGCCAAATCGTCATGTGCACTGAAGTTAACCTAACACTCCTCCCCCTGCTGGCTGACAGCCCAGCCTCACCCTTTAAACAGAACTGGGCCAGTGCGGTACAAATAAAATGATAATAACGTTATCCTATTATCATTTTAAATTTAGTGTGGGGCGATGCACTGCCGCTACTGCAACACCTCACTTGAACACTTCTGAGATTCCAATTCTTGCCAAAACCCACACACTCAGCATTGTTAAAACACTGTATAACCCTCAAAGGGCCATTTGCAACCACAAGCAAGGTTTTTCATATGTAATAACACCAAATTGTGATTCAGTAATATGTTATTATTATTATTATATGAAATTTATAACGCGCTCAGTTACCCAGGGGCATCCCGGCGCAGTACAGAACACGAAAGACAGCTCCGCTCAATCACTACACTGGAAACAGATGGGTCTTCAAAAGTTTCCTAAAGAGTAGGATCTTGGGCTCTGAGCGGATCTTGAAAGGCAGGGAGTTCCACAGTGCTGCCACTTGCACTGAAAAACGCCTGCCCCCAGAGCGAGCTCTCTTAACTCTGACTGACTGCAGGAGATGTTTTTGGTCGGAACGCAGTGGACGTGTGGGCTTATAGGGGCGTGCCATAGTAGAAAGAATGGGGGGGCCCTTGCCATGCAAAATTTTATGGGCCGTGCATAACGCTTTAAATTTCACCCGCTCCTTAACGGGGAGCCAGTGAAGCGTTTTCAGGGCCGAGGCAGCAGAATGTCTTCTGGGAACATCCATCAACATTCTAGCGGCAGCATTTTGTACCTGCTGGAGGGTTTTAAAAGTCGCTTCGGAAGCACCGAGAAACACCGCGTTCCCGTAGTCAAGCCTCGACAGGATGTTATCAAATCACAATTTAAGTTGGCTACCCAATTCTGATTCGGTATTTGGAAGGGGTGTGTTTAAGGTGTCCCTTCCAAATAGTGAAGCAGAATGCATGCATTATTGTTTTACGATTGGAATCCAGTCGCAAATCATTCCTTTACCAACTGCAGAAGTGTAGTGGTAATGCCATCTCAAATTAGAAGCTCTCCTTTCAGAATGTTGAAAATATTATTATTTTGAGTAGGGAGTGGTTCTATGAACTGTTGCCTACTCTTAAAAAAATGTATTAAACATCTTTTTTAAACACATCTCATTTTCATTTAAGGAAAACAGGTTGCATTTCAAAACAAGCATTGGTAATATATTGGCTTCACCTATGTGATGAATAATGAACAGTTTTTACCAATCACTGTCTGAGACATAGGGATGAAGGAAAGAGCTCCCAGACAAGTATCACGGGACTGGAGAGGATGTGGTGTAGCGGCCATAGCTGCTGACTCAGAGCTGTGGAACCCTTTTCAAGTTTCAGCGGTGTACCATCCAATGATTCTGAGCAAATCAATCTCTCAAAAGGTGCGCTATATAAAATTGCTGCAAGACGAAAAAGCAGAAAGAGGCAAACTTTACGATAAAATAGTTCCACCAAAGCGGATATTAACAGTATTCTGGCTATGGGAAACTGATAAGAAAAGCAGACAAGGAACACGCATTTGTAAATGCAAGAAAATATGTTACAGCCAATTGGAATATATGTAAAGTAAGTGGCAAGCACAAGAACCAATGAAAAGCCAGGGAAGTTAGGGAGCGGGATGTAAGCCCCTTTTAAGATTTATCTTTAAAAAAGTAGATTTCACAAGCACAGCTCAAGCACTGTGCAGCAGAAACCTAAATAGAAAACTATTGATCTATTTAAAAGGAATCACAGACATGGTTTTATGCTGACCTCTGCAGGCCACCATCTCATTCCTAGTGGGCCGCTAATTGAGACCTATTGCTAATTGCGAACTACCACAATAATATCCATGAGGTAAGTCAATTTGCAACCACTAGGAATTGGTAATTTGCATAACGATCTATTAATACATATGTCAGTTCCCAAAGTAGCACTCTGATTCCAAAAATACGGTCAAACTGCATTGACTACTTTGCAACCAGAGTTTAGTACATCTGCACTTGATTTTTTTAAAAACATTTAGCCAGCCCTTCCAAATACCATATCTGCGATTATATTGTATTTCTTTATTTACTATTGTGCATAAATGCTGAAAAACAACCCAGCTTCATAACAAAATCTTATCACATTTCCCTAGCCAAATATGATCTGGGGGACCTTATTTTCCATCCATTAATGAATTTTTTGGGAAGATGTATGTAGATTGCCCGGCATTAGTCCTGCCTTGAGAATAATAGTACTGCATGAATCAATTTATTCAATCCTGCAGTGCTCACATGAGGGCCAATTATAGAGCTTATAAAAGTGAAAAAGCCTGAAAATCAAAATAAAGGTTAAAAAAGTGCTTCGATTAATAGACTGCACTGCTAAATTACTTTTCACAAGGTGACCCCGCACACTTCAACAATAAGTAATACAGTATAAATGGTATAAATGTAATTATACATATGGTCACATTGACTGTGTCAGACTCCACACTGCAGGATCCGGCTGATGCACATAAAACTCCACCTCCCGATCTCACCAACACACTGGCTAAAAAACACAGTGGGTTCGAGCGATAGGGCGAGGGAAAAAACAGGAGACCAAGGAAGGGAAAGGAAGGGGTCTGCAGGGAAGGGATAGCTGAAAGACAAGAAGACAAAACAATGCACGGGTTAGTACTGTTACTTCAAATCCCTGTCTCTCTGCTTCTTTTAGTACTATTTGAAAAGGGTTCACCTTTCTAGAACCAATGCTCTCTTCCACCTCCCTGTATATCCTGGTTGTGAATAGCCTCCTCCCTGTACAATGATGAGTTTGTCTGCACAGGTTTCCTAAGGATGGTAAACAACAATTAGTTCTGAAACACTCCTCCTGCTTTTGACGGTGAATACTAATGGTATAGGAACAGCACCTACCCCTCCTTGGTTAGAAAGAGTCTTTAAAGAAACGTGTATCCTCCACCAAATACGTGTATTCAAAACCAAAACAAAGTTATGCTCTTCCAAATAGTATTTTAGTGTTGCCCATAAAAGTAAGGTTCTCTTTTAGGAACACGGCAAGACGTAGCCTCCTACTACTGTCCTCCGCTTCCTTCCAATTATCACCAAATGTCTTCAAACAAATATCACTGTTCTCCCCAACACGGCAAGATGTAGGCCTTCCCACTATCTTCCGCTGGGTTAAATGAAAGCCTATGACACTAGTGCCGTACTTCGTAGCGGCAATGCGCGGAGGGTTCCCCACAGCACTCCGCTCACCGGCGAGAACACTCACAGGAAATAATTCATCAATGTCAGTTCTGTGACACTCAGTTTCCTTTTCAGGAGCGTCACCGTTTACATCACCGCAGCGCGTTTAACATCACGCGCTGCGTTATTACTTACTGCACCCAAGGCGCTTCTTCTTCCTTGCCGCGCGTCTTCTGAGAATAGGCTCCCAGTCCGCTGACGAGCGGCTAGATCAAACAGCGTGTGTTCCAAAACAAAGATACGGGAAACTCCTTCCCCGCCGAAACTGGCAGACCACGGAACCCTCGGAAATCAGCGCGTTCCGAAAGCACACGCGCTGTAGTCAGCAAAATACACAAGCAACGCTTCTCAAACACAGTCCCAAGAGAAGCCAGGAAACTAAAGTCTGGATAGCCACACAAGCACCGTAGATTACAAAATTACTAACAGGAAGCAATGGGTCCACCTGACTTTTATAGGACCCCGCCCCCTGTATAGGCATTGTGGGATTTGAAGTTCTTAGACTTTAGGTAGGCGCCTTGTTAGATCCTGACAGTATGTCCCCGCCCCTAGCGCCTCCTAGGGCCAGGCTTAGCGGGAAACCTCCGATGGAATGAGCGCACCGCCGCCGGAGCATGTACATCCGAACATGGCTCCCAGGAATCATCCTCCGCGGTGTACCCTTTCCATGAAACCAGGTATTTAAGAACACCCCTGCTCCACTTTGAGTCCTTAATGCTTCTCACCTCGTATTCCATACCCCCATCACACAACACTGGAGGAGGGGCCGCCCTGCGTGAAGAAAGAGCAGGTTTCAACAGCTGTACATGGAACACCGGGTGAATGCGTAAGGAACCAGGCAGTTTCAGCTTGTAAGTGACGGGGTTCACTTGCTTCACAATGGCATAGGGGCCGATAAACCTGGGGTGGAACACGCTGCGCAACTTGAACCTGATGTTCCTGGTAGACAGCCAGACCTTATCTCCCACCACATACTGACGACTCTCTATTCTGTGACGATCCTCCCACCTCTTGTACACTTCCTTGGCCTTGTTCAGATGTATCTGAATTCCCTTATGTACCTTCCTCAACATCAGTACCCTTTCCCTGACTGAGGGTTGGTCTTGGAGATCGAGTGGTATGTCAATCGGCAATGTTTTAGCATCAAATCCAAAGGTAGCCTTGAAAGGTGACATCCCTGTTGAACTGTGCCATGAGTTATTGTAAGCCAGCTCCGCCATCCACAACAGATCAACCCAGGATTCATGTGCTTCTTTAGAGAAACATCTCAGATATTTCTTTAAGGTCTGATTCAGTCGCTCTGTTTGCCCGTCTGTTTGTGGGTGGAAGCTGGTAGACAGATTAGACTCAATATTCAGGGCGCGACACCACATGCGCCAGAACCTGGCAATGAACTGGGGCCCCCTGTCGGACACTATCACCCTGGGAATACCATGCAAACGGACAACATTACTAGCTAGAAGTTGCGCCGTCTGACTGGCATTCGGTAGATTTTTGCAAGGGATGAAGTGTCCCATTTTAGTGAGACTGTCTACTACCACTAACACAGCTGAAAATCCCTTGTCCAATGGAAGGCCAGACACAAAATCCAAACTAATGTGTTGCCAGGGTTGCTTGGGAGTAGGCATGGTTATAAGCTTCCCCGCTGTTTTAGAGTTTAGTCCCTTGGCCCTGGCACATGTGTCACACTGAGCTACCCATGCTTTGACGTTCTTACCCAGATTAGGCCACCAAAAGTGTCTTTGGACTATTTCAAGGGTTTTACGAACACCAGGATGTCCCACCAGCTCTCCCTCATGCCCCCAAACAAACGCCTTTTTCTGCAATGGTAATGAGGGCAGAAACAATTTGTTCTGATAAAAAGGCAAACCATCTCTCACCCTCCTTTCTGCTATGCCATGAGCCCATGACATCCACCCTCCAGGATACGAATATGTTCGTACCTCATCCAAAAACGTTTCGGCTCTTACTATACACAGAACTTTCCCTTCTGGAATGATGGCCTGTGTTTCTTCCACGCTATCAGTGGGCATTGTCTGTCTTGATAGGGCATCTGCTTTTCTATTTTCAGACCCCGGCCGAAAGGTAACCACAAAATTGTATTCGGCAAAAAAAAGCATCCATCTCATTTGCCTTTGTGTTAAGTGTCTAGCAGATGACATGAATTGCAAATTCCTATGGTCGGTGTACACAGTGATGGTATGTAGTGCCCCCCATAGGTATTGCCTCCACTCCTGAAAAGCCCTTTTTATCGACAGTAGTTCCTTCTCCGCTATCGTGTAGTTGAGTTCCGCCGAACTCAACTTTTTTGACAGAAAGGCCACCGGGTGCAACTGCCCTGTACTCCCATCTCTCTGTGACAACACCGCCCCGATAGCTTCATCCGAAGCGTCTGCCTCAACAATAAAGGGATGTTCTAGATTGGGATGTGACAGCACAGGGGCAGTAGTGAATGAGTTTTTTAGTGTTTCAAAAGCCTCCCCGGCTTCCACCGTCCACTCAAAAGGCTTACCCTTCCTCAGAAGTTTGGTAATCGGTACCGCCGTCAACGAGAAATGCATAATAAATCTGCGATAGTAATTCGCGAAGCCCAGAAAGCTCTGGACCTCTCTCACATTTCTCGGAACCGGCCAGTCTCGCACTGCTTCCACCTTCCGTTCCGACATTTGCAACCCCGATGGACTGATCATTACTCCCAAAAACTCTACACTATACACACCAAACTCACATTTGCTGAGCTTTACAAAAAGGCTATGTTCTTGCAACTTGGCCAACACCTTGCAAACATGTTCCACATGACACATTTCCTCCATCGAGTACACCAGAATGTCGTCTATGTACACGACAACAAACAAGTCTATGAACTCCTTTAGCACGTCATTAATCAGGAACTGAAAAGCCGCGGGGGCATTACAAAGCCCAAACGGCATAACTAGATACTCGTATAGTCCATACCGCGTCTTGAAAGCCGTCTTCCACTCGTCCCCCTCTCTAACCCTGACCAGGTGATAAGCCCCCCGCAAGTCCAAGCGAGTATAGATCACAGCTTCTCTCACCTGATCGATCAACACGGTGATTAGGGGGAGAGGATAACGGTTTCGGATGGTATTTTTATTCAAGACGCGGTAGTCCACACATGCCCTCAAATCCCCATTAGCTTTCGCTATAAAGAAAAGGGGAGAGGCAGCGGGGGAACGAGAAGGTCTTATAAATCCAATGCTCTCATAGTGTGTAATGTACTCCCGTAAATGAGCTGTTTCAGGTACGGACAATGCATATACCCGACATGTAGGAATTACTGCCCCGTCAATTAAATCAATCCTACAGTCATAGGCCCTATGAGGCGGTAGTTTCTCGGCTCTGCTTTCGCTAAAGACCTCCTGATAGAGTTCGTATTGTTTCGGAAGCACTACCTCCTTCTCTGCCGCTGTAGCCACCCTGAATTGCAAGGCTAACACTGCCCCTGGAGAGGATACATAAGGCACCAAATGTTCCTTGCACATTCCAGAAGAGAACAGCACTGTACGGGATTTCCAGTCAATGGACGGATTATGGTATGTGAACCATGGCATTCCCAGTATTATTTCGTATTGTGGAGCATCTATGATGTTCAATTCCACCTTCTCCACGTGTCTCCCTTCGGATACCTCTATAGACAACTCCACCTCTGCTGTCTTCTCGGTTATTAGACCCGACTTAATGGGCTGCCCATCGACCGCTAATACCTCCTCAGGATTACCTCGGGGTACCCTAGGCAACACCAGTCGATCCACCAATCCATTGTCGATGAAATTTCCTGTCGCCCCGGAGTCCAACATCACCATCACCAAATGGGATTTTTGTTCGCACTCCAAGGACATCTCCAACACCAAATGGGACTCAGTTTCTCCTATACCAGAGGAAGCCAAGGAGGTGAGTATCCAATCGGGAACCTCGTCCGCCTTAGGCAATGATGTTTGCACTTCTTCCTTCTCCCTTGCCGTGCTAGACGCTGCCACCCTTTGATTCTTATTCCAAGTATTAGAGGTCTTGGGTTTTGAAGGGCATTCTCTTACATAGTGTCCCTTTTTTCCACAGTACATACAGAGCCCCTGTACTCTTCTACTTTCTCTCTCGGTTTTCGATAAAGGGGGCCTAATCGCTCCGATTTCCATTGGCTCCACCCCTGACTCTGCAGAACCCGTAGCTCTAGAGGGAAACCCTGTAGTACGGGCATAGCCCCTGTCCCACTTCCTTCTATCCCCACTCCTCTCAGTCAAACGACCATCCAACCGCAACACCAGATTCACCATGTCTATACAAGTGGTTGGCTGTGGATCTATATGCGCCACTGCATCCTTCAGTTCATCTCTTAAACCCTGATAGAACAGGGACATTCTTTTACCCTCCGGCCATTCTGTTTCGGCTACTAAGCGATTGAAAGTAGTCAAATACGTTATTAAATCGCTTCTCCCCTGACGTAATGACAACAGCTCTTTATCCGCACTGAAATTGGTGGCCCTTCTGTCAAAAACCTTCTCAAATTCCTCCCTGAACATATTCCAGTTGGACAGCATGGCATCGTCGTTTTTGACTAAGGGCACCGCCCAATTAGCAGCATCCCCCACCAAATATGACAGGGCAAACGCCACCCTAGAGTGATTAGTCGGAAAAGACGCCGGCTTGCATGAAAAATGTAGCAACATTTGTGTCATAAAGGCCTGTGTTTTGCGGGGATCCCCTCCATATCGTTCAGGAGTAGCTAAAGGAATGGGGGGAGGTACAGTAACTTGAATCTGTTGTGCCCCCGAAGAAAAAGGGTTTTTTGACAATTGCTCAACCCTATCCTTCAGAGCTACAGCTTCCGCCTTGGAAGCCGCTAGTTCTTGCTGAACTAAGACCAAAGCCCTCAACACATCATCCAAGGTGGCCATATGTACCCCAGCCGGACCAGGCAGTATGCAATTCGTGGGTTAGTAATTCTGTCAGACTCCACACTGCAGGATCCGGCTGATGCACATAAAACTCCACCTCCCGATCTCACCAACACACTGGCTAAAAAACACAGTGGGTTCGAGCGATAGGGCGAGGGAAAAAACAGGAGACCAAGGAAGGGAAAGGAAGGGGTCTGCAGGGAAGGGATAGCTGAAAGACAAGAAGACAAAACAATGCACGGGTTAGTACTGTTACTTCAAGTCCCTGTCTCTCTGCTTCTTTTAGTACTATTTGAAAAGGGTTCACCTTTCTAGAACCAATGCTCTCTTCCACCTCCCTGTATATCCTGGTTGTGAATAGCCTCCTCCCTGTACAATGATGAGTTTGTCTGCACAGGTTTCCTAAGGATGGTAAACAACAATTAGTTCTGAAACACTCCTCCTGCTTTTGACGGTGAATACTAATGGTATAGGAACAGCACCTACCCCTCCTTGGTTAGAAAGAGTCTTTAAAGAAACGTGTATCCTCCACCAAATACGTGTATTCAAAACCAAAACAAAGTTATGCTCTTCCAAATAGTATTTTAGTGTTGCCCATAAAAGTAAGGTTCTCTTTTAGGAACACGGCAAGACGTAGCCTCCTACTACTGTCCTCCGCTTCCTTCCAATTATCACCAAATGTCTTCAAACAAATATCACTGTTCTCCCCAACACGGCAAGATGTAGGCCTTCCCACTATCTTCCGCTGGGTTAAATGAAAGCCTATGACACTAGTGCCGTACTTCGTAGCGGCAATGCGCGGAGGGTTCCCCACAGCACTCCGCTCACCGGCGAGAACACTCACAGGAAATAATTCATCAATGTCAGTTCTGTGACACTCAGTTTCCTTTTCAGGAGCGTCACCGTTTACATCACCGCAGCGCGTTTAACATCACGCGCTGCGTTATTACTTACTGCACCCAAGGCGCTTCTTCTTCCTTGCCGCGCGTCTTCTGAGAATAGGCTCCCAGTCCGCTGACGAGCGGCTAGATCAAACAGCGTGTGTTCCAAAACAAAGATACGGGAAACTCCTTCCCCGCCGAAACTGGCAGACCACGGAACCCTCGGAAATCAGCGCGTTCCGAAAGCACACGCGCTGTAGTCAGCAAAATACACAAGCAACGCTTCTCAAACACAGTCCCAAGAGAAGCCAGGAAACTAAAGTCTGGATAGCCACACAAGCACCGTAGATTACAAAATTACTAACAGGAAGCAATGGGTCCACCTGACTTTTATAGGACCCCGCCCCCTGTATAGGCATTGTGGGATTTGAAGTTCTTAGACTTTAGGTAGGCGCCTTGTTAGATCCTGACAGACTGATGATTAAAACCAATAGCCAACGCGTTTCGTCCGTGATCGGAACAAGACGACCGCATGAACTACGAGACGCTGATACTTTGCTGACGGCCCTTACTGCTCTATCTCATTGGAAATTTGGAAACTTGGTGTATTTTGGAAACATGATTTCTTTATTTGTTGAAAATATTTGAATTTCAAGTGTGAAGACCAATGTGAAGCTGTGTCATATAGAAAATCTAAATAAAGCCCTGAAGAAGTCGGGTCACGGACGAAACGCGTTGGCTATTGGTTTTAATCATCAGTTGTGAATAAAAGAATCTGTTTACAGAAGAAATCTGACTTTGGAATTCTTGGGAGAACAATTGGAGAGTCAATGTGACCATATGTATAATACCATTTATACTGTATTACTTATTGGTGAAGTGTGCGGGGTCACCTTGTGTAATTTGATTTGTAAAACAAGTCTCTTGTTTTCAAATTTTGGGATCTAGGGGATTGTGTCCCAGACCTCCTGCACCCACACATATGTACATTTTAGGGATTTTGTCACCAGTGCGGGCAAAGTAGCCTTAATCCCCTTTACTGCTAAATTACTACCTATATTGGTAGGCCTAATAAACACTAGCGAATATGGATGATGGTTGTGAGCCAGAAGAATTTCAGTTTTTCCAGCATTTAACCATAAATATTTGACAGTCTTCCATGCTGGTATGTCTTGAGACATACAGTGATGAAATGGTGATCAGGCGCAAAGGCGGGTAGATCACTGTTTCTGGGTGCTGTCTGCGTACATTGGATACTACAGGCAACAGGCTAACATTAAATGTGCAGGAGGATCCTGTGGACATTGAAGAGCAAAGTGTAACGGACAAACATCAGGGCATACGAGAAGGTTATAGGTACCTCACAAGAACCTGCTAAGTAATATCTCTGAGAAATAAGCAAATGCAATAAAGCACATTTTCCTCACTTCCAGCTTCTGGTCCAAATGCCTACACATCGGTCCATGAACTATGGTAATAAATGCCACAGACACATTGAATCAGAGCAGCAGGACATCTCTGATCCTAGTGGTGAAGAAGTTGATCCCAAAAATCCAGAACTGGAACTGCAGTTTCGATTCTAGTGCAAGGGTGGAAATCCAATATAAAATTAGCAAATAGAGTTGGCCACAAAATATTCTTACAATTGGGTAATGTCATTTGATTCACTTATTTTCACGACAAAGGGAAATGCTTAAACAGATCTACAGCACTCAGGGGAAGGAGGATCTAGGACTATTTTTTCAAAACTGGTAGATCAATGGCAACCTTCAGTGTCAAGGGTCACAACCCACGCAAAAAAAACATTAACTATCCCGCCTTAGCATAACTGTAACAGTGGGAACCAAGTTTCTACTGAAGGCTAAAGAATGTTAACAAGTTAGTGTCCGTACCTGATATGCAAAAACTTAGTCACTTGCCTCGAGTTGGAGAAGAGATTTTGTTGAATAGCATTGTCAGCGTTGGAAGTTTGCATTTGTCAGTTTAAAGGTCACTTGTATACTCTCCCTAGGACTTTAAATCCCGCACTTGTAAAACATCTTAGATTCAGTCTTCTCACATAATCTTCATTAGAGCCCTATGTATGAAAAGATACACTTTTATGTCTTGGCCCTGCTTGGACAGATATATGCTCAATGAGGCACAGGGGGGATGATCCCCTTCGTGCCCGACACAGTGACTCACAGCCTAATTTTTATTAGGGATAAACCCCTGCAGGATTCCAAGTGTCCTGTGCACAGATGTCCAAAAAGTTGTGCTTCCCACTGACAAAGTGGAAGCATCCCCTGGCGCACAGCCGTTAAATCCTACTGGGAATCACCCAGAGTTCCTCAAAAGTTCCAAACAAATTTTTGAATGTTTGTATGTTTCTTTATTTTTCAAGAAATGTCATATTTGATTAAATTCATCAATTTTTTACTTATAGATGCATTTTAGTAGTACTTAAGTCCAATGCATTTCGGTCATTTAGACCTTCATCTGGGACCACATGAGCTGAAACAAGGTATAACAAAAGACGTGTCACAAAAATAACACTACATAAAAAAATAATGACATGATGCATATTCATTAATCATAGTGACTAATTGTGAGATACACCCCAGTGCATGAACCAGCTTCTGTGTTATGGTGACAATTTATAACAAAAAACGCCTGTGTAGGCACTCACATTTGTAGTATTAGCCAGCGTCTCGTATCTTATGCTTGTGGTCGCATGAATAAAAACTGTCAAGGAGAATATGTGGATAACTTCAATAAAACGCCTACGTTCGTAATTCTAAATGCTCGAAAAACCGAATTTAAACTCGGTGTGTAATTGGCAAGTTATTGACTTACTTACTCGACGCGAAAATCAGCGTCTCCTCTCTCCTAGTCTCGATTAAACAGCACGGTTAATCTTTCGGCATCCATTAGACTACGGACCAATCGGTATCCATATAGCTCTCACTGCGCTAATAGTAATTCACACAGTTGCTGTGATTGGACGATTCCCGGTCATGTGATCGGGATAACGTCCAATCCTAATCTGTTTCTAGTTCAAAGGCGTATTGACAAAACATTTCAAAACGTAAATGTAAATCTAGGCAGTATGTGAATTCATCAAACAGTGAACGCTTTGATAATGCATGAACAATGTTAAATAAACAGTGGAAATCATGATAAAATGAATCATTTAGAATATTAAACAAAAAATCAGAAATGGATGGCTATTGCATCCTCCAGTATGGGTAAGGCAAAGCACAGAATGTGCTTAATTCTACATATTAACCACCTCATAAATAGCACAAGAATTCTACCCGATCATTGAGTCCATGGGGCTTATGGGTATTCAACAGATACATCCAGCTGTTCTCCCTCTGAAGGAGAAATCTGTTATTATCACGACCTTCTCTTTTTTCAATGACTTCCAGGATCGTAAATTGGAGTTGGGAAACGTTATGTTTGGCTTCGTTGAAATGTACTGCTATTGTAGACTTGACATTGGCCGTTCTTATATTTGATTTATGTTTGTTTAGTCGTGTTTTGATTTTTCTAGTTGTTTTTCCCACATATGCCTTTCCGCATGGGCATTTAAGCATATAGATAGCGTTGCTCGTGTCACAGGTGGCATTGACATGTAACTTTATATTGTGTCCCTTCATAGGATGTGTGATCGTGTTTCCTCTTATAATGTTATTACAGTGGCCACACTGCAAACATGGTCTTGTTCCTCGGTACATCTCGTCTTTAGAGGTTTTCTGTTTCAACAGTTCTCCTAGATTTTTACTGCGGGTAAAGGCAAAGATTGGCTGTTGTTCGAAACTGGGTTTAAAGTCAATTTCCGCTCTAAGGATACTCCAATGTGTTCTTATGATTTTTTTGAATCTATGACTCATGGTTGAGTATTTCGATACCACAGTCATTCTTTCCTGTTTGTTCTTAGTTTGTGTTTTCAATAGTTCTGTCCTCGGTATCTTCTTCACTTTCTCAATGGATTGTTCAATAAGAGTATTGGGATATCCTCTTTTTCGAAATCTGTCACCCATCGTTTTCAAGGTTAGGTCAACTTTACTCTCCTCCGAAGTGATTCAAAAGAATTCGAAAAAGAGGATATCCCAATACTCTTATTGAACAATCCATTGAGAAAGTGAAGAAGATACCGAGGACAGAACTATTGAAAACACAAACTAAGAACAAACAGGAAAGAATGACTGTGGTATCGAAATACTCAACCATGAGTCATAGATTCAAAAAAATCATAAGAACACATTGGAGTATCCTTAGAGCGGAAATTGACTTTAAACCCAGTTTCGAACAACAGCCAATCTTTGCCTTTACCCGCAGTAAAAATCTAGGAGAACTGTTGAAACAGAAAACCTCTAAAGACGAGATGTACCGAGGAACAAGACCATGTTTGCAGTGTGGCCACTGTAATAACATTATAAGAGGAAACACGATCACACATCCTATGAAGGGACACAATATAAAGTTACATGTCAATGCCACCTGTGACACGAGCAACGCTATCTATATGCTTAAATGCCCATGCGGAAAGGCATATGTGGGAAAAACAACTAGAAAAATCAAAACACGACTAAACGAACATAAATCAAATATAAGAACGGCCAATGTCAAGTCTACAATAGCAGTACATTTCAACGAAGCCAAACATAACGTTTCCCAACTCCAATTTACGATCCTGGAAGTCATTGAAAAAAGAGAAGGTCGTGATAATAACAGATTTCTCCTTCAGAGGGAGAACAGCTGGATGTATCTGTTGAATACCCATAAGCCCCATGGACTCAATGATCGGGTAGAATTCTTGTGCTATTTATGAGGTGGTTAATATGTAGAATTAAGCACATTCTGTGCTTTGCCTTACCCATACTGGAGGATGCAATAGCCATCCATTTCTGATTTTTTGTTTAATATTCTAAATGATTCATTTTATCATGATTTCCACTGTTTATTTAACATTGTTCATGCATTATCAAAGCGTTCACTGTTTGATGAATTCACATACTGCCTAGATTTACATTTACGTTTTGAAATGTTTTGTCAATACGCCTTTGAACTAGAAACAGATTAGGATTGGACGTTATCCCGATCACATGACCGGGAATCGTCCAATCACAGCAACTGTGTGAATTACTATTAGCGCAGTGAGAGCTATATGGATACCGATTGGTCCGTAGTCTAATGGATGCCGAAAGATTAACCGTGCTGTTTAATCGAGACTAGGAGAGAGGAGACGCTGATTTTCGCGTCGAGTAAGTAAGTCAATAACTTGCCAATTACACACCGAGTTTAAATTCGGTTTTTCGAGCATTTAGAATTACGAACGTAGGCGTTTTATTGAAGTTATCCACATATTCTCCTTGACAGTTTTTATTCATGCGACCACAAGCATAAGATACGAGACGCTGGCTAATACTACAAATGTGAGTGCCTACACAGGCGTTTTTTGTTATAAATTGTCACCATAACACAGAAGCTGGTTCATGCACTGGGGTGTATCTCACAATTAGTCACTATGATTAATGAATATGCATCATGTCATTATATTTTTATGTAGTGTTATTTTTGTGACACGTCTTTTGTTATACCTTGTTTCAGCTCATGTGGTCCCAGATGAAGGTCTAAATGACCGAAATGCATTGGACTTAAGTACTACTAAAATGCATCTATAAGTAAAAAATTGATGAATTTAATCAAATATGACATTTCTTGAAAAATAAAGAAACATACAAACATTCAAAAATTTGTTTGGAACTTTTGAGGAACTCTGGGTGATTCCCAGTAGGATTTAACGGCTGTGCGCCAGGGGATGCTTCCACTTTGTCAGTGGGAAGCACAACTTTTTGGATTATTCAGTGGGTGTCCGAAGGCAAGAGACGCCGCCCTGACTGCACGCAAAAATTGATAAAAGCTACATACCACAAGGTAGAATACAACACACCAAATAAGCAGTGCGCTCAAAAACCTCATTTTTCTTTCAGTTATGTGCACAGTTGTCCCTGAGCACCCGAGGGTCATACTTCCGGAACTAAACATGAATGCAGTAGTTCTCGCCAGCGTAGGACAAAGCTCACAAGGCATCGTGAGGGTGGAATAAATAGTTCATGTGTGTTTACCTGCTGTAGCTTTTCTTCCTTGATTACAGGAATAAAGTGGGGTTTAATTATATTTCTTCGTTTGTAGCAATCTCATGTTACAATGTCTATAGCAGGGGTCTCAAACCTTTTGTGTAAAAAGAACTACTTATGTTCAGTGAAAATCATTTGGAACTACTGTTATTATTAGTGTTGCAATAGTGTCCACTTCGGAAAAGAGTACATTCCTGGCCACCATATGCAAGATTACAAGTACTGATCCCCTCAGTGCATTAGACCGGGTTGCTTGCACTAGTGTAGAAAGGGGCTATTTGGGACGCAACTAAGCAATTAGTATATCCCAGCCAGAGCTGCAGTGTCCTTTGTGCTAAGGTAATAACATCAGTAATAAGTCTCCACACATGATTTATCATTCAAAAATGACCTTTAAATATATTATGGAAAATACAGACATTTTTCTCCAAAACATCTACTTCTATGTTCTGAAAATAGCCACATTTTTGTCTTTAATACAAAATGTTGGTATACATATATTAGTTTAACTAAGCAAATGGTTTCAATCTAGTAGGCTGGGATGCACACATGAGATCTACTTACAGATAGCTGGAGAGCTACCAGTAGCTTATGAGCTACTCCTTGGAGAAGCCTGGTCTGTAGGGTGGCAATTATTGTTTTTGGTAGTGTTGTGTGGCTGCTACAGCTCTCGCATGTCTCCTGCAGGTGCCACCCAGGTCCATATTCAACCTTATGTTATGTTCAAAGGTTTGAGCCCTGATGAGAGACAGATAACCTCACTTACACACCGCCTCAAGCGGAGCAGCCCTGTACTCTCTTCTCTGGTGGATGTTAGATGCAGGCCAATTCCTGAATGAAAATACCCTCACACTTCCTCAGCCGTTCGCGCCCAGTGGGGCGGGTGAGGGGGGTATTCTTTAACTCCTTGTCTCCTTGCTTTCCGCCAGTGCCTAGATCCCCCTTAAAGTGGAATAATAGTGTAAATCTACACAAGTGGCGTGCAAAAGTGAAGCGAATCCTGATGAGTAATGAAGAGGCTGATTCTTCACCAATGTCTGTCAAAATGGCCGTCTAAACATGGACTTTGCTTAGGACATTATTGCAGTCTCACAGCATATTTATTGAGACTAGAATAGATGCAAACATTGTTGGCAGCAGCATAGTTCTCTGCAGGGATGAGCACAGTAGGAGTCAGCTCTGTAGCGTGCACTTTAGCAAAATGCCCCGCCGCTGCTCTCGGTAAAATGAAAACCGAGCTCTTCTAAATCTTAGATAAGGTGGCTGCAATATCCTGGGGCGTCGCCTGACTGGCAGATAAGACCTCCCTTTGCACGTCAATGCCGGAAATCACTGTTTGGAAACCGCGGAGGGTCAAACAGCACCAGCAGCATATGTGGAAGTTTAATAAAGAAACGAACATAAAACGTGCGGACTGAGGTGGCCGTAATATCCTCTACACTTGTCTCTGCAGGAAATTAATTGGCGATGGTATCTAGGTACAGAAATATATCTAGGTGTGGGGGGAACAATTCAATAGATGTAAAATGAGTTTGATGCAAGTTTCGGTACTTCTTACCACAAGTCTTGAAGTATATGTTCTTTGCCGTGGAAGTGCAGTCCAGGGACACTAAGCTATTGTTGTTATGCACAGTCAGGTCTGAGGACGGGGAGGCCGGATAGCTTTAAGGGGCTCTGCATCACGTTGTGCATCCCTTCTCAATAGTTGTCCGTTTGTGTGTTATAAGAAATGTGAAATGGCGAGCTGCAAGCATTTCGTGCCTTTTGTATGTAGGAGTGAAGTTTATTTAAAAAAAATATTCTAAAGCACGTAATTAACCACACATGGTGTCGGAGCATCCAACACTGCCTGAAAAGATAGAGGGGCTCGGTTTCAGTGGGGTGGCTGCCCTCCAGGAAAGTAGAGACTCTGGAATCTGCCCCTGGCAGAACACTGCAAATCAGAGCCATTGTTATATTCCCCCACCTTGTTCTACATAGGTCACATGGCGGACCTGGGCAGGAAAAACTGGGTCATTGCCCTATGCAGGGTAGTACGATCGGGCAATTCAGTGATAGGTGGTCTACTGGGTCAGGATTTTCTGCTGTCAGAGCCAGCTGACATAAACATGTTGGCTTCGCCAACATTATGATGAGGGCATGGTGGGCTTGGTAGGGAGGGAGAACCGTAGCCACCCTGCCTCCAGATTCCAACTCCCATCAATAGGTACTTTAGAGAAAAAATAAACACATGTGAAACAAAACATTTAATAAATTATGTGTCAACAAAGATACAATTAGTACACTTTTCACATATCTGTCTTTCCAGTTAAATATGTGTTTACTGTTGGTGAGGAAATGTTTGCTTAGATTAGTGAAGGAGAACAAATCAGAGCCTGATTCGTTTTAATCATATTTAATTTTCGTTTACCGAAGCCCCACCTACTTCCTTCCTAGATATGTTAGATTATGCTCACGCAATAACATAACACACTACACAGCTGGGTACCCAGAGGTCATAGCATACTGGATTTAAAAGAGGCCACAACCAAACGTAAATAAAAAGAGAACGCTAAACATAGTTGAAAACCACCCCATTCGAAAAATCTGATGGCACAGCATAATGGAAACAGTAATTTCAGAGCACATTGGAGAGGAGTGTCAGTTGTTCTCAGAAACCCTCTACTTGTAGGTATAACACATTTAACACTCACCCCTCCCACTGAGGTTCCGTGACGATTTGAACCCGTGTTTTCAACATTGTCGTAAACTCATAATTTTGGTACCAATGAACCGCAAATGATCCATTTAGCATATCCTGGTGTTTTCGCTATGTTACGAGCAAGAGCACTCCTGTTATAACCACATTTCTGATACACCGATGGCATCCATTTTAGATCATGGCATCCATCTTGTTTCCTTGCCCTCACATAGTCAATGGACACGCCGTGACCTCTGATCAACCCATTTCGTTTAAGGACACGTAAGCTTTAGCCAGCGATTCACCTTGCTAGTGACACGTGCACTTTAGAACAGAAACGCTGTGGCCGCATGACTCGGCAAAAGCTGCCTCCCCAGCCTGAGGCCAGTCCTGCTATACTGGTTCTCGTATTCGTTGGCCTGATCATGATTAGGCGGCCGAAGCTGGTAGCCTTGCCCATTTACAACCCACAAACATCTCTTATCCTGTTTTTCTATCTTCCGCACCTGGCTCTGCTCCTTTCCTTCTGGGCCTTTATTAGGGGGAGGTAACGAAATTTACGATGAGGCGGTCCGGCTCTTGAATGAAAAGTTGACATGGGATTATGATGGAACAGTGGGAACCCCTCGTTTGTAATGTTTTGACATCAGATATTGTTGACAATTCTTGTGTAACGCCAAATATTTATTGTTTAGACATAAAGGTTTAGAAACATACCAACATGTGAAGAATTTTGCCCCTAGCTAAAAATTCTGTATTTAAGGAGCAACCCACTTGGTACAAATCGAACAGGCTCCTAGAATCTGCCCGTGTGTAGTTTCTGTGACTTCTGTGTCCCTGCAGTAATAAACCTTTGGTCTTTGACGCCACCATCGAGAAGCCCGTGTTTCTGTTTATTTGTGCACCGAGACAGGTAGAACTCAGGGGTCTTCAGGTGTTGTCCCTGACACCTCTGGACAGTACCAAAAAGTCCAGAACTCCACCACACCTGACCTGGGGCAGACCTTAAAAGTCATGGATGTCAATTTACCGAAATGCCAAGGGTAGCTGAAGTGAAGTCACATAACCTTTGTATTCATCATTACATCAAAGGAAGTGGCATCAAACATCCTTAAACCCTTTATGACACCACAGTTTGTGACATTATGCGACATATGATTGTGATGCCATCACAGGAAGTGACATCATATGGTATTTGAAAAGACTATTTATGACAATTTTTGAATAAACCTGCGAGTGAACCTCGTTAAAATGTTCCTGTTCTTTTGGTTAAATAGCGCTCAAGCAATATAAATACAATACAGTATGAGAAATACCTTATTTGACAAGGATAGCTTACCGAGTTCTCCACAAGGATGTATTTAAATTGGTTCACGGGTGAAATGGGACAGCACTTTGTTTAGAAAAACTACAGGCTCTTCAATTACTGTATCAGAACTTGGTACACAAGTGCAATAGGGTGGCACGCTTAAAAACAATTTTTTTAAAGGCTGTGAATTGCAAAAATATGTGCATACTAAGCTGTTGACATATACAATCCATTCTGGTCTGTATAATAATTATCTTGATATCATTATATAAAATAAAGTTGTCAATTCAATATATGCACACAAGGAGAATGAGCAGTTCTAAAATCAAGTAAATCTTTCTGGTCAAACACAGTTTTGAATAATACCGTTGGCATCACTCTACGAAATAATCTTTTCGGTACAACTCTTTTTTTTGTTTCCCCTGTCCCCTTCTCCCCTCTAACATTTTCTTATCGATGGAATTAGTTACAAAATATTATGTTTTATAATCCTGTATGTATTATATTTGATTCATTCATACTAATAGCTCCAACTAGTTCTGTTATATAAATATAGGTACCCTAAATCTTCTGACTTTATGTAGTCACAATATTTAAAATATATCGTACGTGTTTGGTATACAAAATAGAATTGTTATTATTGCACAATGGATACTAGTTAAATATATAATATGTTATATTTATAGTGTTAATTTATGTACATTGCATTATGTTTTACTTTAAATTAATAAACATTATTTAACTGAAAAAATCTAATCATAGATTAAGCAGGTTTGCAGCTCATGTTTCCAACCATTGATAAGTCTAACTTGAAGGCAAGAAAAAACACACTTGCACTGGTACCAAAACAATGTTGGCACGCACTTACTTGCTTACCTTGGCACACACTGTTTTATGCCCAAGACCTTTAAGATCGTATATGTTTAAGAAAAGGACATATTTACTTTGGCACTCTAAAATAGAATATGACTTTTGTCAGATATTCGTTTTTATATAAAGGGAATGAGAAATATTTCACATTTTTACATTTGACTATAATTTAGATTTCTCATACCATGTAGTCTTGTTGAAGTAGACCTGGGAATGTATCAACACAACATGAATTCCAGGGTTGGCAAGAGCAATCCCAGAGGTAAGAAAGGCCACCCAGGAGAAGCAACTGCAATCTTTGCTGACATGACCATACAATTGACTATACCACATTTCCTTTAGTGGGCTACAAGAACATTTATTATATTGTACATTTGCTCATAAATAATAGAATTGCAAATTTGGCAGTTATATTATCATAGAAGATGGCATGGGTGATGTAATATATGGGCGTGGCTTGGGCGCCGATGGGGATGGCAGCGTGAGCTCGGAGCTCCGCGCCTGATCCCGGATTTATCCTGTGTTTCCCGGCGATTTGACCCGCAGATCCGACCACACAGGTGTTGGAATACCAGGAGAAAGCAGTGCTGACCTGACGAGTGGTTGCGGGCCTCCTGGAGTGCTGCGGCAGCAAAAATGTTGCACCGGAGCTCCAGCAGAGTCGCAATATAAAATGGCGGCCACCCCTCGCACTATGGACGACTGGAGCTGAGCGCTGTGCACTGCCGGCATCGTGGGGCTGCAGACTGCCGAAGGTGATAGCGTCGGCAGGCAAGTGCATTCCATTAGAACGCCGTTTCTGAGGCGGGGAGTGCTGCCCTTGATGAGCCGCAACTAACTGGGCAGGGATCGCGGTGGCGAATGCATCATGGTGGCGAGACCACCGGAGACGCCGACGGACGGTGGAGAATGAAGCGGTGGACCGTGGTGTAGTGTGACTGCCCGGACCGGGGACACCTGCTGCTGAGATCTGGCATTTGCCCAGTAAATGGAGGACGCAGGTGAGCGCGGGCCCCAGAGCGTACAACAAAGCAGTGATTGAGCTGCAGGGGGCAGTGACCTCTACAATAGCACCCCGGAGCAGCTGCATACTGGGACACGGGACAGGCGTGGAGGTTGAAGCTGCGACTGTCGTGGGTGCCGCAACTTCTGAAGACACAGCCCCGGGTGAGTGAGGCACGGAGCACCCGAGGGCCTGCACCGCGGTGGTAGCAGTAAGACACGGGGGGCCGCGGCCAGCAGGCTGGGGGAAGCAGACAACTACAATCAGTGGGGCTGCTACCTAAAACCCTAGTGGAGTGGCACTGTACTGCGGAGGCAAATATACCGCCCTGGGACTGAGCGCCACCAACGCCATCAGTGGAGTACAGACGTGATGAGTGGGGGAGATTGCAGCGCACCGTGGCAGTAGGGCACGCCTGGGGAGACGATTGCCATTCTTCTCAATGCGAGCGGAGCAGCGTACTGGGGCCGAAGCTGTGAAATATGAGGTTGCAATCGGTGAGAACACACTGCTAACTGGGGCTGGATAATCATCTCATAGGGACACGCTAATAGCGGGAGAGCTACGCGGGGCATCAAAACTCTGGCTGCGGGGCTGAGCGGAAGGGACTTGTGAACTACTGCTGATAACGTAGACTGGTGCGTGTGAGGGTGTGTGTAAGGACACCCGCACCGCACTTCCTCAGCACCTCGCAGGACTTTGTGTGACTACGGTGCACCGGCGCATCAAACAAGGAGGGTCGGAGCTGACATTGCTGAGCAGCGGTGTTGGGGAGTGGCTTGAAGACTGACCTCAGGTGGCTGAGGATTACTTGTGAGACGTCTATAGCGGCGGTGTGTTGGTGACATTAATGACCCACCTCCTTGACGTGCGCTACTACGGACTTGAGGGGCATACAACTGCCGACCAGTGCGCTGGAACGTGCCTTGTGCGCTGCCGCCTCTGCGGACACCTGCGGAGCTGTATACTAGTGGCACCACTTTCCTTATGGTTAAACCCAAGGGGAAGGCGGAGGGGACCATGGAGTCGGAGACACCGGACCAGGCGACGCAAGGTCCTACAGAGCAACGCCAGTTGGACCGCATCTTGGAGGCGATTACGGCAACGAGGGAGACCTTACATCAGGATATTGCTCAGGTGGCGACGGGACTAGGACTCCTACGTGCAGATCACTCCAAGCTAGCGGAGAGAGTGAAGACAATCGAAGGCGTGATTCAAGACCTGTCTCCAGCCCACGCAGCCCTCGAAAGTAAAATGGAAAATACGATGGAACGAATACCATGCCTGGAAAAGAGAGCCGAAGATTCCGAAAGCAGGAATAGACTCAACAATATACGCGTCGTGGGTCTGCCCAAAAAAATCGAAGGAGGAGACATGATCGGATATCTCGAATCCTGGTTACAAACGACGGTGGCCCCAGATGGCTTGACTACGTTCTTTACGCTCGAACGAACGAATCGCGTCCCAGCGCGGCCTTCGCGACCGGGCCGCCCGCCGAGGCCTGTGGTGGCCAAGCTGCTCCATTATAAGGACAGGGATCTATTGCTCCAAGAGGCACGCAGAGCAGGACCATTTTCAGTGGAAAATTGCGAGGAGACATTATTACCAGACTATACGTTTGAGACGCAAAGGCTCCGTGCGTCCTTCCAGTCAGTGAAACGCGAACTCAGAACTAAAGGGCTTCAATACTCCTTGCTTTTTCCAGCTAAACTACGGATCATATTGGACAGCCAACGCACTTCTTTAATACACCTGATGAAGCATGGGCATGGATAGAAACCTACAGAGCGGGCACGGACCGTAAGGAACACCACAAGATGGTGCCCCTGAAGGCTCCACAGGTGCGGAAATCGCAGAGAATACGTCGGCGGCGGCAGGGATCACAGAAACCCTCATCATCTCAGACAGGCGAGGAGAGGCAGGCAGCCTTACAAGCTGTGTTGGAACTTTCTGGGACGCAAAAAACTCGATCAACACTGGGAACCGAATCTGAGGGCCACAAGACTTGTTCTGAAACGGAGCTGTTGGAAACGGATATCTTCCAGGGCCCGAAGATCTTGCCGAGGACTGTGGACGGAGTCCTGGATGCTTGACGCAGGAGCCGATGCAACACGGCCAGAACATTGAAGCGGCTCTGGGCACCGACATGGTGGCCTCAAGTTTATCGCTGAAAGGGTTGAAATGCCAGGGTCTTTCACCATGGGATCGTGGCAGCGGGAGCGGAAGGCTAGCGCAGAGTGTATGGGTTGCTTCTTTAGTGTTTGGATGGGGCTGATAGTCTGATATTGGGTCCTGTTCCTGGGGGGGCGGGAAGGGAACAGAGTTGGGGATGTTGTTTTGCAAGCGGGTATGTTTGGTGTGGGCGAATGCTTAGCTGCACTGGAGGGGAGGTGGCTCATACGAGATGGGAGTGTTACCTGAACTGCTTTGTATTTACTGGAATGTGCGAGGCTTACACACAATGACGGGGCAACACAAAGTTCATGCATATTTAATTAGGAGGGGAATCCAGATAGCATTCCTGCAGGAAACTCATCTCACTAAAGCGGAGGGGCAAGCGCTACAGCGTAGAGGGAGAGGCCAGGTCTTTGCACATCATACTCAGCATTTGCTGGAAGAGCCCTGATCTGGGTGCGAGCCGGGGTTCCTTTTCAAGCCGTGCAGCACGTGGTGGACCCGGGGGGCCGGTACGTAGCAGTAGAGGGCAGACTACATGGTAGGGACATTACTCTCTGTAGTGCCTACGCACCGAACACAGAACAGGCACACTTATTCGAACATGTGTCAGGCGCTCTGGCGCATTATTTGACTAACCCGATATTGGTAGGGGGGACTTCAATTCACTCACAGATGTCGAGCTGGACAGATCTCATCCTCCATTGGCGGACTCACCAGTACGCCCACTCACATAGAATAGATTGAATTGGCAAGAGAGATGGGGGTTGTTGGATATCTGGCATAGTCAACACCCAAGGGATAGGGACTATTCCTTTTTCTCGGGCCTCCATGACCTCCATGTCCGGATCGATGCAATTCTGTGTTCCCGGGTGCTGGCACCCATGGTGGGTCGGTCGGAGTACCTCGCTAGGACCATATCTGACCACAACCCATTACTGATCTCTCTTAACTGGGTGATGGCTAGGTCATTCATTCCTACATAGAGGTTACAGCCAGAAACACTGGAGGACCAGGCCTATCAATCAGCGATTAGGGAAGGCATGAAACACTATTTTGCAGAGAATGCGGGAACAGCGTCTTCTAGAGCAGTGGAGTGGGATGCCTTTAAGGTGGTAGTTCGAGGGCTATGCATTAGCAAGTACGCAGGAGTGAGGAAGATATTGTTACAGGATGTGGAGTAAGCCGAGGGGAAACTGAGGCAGCTAGAACAACGACGACCAGAGCAGCCAACATTACACACACAGCTACTAGAGGCGAAGGAGCATGCAGTGGCGGAGGTAGAGAGGCTGCGCAGCTTCGATTATAAGAATTATGCAGCAAGGGTGCATGCGGAGGGAGATAAAGCTGGATCATTGTTGTCTTGGCTGGCTGACCCGACGCCGAGAGGTTGCCAGATACTGGCCTTGGAATCGGTACCTGGCTCTATGGTATACATCCAGCGCGAGATATTGCAGCGGTTCTTGGGTTACTATGAATTGCTGTACAGGAGTGACCTGACTGTCGAGGGAGATGCAATAGATGACTATCTGGGGGAGTTCCACCTTCCACAGTTAGAGGAAGAACAGGCTAAATTATTGGGACAGGAGGTCACGTTGGAGGAGATCCGTGGTGCAATCAAGCACATGGCTCGGAACAAAACTCCGGGAGTAGATGGACTGCCAGTGGAATTTTATGCACAGTACATTGATCTGCTTGCTCCTCGTCTACTTGAAGTGTATAGAGAGGCTAGGCAGCTGGGCCGGCTGCCGTCCTCCATGCGAGAGGCATTAATTATACCCCTTTTGAAACCGGGTAAGCCCGGGGAGGACGTGTCATCTTATAGGCCGTTGTCGATGTTGACGGCAGATTACAAGATATTGAGTAAGATTCTGGCCACTAGACTGCTGCCGCACATGACCACCCTTGTCCACCCAGACCAAACTGGATTTATCCCGACTAGGAACACCTCCTCGAATATACGACGGCTCATGCTGATAATGGGCACTGACCACAGTGCTCTTGAGGTGCCGGCGGTGGTCTCAGTAGACATAGAAAAAGATTTTGATAGCCTAGAATGGATGTATTTACATAAAGTGCTGGAACAATTTCGATTGGGTGCGCTGTTTGGGACCTGAGTCAGTGTCCTGTATTCTTCAGCGGTGGCAAGGGTGAGGTTGGGGAGACTGATCTCTGACCAGTACCCGGTCCTGAGAGGGACGCGACAGGGATGTTCTCTGTCCCCGTTGTTGTTTGTACTGGCATAGAGCCCCTAGCAGTGCAGGCAAGACTAGGAAGGAGCTTTGACGGGCTATGGCAGAACACGATACCACATCGTATATCGCTATATGTGGATGACCTGTTTCTGTATCTGGAAGACACGGGGGAGTGCTGCAGGGAGCGATCACTTTGCTGACTAGGTTTGGAAACTTATCAGGGCTTAAAGTGAACTGGAGTAAGACTAGTCTGCTTCGGGTAAGACCTTGTATGGAGGCTCCGACCCTTCCCCAGGGGATCCAATGGGAACCGAGATGCTTTACCTACCTTGGGGTTCGGATTTATCACAATGCCATGGACATTCTAGAAGGGAACATAGGGCGTTGTGTACGGGCCCTAAAAGGGAACCTGGCGTTCTGGTCCACACTTCCGTTATCGGTTTTGGGGAGGGTAGCCTTACTTAAAATGGTGGCGTTGCCGAGGCTACTTTAATATTTCCGAACGTTCCCCGTCTGGATTCTGCCGGCGCTGTTCAGGGAGCTCAGGACGATGACTATAGGGTTCCTGTAGGGAGTTGGCAGGAAGAGAATAGCCTTGGATAAACTGATACGTCCAAAATTAGAGGGAGGTCTGGCAGTTCCGGACTTTGAACTCTATTATTTAGCAGCGCAGCTGCAGGTCCACTGGAGTTCCGAGGCCCTGAACATCTGAGAGGCATGGGAATACAGAGACATGTCCTTTCATATATAGTACTGCAGCAAGCGCTTATACCCAGGGACCTGTCACTAGAGGAGAGTATTTTGAGGTCCTGTTGGAATCGCAGCCACCGTAAGACGGGGGTCCTCTATCCTTATGCCCCGGAGATCCCGCTGGGGATGCTGACAGCACTTCCCCATGGGAGCGACTGGTCGGCTCTCGAGGAATGGGAGCTGCTAGGACTCCAGATGGTGGGGGACCTGTATGAGGAGGGGGAATTGCTGTCCTTTCAGGCACTGCGGGAGAGATATGACCGCCCGATAGGCGATTTTCTGATCCACGCAGAGGTGGTGGCGGCAATTAGGAGGCATTGGAGGGAGGGGCAAGTGGAACCCAAGACCACCATGGCATGTCAATACGTAGTAATGGCAGCAGGAACCTTTAAGGCAGTTACATGCCTCCATTCCAGGATGCTGCACGTGGGATTGGAGCCGTTAGCGGCTCTGAAACTGAAGTGGGAAGAGGGGATGGGCAGACCCATACCAGACACGACATGGGGACACATCCTTAGAAGGACATGGAAGGGCACACGAAATGCGAGACTCCAACTGATACAGTTCTTCATAGTACACAGGGCTTATTTGACGCCGGGAAAGATTCAGGGGTACTTTTAGACACGAGACGCAGCATGCCCTAGATGCCACAAGGAGGGAGTGGAATTAGAACACATGCTTTGGGACTGCCCACAGATAGGGACTTACTGGATGGAAGTGGGAGCACTTTTAAACGAAGTCACGGACAGGGATCTGACCTATGACATGGCTACATGTATGTTACTCTGGTTTCCACACACGCCCAGAACAAAAATAACGAGTACATTTATAGATTAGGGTCTCACGTTAGCGAAGAGGGAGATTACTCTACACTGGAAATCTAGGGAAGGTCCATCCTATAAGCGCTGGAGGGCGGAGCTTTGCAAATGGGTGAGGTGCGAGAGCACTGTCCGGCTGCGACAGGCTCAGCGTTCCAAACAGGAAAAGGCCTTGGATCATGCGAGAGCATGGGAAACGCTGGTGCTGGCCTTGTCGAACCCGCAGATAGAAGAAGTAAGCTAGAGCACTAGGAATGCATGAACGACATCCAGAGACTCCATTAAGTTGGGCATTCATCCATGACAACTGCATGACACATGATGCACTTCTTTGTATTGCTATGCCCACACCACTTGGAGGGGGAGGGGGGTACGTTTTGGACTTCGTTGGAGTATGACTGAGGACATGTTTGGTCAATGAGGGTGAGACTTTCGTAATATTGCTGTATGATGAAATCTTCAATAAAATATGTTTTCAAAATAATGAGTGATGTAATGTATGGAGTAATTATCAGTGCATAGCGAGTGCACAAATTATAGTTACCTTAGAGCACAAGTTATAGTTACTTGAGATAACTATAACTAGTAAATTGCTGTGTTTTTTTAAACTTTAAAGTGTTATGTTGTTACTGAACATTTCACCTAATTATAACGTTACTTTAACCTAAGATTTTTGTCAGTTTAAAGTAAAGTAATTTTTTATTACCATAAGTAAAGCAAACTCCCTGAAGGCTGCCAACGCCATATGTGGTGTCATCAATGATGTAATTTGAGATTTTATCAGTGATGTCATACATGATGTTATAGAATGTGTCATGAGTGAATCCATATGTGAGGTCAAAAGCAGTGGATGGTGAGGTGCACACGTTATAGTTAGCTATGCTGACTACAAACTGATTGATTTCTTTTTTTCTTTTTACTTCTAAACCGTAACATTTTCATTGGCATATTCACCCAAATATAATGTTATTTTACTCTTTGGATTTTCAGTGAATTTATACGGTTTAAATAAAAAATATATACATTTCTCATACCTAACTACAATATTACTTTAACATTTGTTTTTTCAGTGAATTTCAAGGTTTTTTTTAAAACATATTTTATTGAAGATTGTTTACATGGTGTAGGCCTCTGCTCTCCAGAGGTAACCACAGGACCATGACATTACATCAGATACTGCACAATCCGATTTTTAACGAGGAGTATACAACAATTATTAAAGACTGAAAGTGAAAACATAACTCCCCCCGCCCCTACCCTCACCCCAAACACCCCCTAGCCCCCCCACCCCCTAAGTCCCCCCCACCCCGCCCGCCCCTTCGCATGATCTCCCTCCTGGTTTCTGGTTTTGTGACAGATTCCTAACTATTACGTACGTACTCGTCAGCGTCCATTCAGTCCATCGCCAACAGCGGGTCTTGGTCTACAGGTGGTTCTAGCCAGAGGCCCCTAAAATCAGCCCACCGCTTCCAAATTTTATAGTGTTTTCGAGGACAGCCTCTGGCCACAAAAATAGGTTCCTCAAGGCCCAAGCTAAAATCTAGCCCTTTCTTCCAAGCCACAGTTGTCGGGCCCGGGTATCTTTCCAGGCTCTCGCTACATCCCTCTTGGACAGTGTAAGGCCCAGGAGGAGTAGGTGTCTTTTGTACACATTACCCCCTACCCCTTCCATAACATGCAGAAGCCCCAGTCGTGGTATACGAGGAAGTTCCCACCCCAATACCTCCGACATGCAATCCCATAATCCCTTCCAAAATCCAGCCAGTGCCTGGAAGTCCCACACTGTGTAAAAGAACTTCCCCACCTCATGTCCACACCGCAAGCATTCAGGGGAGGCCATGAGACCCGCTCTCCATAAACGATGTATTTTCTGATTACACTGATGTGCAAGCAAAATGTGTTGCAAAGGTCACCAATTAAAAAGATGTCAACTTTAAATATAAATATGTACAATGGAAGTGTTTATGTCCAGGGCCTATGCAACTACACAACACCCACTCCTTGTCTGTATGGTGACTAAATATTTAGGCTACCTATAAAAATACATCCTTAAACTAACACAATATATAATATAAAAAGTAAGGCCTAAATATATATGTATCACTTTAATATCAAAAAACCTAAAGAAAGCCAAATTGCTAAAAAGCCATTTAGAATATGCAATTCATTTCTGCATACAATTATTATTTGCGTTTTGAAAAGATGCTGAACTATAAAGTGTTCAATTTTTATGATTGTTCAAAATTTCTGAGAGTCAGTAGGAATACTTGTGACCAGCATCCACACACAATGTTTCTGTTTGTACTCAAGAGGCAACTTCTAAAGAACATTCATGGTCATGTCCAACCCACATAGCAGCTGCTGAAGGTGTGGCAGCCATTAGTGTTCCTGATGACGAGTGGCTGATTCCGCATTCATGAATGGCTCATAATGCTCTTGCTGTAACATAGGTAATCTACCAGGACATCCATGCAGGTGGATTCTTAACAGACCCATCAGCAACTCTACATCCATATATTGGACCAGTTGTTTACCCAGACATAAGTCCATTGCACACTTGAAGGTGTACAATGTGCAGTTAAACATGGCCTGTACATAATGTAACCATATAGGTTGAAAAGACAGAGACCAATTCTTGTTCATTTCCTGAAGCAAGGGTGTGCTAAAATCATCATTCTATCCTGACACAGAGAGGTACATGTGGAAGTGCCATTCTTATTTGGGCATGAGGCAGGCCATCCATTGTGGAGCACCAAAAATAGAACCAAAATGGCAACAATCAGAAATAAAATAAGTGGCAAACCTCCAAACAAGCTGGAACAACTCAGTACATAAAAGATAGGATTACTCCGATGGTAGTCTGGAATGTCCTGTCAAACCCTGTCTGAATTGCTTTAAAAAGCATACTATTCCTCCAGTATTAGATGCATTAAATATGTGGTGCAAAAGTTCTCCAAAATGTTGTGGAGGTTGGTGCATAGTAGTGATTGTATTTCAGCAGAAAACCTTGCAACTTGGAGATGAAACATCTCTGGCAGATGTTAATGAAACATTCTTTCTGAAAAATAAGGCTTTCAGTCAGCTTAAACCCTCACAGTTTACAGCAGAAATAGTCATTTGAAGTCAAATTATCACTGCCGTATCTGTGCAGGCTGGTATAAATATAACATTGCCACTACAGGTCACAATTCAGGAAACCATAACCACATAGGGGACCCCGGTTTCATCCCACAGCAGCCCTGGTCCTTCAAAATCAAATAACTTCCATTAGAAAGCTATCTAAATTTCAGCTGAATTACGGCAAAAGGAGAACCTTTGAGATAACAGGCTAAGTTTGCCTTGGACCGATTACAAGCCCCATGAAGTGCCAACTTCCTGTAATGGACGTCCAAAAGTGTTCCTATTGTCTGTACCAATGAGCAATTCCTTGAATCCCCCATTTCTACACCTATACTCAAAAGGTATGACCCATTTCTCATGCACATATCTCTCCCCTAATGCCTCATATCTGCCAGCCTGAAAATGTTTCAAACAGCACGTGAAGTGAAATGTTGGTATTGGTAGAGATATAAAGCCATGTATTGTCCAATCTGATGACAGTGTTTCTGCCACAATGAATGGTAACTTCTTTAAGTGCTCTTTATGTAACATGGTATATGTCGTGTCTTTCTTAGCCATTGTTTTCTCCTCCTTCGTTAAACTATAGGGCAAAAAGAAATTGTTAATGAACAAATGTCGCCTTGGCACGCAAACACTGTGTAGAGTTTCCAATGTCCAGCTCAATAACATAATAGATTGGAGCTGGCTCTATCGATGTTGTATTATATCAAGAACATTGGTTCCAGTGGCGTAATCTAAATTGATAACTTTTAATTGTTATGCTCAATGGCAATGATTATTACAACTGAGGATTGAAAATGGCGGAAAGAAGTGCACTCACAATTATATTGTATACTTTCAAATTTATAGACTCTTATTGAAGGAAAATTTTTCATACATATTGATTCATAGGAAAAACACAAACAGTACATAAGGGTGCAGTGTGTCCCAAGTGGGTAAAAAACAACAACCAAACTCACAGTACATAAAACATGAAAGCTCAAAAGGCACAGTGGTTTCCAACTGAATATATATATTGGAAAAAGACCCAGAAAAATTATTATAAATGTTACGAGTGAATCTACGCAATCATAGGCACTCTCTTTTAAGGGTTCTTTTTCACGTGGGCGTCGACGGCGTTTCGACCCTATGGGATTGGGGTCTCGTCAGGACAAGAAATTATAGGACATCTAAAAATTAAAATACAAAAGGGGCTATGAGTCATTGTATGACCGTGGTATATATTAATTTAATTAATTTAGAAAAAGTGGGGACCTGAATACCTGGTTTCTATTCCTATGATCACCCATGCGTGGTGAAAGGAAAAAGATTCAAACACTTACAAGTGACCCAGCCGGGCACTGTTGGATTTTTCAAAAAACAAGAGAATAAAGGAGTAGTTAGTGAAAGATTAATGCCATATGAGCAATTTAGGCAGACAAGCACCATACATAAATTTGGTACTTACCACTTGTAGTGGTCGGGAAAGCGCAGTATGTAGCGCGCAGTAATAGAGTTTGAAACGTTTGATGTAGGTAATACCTATTGAAATAATATATGCCATAAGTACATCGCATTTAAGAATAATGGTCCTTCTAACCCCATAGTATAGAAGTAATTACCTGCAATGGGTGTGCCATATATGAGATATCTCAATGATATCCAATTCCGTGTGCCAGATTAAGCATCAGGTTAGGGTAAGTTCGTTTTCAATTATATCAAGGGTGATACCTATATTAATACAAAAAAGGGGGTAGAGGATGGGACTTATTGCATATACTACGAATTGTTTGTATCTCGCAATGCCAAGGGATTTATGCGAGAAGTACTAGGACGTACCTTGTTGCTGTAGAGCCCAGTCGCGTCTAACAGCTTCCCGCTTCCGTGTTACACGGCTCCTCCCGCTCTTGTTTTGCCGTTTCATGTAAGACCTGACGGCGCGAGTTCGGAAAACTCGAGCGCGGTCAGGTGAATAAATCAAACGCTACTTCATAGTTTGTGGAGGACCGACTCGGGTTTTTTTTTGAAAGGTCTTGTTTCTTTCCTATTTCATAACGCAACATTCAGAGCAAGTTCTGAAATATGTATTTGAGTATCATTATTTCAAACGATTTTTACATTTTGTAAAGAAGATCGTTAATATGACAAAATCGGACTAGTTTATGCACAGGATGACAATCAGCATTTACTAGTCAAGGTTAATGGTTGGAAAGCGCTGGAGCGGATGATAGCACATTATTATGTACTATCAAGGCAATGTGCGACTAAAAGGCAAATTGGTCACTGCAAGGGACTACACACTTGGATGTGTCATTTTTGTATCATATCACAATTATATACATACATTTGTAAATATTACATCCATGTGAAAGAGTAATTATATCCCACATGTACATTGAAATGAACATTGATCAAGCGGAGCATCATCATTCCTTACAAAAGGTATAGTAGTGTAACACAATCTTTTCAAGCAGCATATCAGTATAGAGCAGACTAGTATGTGATGTTTGAAACATACCCTCTCCATTCATCTGCTGAGTTCAAGCCATGGTTGATTGAGTCAATTCTATCTATCCAATGGCATTCTCTGCGTTGTAAGATGTTTGAAATATCGCCACCTCTCTCTGGTACTGATATGTTATCTATCACTTGCCATCTGATTTGGTCAGCGTTATGATTGAATTCTTTGTAATGTGTTACAAGAGGTGCAGTCAGAATAAGTTTTCTAATCCGACTTCTATGTTGGCCTATTCTGGCTTTTATAGGCTGTTGTGTCTGCCCAATGTAGGGCAGGCCACAAGGGCACCAAATGCAATAAACAACACTCCGTGTGTTACAATTTGAGAATGTCTGCAATGTGTGTGTAACATTGCCATGTTGGAACAGAGTTGTCTTAAAAGTAAAGGGGCAGGCTACACAGTTTCCACACGGATGGTGACCTATCACCGGTGGTAGGTTCCAGACAGACTCCAATGTACCCCTAGCTTCTCTTAAATTTTCATTAGAGGAATGCACCAAATGATCTTTTAAGTTCTTAGCTCTCTTAAATGCAAAGAGTGGTACTTCAATAGAGGAATCAATGTTTTGTATAATATGCCAGTGTTTCATTATCAAGCTACGTATCTTGTTTGTATGGGTACCAAAGGTAGTTACACAGACAATCTTTTGTGTGTTTTTTTTGGGGCGTGTTACCAAAAGCTCTTCCCGTGGACAGTACCACGCACGTTTCAGCGATCTTTTGATCAATTTGTTGGGATATCCTCTGTTCAGTAATTTTACTTTCAGGGTATTTGCTTCTCTCATGTAGTCTTCCCTCCGGGCACAGTTGCGACGAATGCGCAAAAATTGCCCAAAGGGAAGGCCATCTCTGAGGGCCCTCGGATGATGGCTCTGGTAAGAAAGCAGAGTGTTCCTTTCTGTCTCTTTCCTATGTAGCGAGGTGATCAATTTTTCTCCCTCACTAAAGATGTTGAGGTCAAGGAAAGCAATAATGTCCTTGGAAATTGTGGATGTGAACTTGAGATGGTGTTGTATGGTGTTCAAATAAACAAGAAAAGCATCAAAATCTTCCCTGGTTCCATTCCACACCAGAAAAATATCATCAATATACCGATACCAACATTTAATGTTGGTACGGTAAGGATTTTGATCATTGATGGCAAACGATCTTTCCACATGATCCATATAGATATTCGCCAGATTGGTAGCAAAAATTGCTCCCATACTGGTCCCACCACATTGTTGAAAATATACCCCCTTGTGTACAAAGTAGTTTCTCTGAAGTGCAATGCGTAGTAATGCAATTATAAATGAGGTGGGCACGTTCACAGGTCTTATTCTGGTGTCCATATGGCTGAGATACCCGCCACCCCCTCTCAACACAATCCCCAAGAATTGGGAAACCGGAAACAGTTCTTGAACTTTTGGAAGGCGGGAAGGGAGTTACCCTTCCCGGCCGTATTTATTAAAATATGAAACAAAATCAAAACATTAAAATAACAGTTTCATATTATGTACAATTTCATTTCCACATTACGATGTTTGGCTAACCTTAACAGATCTCTAATACAAAGGTTCTCCTAGCCGAACTAACATCCTACAAAACATTTGACTTGAAATTGTACATCCTAACGTTAAGGGCCAACGGCAAGGTCGTAACCGGTGTCAGATCCCTAAACCAGAAATACCACCCTCACTTGTGAGGGGAGCGACCGCACAGAGGCGTACCTCAAGTGCATCTACCAATTTCCCTTGGACTTGACGGGGGCCCCAATGAACTCGACGCCATTTAACGGTCGTCCGAGGACTCGTGTGAGGTGTCTAAAAGGTAGCGTAAACCCCCTCCCGCACCCCACACAACTTACCCATCTGCCGTCGCAGATGTCCTGGCCCCGGGAAATTCCCCAGGAGGGCCCGTAGCCCCTCCTATCCAGGAAGGGGCCTTGACCACCTTTCCTTTCCTTCCGGCGGCCTATCCTTAGACGGGACCGCCTCCCCGTTGAGGGGCCAATGGCCACCTCCCCCGAGCGCTCCCATCCGTAATGGGTGACGCCCCCCCATAGGGATCTTCCAATTACTGCTCACCGATCATGACCTTACCGCCCGACCAAAATAAATACGACAATTCTACCTAACTTACTAAGATTACAAAACAAACATAACTTATTACAAGCATGAATACTGATCAACACTAGTGCAAAATTACTTTATTTGCAAAGACATACTGAAAATAACCATTCTTTATTGCATATTCAAAAATTTCACGACAATCATCACAACCTGCAAGAAACAGAGTTACCACATCAAAACTTTTATTCAAAAACAACTGGCTGTCCTCAGGGGCTGGTGGGTGGGTCAAAATTGGCTCTTCGTTCCGTCTCGAGCTCACGTGCAGCGGGGAAGTGCAGCTTCAGAGCACAGGAACAAGAGGATGCTTTCTTGGCTTCTTGCTCCTTTTATCCGTCTTCAGGGCGGGCGTAAACCCGCCCCCGCCTGCCTCCGAGGGCGTGGCCGGCCGCGTCAGTGTCTAGGACAACCCACTCTAGGGCGGGAAAAAGGCGCGCCCCGGCTACGCCGCTTCGGGCATACCAGCCGAGACTCGCCTCCCGCCCAAGATGGCTTCCCGGGGGGATCGTGGTACTCCACCATACGTTCGGGGGGACCGAATGGTCGCCCCTTTCCATATGGCTGAGATACCCGCCACCCCCTCTCAACACAATCCCCAAGAATTGGGAAACCGGAAACAGTTCTTGAACTTTTGGAAGGCGGGAAGGGAGTTACCCTTCCCGGCCGTATTTATTAAAATATGAAACAAAATCAAAACATTAAAATAACAGTTTCATATTATGTACAATTTCATTTCCACATTACGATGTTTGGCTAACCTTAACAGATCTCTAATACAAAGGTTCTCCTAGCCGAACTAACATCCTACAAAACATTTGACTTGAAATTGTACATCCTAACGTTAAGGGCCAACGGCAAGGTCGTAACCGGTGTCAGATCCCTAAACCAGAAATACCACCCTCACTTGTGAGGGGAGCGACCGCACAGAGGCGTACCTCAAGTGCATCTACCAATTTCCCTTGGACTTGACGGGGGCCCCAATGAACTCGACGCCATTTAACGGTCGTCCGAGGACTCGTGTGAGGTGTCTAAAAGGTAGCGTAAACCCCCTCCCGCACCCCACACAACTTACCCATCTGCCGTCGCAGATGTCCTGGCCCCGGGAAATTCCCCAGGAGGGCCCGTAGCCCCTCCTATCCAGGAAGGGGCCTTGACCACCTTTCCTTTCCTTCCGGCGGCCTATCCTTAGACGGGACCGCCTCCCCGTTGAGGGGCCAATGGCCACCTCCCCCGAGCGCTCCCATCCGTAATGGGTGACGCCCCCCCATAGGGATCTTCCAATTACTGCTCACCGATCATGACCTTACCGCCACAGGCCGGATAGTTGACCGGCTATCCGGACCCCCCACTCCTGCCTAAAGGTCATGTTTTAAACCCTTCAACCAAGCTATGAGGTCTCCTATCAGTAACTCATTCCCCACCCGGGACAAATGAACCCCGTCCCCCAAATACATACTGTCCCCTTTGATACAACCATGCGAAACAGAATGCAGTGTACTTGAACGAAACAATCTACTCACTTTGTTATTTATTTTCCTTACTGAATGATTCAGAGCAGAAACCGAAATAGCCCCCCGCCACACTTTCCGTGGGATCATATGGGACCATGCAATTGTGCACCCTGGAACTCTTCTTGCCAACCAACTTACTGTGGAAAGCATTGCCTCAAGAAGAAGTCGTCTACCAGTGGCCACCAAATCGTTGCCCCCAAGATGGACTATGATTATAGACGGCGGTGACCTTGTCCGCCCTAACAAACCCTCAAAAAAGGATTGAAACTGGTCAATACAGAGCCCGCCCTTTCCGTAGAAGGACACCCTGTACCCGTATTCCCCAGCCACGTGAATCATATCACCTGCTTTGAATACGTCCGCGGCACGCCTCACGTATGAGTGGCCCACGACCCACACCTCCTTTTTCTCAGTCGGTGATTTCTGACCGCTGGTCTCCAGGTGTCGGGTCGACTGCACAGTCCGCCCCGCTTCGTAAGCTTGCGCAACTGAAAACCAAACAAAAACAAGAAGCGTGAGTATATCATTACAGCTTCACAACATGTGCAACCACACATACCTTTTATAACAGTTTGAGGACCAACGCCCCACACGTTTCACTTCCTCTACGCTCAGACCCTTGGCTGTAGCCTCAGTAGCAGCCCCTATCCGAAAGGAATGGGTCCCGAACTCGCCGGGGTTCAAGCCCGCGGCCGAAATCGACATCGCAAGCACCCTCTGGAACTGAAACCTCGTCAGTGGGGTGGCGTCAGCGTGTCGTAACAAGGTCCCCCCCCATGCTGCCACCCTCTGCGCTAAATATTCCTCTACGCACACCACAGGGCACATGGAAGAACCGGGGATCCTCTGAATGATTACGCAGTCCCCGATTGCACCCTGATCGGATTTGGACCTAACAAACGAGACCGTCATCGTCTCCCCCCTGACCTGAATGTGCTCCCGGCACAGTCCCCCCATCGTATCCCGCTTGTTCTTCGCCACTAATTCGCTTACCCGCATAGCCCCATGGAATGCTAGTGCAAATGCGGCTCGGAACAACACTGCTTCGTACTGGGATGAACACGTTGCCGGGAGTACGGACCATAACAGGGTCAGCCTATCCAGACCTATCGGGTGCCTCTCATCTACTCTGCGACCCTCAAGGCGTTGCCACCCACGTAGCGCTTTCTGCACAACGAAAGACGCTGTCGGGTCCTGGATCCCATGAGCCTTTGCCATAAAGGAAATGGCGGCCCGATGCCTCTGGGCCGTAGCTACTGATTTGCCTGCCTGACGTAAGGAGAGCAGAAATTTCACTACAAACTCTTCCTGACCCCAAAGTTCCCCCCTAGCAGTACCCAAAAAGGCCCAATAGGAACGGAACGCCCCTTCATATGCCTTCCTCGTCCTGGGTGCTAAACTCTCTCCCACGAGGTTTTGTAGTTCGGGGCACCGAGAGACCAGAGAGCTTCGGGAAAGGGTGCCGCCACCGGGTCCGCTGTGGGCAGAAAACCCCAGAAGGCCTGCATACGGAAACGAGAAAGCGCATCAGCCGCTTGGTTCATCACCCCCGGCACATGTCTTGCCCTAAACAGTACATTCAGTTGCATGCATAACAACACAATTTCCTTGAGCAGTCTCAGAATCAATTTGCATCGTGCTGCCTGACTATTGATACACTCAACCACGGTCATGTTATCAGACCAGAACACCACAGAGTGATCACGGAATCCCTCGGGCCAAGTTTTCAGTGCCACCAAAATAGGGAAAAGTTCGAGAAAAGCAATGTTACTTGTCAACCCGCACTCGTGCCACCATGACGGCCATTTTTGAGCCGACCATTGTGCGCCAAATATGGCACCAAAACCTATACTCCCCGCCGAATCTGTCCACAGCCCCAGCTCCTCGGAGGACATCGCCGGCCTGTTCCAGACAACTCGACCATTGAAATCCGCCAGGAATGCCAACCAAATGCGCATGTCCTGGCGAACCTCTGCCGAGAGCCTCGTGCGATGATGACCTTCCTTCAGGCCGACCATGGCTTGTGCAATCGAGCGGGAAAAGGGGCGCGTCATTGGCATCACTCTCAGGGCAAAATTCAACTGACCCACCACCTGTTGCAATTGATGCAGGTTTACTTTTGTTGCACGAATACATGTCTCAAGGGATAACCTGAATTTTAACACTTTTTCCTTGGGTAATCGAAAACAACCTTCTACCGAGTCGAGCTCGATCCCCAGAAACTCGAGCAAGGTCGAGGGACCCACAGTCTTACCTGGTGCCAATGGCACACCGAATTGATTCATTAAGACACGAAATTCATGTAAAGCCTGTCCACACTCAGGATCCCCGGCTGCCCCCAAAAACAGAAAGTCATCGAGATAGTGCATAACATGTTGAAAACCTGTCTTCCTTGTGAATACCCATTGCAGAAAACAACTAAACTTCTCGAAATAGGCACAGGAAATCGAGCACCCCATTGGCATACATCTATCCATGTAATAGCGACCCTGAAACTGAAAACCAAGGAGACGCTGATCGTCTGGGTGTACCGGGAGCAACCGGAACGCTGACTCGATGTCCGATTTTGCCATCAGCGTCCCGGGCCCCAGGCGATTCAACATGGCAACGGCCTCATCGAAAGATGCGTTCCGCACCGAACACACTTCCGGGTCTATCGCGTCATTCACGGAAAGACCACGTGGGGCTGACAAGTTATGTATCAGCCGAAACTCACCCGGGTCCTTCTTGGGGACCACCCCTAGAGGGGAACAAACAAAGTTAGCAACCGGTGGTAAATCGAATGGACCGGCGACGCGACCTCGAGTCACCTCTTTCCCAATCTTTACCTGTACCACCGCCGTGTGCTGCAAGACCGACAGTTGATTCTTACAATTTGCTACACCTTGAAAATCCCCCACTGGGATGCGGAAACCATATGAAAACCCGTTTCGTAACACCCCAGCGGAAGCATGATCCGGGTATTCGTTGAGCCAAGGAATCATTGCCATGGTATCAATCGGGGTAGGTAAAGGCGCCCCTCGGACTATATCAGACCTGTTTGGCGCCTCCCTTACCACCGTTATCACCCGTTTTGGCTCTGCACATGGACTCAGGATGGGATGGCTGCCCACACCCCCCACACTCATGTCTGAATTTGCATGACCCCTGGGGCCTCGTACATTTCCCTCTGTTAAAATTCCAACAGATCCCCCTTTTACCTGTGTTGCCACCCGGCTTCGAGTGGTACTCGTTACCTGCACCCGTCCGAAAGGGTGTCCCAGAGTTTTGGCGGGAAGATTCCCCCCCGTTACTCCCTAACAATGGTACCTTCAACATTCCTGTACTCTCCATTTTTTGCCATGACACGGAGTCGTAACAATCCCAAGTCAAAAATGGCTCGTGTTCCTTAGCTTTTCTAAAAAGATTGTCATAGCAGAACCACTGATTTCCCCCATATGCTACGGAATACTCCATGATACGTGATTGATAAATTGGCAACTCGGTCAACAACTCGGGCCTGCGCTCACCCATGATGGAGGTAAAAATGCCCCATGCTCTGCCCCAAGTACCAATGTTTTCGTCAACCTTAAAGGCGGCCATTTTTGCGCGCCAAACACTCGGATGCATGAGCTCCTTTTGGCTCTTTACATGCTCCATCTCGTAATGATCGGTAAGCAAAGAAAAAATGTTCACATACTTATTCGCCCAAATCTTTTCCTTAACTTCCAGTGGAACATGCTGAGCCACCTTTTCCCTTCGTGAAGGTACAGACCCCTCCCCCGCAATCGGCAATGGCCGCTTACCTGAACCAGACGCTGCATCTGCCACCGAACCTGGGCCTGATGCGTTAACAGAAGATGGTGCCTTCGCAGCCTCCCTAGATTCCCGCAGTTGCCTCATTACTGCGCGGGCGTCGTCAGCCGTGGTGCCCTCGCTATCTTTTCCCAACCACGCTGCCAATTGTGCCGCTAACTCGGGAGGCATATCCTCCCCGTTCACGGGGGTGACCACCACGGGGATCGGATTCCCTTCTTTCGGCATCGGGGTTGGCTCCTCAAGTGGGGTATCGGGAACCGGGGTTTCCCCCCCGAGTGCCCCCCTTCTGGACCTCTTGCCTCTCCCACTGGGGACTGCTCCCGGCAAAGGCCATTTCGGTCCTCCCTCCCCGTCCTTAGCCGCCATCTGCTTCTTCAAATCGGCTACCTCCTTCATGAGCATGCGGAGCATCTGATCGGTACTGACCCGCTTCCCGACTTTCTTGGGCATTCTCAGACGGAATATCTGTAAGACAAAAAGAAAGATTACAACGCTCAAAATTGGCTCTTCGTTCCGTCTCGAGCTCACGTGCAGCGGGGAAGTGCAGCTTCAGAGCACAGGAACAAGAGGATGCTTTCTTGGCTTCTTGCTCCTTTTATCCGTCTTCAGGGCGGGCGTAAACCCGCCCCCGCCTGCCTCCGAGGGCGTGGCCGGCCGCGTCAGTGTCTAGGACAACCCACTCTAGGGCGGGAAAAAGGCGCGCCCCGGCTACGCCGCTTCGGGCATACCAGCCGAGACTCGCCTCCCGCCCAAGATGGCTTCCCGGGGGGATCGTGGTACTCCACCATACGTTCGGGGGGACCGAATGGTCGCCCCTTTCCAGAAGATCAGCAATGATGTTAATGCTTTCTTCTTGGGGGATGTTCGTATATAGTGACGAAATATCTAAAGTCACTAACCAGTCTGTACTGCCATCAAAAGGAATAGTGTCAACCAAATTGATCATGTGCATGGTGTCCCGCACGTCGCTTGGTAGTTCAGGGACATAGTCTCGAATGAAAAAATCAACATATTTGCCTATAGGCTCCAAAATTGAACCACAACCCGATAAAATTGGTCGGCCAGGGGGATCTGTGATGCTCTTATGTATTTTGGGCAGTGTGTACAAAACCGGTGTCCTAGGATTTGGAGAATTTAGGAAGGAGTGTTCATGTTTGCTCAAGAAGCCCAGATCAAGACCTTGTGTGGTAATATTGAGTATCTCATCTCGTATGTCATTTATGGGGTTATGTGTGAGTTTCTTATAATGTTGGGGTTCGGAGATCTGCTGATTTATGGCTGTTTCGTAATCAGTCATATTCTGTACAACAATTCCCCCACCCTTGTCCGCTGGTTTCAGTATTATGGACGAATCTTGTTTCAAGACATTTAGTGCTTGGCGCTCAAGAAGTGAGATATTGTAAGGAATAAATTGTTTAGTGGTGCGCAAAATATCCACATTTTTCAAAATTATCTTTTCAAAGGTAATGAGTTCCGATGGCATCAAACTATTGTTAGGATAAAATGTGGAAGGAGGTCTTAGTCCTGTTACTGATTCTTTTCCTGAATATTCCCTGTCTTTAAAGAATATTCGCAGATGGATCTTTCTGAAAAACTGAAAGAGTTCTGACTTAAGATTAAAGAAATTTGTGTTTTCTGTTACCACATAGGACAACCCTTTACTCAACAGAGATATTTCAGCACAGGATAGTATATGATCAGACAAATTAAAAATAGGAATAATTTCTCTATTGTCTTCGATGGTGATACTCTGTTCTAATAAGGTTGGGGCCCCCACTGATAATGTTTGATGCGGGTTTGTCGCTCTCCGGCATACTGATGCCATATTCGTCTCTTGGGTCTTCCTCCCCTCCTTTATTCTCTTGTTTTTTGAAAAATCCAACAGTGCCCGGCTGGGTCACTTGTAAGTGTTTGAATCTTTTTCCTTTCACCACGCATGGGTGATCATAGGAATAGAAACCAGGTATTCAGGTCCCCACTTTTTCTAAATTAATTAAATTAATATATACCACGGTCATACAATGACTCATAGCCCCTTTTGTATTTTAATTTTTAGATGTCCTATAATTTCTTGTCCTGACGAGACCCCAATCCCATAGGGTCGAAACGCCGTCGACGCCCACGTGAAAAAGAACCCTTAAAAGAGAGTGCCTATGATTGCGTAGATTCACTCGTAACATTTATAATCATTTTTCTGGGTCTTTTTCCAATATATATATTCAGTTGGAAACCACTGTGCCTTTTGAGCTTTCATGTTTTATGTACTGTGAGTTTGGTTGTTGTTTTTTACCCACTTGGGACACACTGCACCCTTATGTACTGTTTGTGTTTTTCCTATGAATCAATATGTATGAAAAATTTTCCTTCAATAAGAGTCTATAAATTTGAAAGTATACAATATAATTGTGAGTGCACTTCTTTCCGCCATTTTCAATCCTCAGTTGTAATAATCATTGCCATTGAGCATAACAATTAAAAGTTATCAATTTAGATTACGCCACTGGAACCAATGTTCTTGATATAATTAATCGCCCTGGTTCCTCGTGAGTAGGGTCTCCCTTGTCCTTTGTGAAAGACTGTTTGCGCGGTGGCTGCATCGCAAGGGGTTTATCTGTCGTTCGGATTTCCCTCCCTGTTCATAAACAGGGTAAAGTCTACACTGAGGATTGGTATGGCTGAGAGAGATGCACCTTTATACACAGAAGATTATATTACTAAATTGACAAGTGGACCTGCCTGTTCTTTGTTCTCAGATCTACCCACTAACATTAGTAATCCCAGACAAGTTCTGCTTGATAAATTGGAAAAGGCAAAAAAGAAACATGTAAGAACGGATTTACATGCTCGAATGCTGTCAGATTATCTAAGAGCAGGAATTATACCACAAGGTCTTCAAATTAGGAATGTACCAGGGATCTTTCGTGAAGATCCAAAATTTAAGGGGAGCTTTTGTAACATTTCAGTGACGTGTTCGAGACATTGGATGGTCTTAGGGGTAGAAACGGCCATAGAACATTCTAAGGCGGAACTTCTTGAAATAGAAGAATTGGAGAAAGAACTTCTGGGGGGAGACGGAGTAACAGAAGCACAAACCTTATTAGATAAACTAAATAAGACCATAGAAGATTTTAATACCTTCAAACTCAAAAAGAAGGCTCATAAGGTATCAAAGGATATAAAAATTTTCACTAAAGAAAAGGCCTTCCCTTACCTAAAGGAAGACTATTTTGCCAATTATCAAAATCCCAACAGACAACAAACTTGGGGTCGTTTCAAAAGAAATCAACCTGTGACCTTTTCAGAGTCGTCAGGTGATTCAAGTGACTCCAATAACTCCCCTGGCCCCAGTAATTTGAATACCCATCAAGGCCAACCTTTTTTAGGGAGGGGAGGAAGACCCAAGAGACGAATATGGCATCAGTATGCCGGAGAGCGACAAACCCGCAACAAACATTATCAGTGGGGGCCCCAACCTTATTAGAACAGAGTATCACCATCGAAGACAATAGAGAAATTATTCCTATTTTTAATTTGTCTGATCATATACTATCCTGTGCTGAAATATCTCTGTTGAGTAAAGGGTTGTCCTATGTGGTAACAGAAAACACAAATTTCTTTAATCTTAAGTCAGAACTCTTTCAGTTCTTCAGAAAGATCCGTCTGCGAATATTCTTTAAAGACAGGGAATATTCAGGAAAAGAATCAGTAACAGGACTAAGACCTCCTTCCACATTTTATCCTAACAATAGTTTGATGCCATCGGAACTCATTACCTTTGAAAAGATAATTTTGAAAAATGTGGATATTTTGCGCACCACTAAACAATTTATTCCTTACAACATCTCACTTCTTGAGCGCCAAGCACTAAATGTCTTGAAACAAGATTCGTCCATAATACTGAAACCAGCGGACAAGGGTGGGGGAATTGTTGTACAGAATATGACTGATTACGAAACAGCCATAAATCAGCAGATCTCCGAACCCCAACATTATAAGAAACTCACACATAACCCCATAAATGACATACGAGATGAGATACTCAATATTACCACACAAGGTCTTGATCTGGGCTTCTTGAGCAAACATGAACACTCCTTCCTAAATTCTCCAAATCCAAGGACACCGGTTTTGTACACACTGCCCAAAATACATAAGAGCATCACAGATCCCCCTGGCCGACCAATTTTATCGGGTTGTGGTTCAATTTTGGAGCCTATAGGCAAATATGTTGATTTTTTCATTCGAGACTATGTCCCTGAACTACCAAGCTACGTGCGGGACACCATGCACATGATCAATTTGGTTGACACTATTCCTTTTGATGCCAATACAGACTGGTTAGTGACTTTAGATATTTCGTCACTATATACGAACATCCCCCAAGAAGAAAGCATTAACATCATTGCTGATCTTCTGGACACCAGAATAAGACCTGTGAACGTGCCCACCTCATTTATAATTGCATTACTACGCATTGCACTTCAGAGAAACTACTTTGTACACAAGGGGGTATATTTTCAACAATGTGGTGGGACCAGTATGGGAGCAGTTTTTGCTCCCAATCTGGCGAATATCTATATGGATCATGTGGAAAGATCGTTTGCCATCAATGATCAAAATCCTTACCGTACCAACATTAAATGTTGGTATCGGTATATTGATGATATTTTTCTGGTGTGGAATGGAACCAGGGAAGATTTTGATGCTTTTCTTGTTTATTTGAACACCATACAACACCATCTCAAGTTCACATCCACAATTTCCAAGGACATTATTGCTTTCCTTGACCTCAACATCTTTAGTGAGGGAGAAAAATTGATCACCTCGCTACGTAGGAAAGAGACAGAAAGGAACACTCTGCTTTCTTACCAGAGCCATCATCCGAGGGCCCTTAGAGATGGCCTTCCCTTTGGGCAATTTTTGCGCATTCGTCGCAACTGTGCCCGGAGGGAAGACTACATGAGAGAAGCAAATACCCTGAAAGTAAAATTACTGAACAGAGGATATCCCAACAAATTGATCAAAAGATCGCTGAAACGTGCGTGGTATTGTCCATGGGAAGAGCTTTTGGTAACACGCCCCAAAAAAAACACACAAAAGATTGTCTGTGTAACTACCTTTGGTACCCATACAAACAAGATACGTAGCTTGATAATGAAACACTGGCATATTATACAAAACATTGATTCCTCTATTGAAGTACCACTCTTTGCATTTAAGAGAGCTAAGAACTTAAAAGATCATTTGGTGCATTCCTCTAATGAAAATTTAAGAGAAGCTAGGGGTACATTGGAGTCTGTCTGGAACCTACCACCGGTGATAGGTCACCATCCGTGTGGAAACTGTGTAGCCTGCCCCTTTACTTTTAAGACAACTCTGTTCCAACATGGCAATGTTACACACACATTGCAGACATTCTCAAATTGTAACACACGGAGTGTTGTTTATTGCATTTGGTGCCCTTGTGGCCTGCCCTACATTGGGCAGACACAACAGCCTATAAAAGCCAGAATAGGCCAACATAGAAGTCGGATTAGAAAACTTATTCTGACTGCACCTCTTGTAACACATTACAAAGAATTCAATCATAACGTTGACCAAATCAGATGGCAAGTGATAGATAACATATCAGTACCAGAGAGAGGTGGCGATATTTCAAACATCTTACAACGCAGAGAATGCCATTGGATAGATAGAATTGACTCAATCAACCATGGCTTGAACTCAGCAGATGAATGGAGAGGGTATGTTTCAAACATCACATACTAGTCTGCTCTATACTGATATGCTGCTTGAAAAGATTGTGTTACACTACTATACCTTTTGTAAGGAATGATGATGCTCCGCTTGATCAATGTTCATTTCAATGTACATGTGGGATATAATTACTCTTTCACGTGGATGTAATATTTACAAATGTATGTATATAATTGTGATATGATACAAAAATGACACATCCAAGTGTGTAGTCCCTTGCAGTGACCAATTTGCCTTTTAGTCGCACATTGCCTTGATAGTACATAATAATGTGCTATCATCCGCTCCAGCGCTTTCCAACCATTAACCTTGACTAGTAAATGCTGATTGTCATCCTGTGCATAAACTAGTCCGATTTTGTCATATTAACGATCTTCTTTACAAAATGTAAAAATCGTTTGAAATAATGATACTCAAATACATATTTCAGAACTTGCTCTGAATGTTGTGTTATGAAATAGGAAAGAAACAAGACCTTTCAAAAAAAACCCCGAGTCGGTCCTCCACAAACTATGAAGTAGCGTTTGATTTATTCACCTGACCGCGCTCGAGTTTTCCGAACTCGCGCCGTCAGGTCTTACATGAAACGGCAAAACAAGAGCGGGAGGAGCCGTGTAACACGGAAGCGGGAAGCTGTTAGACGCGACTGGGCTCTACAGCAACAAGGTACGTCCTAGTACTTCTCGCATAAATCCCTTGGCATTGCGAGATACAAACAATTCGTAGTATATGCAATAAGTCCCATCCTCTACCCCCTTTTTTGTATTAATATAGGTATCACCCTTGATATAATTGAAAACGAACTTACCCTAACCTGATGCTTAATCTGGCACACGGAATTGGATATCATTGAGATATCTCATATATGGCACACCCATTGCAGGTAATTACTTCTATACTATGGGGTTAGAAGGACCATTATTCTTAAATGCGATGTACTTATGGCATATATTATTTCAATAGGTATTACCTACATCAAACGTTTCAAACTCTATTACTGCGCGCTACATACTGCGCTTTCCCGACCACTACAAGTGGTAAGTACCAAATTTATGTATGGTGCTTGTCTGCCTAAATTGCTCATATGGCATTAATCTTTCACTAACTACTCCTTTATTCTCTTGTTTTTTGAAAAATCCAACAGTGCCCGGCTGGGTCACTTGTAAGTGTTTGAATCTTTTTCCTTTCACCACGCATGGGTGATCATAGGAATAGAAACCAGGTATTCAGGTCCCCACTATTTCTAAATTAATTAAATTAATATATACCACGGTCATACAATGACTCATAGCCCCTTTTGTATTTTAATTTTTAGATGTCCTATAATTTCTTGTCCTGACGAGACCCCAATCCCATAGGGTCGAAACGCCGTCGACGCCCACGTGAAAAAGAACCCTTAAAAGAGAGTGCCTATGATTGCGTAGATTCACTCGTAACATTTATAATCATTTTTCTGGGTCTTTTTCCAATATATATATTCAGTTGGAAACCACTGTGCCTTTTGAGCTTTCATGTTTTATGTACTGTGAGTTTGGTTGTTGTTTTTTACCCACTTGGGACACACTGCACCCTTATGTACTGTTTGTGTTTTTCCTATGAATCAATATGTATGAAAAATTTTCCTTCAATAAGAGTCTATAAATTTGAAAGTATACAATATAATTGTGAGTGCACTTCTTTCCGCCATTTTCAATCCTCAGTTGTAATAATCATTGCCATTGAGCATAACAATTAAAAGTTATCAATTTAGATTACGCCACTGGAACCAATGTTCTTGATATAATTAATCGCCCTGGTTCCTCGTGAGTAGGGTCTCCCTTGTCCTTTGTGAAAGACTGTTTGCGCGGTGGCTGCATCGCAAGGGGTTTATCTGTCGTTCGGATTTCCCTCCCTGTTCATAAACAGGGTAAAGTCTACACTGAGGATTGTTATGGCTGAGAGAGATGCACCTTTATACACAGAAGATTATATTACTAAATTGACAAGTGGACCTGCCTGTTCTTTGTTCTCAGATCTACCCACTAACATTAGTAATCCCAGACAAGTTCTGCTTGATAAATTGGAAAAGGCAAAAAAGAAACATGTAAGAACGGATTTACATGCTCGAATGCTGTCAGATTATCTAAGAGCAGGAATTATACCACAAGGTCTTCAAATTAGGAATGTACCAGGGATCTTTCGTGAAGATCCAAAATTTAAGGGGAGCTTTTGTAACATTTCAGTGACGTGTTCGAGACATTGGATGGTCTTAGGGGTAGAAACGGCCATAGAACATTCTAAGGCGGAACTTCTTGAAATAGAAGAATTGGAGAAAGAACTTCTGGGGGGAGACGGAGTAACAGAAGCACAAACCTTATTAGATAAACTAAATAAGACCATAGAAGATTTTAATACCTTCGAACTCAAAAAGAAGGCTGATAAGGTATCAAAGGATATAAAAATTTTCACTAAAGAAAAGGCCTTCCCTTACCTAAAGGAAGACTATTTTGCCAATTTTCAAAATCCCAACAGACAACAAACTTGGGGTTGTTTCAAAAGAAATCAACCTGTGACCTTTTCAGAGTCGTCAGGTGATTCAAGTGACTCCAATAACTCCCCTGGCCCCAGTAATTTGAATACCCATCAAGGCCAACCTTTTTTAGGGAGGGGAGGAAGACCCAAGAGATGAATATGGCATCAATATGCCGGAGAGCCACAAACAGCAACAAACATTATCAGTGGGGGCCCCAACCTTATTAGAACAGAGTATCACCATCGAAGACAATAGAGAAATTATTCCTATTTTTAATTTGTCTGATCATATACTATCCTGTGCTGAAATATCTCTGTTGAGTAAAGGGTTGTCCTATGTGGTAACAGAAAACACAAATTTCTTTAATCTTAAGTCAGAACTCTTTCAGTTCTTCAGAAAGATCCGTCTGCGAATATTCTTTAAAGACAGGGAATATTCAGGAAAAGAATCAGTAACAGGACTAAGACCTCCTTCCACATTTTATCCTAACAATAGTTTGATGCCATCGGAACTCATTACCTTTGAAAAGATAATTTTGAAAAATGTGGATATTTTGCGCACCACTAAACAATTTATTCCTTACAACATCTCACTTCTTGAGCGCCAAGCACTAAATGTCTTGAAACAAGATTCGTCCATAATACTGAAACCAGCGGACAAGGGTGGGGGAATTGTTGTACAGAATATGACTGATTACGAAACAGCCATAAATCAGCAGATCTCCGAACCCCAACATTATAAGAAACTCACACATAACCCCATAAATGACATACGAGATGAGATACTCAATATTACCACACAAGGTCTTGATCTGGGCTTCTTGAGCAAACATGAACACTCCTTCCTAAATTCTCCAAATCCTAGGACACCGGTTTTGTACACACTGCCCAAAATACATAAGAGCATCACAGATCCCCCTGGCCGACCAATTTTATCGGGTTGTGGTTCAATTTTGGAGCCTATAGGAAAATATGTTGATTTTTTCATTCGAGACTATGTCTCTGAACTACCAAGCTACGTGCGGGACACCATGCACATGATCAATTTGGTTGACACTATTCCTTTTGATGCCAATACAGACTGGTTAGTGACTTTAGATATTTCGTCACTATATACGAACATCCCCCAAGAAGAAAGCATTAACATCATTGCTGATCTTCTGGACACCAGAATAAGACCTGTGAACGTGCCCACCTCATTTATAATTGCATTACTACGCATTGCACTTCAGAGAAACTACTTTGTACACAAGGGGGTATATTTTCAACAATGTGGTGGGACCAGTATGGGAGCAATTTTTGCTCCCAATCTGGCGAATATCTATATGGATCATGTGGAAAGATCGTTTGCCATCAATGATCAAAATCCTTACCGTACCAACATTAAATGTTGGTATCGGTATATTGATGATATTTATCTGGTGTGGAATGGAACCAGGGAAGATTTTGATGCTTTTCTTGTTTATTTGAACACCATACAACACCATCTCAAGTTCACATCCACAATTTCCATGGACATTATTGCTTTCCTTGACCTCAATATCTTTAGTGAGGGAGAAAAATTGATCACCTCGCTACATAGGAAAGAGACAGAAAGGAACACTCTGCTTTCTTACCAGAGCCATCATCCGAGGGCCCTTAGAGATGGCCTTCCCTTTGGGCAATTTTTGCGCTTTCGTCGCAACTGTGCCCGGAGGGAAGACTACATGAGAGAAGCAAATACCCTGAAAGTAAAATTACTGAACAGAGGATATCCCAACAAATTGATCAAAAGATCGCTGAAACGTGCGTGGTATTGTCCACGGGAAGAGCTTTTGGTAACACGCCCCAAAAAAAACACACAAAAGATTGTCTGTGTAACTACCTTTGGTACCCATACAAACAAGATACGTAGCTTGATAATGAAACACTGGCATATTATACAAAACATTGATTCCTCTATTGAAGTACCACTCTTTGCATTTAAGAGAGCTAAGAACTTAAAAGATCATTTGGTGCATTCCTCTAATGAAAATTTAAGAGAAGCTAGGGGTACATTGGAGTCTGTCTGGAACCTACCACCGGTGATAGGTCACCATCCGTGTGGAAACTGTGTAGCCTGCCCCTTTACTTTTAAGACAACTCTGTTCCAACATGGCAATGTTACACACACATTGCAGACATTCTCAAATTGTAACACACGGAGTGTTGTTTATTGCATTTGGTGCCCTTGTGGCCTGCCCTACATTGGGCAGACACAACAGCCTATAAAAGCCAGAATAGGCCAACATAGAAGTCGGATTAGAAAACGTATTCTGACTGCACCTCTTGTAACACATTACAAAGAATTCAATCATAACGCTGACCAAATCAGATGGCAAGTGATAGATAACATATCAGTACCAGAGAGAGGTGGCGATATTTCAAACATCTTACAACGCAGAGAATGCCATTGGATAGATAGAATTGACTCAATCAACCATGGCTTGAACTCAGCAGATGAATGGAGAGGGTATGTTTCAAACATCACATACTAGTCTGCTCTATACTGATATGCTGCTTGAAAAGATTGTGTTACACTACTATACCTTTTGTAAGGAATGATGATGCTCCGCTTGATCAATGTTCATTTCAATGTACATGTGGGATATAATTACTCTTTCACGTGGATGTAATATTTACAAATGTATGTATATAATTGTGATATGATACAAAAATGACACATCCAAGTGTTTAGTCCCTTGCAGTGACCAATTTGCCTTTTAGTCGCACATTGCCTTGATAGTACATAATAATGTGCTATCATCCGCTCCAGCGCTTTCCAACCATTAACCTTGACTAGTAAATGCTGATTGTCATCCTGTGCATAAACTAGTCCGATTTTGTCATATTAACGATCTTCTTTACAAAATGTAAAAATCGTTTGAAATAATGATACTCAAATACATATTTCAGAACTTGCTCTGAATGTTGCGTTATGAAATAGGAAAGAAACAAGACCTTTCAAAAAAAAACCCGAGTCGGTCCTCCACAAACTATGAAGTAGCGTTTGATTTATTCACCTGACCGCGCTCGAGTTTTCCGAACTCGCGCCGTCAGGTCTTACATGAAATGGCAAAACAAGAGCGGGAGGAGCCGTGTAACACGGAAGCGGGAAGCTGTTAGACGCGACTGGGCTCTACAGCAACAAGGTACGTCCTAGTACTTCTCGCATAAATCCCTTGGCATTGCGAGATACAAACAATTCGTAGTATATGCAATAAGTCCCATCCTCTACCCCCTTTTTTGTATTAATATAGGTATCACCCTTGATATAATTGAAAACGAACTTACCCTAACCTGATGCTTAATCTGGCACACGGAATTGGATATCATTGAGATATCTCATATATGGCACACCCATTGCAGGTAATTACTTCTATACTATGGGGTTAGAAGGACCATTATTCTTAAATGCGATGTACTTATGGCATATATTATTTCAATAGGTATTACCTACATCAAACGTTTCAAACTCTATTACTGCGCGCTACATACTGCGCTTTCCCGACCACTACAAGTGGTAAGTACCAAATTTATGTATGGTGCTTGTCTGCCTAAATTGCTCATATGGCATTAATCTTTCACTAACTACTCCTTTATTCTCTTGTTTTTTGAAAAATCCAACAGTGCCCGGCTGGGTCACTTGTAAGTGTTTGAATCTTTTTCCTTTCACCACGCATGGGTGATCATAGGAATAGAAACCAGGTATTCAGGTCCCCACTTTTTCTAAATTAATTAAATTAATATATACCACGGTCATACAATGACTCATAGCCCCTTTTGTATTTTAATTTTTAGATGTCCTATAATTTCTTGTCCTGACGAGACCCCAATCCCATAGGGTCGAAACGCCGTCGACGCCCACGTGAAAAAGAACCCTTAAAAGAGAGTGCCTATGATTGCGTAGATTCACTCGTAACATTTATAATCATTTTTCTGGGTCTTTTTCCAATATATATATTCAGTTGGAAACCACTGTGCCTTTTGAGCTTTCATGTTTTATGTACTGTGAGTTTGGTTGTTGTTTTTTACCCACTTGGGACACACTGCACCCTTATGTACTGTTTGTGTTTTTCCTATGAATCAATATGTATGAAAAATTTTCCTTCAATAAGAGTCTATAAATTTGAAAGTATACAATATAATTGTGAGTGCACTTCTTTCCGCCATTTTCAATCCTCAGTTGTAATAATCATTGCCATTGAGCATAACAATTAAAAGTTATCAATTTAGATTACGCCACTGGAACCAATGTTCTTGATATAATTAATCGCCCTGGTTCCTCGTGAGTAGGGTCTCCCTTGTCCTTTGTGAAAGTCTATCGATGTTGTAAGCGGGATATATCACTCTGAATTATGTCAATAGTTGATGTGAGGTAATATGAATTTCTATGGTCAATTGTGTCCCCTAACGTAGACCCCAACGGCTCCATGTACGTGCTTCAAGTACATGTATGTTCCCTCCACAACCAGCTATGAAGACGCAAATACATTTGCGTCCAACGTTAACATGTCCTCTTTCAGATCCACCATGAATGGATCGATAATTCCGTTCCTAAGTATGCCTTGCCAACGTCTTTTCGTGGTGCACTTTCAGGTTTTCCTAGCCCTGCAGAGCTAGGCCCTGATTTCTGCCATCTAGCCCTTTCTGCTCCCTGCCTCCTGAAAGCTGCAACGTGGGATACATCCCTGACCTCTGTCCTACTCCCTGCGTGGCGAGCGGTGCCCGGCTCGGCCTGCTTGCCTGCCAAAGACAGTATTTTGCCTTCAAGTTATCAGTATAGCCGAGCTCAGCTCCTCGAAAACACATTCCAGTCTAGCAGAATAGATAAACAATTCCCCGGCTGCAGAGCAAAGGGCCCGGCCTCTCTGTCTCCATGCAAGTAATTCATTGCTCCCGTTACCATGGTAGGCCCATGGCCCCTCGCATTACACGCAGACACGTAGTCACATATGTACGCATTAATAGTCAGTATAGAGTAGCCTCTGCCCAAGAGACCTTTCCTTCTAGATAATATAGTTCCCTAAACACAAGATATCAGATATGATTTGGGAACGAGTCGATCTGACATGCCAGACTTCTGTCTCTTCCTCTAGTACTAAATGTCAAGTCCCCTGCACCCTCCAGCCTCACGTCAGTCACACGTCATGCTGCTGCGCGCGCATCCTTGCTACAGATTTCTGCTGACATTGCAAGATTCCACTATGTATCCACCCACTTGTGACACTTTCATGTGACGTTTCTAGCACACACCTCTGTGTACGCCCTCGTGCACGCCTTTCTGTTACGCACATGTGATCTTATCTCGTTTCTCTCAGCTGTTACGCCTTCTGTATCCATCACCACTATATGCATTGACTATATATATTGTACTCTGTTAATAAAGTATTGTCTATCCCTTCCTGATCCTTAATGGTGAAAGGAACATGATACCATGGTTCGAACCATTCCATTTTATGGAATAAAACCCTTATAACTCAGATACCACGGACTCTTGCCTCTCATTTCCGAGTGAGTTATTTTATTGAACTTTACTGCATAGAAATTCCGACGGTAAATATTTATTTACCACATTAATTTGGCGCCCGAACAGGGACCCCTCCCCCACCCCACGCGCCGGTAGGTGCCTCGCAGGCTTCGGCCCCTGCCACAGCCGTGACGGACAATTACGCGTACCCGCAGGATTTCCTGTATCTCCCTCAGGCCTACGGAGGTGACGGAGACTGCGATCAGCATCCAGACGAGGCGGTGAGGAGTGCGAAGGATCCCGACCAGAGCCCAGCCGAGAGAGCAAGGTCCGAGGTGTCTAGAGGCCCACCAGTTCCGACGTGCCTGTGACGTCACGAGTCGAGTCGAGTCCAGTCCGGTCCAGTCCAGACGAGTTTCCGAGGCCTTCCGTTCCGTGCTTCCCGGTGAGTACCGTTGCTGGGGACGCATCTAGACGGGTGCATTACTATGTATCCGGTCAAGACGGGTTTGGGTACACAGACCCGGTCTGCACTGTTTTAGCAGTGTATCTGTACTGTTTAGCAGTATATCAAGTAATTCGTATCTTCAACGGTTCGATTTTGTTTTCGTTATAGAATTCAAGCATAGTCAATATGTGTTCAAAATGTTTCTATGTGATTAATGTCATGGTATGAGTGACTGTTTGATCTACATTACTGTGTTTCTGTCTATAAAATTGTGTTCAAGTTCGAGTAAGTGTCAAGTGCCAAAATATCAAGATGCCATTGTTCTCAAAGTTAAGACAGTTAGGTACTAGGAAAGGGATACTAGAGGAAGCGATTCCTGTCCCACCTAGGGACACTCCCGGAAATTTCATGTACCATAAACACGGCTTAGATGCCATATTATATCTAGATTTATGGGTCGATTATACTAAGAACCTAGACGAGAAATATAGATGGCCCGTTACAGGGACATGGGATGCAGATTGCATCATGAGAGTAGAAGAAGCGCTATGGAAAAAGAAGGCCAGACAATCTCAGAAAGACGCCATAGAATTGTGGCGTAAAGAATCGCATAGACGTACAGAGAAAGAATTCAGAAAAGCAGAAAAACATAGAGAAGATTCAGATAAAGCCCGAGAAAACGTACTAGTTGAAGAAGGAATACGAGTTAAAGCAGAACAAGTAGACCGACAACGAAACACTCTTGTGAATGGTATGTATCCTCTTTTGGCCGAGGGTTTACCTAAGGCCACTCCGGAAATATCAAAAGATCTGCCCCCTCCATTGGTTCCGACTAAATTACGTCACAAAACTGCAGCAGACATTTTTATTTCTTCCTATTTAGACGATGTAGCTCCTACATATACTACCGCACCTGCCCATGTACCCGCACCACCTGTACCTGCTGACGTCCTCCTACCCCATGATCATCAGCCCCCAGGTCCGCAACAGCAGATCCCTCCAGGTCCGCTACCCGCACCCGCTCCCGTTGTCCCCCCTGGTATTCAACAACTGCATCCATTAAATCCTTTTGGGACTGGCGTGGTCCAGGATCCAACCCAGCTACAGCAGGTACCGACCCTACAGCCAGGTTATGCTCAAGCCTCCGCATCAGGAGGTGCTACAGGAGGTTATCAAACACCCCCACCGTTACACCGAGTGACAATGAGAGATTTAGCAAAGGCTCGGACACCGAAAGGCGCACCGGCCGAACAACTTAGAAGAGAACTTACAGACTGCAGATATGACCCAGTGCCTGGTACGTCAGGACCCATGTTGTTAGCGTCCCTACGTTTGAGACGCGTTACAGATTATTTGATATTACTACCAGGAATGCCAGAACATCTGGACAAATTGTGTTATTTTATTAGAACAGGAGAAGGACCGGAGTCTGTTGCTGAAGCCATGTCACGTCAGAAAGTTGAGAATAAAGGTTTAATAATGCGATTTTTGGTTAATTGTTTAATAAGAGAACAAGATCAGGCAGGTTTTCCGCAAAGTGAGATGAATAGACTGACTAGATGGAGCCAGAATATGGCGGAGGGTAAACATGATAAGGAGAACAGTGTACATCATATGGTTAGAAAGATCCGTAAAGAAATAATAGAAATACATGCCCAGCGAGCACCTGAAGAACAACTTGAATTAGACGATCCAACTTCCTCGCAAGAGGAGGATGATATAGAGGATCTAGCAGAAACCTCGTAACAGTCACACAAAGAGATGATAGCATATGTAGGTAAGGGAAGATACCTTAAGAAAACAATACGTCCAGAAAGCAAAAGACTTTTTCTCTCTGCTATATCAAATCCGAGTTCTCCTGAACATATGTTTCAGGCTACCGATAAAATACTTCAAGATCGAATGGGGTACCATGTACTCAATTCCATGGATGAACAAGAACTAGCCCGGTCCGCAGTACAATGGGCTGACAATTCTAGTACATATAATGATGATACGGTAGCACAGACATTTTTGAACCTCTCCCCTGATGAACAGAAATTAGCTGGTATATACATGATTCAGCATCTCATTACGTTGTTCAAAAGCCAACATTCTGATCCAGGTCCCTTACCGGATATATTGATAGAATTACTCTCGAATAGATGGAGAGGCCTAGGTACTGATTTAATTAAAGAAATTCTAGAACATCGACACAAATATAGTGCCTTCTTGAAACCACAGTTTATTTCAGCTCCACCACCCCCAGAAAGAAAAATGTTTTACTTCGACAGACAGAATCCTTTGCGAGAAGTACATCCAGTCAGGAATGCTGATGATTCCCTTACACGTGTGTATGTATACACACCTATCACGAAAATGGAATTATTGGAAATGAAGAAAATAGTGCCCAGTCATGATAAAGACCCCGCAGGTTTTCACCGAGAAATTAAAGATATGTTACTCATGGGCGATTACACGTATTCAGATATTATGAAAATGTTAAAAGTACTGTTGCCTGCAGGAATTTACGAGAAACTAAAGGAGAAAGAATGGGAGGTAGGAGACAAAAAGATTGATTGGGCTGCATTAGAAGTCGAAGAAAGAGGTTGTACCCCAGGGTTAGGCCTTGGGGATAAAGCTAAAGCATTACCAGGTTTATTAGTACAGGTTTTGCCTAGACTGTTAGCGACTAAAAAGGAAGACTGGGACGCAATCTCAGCCTGTAAGCAGAAACACGATGAAGATACTAGTGATTTTTATTCTAGATTCGAGAAATGTTTTATTATTAACAGTGGCCTGAAAACAAGTAGCGAGTCATACCCACACCTCTTTGTATCAAAATTAGTCGAGAATTCCCTGCCTCAAGTTAAGAACCGTGTTTTGAAAGTAGAAAGTACATGGCAAGCAAATACGCCGTCCCAAATGTTACAAATGTTACAGTACCACCAGAATAGAATTAGGGAAGAACAAGATCACGAACAGAGACGTATGAAAGATACGAAAATGAAAATGTTAGTTGCTCAGTCAGTTCCAGCTGACGGTCAGAAAAGGGGAATGACACAGTCAAATAATACGGCGGCTCCCGTTAAAGGGACATGCAACTATTATAAACAGCCAGGTCACTATGTGAATGAATGTACAGTTCTGAAACACAATATAGCAACAGGAAAAACTAAAGAGAGACCACGTCAGCCTAGACAGGACCAGGTCCAACATCAGGTTCAGAAACATATTCCACAGAACGTACAGCCTATGCCTGCTCCACAACAGACAGTACAGACAGTAGCGGTACCACATCCACAGCCCATTGCCGTGACACAGCAAGTTTCACAGCAGATGTACCAGTACGCACAATCCGATTACCCCGACTATCAGCGATACTCATGAAAGAGCCTAGAGAGGGAGGTTGGCTTGCCTCTCATTGAAGTTCCTGTAGATCAAGAGGGTCCTTATGTACATAGTCAAGTATTAGGAAAAGATAGAAAGTTTTTGATTGACACAGGGGCAAGTCGAACAACAATAAGTCACGACGAGGTTCCAGGGGCACCCCTCTCAGGCTCACAGAATGTTTCCCTTGGATTTTCAGGACAGCCTATTGTTAATGAAGTATCGAAACCTGTTCCCCTAGCAGTTGGTCCATTGTCACGTACTACAGACTTATTGCTCACAAAGTCATGTCCAGAAAACTTGTTAGGTATCAAGACACTGAAAGCCCTAGGAGCTGTAATATGTTGTTCTCCGGAAGGAGTTAGACTATTTTTGCGTGACTTTAAGGGTCACTATGTATTACGAGATTTTGATGTCAGATTGAAAAATGTACCAGAACATTTGTGGGCGCAAGGCCCAACTGATGTAGGTTGTATGCACATTACACCATATCGAGTTACACTCAAGCCAGGAGTTGTACTACCCCGAATCCGACAATACAAGTTACCACTCGATGCTGTAGTGGCTTTACTGGAAATCATTGAAGAGCTCATTGCACAAGGAGTGGTTGTAGAAACCGACTCCAATCTATGTAATTCCCCTATCATTCCAATTCTTAAACGTACTGACCCGAATGCACCTCCAGTTTATCGATTAGTTATCGATTTACGAGAATTAAATAAATGCATTGTACCACAGTATACTGTGGTCCCAGACATCTCATCATTATTGACTGCTATTGATTCAGAGGCGACGTTCTTTACTCTAATCGATCTCAAGAACGCCTTCTTCAGTGTCCCCATTGATCCGGAAAGCCAGTATCTTTTTGGATTCTGTTTAAATGGCCGTAGCTTCAAATTTGCACGCGCACCTCAAGGATTCACAGAAAGCCCCAGCATCTACAGCCAAGCATTGAAAAGACAACTTGACAGTATTCACATGCCAGTTAACACTGCCCTACTCCAGTACGTCGATGATCTATTGATCACCGCCCGGAGTGAACCAGAATGTGAGCAAGCATCACTGACAGTTTTGTATTTTCTGGCTGACAAGGGACACAAGGTGTCCCCTTCGAAGCTACAATTCTGTGTTCAGCAAGTGGTGTACCTTGGGCACTTGCTGTCCAAGAGGGGGAGACAGCTAACACCTGACCGCATTCAGTTAATTGCACACTTACCGCAACCCAAGACACAAAAGGAAGTGCGGGCCTTCATTGGCCTCACCTCTTACTGCAGACAATGGATTCCCCAGTACGCATTTCTAGCCAAGCCACTTATACAGTTGACAACACAGGAGGCAGCGACTTCGACTGACCTCCCTTGGACTCAGGAACACACACAGGCTTTTGATGAATTAAAGAAAGCATTATGTCAAGCACCAGTTTTAGCAACACCATGTTACAGCAAAACTTTTACACTTTTCGTTACAGAACGTGATGGCACAGCATTATCTGTCCTCACACAAGACCAAGCAGGTTCACATAAGCCTTGTGCTTATTTTTCGAGTACATTAGACCCAGTAGCCCAGGCCCTGCCTGCGTGCTTAAAATCAGTTGCAGCGACAGCCCTAGCAATCAGACAAAGTGATTCCATAGTGTTAGGACATCCCCTGACAGTGCAAGTTCCACACTCTGTGGAAGTTCTTTTAAACAGAACACAGACTCAACACTTGACTATAGCACGACTGACAGGTTATGAATTGACATTGTTCCAGCCACACATAGAAATCAGACGCTGCAATATACTCAATCCTGCCACATTGTTACCTTCGAACACAACAGATCCGGCTCCACATGACTGTATAGAGATCATTAATGCAGTAACAAAGCCTCGACGAGACTTGACAGATGTTGCACTGACTAACCCAGACCTGACACTTTACGTGGATGGTTCATGTATGAGAACAAGCACAGGAGAATTAGTGGCCGCATATGCAGTGACCACTGAAACTGAAGTCAAAGAAACATACCGTATTGATACACTGTCTGCTCAAGCTGCAGAGCTCATTGCTCTGACTCGAGCCTGTATAGTAGCCAAGAACAGGAATGTTAACATATACACAGATTCACGTTATGCATTTGGAGTCGTACACGACTTCGGTGTACTCTGGCAAGAAAGAGGTTTCTTGACCTCTCACGGAGCCAAGATCCAGCATGGTCCCCTCATTCAAGCATTGTTAGAAGCAATACATTTGCCATCAGCCATAGCTATCATGAAGTGCAAAGCACATACTAAAGTTACAGATACTATTTCCCAGGGTAACGACCTGGCCGATCGAACCGCGAAACACACAGCTCTGACTCACACACATGCAGCTGATATGACAAAGACAATAGTTCCGACACCGACACATTGCATGACAGTTAAGGATCCCGCACTAGATGTAATTGACATACAGACACATGCTACTCCAGACGAAATAAAGAAATGGACTGAACTAGGAGGGATCCAGACAGACCAGGGATGGATGACGAAGGGAACCGCCACATGGTGTCTCCCCGACTCTATGGTTCAAGTTATGATTAACACCGCACACAGTCCAGCACACTTAGGCAAAAGGGCCATGTTAGACAGTTTACAGAATCTCTGGTACAACAAACATTTACGAGCAGCAGCAAAACAGAAAGTGCGTACTTGCATGATCTGTTGTCAGTTCAACCCAGGTAAAAGCATTCCTGTAGAGCAAGGTGGATTCAATCCTCCCGATCACCCTTTTGAAGTCCTCCAGATGGATTATATCCAGATGAAACGATGTCGAGGATTCAAATATGTCCTCGTAGTTGTATGTGCACTTTCCCGTTGGACAGAAGCATATCCAGTCCCAGATTACACTGCTCCGACCACTGCCAAACAGTTGGTTCGTGAATTCTTCCCACGGTACGGTTTGCCTCGTGTCGTGTACTCAGATAACGGTCAGCCATTCTCATCCGAACTAATGAAGCAGGTATCACTCCTGCTAGGATATCAGTGGAAATTCCACTGCGTCCGACATCCCGAGGCAGCAGGCCTCGTGGAACGCCACAATCAGACACTGAAAACACGTCTTGCTAAGATTTGTGCCGAGAAAGGGGTAGACTGGATAGTCGCCTTGCCAGTTGCATTGTTTTACATGAGAATGGTAGCTCATTCCAGAACAGGGCTATCCCCGTACGAGGTGGTCTTTGGTAGGCCACCGAATATGTGGGGGACGCCTCTGCCTCGTAAGATCACCGATGTTGATAGTAACATGTTGACAGATTACCTTGCCTCCTTGATGTCTGCACTACAATCTTGTCGTTCACAGGTGGCTGCAGCCTTTCCCGACAACACCGAGGTGAAGCCACACGAGATCGTCCCTGGTGACCACGTCTTTATTCGGAATTTCGACAGGAGGAGTCCGCTGGAGCCCCGCTGGCAGGAGCCAAAGCTTGTTTTATTAACTACAAGGACAGCAGTGAAGGTGGAGGGCCGCAAGGGCTGGCTCCACTCAAGTCACATCAAGAAATACTATGGACTGCCGCCAAAAACAGACTCCCAGCCCTGCCCCGTTTCAGAGACTGATACTAAACTCCCCCTGGTAGAGAAAACTCCTTCTCAAGAATTTCGCATGAAATTGAGGTCTAGCAAGTCAGACAGTTTATTTGTTTAAGTCCTCCCCTAGGTGAAGCGGTTAGACAGGTTCCTGACATGTACAAGTTAGACCCCAATAGAGAGAGAGATAGACAGAAACAGCTCAAGAAACGAGAATATTGTAAATCTCTCCGTAGTCACTGCATCGTGACATTATTGATTATGTTTTTTCTGAGTCTTACGATTATTGCTGCAAGTTTATTATTACACATGTACTTTCCTATTTCCATACATGCACATTTTTTTCCAAATAGCACTGTCGAGCATACTTTCAGTGAATTGCCCCTGCACGAGTTATCTTACCGGCTTGCGCTGCGCAACAATACTTTTATCAGTCTGTTACATCATTCCCATCAGACCAGCAATGCTACCAATTGTTGGATATGTGGCCGACTCCCTCCCTATCAGAAATACAAGGGAGTCCTGCCCCTCTTCCCGTATCCGTTCACACATAATGGTTCCTGTGGTGCCTGGTTTAGTTTAATAAATTCTTTAGATTCTGATTCCATAGTCTACCAAGGCAATTGGGTATGGGGAAATCTGAACACAGTTATGCATAAAGCATGTTACCCTAACAAGGAGGGTCTTCCACAAAGGACAGGGACCGATCTAGAAAATGAAGTATATGGATTAGGTAATTATACACTTAACCTCATGATTCTGAATGTCCAGTCCGATACAGGACCAGACTTACCCTCTATGTCAGTGTTACCAGTCAAAGGCGAATTATGTGTCAGAAAGAATGGTTCAGTACACCTAGGTCATAGTAAATGTACTACTGTGATCGAATTCAGTGATAAAGGCAAGTCTACATTCAAAGCTACCCGTCATTCCTATTTCATTTGTGGTCATACAGCCTATATACGTTTGCCACTAGATTGGGATGGGACATGTTACATTGCATTCCTTCTGCCACCTGTTTTTCTAGCTCCACCTGATTATCATAAGAACTCCCGTCTAGTACCTAATAGACCCAAGAGAGAACTCCCGATTGTCGACTATACTGAAACGGCATGGGAACGATACATAGATTTCAATAAAGGTTTCTTTCCCTATTTAGGAGCTATCTTCAATAGCAAATCAATACGTCACTTGACTAGAACCCTTGAAGCAGTGGTAAATGAAACTACTTCCGCCCTAGGCAACTTAACAGAGGAACAGTCTGCTATGAGACTTGTTGTTCTTCATAATCGTCTTGTTCTTGACGTCATCCTGGCCGATAGGGGCGGAGCCTGTAGAGTCATCGGATCGAGTTGCTGTGTTTTCATTCCAGAAAATGCACCGTCAGTATATAGAGCCATAACCCGTCTCCATAAGATTGCAAGTCAGATACACCAGAATCCAGGCACCTGGACTTGGTCCGGTTGGTTCTGGAGCGTGTTATCAGCCTGGGGATGGAAAGTCCTATCCTTTCTCGGAATAGCCCTTCTCATAGTATTCAGTTGTTGCCTATGTATACAGTGTGGGCCAGCGATTTGCGGCTTGTGCGCCACATCATCTTTTCCTCATCCAAGTCCACGTTCTAAATCCCGCCTGAAAAAGGAAGAGCAAATGATGTTATATGAACAAATAGATGGACTAATGAAGATTGACATATCATGAAGGGTCCGTAGGGGACAAGGAGGGAATGAGGTAATATGAATTTCTATGGTCAATTGTGTCCCCTAACGTAGACCCCAACGGCTCCATGTACGTGCTTCAAGTACATGTATGTTCCCTCCACAACCAGCTATGAAGACGCAAATACATTTGCGTCCAACGTTAACATGTCCTCTTTCAGATCCACCATGAATGGATCGATAATTCCGTTCCTAAGTATGCCTTGCCAACGTCTTTTCATGGTGCACTTTCACGTTTTCCTAGCCCTGCAGAGCTAGGCCCTGATTTCTGCCATCGAGCCCTTTCTGCTCCCTGCCTCCTGAAAGCTGCAACGTGGGATACATCCCTGACCTCTGTCCTACTCCCTGCGTGGCGAGCGGTGCCCGGCTCGGCCTGCTTGCCTGCCAAAGACAGTATTTTGCCTTCAAGTTATCAGTATAGCCGAGCTCAGCTCCTCGAAAACACATTCCAGTCTAGCAGAATAGATAAACAATTCCCCGGCTGCAGAGCAAAGGGCCCGGCCTCTCTGTCTCCATGCAAGTAATTCATTGCTCCCGTTACCATGGTAGGCCCATGGCCCCTCGCATTACACGCAGACACGTAGTCACATATGTACGCATTAATAGTCAGTATAGAGTAGCCTCTGCCCAAGAGACCTTTCCTTCTAGATAATATAGTTCCCTAAACACAAGATATCAGATATGATTTGGGAACGAGTCGATCTGACATGCCAGACTTCTGTCTCTTCCTCTAGTACTAAATGTCAAGTCCCCTGCACCCTCCAGCCTCACGTCAGTCACACGTCATGCTGCTGCGCGCGCATCCTTGCTACAGATTTCTGCTGACATTGCAAGATTCCACTATGTATCCACCCACTTGTGACACTTTCATGTGACGTTTCTAGCACACACCTCTGTGTACGCCCTCGTGCACGCCTTTCTGTTACGCACATGTGATCTTATCTCGTTTCTCTCAGCTGTTACGCCTTCTGTATCCATCACCACTATATGCATTGACTATATATATTGTACTCTGTTAATAAAGTATTGTCTATCCCTTCCTGATCCTTAATGGTGAAAGGAACATGATACCATGGTTCGAACCATTCCATTTTATGGAATAAAACCCTTATAACTCAGATACCACGGACTCTTGCCTCTCATTTCCGAGTGAGTTATTTTATTGAACTTTACTGCATAGAAATTCCGACGGTAAATATTTATTTACCACAGATGACGCAATGATACTCAGAGAATACATTGTATTGGATAAAGTAGTCATACCATTGTCTACAACTGCTAATGCTCTCTCCAAATTAACTCTGCCAGCTTCACGTATCTGTTCAGGAGCCTCCTGCTGGGAAACCTTCCAAATTTCATGGTATACTGTATATAAGAAATGTTTATGATGTGGCTTTCTAGGACCTAACAAAAAATCCTATAAATCCATGTAATTGGAAAGGAGAGACAAGACTTCATCTTATGTGAAGTGTCGTAATCAATCAAGGAATAACTTCCCCACGCTATATCTTGATACTAGCCTCGAGTGTAGGGTCTGCACTTCTTGTTCAGAAAATGTGTATGAAGCCTGTTAGTGTTTAATGGCCTCACTAACTACTCCTCAGGACTGGAATGTAAAGAATTTTATGCACCGTTCCTAAGCATATTGTTTAGCTTCTCCTCCTTGTGGCTTGTAAACTGTTGCCAATTATCTAAATGTGCAAATGTGGGAATGTTTTGCGCGTTCAAGTCTTTCATCTTGGCGCGGCCCAGACAAGATGTTCACAGCGGAATATTATCTGACTTGGTATCAGACATGCTCTAAACAAAGCATCATTACCTTGAAGGGACCAGTCTTTTGTTGCCCAAACAGATTTTAAGTCAACGTTATCTTTCCAAAATCTAAACTTGTATTGACAACTGGGAAATAAAGGAAGCAAAATCTATCAATTTGGTATCCGTTAAGATATTTTTTTTGATTGGGACAGAATCAGTTTGTAATAATAAGACATTGGGTCTACAGGGTTGTTGCTAGAAAAATATGCAAACTTCTTGTTGTATGTTTTTGAACTGCCTATAGGTGGTGTAGGAAAAAGCTCCAATTGTGTATAATTGAAAACTGCAGATGGAGTACTAGTTCTGTGTAGGAAATGTGGTGCACATAGTGGTAAAACAATACATTTCATCATAATTTGACATCCAACTATACATATCTTCATTCCCCAATACAGTATAATACTCTCCCTCAGCGAGCAAAGACTTAACATTATGTAAGTCCCAATCATCAGAAAGGTGCCAAGGATTAATATAATCTTGAAGAGTTAATTTTAAAAGCAAAACGATTGTAATGTTTCTGTTGGTCCAAATATTTCAAAAGGTACCTCATCCCAAACAATTCCATCAAGTCCCAGAACTGCTGAAGTATTCACAACAGACAGGTCTTTTTGCACATTGTGTGATGACAAATGAGGCTTCAATACCTCTACTACATGTTCAACCTCAGAGTGGTCTGGGAAATAATGTCCATTTAAGTGTAGAAAGAACACAGTTATGAAGCCAATCCAAATAGAAAGAAAAATACATTGTCAGTTAACTTCAAATACAAATCTATGGTGGAACAAAATAAATTGTTCCAAAGAAAAGTCATTAAAATCCGTAAAATAGCTGGAAGCAGTTTCTGCAAACACAGTGAAATCATGCGATATTATTGACCCAACAGTGGAACATAGTAAACACCTTTGTTGCTGACATTTGTTGATGAATGTTGTGGAGTTGCATATGAAGCTTGAATGTTGTTAGTTGATGTAACTGGAAGTAGCATAACTTCAGTATCAGATGTCCCCAGCACGGTGGTTAAAGCTTGAAACGGGCTGTCCTGTATGGCAGTGAGAGGAGGCACAAAACTACTCAGGATCCCTCGTGGTCCACAATTGTGGCATGGCAACACGGTGTGGATTGATCAGATTGATTGATACAAATATTTAGTTTTTACAACCAGCATTAGGAAGCAACAGTACAGTTCTGGTATCTTTAACCACAGTACAGACACAGGTGCTCTGTATGATGGGCCAAATTCTTTTTTGTGCACAATTTTCTCTCAGAGCAGATCTATGTTCTTTGGATCCAACCAGGAGTTGCTGATTGTGGCCCCACTTACCAAGTGGCTGAACGTTTCTTCAATTATCCTCACGGAAGTCATTTAGATCCTGTAAGACAGACAAACATTAAGTGATATCAAAAGGTATTTCTGCCACCACTGGGACAGGATTGTCTAGGTCAGGCACACACATTGGGACCCCAAACAGGGGCTCATATGGAGTCCAACCACCAAAGATCTTCTTGGTAGATTACTTAAATCTCTCTGAACTCCAAAAAGCTGATGCACACAGCTACAGCCTGAACCTAATACTCTAGCTGTTAAAGACTGCTTTAAGTCTCGGTTCTTCCTCTCCATAACAGAATTTCCCTCAGGAGGGTATGGGGAGGTGTACTGCACAATTACACTACATTTTCCATGGTATCCTGATAAGTCGTAGAGGCAAATGTGGCTCCTCAATCCGAATGGCATCTCAGATGTGCTGCTTTAAACTAAGAGAAGAAGAAGAATTGCCAGCCTGGAAACTTGATTTTCTCCATCAGGCCCTGCATTCTGACTGACTGCACCTGCTGCATTGTCTGGGAACACAGCTTCTTGGATACTCCTTGCTTCAAGTGGAATTAAGAGTGGACTCTGGGGTGCCGCGTCACCTGGGAGGCTGTGTGTTTAGCTGCGAGGTCCCTGTGAGGTGATTGCCAAGTGCTACAGATACCCGATACCTGCTGGGGGCTAGAGGCGGATTCGAACATTACCGGACTCAAAGTCCCAGAGTTGCTGCTGGCCCACACCTGCATCTGCCACAGAGCTCCGCCCGCCGCACACGGACTGAATAAATCAACCTAGCCGCACCCACTTTGCGGGTGCCGCGCCGCACTGGGAGGCTGTGTGTTTAGCTGTGAGGTCCATGTGAGGTGATTGCCAAGTGCTACAGATACCCGATACCTGCTGGGGGCTAAAGGCGGATTCGAACATTACCGGACTCGAAGTCCCAGAGTTGCTGCTGGCCCACACCTGCATCTGCCACAGAGCTCCGCCCGCCGCCCACGGACTGAATAAATCAACCTAGCCGCACCCACTTTGCGGGTGCCGCGTTGCACTGGGAGGCTGTGTGTTTAGCTGCGAGGTCCCTGTGAGGTGATTGCCAAGTGCTACAGATACCCGATACCTGCTGGGGGCTAGAGGCGGATTCAAACATTACTGGAAGTCCCAGAGTTGCTGCTGGCCCACACCTGCATCTGCCACAGAGCTCCGCCCACCTCCCAATATTACTACTTAACGAGCTAGTGCACCCGCTGCGCGGGAGCACGCCGTGAGAAGCCTGGGCAAAGGGCGGGCCGTCTGAGGCCGTCCGAGGACGTTTGAGGCTGGGCTGGGCCCCCCGCTAAATCCTGGGTTTGTGCTGTGCGTTATTGTTGCATCTCAGGCTTGTATTCCAATTATACTGCTGTATATTCTCCTGTGTTAAAGCTCTTGGTCTCCAGTTACCATGGCTCTACGTTCTGGGAAAGATAGAACAGTACATGTTTCAACTACGAGCGGGGTGGTTACTGGAACCTTGAATCAATTCTTTAAACGGGCAACAGGAATTCTAGAAAAAGAAATAGCCCTCACCGAGAAGTGTTTGTCCCTAGATCTAATAACGGGAAAACGCTTGTCTTTAGGTCTAATCGGGCCAGCAGTCTCCCCTGATCCACCAAGTTTAATAGACCCCTTAGTTATTCGGGGTTTTTGTCCTAGGCCAACGCCGGTAGTACATGACAATGAGGCGGACTGTTCTGTCCATCAACTAATTCCAAATCCAGTAAAAGGAAAAGAGGGGGTGGTTCCCAGAAGGGTGGTTCAGCCAAAATTCCCAAGAAAAATAGTATAATCCACACCTCACATGTTACAATCCACCCCCCCAGCCCTCCTACGGCCCCCCACTGACTTTATCCATCATTCTCCCATTTGCAGTGCAGATGATGGATTTCTGGGTAAAATGGAAATTTTAGTTAAATCCCCGATGTTACCCTTATTAGAGCGAACAAGGATGATTAATTCCAAATTAGATCAGCTGGAGAAGTTAGTTATAGCAAACTCCAATATGCTGGATAATATAGTAAAAGGTATGGAAAACCCAAAGGACCTAGCCATGGTTTCCGAAGTTATGGGGAATGGTGATGGAACAAGGGTGGCTCATTCAGTCACCATCGCTACACCCAATATTCTGTTAGGTTGAGCAGGCACGGAGAAGCTCTCTGTATGTAAAAACTCCTCAGGCATTACCAGGGACAGGGATCCAGTGGCAGGCGAGGTGCCTAGAAAACAGATCGCACCTTGTGCACTGGATACAGGCAGCCAGTTAAATGGGCATTGTACATCGGGGAAGGGGGTTATCAAACAGCGTCTCCCTTGTGTGAACCTACCCCCTGAGTCCGCACCCTACACGATTATATTGGTGGGAGTTCCAGCAATTGGGGAGGAGAAATTTGAATCACATAGGGAGTTGAAAAACAAAGTCATTTTTGGGCTTAATAAGAACAGAACTCTCCCACCTTCTTCCAATACTGAGATATTAAGTGTTAGAAGGGTGAGTTGGGTGCGACATTGCCCTAAGGATTTAGAAGGAGATTGCTTTATAATAAACATCAGGGATCCTTGGGTGGTTGACTTTGTTTGTAGAGAACCAAGGTTTGGGAGGGTGGGTAAAGTTCAATCACTAGGCCTCAATTATTTTTATCCTCGTAAAAATTGTGGTCCTTTCTATCCTCCCCCTAAACCCCGAAAGACAAGACCTTATGGTGGCTACCCCCTAAATCGGGTGGCACACTTCCTTCCCTTGTCTAATCGGTATGAGTCTCTCACAGGTGTAGAGGGGGTTGATTGACTCTCGAATACGCCTGGTGGTAATGTTTTATCCGAGCAATCTGGAAGGGATTCTCTGGGGGTAAGCATACCTGATGTTGGAGTGGTTGCTGGTAGTGATTCAGCACATCGCAGGTCTACTGAGGGTGGGTGTTCATTAGGTTCTAATCTGGGGGTGCCAGTACAAAAACATCCGACCGCTCTGGATACATCGCTCAAAATAGTCTTGTGGAATATTGCAGGGCTAAAAAGTAAATTAGCCATAGGAGAGTGGGACGATTTTGTTGATGACCACGACATCCTAATATTTCAAGAAAGCTGGGCCCCCGACCCCATCTACCGTCTGGGGTACCTCAATTTCCATAAACCCCCCATCAGGGGTAGAATAGGCAGAGCGTCTGGTGGCTTAACCATTTGGGTGAGGCAGTCCCTCAGCTATAGGCCCGCAGAAGTGATAGTGCACAACCCGGATATTCTTGGGATTAAGCTCACTAGGAAAAATCATCAGGAGTTTTTGATTGTTGATATTTATGCACGTGGCCTCCCCGGAGGGCGGAGTCCAACGATTACTAATGAGCTAGATCACTTCCTTAACTCTATTGGGAGAGATAAGTTTGTAGTTGTGGCTGGGGACCTCAACTGTACTTTTGAACCCCTTTTATGTGAGGGAGAGGACATCTATGCAGAAGTAGATGCGTTATGGAAAGTCCCACACCTTGATCTAAAACCAATTAAGAAGGGGACTGAGGCAGCACTTCACTGGCTGGGTTTGTGCCTCGAGTGGGGGCTGAGAGCGGTAAACGGACAATCACATTCCGATAAAATTGGCCGGCAACATTCGACAATGGTATTAGCACAAGTTGAATTGATTACATTCTAATCAAGGTTGAGCATTCGTCGTTACTTGAGGACATGTTAATTTCTGCCCGTCCCGAGAGTGACCATAATCCGCTGGTTCTTAGCTTAAAACTTGAGGATAGCCTGGGGAGCACTAGAGCCACCGAGTGCGTTAGAGCAGAGGCTATTCTAACTAATGATAGACGTAGGGTTCGGTGGGGTAGGGTAGTAGAAGACCCCACTATTTTAGATAGGATTTCCCACGAAGTCTCATCTACCTTGTGTGCCATTCAGGCACTGCCTGATCCCTCGGACCAATCGGCAAATATAGTTATTCTCCATGAACAGCTTTTTCGTACCCTGAAAGCACTCTTTACTAAAAAACCTCAAACCTGGGAAATCTTTGGTAATAAAACCAGGAAACAAATGGTACAACAAAACGTGCTGACAGGCTCACAGTTCCCTGGTCAAAGCTTTAAAATCCAGAGTGATTGTAGATATTAGGACGGCAAGGTTAGAGTACAAAAAGGCCCAAAGGGAGGCTAAGAGAGATTGGGACGACAGACGCTGGCAGGACTTATATGAGGCAAGTAGGTCTTCAAATCAGATCAAGTTCTGGCAGGTTGTCAAATGTGGTGGGAACCTGGAGTTGCAAACCCCGGCAAACCATATTTCTACTGAGGATTGGGTAGACCATTTTGCGTCCCAGTTTAGGGGCCTCGAGTCAGATCCTGCGTGTGTCTCAGTTACCCTTCCCCTAATGTCACCGACGTCGTGTTCTCCCCTGGTGTTTGAGAACAAAGATGCAGAGATTGCACTGGGTTCGGTCCAAGCCGGTAAAGCCCCAGGTATGGACTGCACCCGGCCAACTTATTCAAGTATGACTTATTGAATTGGGTGCCTTACATCACCATACTAGCCAATGCCATCGCGAATGGGGCTCCGATCCCGGATTCTTGGAGGGGGAGCCGAAATATTACCAATATTTTAAAAGGGGGATCATTCGGCCCTGGGGAACTATCGCCCCATTAGCTTAATAGATGCAATCCAGAAAATCATAGCTAGGATGGTGTTGGCCAAAATCCTGGGTTGGAGGGATATTGAGAACATTCTATCCCCCATGCAGGCTGGTTTTAGATCCTGTGTCAGTACAATCGACCAGGTGTTTAGATTTATCCTAATATACTGGAAGGTGGTGTTTTTGGGTGGAGGAACTATTTATGCAGCAATTGGAGGTCTGAAGTCTGCTTTCGATCTCGTCCCAAGAGATAAGTTATGGGCTGCCCTAGGAAATATGGGAATGCCGAGCGAACTTTTGGATTTAGTAATAAGATTACATGAGGCAAACTTTGCGCAGGGTAGATGAGGTAGGCAGGAGCAGGTTACAGAAAGATTCCCTGTTACCCGTGGTGTCCGCCAGGGGTGCGTTCTTGCTCCGACTCTGTTTTTGTTATTTATCAACAGAGTTGTGCAGTATTTGGTAGACACACCAACAGTTGCCCCCGCCTTAGGTGGCACAAAGTTTCCACTCCTTATCTTCGCGGATGACACCCTAATCCTATCTAAAACACAGAAGGGACTTCAAACAGCACTAAACAAGTTTCAGGATTTCTGCAAACATAATGACCTCCAGGTTATGTTATGTTATGTTATGCTATTTATATTTTTATAGCGCACAGCTGCCCCAGAAAAGGGGCGTCCTGGCGCTTAGACAAGCACTATAACATAACACAAAGTAAAAAAAAGGGACGGCTACTCAGAGGCGGGAAACAAGAAAGTTTTAATCGCCCGCCTAAAGGTGAACAAGTCATTGAGAGCTCGGATGTGCACCGGGAGCGAGTTCCACATCCCTACTGCAAGCACCCGGAAAGAGCGGCCACCCATTCTACTCAATTTAAAACGGGGGCAGACTGCCAGATGAAGAGCCTCTGATCTCAATGATCTCCGAGGGATGTAAGGAGTGAGTAAATTGGCATGTGCCGGCGGCGAGGAAAATTTCAGAATTTTAAAGGCCAGACACAGCGCTTTAAACTTGATCCGCTGTCTGACCGGAAGCCAGTGTAAGGCCGAGATGGTACCTGATACAGAGCAATGTCTGGGGAGGCCCACAATGGCCCGCGCCGCGGCATTTTGCACCCTTTGGAGCCTGGAGGCCTCAGCCTGGTTCACCCCTAACATCAGCGAACTTCCGTAGTCCAGCCGGGATAAAATCGATGCCTGGACCACGAGCTGCCGGGTAGGGGGATCAAAGTACTTTAAAACCGGCCTTATGCCCCGCAGGATGCCATAGCACGTGGCAGCCACCTTCTTAGTGTGGTCCGTGAAAGTGAGCGCGGGGTCCAGCCAAATGCCTAGATTTTTCACTCCAGAGGCTGGGATCAGAATAACGCCCAGCTCTGGTGGCCACCACTGGTTTCCCCATAGCTCAGCGTGTTTCCCCAACACCAACACCTCAGTTTTGGTGGCATTCAACTGTAGGCAATTGGTGCGAAGCCATCTTGCTACTGCCACAAGTCCAGCACGGAATCTGGGGGCCTCCACCTCAGGGTCTCCACTAAGTGTCACCGCCAGCTGCGTGTCATCTGCATATGAGGTCATCGTCAAACCCCACTGTTTGACGACTTCAGCTAGCGGTTTCACATAGAGGTTGAACATTGTGGGGCTCAACGATGAGCCCTGTGGGACTCCCAGATCCAAGGGATGGATGGTGGATTGGCCTGGTGGTATTGCCACTTTAAAGGTTCGATCTGACAAAAAAGATCGAAACCACTAGAGAGCGATGTCAGTAACTCCAGCTTCCTCTAAGCGTTGGATCAGTATGTGGTGGGACGCAGTATCGAAAGCAGCGCTTAGATCTAATAGCAGGAGCGCTGCTGTACGTCCGGAGTCAAGTACCTGGGGAAGATGTTCAATGATGCAAAGTAATGCCGTCTCGGTACTGTGTCCTGGCCGGAAGCCATTCTGACTGGGATCCAGTATCTGATTGCGAGCCAAATGTTCAGACAGGATTGAGTTGACATGGGCTTCCGTTACTTTAGCTATCCAAGGCAATAGGGATATAGGGCGGTAGTTTTCTGGCAGCAGGGGATCAGAGTTGGCCTTTTTTAAGATCGGAGTGACTACTGCCTGTTTCCAGGCGTTGGGAACCGTTCCAGTGGACAGTGACATATTGATGAGGTTCAATATGGGAGCTCGGCATAGCGGGGAAAGTGTGCTAATAAGAGCTGGCTTCAGCGGGTCCAGAGGAGAACCTGATTTAACACTGAGGCTTAGTTTATCAAAAGTCTCGGTGGACAGATCTGGTAGGATAGTCAAAGTCTCATACCCCAAGGAGTAAGGGTCAACTACCTCTGGATTCGGCCGGCACAGATCAAATCCTCGGTACATTTTTTGCACTTTCTCCAGGAAGAAAGTTGCCAGATTCTCACAGTGGGAGTCTGTGCAGACCACTTCCGAGGTAGCTCTTTTTTTCATAAGGTCTTTCAGGACCTTAAAGATCAGTTTAGATGGATTGGTGCTGGCCAAAAATTCCTGAGCATAGAATGCGGCCCGTGTTCTGCAGATGGCCCTGTGATAGAGCTTCAGATCGGCAAAGTACCGGGTTTTCAGAGCAGGATCATATGATCTTCTCCAATCCCTCTCTGCTTTCCGGCAAGATTTTTTCAGGGACTCATTATACCATGGGCTAGATTTCTTCGCACGGCCTTTCGACCAGCGCATGGGTATAAGGGAGTCAAGGGCATCAGAAATCTAAGTGCAGAACAGCTGGTAGCCCTGGTCCACATTCAGAAAGGCGCTCAGAGGTTTCTGTTCCAGTAAACTATGAAACTCTTCAAGTTTGAGCTTGTGCCAATGCCTTTTTAGAGTAGGCCTGTCCACCGATTTAAAAGGCTTATCGTGGATAGGACAAAAGGCTTCCACTAGCAAATGATCCGTCCATCCCATCTGCATCGGGTCTGAAACCTTCACCCTCTCAAGCGTGGAAAAAAAGGGGTCAAGAATATGGCCCCCTGAATGAGTAGGTAGAGTAACGAGCTGGATGAGTTGAAGAGCTTCAAGATCCGCCAGCATGTGAGCAAAACCAAATTCATGGTATTTACCAAAAATAGACCGTTGAGGGGTCATGTCAGCTTGAATGGTATCGAGCTAGAGCAGGTGGAGTTTATGACCTATTTAGGGGTTGTTTTAGAAAATAGGCTTAGATGGAAACCGCAGCTTGATGCACTTTGCTTGAAATTTGCCAAACTAACTGGGTGCCTAATTAAGGAACAAACATCTTCACTAACTAAAAGCATAGCTCCCGCACTAAAAATATATAATGCCAAAATAAGTTCAGCAATCCTGTACGGTGCGGACTTATGGGGCTTTACGGACCTATCCGCGTTGATCAGAGTTCAACATTTTGGATCTTAGATCTATTGTGGGATCAGGTAATCTCCCCTGGTTCAGTAATGTAAAATCTATATTGGGAAATATGGGCCTTAGTCAGCTGTGGTTGGCCCCTGGAAATAACGCTTTTCCTTCCAAAAAGGAATTTAAAGCACTTTACTGGGCGACCGTAGGACACCAACTTGTTGTCCAGTCAGATTCTACCTCTTTGACTGGTAGGTTTTTGGACCACAAGCTCGACCCCTCACTGGAGGATTACTGGGATGCCATCACCAAGAGTAGTGATAGAAAGCTATATCACCAGTTTAGGGTCGGGATGCTACCCTTGAGATCTTTTACAAACAAATGGCGTGGCCAGTCTTCAGACTACTGCCCTTGGTGTAGTGACCAAAAAGAGTCAATAGGCCATGTTTTCTTTGCTTACCCTGTTTATCTAGCCCCCCCGAGAAAATGGTTAAAACCAATCTGTAACAATCTGAGAACACGGGTGGGTCAGGTGGCGCTGTGGCTTCTGAAGACTAATACATCACATATTGTGGCCATAGCGGTGGCAACGTTTTTGGGGTGGGCATGGATAATTAGAGCCAGGTACCCACATGAGAGTTGTGGATGAGGTAGCGAAGGCCCAAGGATTTCAAGGCTTTAGACAACACTTGAGTAAGCGTAGTTATTCGGTGGGTGGAGACACTCTCGAAGCTCTGGACCTCTTGGGCTTCAGGGTTGTGGAAACAGTTTTGAAAAGTTGTGAGTGTGATCTCCACATAGGATTAGTTAAGTTTTCCCAGGATTAATATCCGTATTTTTCAGCTTTTAATATGAAGGACAAAAACATCTCGGTTTGCAGCAAAGTTTCTTTATTTTGATTTCATGAGATAAGGACAGCCGACACGTGTTTCGCCCCCTCTTGGCGAATTGCGCCGGGGCTTTCTCAAGGCTAAATTAGTTAATTCACATTGAAGAAATCCTTTTTCAAGATTTATACATAGTCCGTGGTACAAAAATATAATTCTTCAGTAATAAAAACATTTCTTTTTAGGCTAATGCCTATAATCCTAGAAACCTCCCGGCATGGCGATTCCAGGGTCAGGTCCTTCCGCATGAGAGTTGATAAATTGGTTGTTTCTATGTGTAATATATATTTAGTAGATCTTTAATTATAAATGTAATCATGTTTTATGTATCTTATTTATTTAGTTTGTATGATATATCTAACACACCTTTTAGTGAATATCTGTGTGTTGAATTTAATAAATGTATACAAGGCTTTATTAAGGTTTTATTAACAAGCTATAATGGTTTTACTATTTTGTAGGGTATATGTTATATGTTATATATAGTTAAGAGCAGAGTGTTTTTATGAGTGTTTTTTATGAATGTCTTTTATGATGGAATATTTCGAAATAAAGACGTATGAACTGAACTGGACTCCCTGCAAGCTACAGGTTAGCAGAGCTCATCTGGTCCATCACCACCAAGAACCCCCAACCTGGAGCCAGTCTGGAGTGCATCCAGTGGATTTGTAAGAGTTTTGTCCAAGTACATTGTGGGAACTAAAGTCCCAAATTTCAAGGAACATCACAAGCACTTTTTCACTGTTCATTCTTTAAAAATTCACATCTCAAGTTATACTTATTGGATTTCTGTCATTTTGGTCTTACTTCTTAAATCAAGTTCTATTTTTCTAATCTTGTGTGGGATCCTTTTTGTGTGGTGTTTTCACTGTGATATTGTTTGAAGTTCTACACAATTACTTGCTTGACACACTGCCTCTAAGTTTAGCCAGACTGCAAGTGTGCCAAGCTACCACCTCTGCTACTCCCCTCTCTATCATACAGAAGCAAGTTTATACAATGCCATAGTACACATTTATCTTGTGTCCATTATTCCTTCCTCCTTTTTTAGGATAATCATGGTGAAAGCTAATGATGATTCACAATTTTTTAGGAGGATTGCACAATACCTACTGAGGGCAGTCTTAAGGCCACAACAGGCTGCACCCTTACTTGATTCATTGATGTTGGATGATTAAAATAATATTCCTGCTCTGGCATCCGTTGAAATGCCTTGGTAAGCTCATGTCATCCTTATTAATTAACAGCCCACACTAATTGCAACAACACTAATACCCTATCACTCTTACAGTCCCCAGAAACTGCGTCCTGAAGAGACCCCGATAATCATAGAGGGTCAAAATGTCGTCGACAATTAATAAAGGATAATCTAAAGAACACTAAAACACTCTCTAGGAGATATGATTTCCTCTCAAACCTTAAAGGACATCCTTTTAACTCCAAAACCCAATCCTTTGTTTTAAAAACTGTCACTTTAGCTTTATTCACTTGTTGGTTATGGTCACGCCACTGGGGTCACAGAAGTAAAAACAATTTCTTGGTAAATGGTGTTAATACACAGTAAAATTGTATTATGTATAGTTCTCTATTTTTCATAAACTGTAGTTGCAAAATAAAAAGCACACGCTTCGGTGCTGAAGTCAGTGTTGAAATATAAATTCTGTTGGGCTGTTTTCTCTCCAGTCATATCTGTTTCTCTGACGTCCTAAACTAAATAGAACTTTAAAAAAGCTTATAAGTGTTGAACATATTGACTGTATCAATTGCTAAACTGCGCTCAAACTGCTGCAAGATATCAGGAACTTGCTAAAAAGTCAAGCTTTGATCTAAATGAGTTCCTTGTGAACAATTGTGCTGAAGCTGACGAGCTACCAGAGGTAGTCCCAGGTTAATTTAGGGTTTGCCTGCCTCTTGCTCAGACGTGAGTCCCATGCTCTCCCCACCACTGGAGTCAAGCTATCCTGGCTGAAAACGGCTGATAGCCAGTAACCGGTCTAGGATGCTTGATTCCGGTCTAGGAAAGACATGGCTTGGCAGTTCAGGCTGGACTGTTCCCATGAGGCACAGGGTCAAGGCTGATTTGCATATGGCCATGTCTGAACTGGGGTAGTGTGGAGTGCAAAAAAAGATGGATTTAGGCCCAGATCCCTGTACTGGGGTGAATGTATGACATTGCTCTGCATTCTGTCCATCAATTGCTGTTTTTGCATTTGCCTGTCTCTTACCCTGACTAGGATTGTGGTTGTTTATTGACCAGGGCTCATTCTCACAACACAATTTATAAAAAATACCAACTCGAAGTGGGTGATAACCCATTTGCAAATAGGAATGGGTCCTCCGGCAACCTCTTCCCCTTCGAGAATGTTTTAAAATATATATTTTTTAGCAGGCAGTGGTTCCATGGAGCATTGCCTATTCTTAAAAAATGAAAAAAATTAAACGCTTCATTTGTATTTTTATACGCATCCCGTTTTTCTGGAAGGAAAACGGCTATGTTTGAAAAAAAAAGATGGATTTCTTTTAAATAAATCAGACATGGTGGTCTGCTGGCCCTAGCAGGTCACTCTCCCTGTGATGGCAGCAGAATGCTAGTGGGTCACAAATGGCGACCTACTCATTAATTCAGGAAGTAAGTATATTTGTGACGCACCACAAATTGAGATTTAGGGAAAAAAGGCTAAATAAGACCCTGTACATTAGTATTAGCAATTACTAAATAGCGATTTGCAAAAAAATCTGTATTTGGTCATTGCTATTACTACCACATCCTCTCCCTAATTAGGCAGTGATGGGAAGGGAGAGAGGGGACAACAAACACAGGGTGTTGTGTTGTGCATGTAGGGCAGTGTCAACACTCGTGGGGGCCAACTAATTATTCTGAGGGACACCTTATTTAAGTAAAGACCACAGGAGCCAGTATAAGGTATTAACCACCTGGGAATCACTTCCGTCGCCACACTGACGTACTTAAGCGCGCCCAGCACTTTTATTAAACATGGGTCACCTGACCCGCACGTTCACTGTGTGCCTATGTCTTCACTGGTCATGACATCACATTCCTCCCCAACACAGATCAAAACAAACATAACAACAAACCTGTCCGTGCACAATAGATGCCAATTGGGAAATACAGCTTAAACCCACCCAGGGTGTACTCAGCCAACCATATGCATCTATATAGAACAGTCTTACGTGAGATAGTCCTTTAACCGGCACAATGGTTCAGGATTTCTCCGCAGCTGGTACTGCAACTGACCTCGCCCAGAAGATGACATCACCTCAGGCTCCGAAGAGACTGCACAGCGATGATCCTCTACCAGGGCTGGAGAGCCCTCCGCCTCTGCATGGCAGGTCTCACTAGGCCACGAAGCCTCCAAACCACCAGAGTCATCATCGGCGTCCACAGGGACCTACTCCGCGGATCCTCTGGGCCGGTCATCAGTTTCTGATTGCATAGGCATGGGTGCCAGCAGCTCCGAGTGAAACTTTTTAAAATGAGACACATTGCGGTCCACCGTCTCCCTCCCTCGAGTGGCAATGGTCCAAGTTCCTTTGACGTTGACTACAGTCCATTGCAGCCTTTCATACGGCAACTGGAATTTACCAGCAGGGAAGCGATTCTTGAGTAATACTGTGTCCCCTACTTCAATCCTCTGAGATTGGGCATTCCATCGCTGACTGACTTGAGCAAAAGCCTTCCTACGGCGAGTATCATTCCGAGAGTTATCAGGGTCTTGTGGTTGCCATTGAGGATGGTGGGGTATGGAATCAGTGACCACTCGGCCCATCAACAAGTGAGCAGGAACCCCTCCCATGGTGGAGTGGGGCGTCTGGTGGTAGCTGCGGAGGAATGTGAATATGGCCAACTCGATGGACTAAGAGTCCTCATAAACCTTTCTGCTTCACCATTGGCTTGTGGCCAGCGTGGAGTGATTCGGCGAAATCGAATACCAAGGGCGGTAAGGTATACAGCCAGCTCCTGCCCTTGAAAAGGGGGCCCATTGTCGGTACGCAGTTCTTGCATCAACCCATGGGCAGCCATGTTTTTTTTCTATTTTGGGTATCACTTCCACGGCACTAGGCGAGGCCACAATTTCAACCTCCGGATACTTTTAATGTTCGTCAATGGCCACGAGGGTGTGGCGACCATCAGGCAGACTACCAAAATCCATGTTGACACAGGACCATGGCAACCTCCGCCGGGGCTCCGCAATGACAGGAGCGAGATGAGGTAGGTCTCCAGTGACTTGACACGATGAACAAGACCGGACAGTGTCCTCCACCAGCTCGTCCATTAACGGAAACCACACCTTGGTACGAAGTCGGGATTTTGTTTTTACGATACCTTGATGCCCCACGTGGGCCAACTGCACACATCAATCTGTCAAAGACGTGGGGACGACCAGATGATGCCCTCTTAATAAACAGCCTGTCGGATCTTCAGTGAGCTCGTTCCTCACATGGTACAGACTTTCCATGATTCGTTGAGCCAGGAGTGTTAGGATTTTCCATTCTTCTTTGGCCTTGTGCCAATTGCTGTTCTGCAGAGCCACCTTGGCTCTTTGTAAGCAGTCATCTTGAGATGTGGGTTCAGCCAGATTCTGCATGGACAGGTGAATTTGACATGACCGCGCAGTTACGCATTTAACATATTCCTCGGTGTGCGCGGTGTCTTCCATTTCCTTATTCGTAGCCCCTCGGGGATGCAGGGACAAGTAGTCCGCCGGATTGCAGGATCCTGGTTGGTATTCCACCTTACAATTGAAGTCTTGCAGTGGTAGCATCCATTTCTCAATCCTTGGCGGAGGCTTTGTGGATGTCCCTGCGAAGAGGGCCACAAGGGGTTTGTGATCCGTTGCAACCACAAATGGCTTTCCATAGACATATAAGTGGAAGTGGCGACATCCCCAATGGATGGCAATGGCCTCTTTCTCTACTTGAGAATATCTCTGCTCAGTTCCGGTGAGAGATCGGCTTGCGAAGGCCACTGGGGCCCAGACTTCTTCCTGACGTTGTCTTTGCAGGAGCACAGCTCCTAGGCTCATTGGGCCAGCATCCACGGCTATCTGCGTCATCTTCTCAGGGTCAAAAAACACCAGAGTCGTCGCCTCCGAGAGGGCGTCTTTGATTTCTTTGAAGGCTTTGTCTTGAGTCAGACCCCACTTCCAAGAAACAGAATCCTTGGTCAGCTCTGGCAGCGGCAGAGTTAGAGTGGTGAGGTCCCGGATGACCCTACCGCAGCAGTTCACCATGCCGAGGAAGCTGCGAACTTCCGTCACACTGGCAGGGGCCACCGCATCTTTGATGTCCCGTACCTTTTCTGGATCCGGGTTGACTCATTCTGTGGAGAAAGTGTACCCAAAGAACTGGAGTTTCTTCTTTAGGAATTCGCACTTCTCTCTATGTAACGTGAGTCCAGCATCTCGCAGGCGTTGGAGAACTTGGGTGAGACGAGCGTTGTGCTCAGGTAGTGACTTAGTGTGTACCATGATGTCGTCACTTACATTGATTTCACCAGGTATGTCCATGATCAGTTCTTGTATGACATTTTGGACCACTTCTGCAGCGCTCGATATGCCAAAACTCAGTTGAGTGTAGTGCCTTAGCCCCACATGTGTTGAGAAGGTGGTGATGTTTCGTGAAGCTTCATCAAGCACTAGTTGGTGGTATCCTGACCGTAAGTCGAGTTTGGAGAACCAGCAGGCTCCGGCCATTTCTCCAATGAGATCGTCGATTGTCGGGGTAATATGGTGCTCCCGTTTGATTGCAGCATTTGGTAGGCACATATCAACACATATTCTACCCACGCCATGATGCTTTGGCTTCTGCGCGACTACTATGGGGGAGACCCATGGAGTGGTACCTGTGACATTTTGGATGATTCCAGCTGCCTCCAACTTTTTACGTTCCTCATCCACTTGTGGCCGTAAGTGGAATGCAATCCTCCGATGTCGTAGAGCTACAGGCTGGACCATCCGGTCTATATGCGGATGAACTTCTTTCCCCTTGAACCTTCCAATGCCTTCAAATACTCCGAGAACTCGTCATGATGCACACTTGGAAGGGCGAGATTTTGATCAATACCTTATCACTATAGATCTAAAACCCCGATCTGGTCGACTGAACCTTTATTGCCTGTCATTGAGGGAAGAAAGTGCATCTCTTACCAAGTTAGTTCACCCAATAAAGGACTCCGCTTCAAAGGATCACAAACAACTTCTAGCTTTCAAAGATTTATTATAAAGTCAAGATAAGTTGCAGGTACAAGCATCTCAAAATGAGATTCACCAGATACACGGGCCCAACTACATACATGTGCTCTCTGAAAGCCCTCAGACGAACAACGGAAACTACAAGCACCAGTTCTAAAAATAATAGTGCTATTAGCATAGACACATATTGAAATCTATCAGTCATTTACAGCCGGAGGGAAAATACAGGTTAGGCTGTCCCTACCCTGCTCTAGATGGTATCCCTACTTAACCAGGTCCCAACCTATCAAAAGGTGTCAGCAGTGAATGACCCCCAAGGGAAGTCACCCACTCTCAGTCTCTTGGTGAAAACCTATAGTTCTCCAATCATGACCCCTCTCTGCCTACCCATCCGCTCTCTAAAGGGTCCTCAGGCTTCTGCTCTAACTCCACCCAGGGGTGCTGTCCCTAATACAAAAATACAACAACATTTAGGACGCCCCTCGTGAGACGCCCCTCACGTGGTGTAGCTTCTGGCTTTTTCCATGATGAGGCCTTGTGGTTAGAGTCGACCTTGCTTCTCAGACTCTTCTCCGGCCCGCTGATACCCCTTAAACATTCCGGAACCCTCCTCCATGTCTGGTCCATCTCTTGAACAAACTTCTATTCATATTATTTATAATTGAATACCCCCTTTTCTCTTCCAGACAGACATTTGCAGCCAAATCCCAATTCTCATGGTCTTCCAACCGCGTTGCAACATTCCCCGGCCCAGACTAATATGTGTAAATCAACGTTAAAGCTTTCCAGCCCTACAACATTTTTATAGTATTCAACTTCTTCTTTAATTATTAGTATGTTAATACTCTTATTCTATTGATTCGGTAAACACATCTATAAATCATGGCCTACTCATTATTACTAAACATTAGTGCAATCCATGTTGTGAAATTGAACCACCTTCCCCCTCCCTCCTAGCTCTGGCCCTGAGGCCTACCACGTTCAGCGTTTCCGTATGCCATCTTACATTTTTAGCAGCTACACAACATGGATTCAGGAATAATCACGTCTAATAAAATCATATAGTTTCACACATTTCTGTATTAGTTCCACTTCTACTTAAATCTCTATATTAACTACACATTTCAGAATATAGATGTAGGTACTTATCAGCACTCATGGCATTTCTCTTCATGACTTGTGCTTACTACGTGTAAGTGTGATGTACTTCTACATTTTTGGTCAGTTTGCGCTCTCTCAGTTCCCCCCTTTGATGACCTCTCGGGGTCATCATTAACATTTAAACTGCAGTGATTGCTAGCATAACTCGTTTCTTTGTTTCCAGAGCTCTCAGGCTCCGGTACTGACTATCTTGTATGGCAGCCAATCTCTGCAGCTGTTTTCTCTGAGCCCTCTCTGACCTTCTTGCTCTGTACCATTTGAATACCCTCACCAATCCCCACAACACGATCCCACAGATCAATATTATGATGATAGGTTTTAGTATTTTCCACACAAAGCTTTTGCCTAAGGTGGTGAGCCAACCTCCAGCTTCACTTATTCCTTGGCCCACCTTTTCCCAGACATTTTCTCTGCTCAGGTCTTCGATCTCTTTGTGAATGTCAGTTATGTTCCTAATAACTTTCTCAAGGGGCTTCGAATTGTCTGGAATGTAAGTACAACATTCCTGGACCTTCAAAGCCTTACAGACTCCGCCCTCTTTTGCTAATAGGACGTCTAATGCAAGACGGTTCTGGAGAACCATAGCCCTTATCGATTGCATCTCTCCTTCTACCAGCATTAAGGACTGAGCAGTGCTGGCAGACAACCTGTCTACGACTGTTGCCAGTCGTCTAATTTTAACATCATTAAGGATTAATCCCAGAAGAGGGAACACAGCTCCAAAGACATCTCCAACCATTTCTACACCTCCTACATCTCTCCTTCCCCTCGATGATGTCTTGCCCTCGATGATCTCTAAGTCTTGGGCATGATATATTTTAGGGAAGATAATTGCCAAGTAACATGAGCCATACCAGTTGTCAGGTAGTCTCACGTAGGCATTTCTTCCACATACGAAATATACATTTGGAATCACTTGCATTCCCTTCAGGAAGTCCTTAGTATAGTACTCTAAATTGAAAGCATGTTCACAGCTAACTTCTCCCACGTATACATTTTCATAATACGTTTTGGCTCTATGGAGACATAACTTTCCTCTCTGCGTTCTATCTAAAGCTATTGGACCACTACTACCCTTTCTCTTGTGTGCCTTTTCTTCCTCGGTCCAATCTGTTTTCCATTGTCCTGATTTTTTCAAAATCTTTTGTCTCCTATTCCGATCATCCACCTGCCCTATGAACCTTTTCTCGACTTCTGACACCTTGCATGTCAGGTTATTTCTGCGGGCATGTGAAGTATCTAAAGTAATCCAAGGAATGAAAAACTTTGCCAACCTGTCTTCACTCTTCCAGTAGTCCCATTTATTCATTTGTTTATAATTTGGGACTTCTGGTAACACTGCATCGTAATTGGAGAAATAGTATTCAAAACTATCTCTCCCATAAAATATACTAAGCAACAAGCTACATGTAATGCCATATGTCAGCGGGAGGTGATGATATCGAATGCCTTCATCTACAGACGCCGGCAACTGCATGCAGACGTAACAGTCCTTAACCTCCATGGCATCCACGTATTCGTATAGAAGCTTTGCATAAGCATTTGACCTAAAGTCTCCTTGGGACTCATCTACGTGTAACCTGCGGGCTTCTGCAGCTAATAACGCTTTTTCTTGTGTGTTTTCCCCTTTCTCACCAGCAACGGTGGGTGTAAGCGCCTCTACAGATTTCACATCAGTTACCTTTGCCTCTTCCTCATGTCCCTTTACATAAGAGACTGTTACTACTAAAGCTATTAATATTATCACTCCTACTATTAGTGTACCTATTATACATTTCGCTCTGCGGTTCTGGGTGCCGGCCTCCATTTCGTCAGACAGTGTGGCTCTCTCGTAACTCGGCACAAAGTTCCTTTCTTTTCGTTCCTTTACAGTCTCTTTTACTCCTTTTGTCCTGAGAACCACGCAACTGGAAGCTGACAACCTTTTTCGCAAAAGTTCTTTATAGTTCAATACAGACAACCCTAGCCCTTCTCCATCAACTCAGGGAAAGTCCCTAAGATTCTCTGCTTCCTGGGCGCTAGGTAATCTTCTTTTCTTCACGCTTATTTACAAAGTCTTTTAAGCATCCACTATCAGGCGCTCGCCTGCAGCTTCGACAGCAACGTTCAATATTTCCATACGAAGATTGTGCTCTTCTTGGGCTGGTATCCTTGTACCAAAATCGGGGAATTGCAATTCTGTGAGAAACATGTGCTTTAACTTGCTGAGGCGGGGAGGTCGGGGAATCATGAATGTCAGTGACCCTTCTTGTTCGACTCCGGGCACTAACAATCGTATTTCCACTGTGACGATGGGCTCAGAACTGGACACCACCACCGCTCGGATCCTCCCTGTCACCGGTTTCGAAGCCATCTGTCGCCAGATATGTCCACTCAGGGGTGGAGTATCTTCTGCTAGGTACACGCACTCTTCCTGACCTCCTCAAGACCGGTGCTTCAGCGCCCTGAGCACCTTCTTCCGGGTCTGAATCCTCTGATATTGGAGGAAGGGTTCTTTCTGGAGTTGACCTCAGACTAGAGCTTCTTCTCTGCGGCCAATCCGCTTCTCCACGTACCCTTCTACTCCTTCTTCTTCTTGTCTGTTCACGCTCTCTGTCAGACCTGTCAGTGTCTGACTCGTACTCCCAGCTACCTTCTCCTTCAGTAGCGTTGTCTGTTTCGCTGCTGTACTGACCGTCCTCAGCTTGGTCAGACTCGTTCCCTGCTTCCGCTGGCACCTCTACAGCTTGGCTGGCCCCTCTATGGCTTCTCGGTCCGCCGCTGGACGTCTATCCGAGAGAGGAGCTGTCTCTTCCAGAGGTGCTGGAACCCTCCGCGTATGCGACGCGTGGATCCAGTTGGGCAGGCCTCCCACCTTCACTGCCGTGTTCGTGATCAGGATGATCTGGAAGGGCCCACGCCAACGAACATCCAAGCAGCTTTTTCTCACGTGTTTTTTCACCAGGACCCAGTCCCCAGGAAGCAAGTCATGACACGGGTCCTGGCACGATGGTACCTCGGCAGCCTGCACCTGAAGGGACACAGAATGAATGGCGTCAGACAGCCCCTTACAATAGTCCAGGATCATATCATCTGTGATGCTAATCAGTGCAGCAGTTGGGACAGAAGGTAACCTCATTGCTCTTCCCATCAACACTTCATGAGGAGACAAACCCGTTCTCCTATCCGGGGTACTACGGAGGCTCATAAGGACCAATGGCAACGCATCAGGCCAACTCAAGGATGTTGATGAACACACCTTTGCAATTCTGGCCTTGATGGTGCCATTTATTTGCTCCACAATTCCTGAAGCCTCTGGTCGATAACTGCAATGTAGCTTCTGATCTATGTTCAAAGCTGCACAAATCATTTTCACAAGCGAGCTGTTGAAATGCGTTCCCCTATCTGATTCCAAAGAGGCCGGCACCCCGAAGCGCGGGATAAGCTCCCTAAGCAGTAACTTGGCTACTGTGAGGGTGTCGCACCTACGTGTAGGATATGCCTCAACCCATCTGGAGAAAACGCAAACAGCCACCAGGATATAACGGAGGCGGCTGCACCTTGGCATTTCAATAAAATCTATCTGCATTCGATTGAATGGACCTCCTGACCTCCCAATGTGGCTCAGTGCAACTGGTGTCTTTTTCCCTACATTCAACTGCTGGCATGTCACGCAACGCTGGCATACTGCTTCGGCTGCTATTCTGAACTTAGGGTTGTACCAGGTCTGTCTAAACACTCTCAGCATAGCATCTCTTCCTAAGTGGACGGGACCATGTATGTGTCTGGCCATTGGGCTCACCATCTCATTGGGCAACACTGCTCTGCCATCTGCTGAAACCCAGAAATGGGCCTCACCCATCACACATCCTGCCTTTTGCCATGTTTCTTTTTCACAATCAGGAGCATTTTCTTGCATATCTTTCAGTTCGTCCCAAGTATCAACCGTTTCTAGTATCATGGCTAATTCAGTCCTTACATTGATTCCACCTACTTCCACCTCTGTGAAAGAGTACCCTGTTTCTGCGCAATACCGCGCGACTTCGTCGGCATATCTATTGCCTTGTGACACAAAGTCCATATTTCTGGTATGTGCGGTGCACTTCACAACTGCGATACCTGCTGGACATTGCAACGCCTCTAACAACAGGCGCACAAACTCTCCATTGCGAATGGGAGAGCCTGAAGAGGTCATGAAACCTCTTTGAGACCACAACTGCCCGTAATCATGAACTACCCCGTAACCATATTGACTATCAGTGTATATGGTGACTCGGATTTGATTGCTTGCCAGGCAGGCACGCGTCAGGGCAATAATCTCGGCTACCTGAGCGGAGTGTACTCCTTCCAGGCATCCAGCTTCCACAACTCCAGTAATTGTACAAACAGCGTAAGCTGCTCTCAACTGCCCAACTTCGTCTCTTACACATGAGCCATCGACAAAGAAAATTTCATCTGGGTCAGTCAGTGGCTCATCTACAATGTCGGGTCTTGGTTTGGTGCATAGTTCAGTCACATCGAGGCAGTCATGGTCTGTACATTCATCATCATCCTCAATATCGTTTGGAAGTGGCATCAAGGTAGCAGGATTTAAAACAGAGCATCTCCTGAGGGTCACATTCTCTGCAGCAAGAATAACTTGCTCATAGCGCGTGAGCCTGCTGTTTGTCAGATGCTGTGTTTTGGTCCTGGTCATCAATAATTCAACAGAATGGGGCACATGCACCTCTAACGGATGCCCCATGACGATATTCTCACACCTCTCAATGCTGACACCTGTTGCGGCAACGGATTTGAGACATCCGGGCAACGCTGCGGCTACTGGGTCTAAAGTAGCCGAGAAATAAGCGACTGGTCTACGGGCATTCCCATGAATTTGGGCCAACACAGACAGCGCGCATCCCTCTCTCTCACAACAGTAGAGCAAGAATGGTTTATCGTAATCTGGCATTCCCAGAGCCGGAGCACGACACAAGTCCTCTCTCAGCTGCAGGAACGCCATCAAACAGTCTTTGTCCCATGGTACCGGATCACTCACCTCCTTGTGCGTCAGTTTTTGCAAGGGCTTCGCTTTCAGTGAAAAGTTTGCAATCCACTGTCGGCAATATCCCACCATCCCTAGAAACATCCTGACTTCTCTCTGTGTTTTAGGCGCATTCATCTTCATGATGGCCTCTATCCTGTCTGGTGACACTTTTCGTTTACCTTTCTCAATTCTGTGTCCCAAGTACTGCACCTCAGTCAGGCAGTACTGCAATTTTCCCGGGGACACCTTATGCCCATTCTCAGCTAGGTGATTTAACAAAGCAATAGAGTCTTCCCTGCAAGCTTCCTCTGTTTCTGACGCCACAAGGAGGTCGTCTATGTACTGGACCAGAACTGACCTCTGGGGCAGCACTAGACTTTCAAGATTTTTCTTTAGAAGCTGGTTAAAGATCGATGGGCTCTCTGTATACCCCTGAGGAATACGACACCATGTTAGGACGCGACCTTCCAGCTTAAATGCGAAAAGAAAATGGCTTTCCTCGTCCAGAGGGATCGAGAAGAAAGCCTGACAAAGATCAATTACAGTGAACCATTCTGCTTGGAACGGTATCTGAAACAGTATCACTGATGGATTCGGTACCACTGGACAACACGAAACGACTATGTTATTAATCTTTCTGAGGTCCTGCACTATCCGGAATTTCCCATTTGGTTTCTGCAAACCCATAATCGGGGAGTTACATGGACTACCCACGATTTCCTTCAGTATTCCCTGCTTAATCATGGACTCAATCACGGGTTTTATGCCTGCAATCGTTTCTGGAGTCAATTTATACTGAGGGGTTCTTGGGAACTCAGCATGTGGTTTCACTACAATTTTCACTGGGTCCACCCCTTTCACCAACCCAATCTCTTCCCCAGTGAAATCCCACACTTCTGGAGCTACTGTCTCTCTCAGATCCCAGGGGAGCTCGTCTACTGTCAGAGTGGGATACAATTCCACACATATTCTGGAATTTGCGACTTTAAAGTCTGCATCATCGTCATTAGTCAATACCTCCACTCCCTGTGGTGTGCAGTATATGGTGCAATTCAACTTGCACAAAAGGACTCTTCCTAGCAGACATACAGGACTAGAATCGCAAACCACAAACTGATGCTCATCACTATACTTCCCTATTTTCACCTGCACGGGTTCAGTCAGAGGACTGGTCATTCTCCTGTTAGCGACCCCCACCACTTGTATGGTCTCTCCAGACATGGGCAGGCCTGGCACTGCGGCTGACCTGATCGTGGATCGAGTGGCTCCTGTGTCCACTAAAAATGTCGTAGGGAACCCTGCCACTTCAGCCTCAACATAGGGTCCCCTCTGGTCTACCTCCAGAGCTGCCCCGAGGGTGCAGTCATCCCTTTCCACTCTCTGTCCAGTTAGTGGGTCCACATAATAGCATTCCTCTCCTCCGACAAACAGGGGCATCTGTCTATACGTCTTACCCATGGTCCCTACTCTGGGTGGCTGCGGGAACTGAGCTCGGGGAGGTGGCCCCCCCCCTTTGAGCACCTTTCCCTGGTATTGCGTTACCCCTCTTGTAGGCGCACTCTGGGTCTCTTCCTCTTCTACCTCTTGGTCTCCTATCTCAACATTATAGGGACACTCGCGTTTCCAATGTCCCACCTGGTTACACTGGTGGCACCTAGTTGTTTTCTTTAAGGCAGCTATATCTATCCTGGGTCTAAAGGTGGAGTTCTCCTCATTGCCCTTGTTCTGACTGTACTGTTTCTTTCTTCCAGTACCTGTTCCTTGTTGCTGTTGCTGCTGTCCCCCTTTCCCAGCTGCCTGCATCTGTACCACCATCAGTTTCTCCTTAGACACAAATTGCCCTATGTCCTTCGGATCCATGACATCCAGACCGCTATACTGTTTAAACGCCTTCAGCAGTCTCTCATAGTATTCGTGAACTGTCTCTTTGGGTTCCTGTCTTGTTCGGTCAATTTTTACCCAATCTATGTCTTGCATTGGCACTTTATCTTTCAGCCAAGTCAATACTCTCTCGAACTTTGCCATCACACTCTCGGACGGCCCATTAGTCTTAGCATCTCTCTCGGGCTCTATGGTGGGCCACTCAGCGCTAACCTTGCATGCGGTCCACAAATCTCCTGGCACTACTATGTCAAACAGCGTGTTCAAATCTATCCATAGGACCTTTGAGATTTTTACGAATCTCTCAACTTGCTTATACCACTCCACTGGGTTTTCCCGCAGTTTGGGGAAAGAGGTGGTAAAAGCAGCTAAATCCCCCCTACTCCAAGGGACGTGGACATAGGTCCCATTTGCGACTTCCCTCAAAGGGTATGTCTCTACTCCCTGCTGTCCTCCTGGTGTCATCCCAAGTGTGCTTCTCCTGACGGTCCCTCTCTTGGACCACCTCTCTTCCCACTTATCTAGGGCCCTCCATGTCCTTATTCCAGTGATCAGTTCCCTTATGTGTGTTTTCAATCCGATGGTTCTCCTCTCATCTAGATCTCGGTCTGTGTAATGTAGCCTGTGGTTGCCCTGTAATGCTTTGGTCCTTGACAGGTCTACCATATATTTGCCTGCTAGTTCGACTAATTTCTCATGGATTGCTCTCGCCTTTCGAGTTACGTCCTTTGCCATGAACAGAATTTCATCCTGCTCATACATGTCCATTCTTTCTAAGGGCAGGGTACCGTCTACCATGTCATCCAGATCTGACTTTAAGCTGGAGACATCGAGTCTTTTGGCTTTTATTTCTGCTCGCAATAACTCCTTCGAGGGAGGTTCACAGGTTTCTCTCCCATCCCAGCTCCGGGCCCTACGTTTGGGTTCGGGAGAGTTGGGGAGTGCTCTCTCTTGTTCCCATCTCTCCAGATCCCATGCTCGGCCATCCGATCTTGGAAGGTGATGGAACACGGGCCTGTTACCCCCTATCTTACTTTGTCCATTCTCTCCTCTCTTCTCACAGTAGGACTCTCTGTTATTCTCCCTTCGGTCTCCATTCTCTCTTGGCCTCGTATCACTTAGTATCTGATACGATCCTTCCTGGTTTCCCATATTCCCTGGGCTGCGCTCATGTCCGTCGTCACAGGGACTATGGTGCGGCCTCTCGCAACTCCCACTCTGTTCTCTCTTGCCGGGCACACAGTGGATACACTTAAAGCTGTCCCTGTACTCCCGAGCCCTCCTGTCTTCTTCACTATGTATTGGGCAAGACACCCCCCCATTCTCTGGGCCCCCATTTTCCAGGTCTGATCTACCTCCACTCCGGGCCCAATGGGTGACTCTCCTACCGTCCTTCTCCCTCCCGTCCCACTCCGGACTGCTCTCTTCAGCCCCGCAGTGAGTCCGGGCTCTGCTATCCTGACTTTCCCTTTCAGCTTCCGCCGCTATGATGCTCTTGTGAGCCTCAACTGCCTCATCCCATTTCTTCATGTACTCGTTTAACTCTTGAAAGGATTTCCGTCCTGATCCCCTCATATCCTCTGGCCATCTAATGTCCCCCAGATCTCCTGTTGTGTGTACTGGGGTGCTCCAATCTCTTGGTATCGGCAACTGACTTGGGGAGTTGATCGTATCATTCCTCCTTGCCATCTCTGCTCTTTCTCTGTCCCTCCGTACCCGTTCTTCCCCTCTAGCCCTGTCTGGGTCATATACCGATACTATAGGACCTATGGTAACAGGTACCTGTAGTGCATCAGGTAATGCGTAGGATGTGGCACACTCCGTTTCTGGCGCTCTTTGCACCACAAACCTCCCGACCACCTGTTGCACCTGGCTAGGCTGGGACAGTTCTTTCCTTGCAGCGGGATCCCAATCAGGGCTGGGAAGCGGCCTATGCTCTCCTGCATTGCCCCCCCCTTCTCACTATTCTCAACATCTCCCCCTGCTCTGTTATACGGGGGTGGCCTGTCTGTCAATAATCTGTTTATCAGGCTGTCCTCTGTCTCGCTCTCGTCATCTTCTTCTAGGGGGCTTTTGTTCCCGGGCATCTCTAACACTGGATATAGTTTATTTACTTCCATGTTATGCACCCTCCATCTTTTAGCATCCGCATCCCACTTGGCATCCTGTACTGCCCTTACCGAGCGTTTCACTCTTTCTTGCCGTCTATTCATGTTCTTTTCATGCGCTGCCCTAATCCATGCATTAAGGGCTTCAAACTGGGTTGGTCTAGGCAAGGGTCTCGTTGAGGTCATAATTGCTTTTAATCTGTGTAGCACCTCTAATCTGAACGTCCCGTACTTCGGGAACGTGAGTTCCTCATTTCCGTCTGTAATCTTACTCCACTCTGAGATCCACAGAATCGTGTGCAGCCCAACATTTGTCCCCATATAACGAGCTGGTGTACCCTCCGGTGGGGCTTCTTCCCCTTCATACGATCCCCGCCGCTCTCTTTTAAACAGCGCTCTTAACCATTTAAAACACTTCATAATTATGCGCAAAATTTCCAGCTTGAATACTCTGTTTACTTCCTGATGACAATCCACCAATCCTAGCGCGGCTTTGCTAGCTGGCCTATCGCAGCGCGGTCTTTCACCGGCCGACCAATCCCAGCGCGGCACTTTCTGACGTCACTAGTCTCCGCTTCGCAGCAGCACCCCTCCTTTCTCAGCTCTCCTCGCGGTCATGCATGCGTCCCATTCAAACTCTGAAAAATGACTACTTCCGACCAAGCGGTCACTTCCCTCGACTGTACGTCCACAGTCTATCTGTAATTGTCAACACAACTGACGAGATGTCTATCGTCTCTCTGATAGGTTCTTTACACACACAGTAACTTCCGACCAGCGTCCGTTACTCACGCACTCACTCTTACGTTCCCCCTATCTGGTCCTTCGGGTGATCAATGGTACCTCGTGACCCCCTTCACACTAGTTAACAATTACTCTGGGTGTCCGATACACCCGAACCACTTAAGCTCTCCTTGAACTTAAGATTTCCACCGGTTGTGCGCGCTCACAACCTGTTCCGCAGTCACTCTACAGGCATTCAACTCCGCCAGACATTACAACATAGATACAATACAAAACACCGCAATCTTAACACGCATGACCCTTTATACTCACTCTCGACCGATACTGCTGCTTTTCTGTCTCACGTCATCCGGTCCTTCCTCGGCGGGCGGTTCTTCCGATCATCGATCTCTAGGGGCCTTGGGGTAATCTAACCTGGCCTAGATCACCTTCCTCAAGAAGGCAACCATCCTCTATAGCTACCAACTGGAAGGGCGAGATTTTGATCAATACCTTATCACTATAGATCTAAAACCCTGATCTGGTCGACTGAACCTTTATTGCCTGTCATTGAGGGAAGAAAGTGCATCTCTTACCAAGTTAGTTCACCCAATAAAGGACTCCGCTTCAAAGGATCACAAACAACTTCTAGCTTTCAAAGATTTATTATAAAGTCAAGATAAGTTGCAGGTACAAGCATCTCAAAATGAGATTCACCAGATACACGGGCCCAACTACATACATGTGCTCTCTGAAAGCCCTCAGACGAACAACAGAAACTACAAGCACCAGTTCTAAAAATAATAGTGCTATTAGCATAGACACATATTGAAATCTATCAGTCATTTACAGCCGGAGGGAAAATACAGGTTAGGCTGTCCCTACCCTGCTCTAGATGGTATCCCTACTTAACCAGGTCCCAACCTATCAAAAGGTGTCAGCAGTGAATGACCCCCAAGGGAAGTCACCCACTCTCAGTCTCTTGGTGAAAACCTATAGTTCTCCAATCATGACCCCTCTCTGCCTACCCATCCGCTCTCTAAAGGGTCCTCAGGCTTCTGCTCTAACTCCACCCAGGGGTGCTGTCCCTAATACAAAAATACAACAACATTTAGGACGCCCCTCGTGAGACGCCCCTCACATGGTGTAGCTTCTGGCTTTTTCCATGATGAGGCCTTGTGGTTAGAGTCGACCTTGCTTCTCAGACTCTTCTCCGGCCCGCTGATACCCCTTAAACATTCCGGAACCCTCCTCCATGTCTGGTCCATCTCTTGAACAAACTTCTATTCATATTATTTATAATTGAATACCCCCTTTTCTCTTCCAGACAGACATTTGCAGCCAAATCCCAATTCTCATGGTCTTCCAACCGCGTTGCAACATTCCCGGCCCAGACTAATATGTGTAAATCAACGTTAAAGCTTTCCAGCCCTACAACATTTTTATAGTATTCAACTTCTTCTTTAATTATTAGTATGTTAATACTCTTATTCTATTGATTCGGTAAACACATCTATAAATCATGGCCTACTCATTATTACTAAACATTAGTGCAATCCATGTTGTGAAATTGAACCACCTTCCCCCTCCCTCCTAGCTCTGGCCCTGAGGCCTACCACGTTCAGCGTTTCCGTATGCCATCTTACATTTTTAGCAGCTACACAACATGGATTCAGGAATAATCACGTCTAATAAAATCATATAGTTTCACACATTTCTGTATTAGTTCCACTTCTACTTAAATCTCTATATTAACTACACATTTCAGAATATAGATGTAGGTACTTATCAGCACTCATGGCATTTCTCTTCATGACTTGTGCTTACTACGTGTAAGTGTGATGTACTTCTACATTTTTGGTCAGTTTGCGCTCTCTCACACTGAATGCGAAAGTCACGACCCCTAAGTCTTCTGCAGCCCGACACCCTAGGAGCATGCCTTGGCCATCTTCGGTGACATATACGTTCGTGTTGACAGCCCGTCCTCCATAAGCTATGGATGTCTTGAAGCGCCCAAGGATCCTCAGTGGGGTGTCTTAACCATAGGCAAACACTGTGATTGCGGAGAGAGATAGCGGGGGTGCGGGACGTAGGGTCCGGTGAAGGGGAGCTTCCATGATGTTGATACTGGCCCAAGTGTCCACTTCGGCCATGACTTCCTAAGACCCCACACAGATGTTGCATTGGGTCAAGCGTTGCGCTTTGCGAGTGGCGGCACCAATCATGTGCACCTTGTGAACCACCCTCTCTTCCTCTTCATCGTCATCCATGTCCCTTGGTGTTTTGCCTCCCTCGGGCACCACGTTGACCATCTGACGTGGCTTGCGGTATTTCTTAGCTCTGAATACTTTCTCAAAATGATTGAATCGCCCACATCTGGAACATCTTTTCCCCTTTGCTGGTGGTAGTGGATTAAAGAGACATGAATTGGATTCAAAACTATGCAGATTTGGTATTCTATGACCTGTCATTTAATAGAGCCGATCGCCGGATCTTGAGCAGCTCTTTGGGCACCTGCACTCATTCTTTTACATATTAAGCGCTGAAAAACACACACTAGGCTTGTCTATAAATGTGCAGTCTGCGTAAAACATTATGCGGTCCGGCTCGTGACATATACAGTTGTTTCACGTTTACGTTTTTGCATCGAACAAAAATTACTTTTATTTCTTTGGCACAGATCCCACAACCGAATGATCGGTCTCCACTGCGAGATTTCAACAATAAAAAAAAGTGATGCATTGCTGCCCTCTATGGGCTCTGTCGGGGAGCCACAATAACCCAGCAATAACATTATTATTATTTGTAATCACATAGGAAGCATTGAACTAAAATATCATTGAAGTAACTCACTCCTGCTCCCTGAATTCAAATGTATTTAATGTGTGTGCAGTTTCAATCAATAACCTGCATTCTCCTCAACTGAAATGAATGACTTGGCATTTTCATCGATGTTTTTTTTGTGTTGTTGATGTATCCCTCACACAATTTATTTACTCTTTGCAAATATGTGCTGTTTGTGCAAAGCCACCAAGGGTAAGCTTTTTAGGAGCGACTTGCTTCTGGATTCGTTCAGCTAAAATGTATACCAGACACGAGTACCCTAGCTCTCAGAGTTTAACTTTTTACAAATACTGCACTAGACATCTTGGGCTTATTTACAAGGCCCTTGTGACACTTTTACGTCATTTTTCCCATATTAAAAATGACGCAAAAGTGGCGAAAGGGCCTTGTAAATCTGCTCTCTTGTGTTCTAAAGGAGCAGTCCATTAGCCTTTTTACACTGGACACTTTACCGCAATGTGGCTCCTGCATTTGGTAATGTAATCGAAGATATTACTGTAACAAAGAAGAAACTAAAGTCATGGCTTTAAATAGGACAGATTCCTCCCGGTCGCAGCCCAGCTAGTAATTAAAAACGGACATTGAAACGATCCTCTATCGAGCTCTATATGCATGTCCTTAACTATAATGGCAAAATACAACTCGATTTCTGAACAATGAATATATAAACAAAGTTACGTTAATCAATGTCTTTGATATAATCCCAGGTTATAATTCACGTTTTACTTAACCTTGCAGTCCCTAACTAAGAGTGTTAGTTATTTCTAGGAAGATGTGCTTCTGTATTTTGTTTCATGTAGCATATTAGTCTTGTATGTGCATACTTTGAACTGAGTCGCCTCCTGGGGGCAGATTTATGAAGGGCTTGCGCCACGTTTACGCCGCCGTTGCGTGACGCAACGGCACGGAAACGTGGCGCATCCCTGCGCCCTATTTACAACGTGACGCATCTAGGAGATGCGTCACGTTGTACAGCACTGCGCCATGAGGAGGCGTTCCTGCGCAGGGGGGGCGTTCCTGCGCAGGAACGCCTCCTGAAAGTGGCTGAGTGAAATCTATGAGATTTCACTCAGTCACTTTCAGGGCAATGCTGCGTCAAAACCCTGCGCCTGCTTGAAGCAGGCGTAAGGCTTGAGGCAGCATTGAAAGAATATGCCCCCCCCCAGAGCATTGCTGGAGCTGCGTCGCGCTTGCGACGCAACTCTAGCAACGCGCCACATTTCCGGCACAGATGCGTCACGCATCTGTGCCGTTTTTGCCCCATGGTGCGCCGCATCATAAATGCGGCGCACCATGGGTGGCGTAGCTGTGGCGCACTGTGGCGCATGTTAACTGGCGCATCCCTCGGGATGCGCCAGTTAACATAAATCTGCCCCCAAGTGTTTACAACATGCCATGATTGAGACCTCTGGAGTTGTTCAGAATACATGGGCATTCAATCTTTGGCCTCTCCGCGGAGCTTACATAGCAATGGTCGCATATTTCCAGTTGCAATTGTGGAAATGTGGGTGAAGGAGGTGCACAGTTGTCAAAATATTGACAACAAAAAAGTAAAAGAAAAAAGTGCTTAGAGGTGAGTGGGTGTGTTGTGTGTTTGTGGGGGTGAAGTGAAGGAGATGAGAGTAAGTGCAATCTGGAGAAGGAGAAAAGAGGGTGCTGAAGAGGAAAGAGATGATGTGTGAGATATGCAGATGGATGGGATTATGTAGCGAAACAACATATTATGGTGACGCGCACACCATTATGCATGTCAAGGTACAGTGACACGCACATTTTAAAAAAAATATAAGACAACAATAATTTAACATAACATTCTTATTTGACTTTTAATTAATATTGATAACATTGAGAGACCTGAGTATAGAGGATGAAAGACCGGCGCGGTCCGTTTTTCATTTCATAGCGGTCTTTGGTGTCTCTAGTTGCCGGCTCTGGTACCTGTTGAGGGTGACGCCGGTTTTAGATTTCAGAGGAACCTAGGGAAGACGAGAGGTTCGGCTGGACTCACGGGCAGGCAGGCAGGATCATTGGAGTCCTGTCTGGCGTTCATCTCGTGTATCTCCTTTCCTTGGTGGCCCTCTGCTGGCAGAATGAAGAAATGCGGGTAAAGCCCCCAAAAAAGCTTTGAAAATAGCAGCATATTGTGTGAAGAAATGAAAAAGGCAGAGAGTGGTGACCAGATCTGGAAATAACCAGTGACAAGAATTTGTTGGGGATAAAGAAAGCGAGGAGAGGAGAAAAGGAGGGAAGGATGTAAGGAGGAGAGGTGGACTGGGGATTGTGGAGCCCGTTAGCACCAGCCACTTGCACCAGCCACTTGCCACATACCTGGGGCCTCATTTATGAAAAGTGACGCATCGCTGCGTGAAAACAGCGATGCGTCACTTTTCACTGCGCACTCCTTACGACATTCCTGATGCGTCATATTTAATGTATGACGCATCATGTCGCAAGGAGTTACAGATACATCAGTATTTCTGAAGTATCTGTAAGCGCAAAAGTGACGCATTGCTGGAGTGTGTCACAAAAGGGACGCAACTCCAGCAATGCATTCTTTCACATGGGGAAAGCCCCATGTGAAAGGGCTTGCGTCAGTCTTACGCCTGCTGTGAGGCAGGCACAAGATTTTGACGCAACAGCGTCCTAAAAGTGACGCAGTGAAATCTCATAGATTTCACTGCGTCACTATTACGAGGCTTTTTGCGGGGGAACGCCCCCTCTGCATACATTATACCTGACCCAGGTATAATGTGGCGCAGGGGTTTAAAAAGTGACGCATCTACCTAGATGCGTCACTTTTTAAATATGGCGCAACGAGGCGCATTTTTTACACCGCTGGTGCGTCACAAAAAGTGACGCACCGGCTGCGCAAAACTGATGCAAGACCTTCATAAATAAGGCCCCTGGTGCGTCACAAAAAGTGAGGCACCGGCGGCGCAAAACTGACGCAAGGCCTTCATAAATAAGGCCCCTGCTGTTGTCACCATCTTCACGCTGGGGAAGGAGTGAGGACGCCGATCTGAGCGCTGAAGGCGCCGGGGGCCATTACTCCGGGGGAGACTACACTGCCCAGACACCTCTGACATCTTACTTTGTGGAGCATGAAATAACTTACTACATCCCTTGACAAGGTACTGTTTTATGCCCCTGACATTGTTCGTGATAGCCGATGAATCATTGGTGGACTATTGGACTTGAGTGTCTTAATTGAAACTTATTTAATTAGTTTTTGGTTACCATTTTGGAAAGAAGGGCGCGCTAAATGGGGAAGCGCAAGTCAATGGAGGGGAGGTACTGAGCTTGGGACCTCTTCCAAAGTGCGTAAGATAAAGAAGGCCAGGAATGTGGTAAGGCATGCAGCCACTAATTGTGTCCTTGATCGAATTGACACCCTGGTTGAGGAATGTGAGAGTATCTTGACCAACTAGACCCGAGTTAATGCACCCGGGGGCTTTTCCCAGCAGAATGTGGGAGGTTTGGGTGTTGAGAGTGGGGGAGTTGTTTCGCCTTTCATCCCTGCCATGTTTCTCACAAAACAAAAGGGTCTAAATGAATCTGGCTCTGCCCCTAGAGAGTCCTCAACTGTAGAACTAGAGAGTACTCCTGTTGTGGCTAACGATAGCTCTGCCCTGACGGATGGTAGTTATCCATTTTTATGTGACAAATCTATTTCTTGTCTCAACAGGTTTTCTGCCCTAGCAAACTTTCAGAATGGAGGTCCTGTGACACCGCAATTAGTTGACACTGGCTCGGACCCTATTTTTTTTGCCTATAGCCCTTTCCCGAATCATGTGCCACTATCCTCACCGGAACTTCATACTATGGGTACTAATCGTCAAAATATTGTTTACGAGCTGGTGAATTTAGTATCTCTTTTGAGGGGTGAGATTGCATCCATGAAAACTTTGATACCAAATTTATCTCCAGGGGTAGGGCTTCAATCAAGTAAGGGGTTAAGTACCAGATCAAATGCTAGGACAACAAACGCTAAGGCTTTCCCCTTGAAGACTACCGGTGGTAGGCCAAACCCATCGAGTGAGGGCAGGTTAGTCGGGGACACAAGCCAAACCAAACTTCCGTACAGTGGGTAGATCAGGGCAAGTATTCGGTACCGGCCAGGAACCCCCAAAATGAATCCCTCATAACTCCTGAAAACAGGCTGGCCCATCGGAAGAATAGACCAGGGTGGGAGCATTTGACACCTAATTTCAGGTCGGAGCCACTAATAGGACACAGGACAGAGGCATAATCTCTAGCAGAAGTAAGGGCATGGAACCCAGTAGGCCATCCAGTGCTAATAAAATCTTTATGACAAATGTCCCCAAGTTAACAACGGGGGGAAAGTTTGAAAGTGCAGACTCATTGACTTACAAAGCCATTCATTGGCTACGCCATCTCAGAGGGTGCCGATCTATAATTAGGGATGACATCACTAAGGCACTTAGGCTTACCTCTGTAGCTGAGCAGTATGACTGTATCGAAATGACCCTGAAGACGGAATTGTTGGCCGAGAATGTATTTGCTTTAGAGTTTAGATCCAGCCCACCAGTGCACTCCCGTATACAGCTTAGTAAGTTTTCCCCATTATCTCAGAATCACTTGTCCTGTGATCAGAGGTTAGGGGGCATTTCTGGGTGTTCTGGGCTGGAAAATAATGATTGACTTTTATGTGTATCCTCCCCAGCTTTGCCCATTCATAGTATTGTGAACTCTACTGGGGAGAGTCTGGATATTGAAACTCACATCCTTGGCAGCCTTAGTGTTGAGGACCTGATTGTTAGTGTTGAGGAGGGTGGCCACCCCATGGGAGTACCATCTGATAAAGGGCCAGTTAGTTCATTTACTGATTGTTTAAACTCTGAGGAGGGCCAAATGTATCATGATAACACAAGTCAATCCACCCCTTCTCCTCAGGGATCATTTCCTAGTTTAAGGCCGGCAAGTCCCCCTATTAGTCTCGAGCTAATTAGATGGCTTGAGGCAAACTCTAAGAACTGTACTCCATTCCTTAATGACTGTGCCCATAGGGGTGGTACATTAATTTCTTGGAACATAGCAGATTTGGGCACTAAGATATCATCGCCTGATTGGTTATTATTCATTAGTCAATTTGATGTTTGTCTCTTCAGAAGACCTGGGCTTCTGAACCACAGTTTTGCTCCGGTTAGCTAAATGGTTTTGTGCCGGCAACCAAGGGGGACAAGGGCCGTCCGATGGTCGGCCTAACTATTTGGGTGCGCCAACAACTCCATTTGACTGTTAAAGAACTGACTTCAGGGACTAAAGATACTCAGGTCCTAAGACTGGACTTATGTTCTATGGGTTATTTGGACCTTTATAATGTGTATGCAAGGGGAGTTCGAGGGGGAAAGTCTCAGGTTATAGCGGCCTTGGACACTCTCATCGAGCATCACTCGGCAGCCAATAATGTGATCGTTGCAGGCGACTTAAACACAACCTTCGAGCCCCTGGCTGCTCCCGAATGGAATCTTACGGACGAGGATAAGGATAGCTAGTCGGGGGTGCCCATGTTAGAACTAAAACTTGTTAAGAAGTGGACAGAGGTTATTGTTCAGAATAACTCTGTCTGCTACGAGAGGGGACTTAGGGCACCAAATGGTAGGACTCCAAAGGACAGAGCTGGGGCTATAACATTTAGCAACGGGCATAGTAAAAGTCGAATAGACTATGTCCTTTGTGGCCTGAGGCTCTGGCATACAATAGTCGACATGATGGTTGTCGCTCATATAGAAAGCGATCATAACCCTTTGTGTGTTACCCATATGTGGTGGAAGGAAGATGCCTCCCGCCATGAATTGTGCCCCCCAAATATTGTTTCTTCAAATGACATGAGGCGACTTAACTGGGCACGTATAGCACCTTGTGGTAAATATTTGATTTACCGTCTTAATTTCTATGCAGGTAAGTACTTAAACAAAAATAACTCAATCGGAAAGAAAGAGACAGAGTCCGTGGTGTTAGAGTTCTTAGGGGTTTTATTCCTTAAAAAGGAATGGTACCAGACCGGATATCGTATTCCTGCCACCTCAGGGGTGCAGGAAGGGATAGAGCAATATTTTATTGACAATACATAGCTTATATACTTAAATCATATTATAGAAACCAATACAGTAGGCGTAACAGCTGAGAGAAACAAGATAAGACACACACGTGGTAGTGATACGTAATTGGAAGGCGTGAACTAGGCGTGAACATAGAGGTGTGTGCTAGAAACGTCATATGTAAGTGTCATAAGTGGGTGGCAACAAAAGAAGAATCTTGCAATGTCAGCAGAAATCTGAGGCCTGGATGCGTGCGCAGCTGCATGACGTGTGCATGACGTATGACTGGAGGGTGCAGGGGACTTGACATTTACACCAGCGGAAAGAGACAGAAGTCTGGCATGTCAGATCAACTTGTACCACTATCATATCTGATATCTGATGTTTAGGAAACATATTATCTGGACGGAAAAGGTCTCTGGGGCAGAAGCTATTCTATACTGACTGTGAGTGCGTGTATAAGCGTCTAAGTGTCTGCATGAGATGCGAGGGGGGCATGGGCCTTCCATGGTAACAGAGGCTATGAATTACTTGCACGGAGACAGTGAGGCCGGGCCCTTTGCTCTGCAGCTGGGGGGATGTTTACTTAAACTAGTAGGCAGGAATGCATTTTCGAGGAGCGGAACAGATAATGCGAAGGTTGAATACAGTCTTGGCAGGCAGCAGGCTGAGCTAAGCGCCGTGGGCCGTGCAGGGAGTAAGGCAGAGGTCACGGGTACAGAGGCAGCCCAGGCTGAGGCGTTCGGAGTCAGAAGACAGAAAAAGGCTCGATGGCAGAATTCGGGGCCTGCTTCGCCAGAGCTGAAAAACGTGTAAAGTACACCACAAAAAGACGTTGGCATAGCATACTTAGGAACTGAATATTCAACCCGTTCATGGCGGGTCTGAAAGAGGACATGTTAACGTTGGACGCAAATGTATTTGCGTCTTCATAGCTGGCACAGGAGGGAAGTTACATGCACTTTAAACTCGTACATGGAGACGGTGGGGTACACGTTAGGGAACATTTCTTGACCATAAAATTTATATTTCCTCATTCCCTCCTTGTTCCCTACGGACCCTTCATGATATATCGATCCTCATGAATCGATCAGTCTGTTCTTGTAACATCATTTGCTCTTCTTTCTTCTTTTTGCGTTTTGAGTGAAAACTGGAATGTGCGATGCACGATGTGGCGCACAGTCCACAAATCGCTGGCCCACATTGTAGGCACAGGCAGCAACTGAATACTATGACAAGGCCAACGCCTAGGAAGGATAGGATCTTCCATCCCCAAGCAGTCAATGTTGTCCAGAACCAACCGGACCAAGTCCAGGTGCCTGGATTCTGATGTATCAAACTTGCAATTTTATGAAGACGTGTAATAGCTTGGTATACCGTTGGCGCGTTTTCTGGAATGAAAACACAGCAACTTGACCCGATGACCTTACAAGCTCCGCCTCTGTCTGCCAAGATGACGTCAATAACGAGACGGTTTTGAAGAACAACAACCCGCATGGCGGACTGCTCCTCTGTTAAGTTGCCTAGAGCGGAGGCAGTTTCATTCACTACTGCTTCGAGTGTTCTAGTTAATCTTCGTATTAGTTTACTGTTTTGGACGGGGCCTGTGAAGAAAAAGAATCCTTTATTGAAATCTGTGTATTGCTCCCATGCCGTTTCAGTATAGTCGACAATCGGGAGATCTCTTCTGAGTCTACTCTTTACCAGATTTGTATTTCTGTGATAATCAGGAGGGGCTAGGAAAACAGGTGGCAGAAGGAAGGCAATATAACAGGTACCATCCCAATCTGGAGGTAAGCGTATGTATGCGGTATGGCCACAAACAAAATAGGAATGACGAGTAGCTCTAAAGGAAGACTTGCCATGATCACTGAATTCGACCACGGTAGTACATTTACTATGACCTAAGTGTACTGAACCCTTCTTTCTGACACATAAGTCACCTGTGACTGGTAATACTGACATAGCAGGGAGAACTGGTGCAGCTTCGGATTCAACAGTAAGAATCATGAGGTTAATTGTATAATTACCTAATCCATATACTTCATTTTCTAGATCAGTTCCTGTCCTAATGGGAAGTCCCTTCTTGTCAGGGTAGCAGACGTTGAGCAGAACTAGGTTCAGGTTTCCCCAAATCCAATTCCCCTCGAAAACAGCAATATCAGAATCTAAAGAATTAATTAATCTAAACCATGCACCACAGGAGCCATTGTGAGTGAACGAGTACGGGAAGAGAGGCAGAACTCCCTTATATTTCTGATAGGGAGGGAGTCGGCCACATATCCAACAATTTGTAGCATTGTTAGTCTGATGGGAGTGATGTAACATACTAATAAATGTGTTGTTGCGCAGCGCAAGCCTGTAGGATAGTTCATGAGGCGGTAATTCGCTAAAAGAGTGTTCGGCAGTTACATTGTAAGCAGATTGTTCACGCTTGAAGATAGGGTAGTATATTGGCAATAGTATACTAGCAACAATAATCAAAAGACTTAGAAAAAACATAATCAATAATGTCACTATACAGTGACTGCGGAGTGATTTACAGTATGTACGTTTCTTGAGTTGTCTCTCTCTCTCTCTATCTCGATCTAGGGGATACATGTAGGGGATACATGTCAGAAACTATTTAACCGATTCACCTAGGGGAGGACTTAAACAATTAAACTGTCTGACTTGCTAGATCGAAGTTTTGTTCGATACTCCTCTTGGGGAGTTTTCTCTCGCTTGGAAACTTTACAGTCACTAGATTCGAGGCAGTCCTTTGAGGGGGTGGATGAGTCAGTTTCTGGCAGTAGTTCGTTGCATTTTTTAATATGACTCGTGTGGATCCACCCCTTTCGGCCTTCCACCTTGATCGCGGTCCTCGTGGTAAGAAGGACGATCTTCGGCTCTTTCCAGCGGGGCTCCAGCGGACTTTTCCTGTCGAAGTTGCGAATCAACACAGCATCGCCGGGACGGACATCATGTGGCTTTACATCAGTGTTGTCGGGAAAGGCTGCGGCAACCTGTGAACGACATGATTGGAGTGCAGACATCAAGGAGGCAAGGTAATCTGTCAGCATATTACAATCAACATCGGTAATTCTCTTAGGCATGGGCGTCCCCCACATATTCGGTGGTCTGCCAAAGACCACCTCATACGGGGATAGCCCTGATCTCGAATGGGGGACCATTCTCATGTAAAACAGTGCAACGGGCAGGGCGACCATCCAGTCGACCCCTTTCTCTTTACAGATCTTTGCAAGGCGGGTTTTCAATGTCTGGTTATGCCTTTCCACAAGGCCAGCAGCCTCGGGATGTCGGACACAATGGAATTTCCACTGATATCCCAGTAGAAGGGAAACCTGTTTCATGAGCTCGGATGAGAATGGCTGTCCGTTATCTGAGTACACGATACGAGGCAAGCCGTACCGTGGGAAGAATTCTCGAACCAGCTGCCTGGCAGTGGTCGGGGCAGTGTAATCTGGGACTGGATATGCTTCGGTCCAACGGGAAAGTGCACAAACAACTACGAGGACATACTTAAATCCTCGACAACGGTCCATCTGGATATAATCCATCTGGAGGACTTCAAAAGGGTGATCGGGAGGATGAAATCCACCTTGCTCTACAGGGACACTTTTACCTGGATTGAACTGACAACAGATCATGCAAGTACGCACTTTCTGTTTTGCTGCTGCTCGTAAGTGTTTGTTATACCAGAGATTCTGTAAACTGTCTAACATAGCTTTTTCTCCTAGATGTGCTGGACTATGTGCTGTATTTATTATGACTTGAACCATAGAGTCAGGGAGAAACCATGTAGATTTTCCCTTCGTCATCCATCCTTGATCTGTCTGAATCCCTCCTAGTTCAGTCCATTTCTTGATTTCATCTGGAGTGGCATGTGTCTGAATATCGATCACATCTAGTGTGGGATCCCTAACTGACATACACTGTGTCGGTACTATTGTCTTTGTCACATCAGTTGTCTGGGTGTGAGTCAATGCTGTATGTTTTGCTGTTTGGTCTGCCAGGTCATTACCCTGGGAAACAGAATCTGTAACTTTAGTATGTGCTTTACACTTCATGATGGATATGCCTGAAGGCAGATGTATCGCGTCTAACAGGGCTTGAATGAGGGAACCGTGTTAGATCTTGGCACCGTGAGAGGTCAAAAAACCTCGTTCTTGCCATAACACTCCGAAGTCGTGTACGACTCCGAAAGCATAACGGGAATCTGTGTATATGTTAACATTTCTGTTCTTGGCTAGTATGCAGGCTCGGGTCAGAGCGATGAGCTCCGCCGCTTGAGCAGACAGTGTGTCAATACGATGTGTTTCTTTGACTTCAGTTTCAGTGGTCACTGCATACGCGGCCACTAACTCTCCTGTACTTGTTCTCATGCATGAACCGTCCACGTAAAGTGTCAGGTCTGGATTTGTCAATGGAACATCTGTTAAGTCTCGTCGGGGCTTTGTTACTGCATTAATGATCTCTATACAATCATGTGGGGCTGGATCTGTCATAATGGAGGGTAACAATGTTGCGGGGTTTAGAATGCTACAGCGTCTGATTTCTATGTGTGGCTGGAATAGCGTCAATTCATAACCTGTCAGTCGTGCTATAGTTAAGTGTTGAGTCTGGGTTCGGTTTAGAAGGACCCTTACAGAATGTGGAACTTGTACTGTCAATGGATGTCCTAATACAATTGAATCGCTCTGTCTGATAGCTAGGGCTGTTGCGGCAACTGACTTTAAGCACGCAGGGAGTGCCTGGGCTACTGAATCCAATGTACTTGAAAAATAAGCGCAAGGCTTATGTGAACCTGCTTGGTCTTGAGTGAGGACAGACAATGCTGTACCATCACGTTCTGTAACAAAAAGTGTAAACGGTTTGCTGTAACATGGTGTCGCTAGAACTGGTGCTTGACATAAAGCTTTCTTTAATTCCTCAAAAGCCTGTGTATGTTCCTGAGTCCAAGGGAGGGCAGTCGAAGTCGCTGCCTCCTGTGTTGTCAACTGAATGAGTGGTTTAGCTAGAAATGCATACTGGGGAATCCATTGTCTGCAGTACGAGGTGAGGCCTATGAAGGCCCGCACTTCCTTTTGTGTCTGGGGTTGTGGCATATTTACAATTAACTGGATGCGATCAGGAGTGAGCTGTCTCCCCACTTTGGACAGCAAGTGACCCAAGTACACAACTTGCTGAACACAGAATTGTAGCTTCGAAGGAGACACCTTGTGTCCCTTGTCGGCCAGAAAATGTAAAACCGTCAGTGATGCTTGCTCACATTCGAGCTCACTTCGTGCGGTGATCAGCAGATCATCGACGTATTGCAGTAAAGCAGTGTTAACTGGCATTTGGATACAATCAAGTTGTCTTTTCAGTGCTTGGCTATAGATGCTGGGGCTTTCTGTGAATCCTTGAGGTGCGCGTGAAAATTTGAAACTTCGTCCATTTAAACTGAATCCGAAGAGATATTGGCTCTCCGGATCGATGGGCACACTGAAGAAGGCGTTCTTGAGGTCAATTACAGTAAAGAACGTTGCTTCTGAATCAATGGCAGTCAATAAGGATGAGATATCGGGAACCACAGGGTACTGTGGAACAATGCATTTATTCAGTTCTCGTAAATCAATCACCAGCCGATATACTGGCGGTGCATTGGGATCAGTACGTTTAAGAATCGGAATGATAGGGAAATTACAGATATTGGAGTCAGTCTCTACGACCACTCCTTGGGCAATGAGCTCTTCAATGATTTCCAGTAAAGCCACTACAGCATCGGGTGGTAACTTGTATTGTCTGATTCGGGGTAAAACAACACCTGGCTTGAGTGTAACACGATATGGTGTAATGTGCATGCAGCCTACATCGGTTGGGCCTTGTGCCCACAGGTGTTCTGGTACATTTTTCAATCTGACATCAAACTCTCGTAATACATAGTGACCCTTGAAGTCTCGCAGGAAAAGTCTAACTCCTTCCGGAGAGCAGCATATCACGGCTCCTAGAGCCTTCAGTGTTTTGATACCTAACAAGTTTTCTGGACATGATTTCGTGAGTAACAAGTCTGTAACACGTGATAATGGACCTACTGCTAAGGGGACAGGTTTCGATACTTCATTTACAATCGGCTGTCCTGAAAACCCAAGGGAAACATTCTGTGAGCCTGAGAGGGGTGCCCCTGGAACTTCATCATGGCTGATCGTTGTGCGGCTTGCCCCTGTGTCAATTAAAAACTTTCTGTCTTTTCCCAATACTTGACTGTGTACATAAGGACCCTCTTGATCTACAGGAATCTCAATAAGAGGCAAGCCAACCTCCCTCTCCAGGCTGTTTCATGTGTATCCCTGATAATCGGGGTAATCTGATTGGGCATACTGGCACATCTGCCGTGAAACTTGCTGTGTCGCGGCAATGGGCTGTGGCTGTGATGCCGCTGCAGCCTGTCCTGTATGTGATGAAGCATGCATCGGTTGTGAATTCTGCGAAGTTTGTTGTTGGCCCTGGTCTTGTCTAGGCGGATGCGGTCTTTCTTTAGTTTTACCTGTTGCTATATTGTGTTTCAGGACTGGACATTCATGTACGTAGTGACCTGGCTGCTTGCAATAGTTGCATGTCCCTTTAACGGGAGCTGCTGAATTATTTGTCTGTGTCCCACCCTTTTTCTGACCGTCAGCCGGGGCTGTCTGGGCAACTAGTATTTTCATTTTCGTGTCTTTCATACGTCTTTGTTCATGTTCCTGTTCTTCTCTGATTCTGTTCTGATGATATTGTAACATTTGTAACATCTGGGATGGCGTATTTGCTTGCCATGTGCTTTCGACTTTATATACTCGATTCTTAACTTGCGTTAGGGAATTCTCTACTAATTTACTTACAAAAAGGTGGGGGTATGACTCGCTACTTGGTTTCAGGCCACTATTTATAATGAAACATTTCTCGAATCTTGAATAGAAGTCACTAGTATCTTCATCGTGTTTCTGTTTACAGGTTGAGATTGCATCCCAGTCTTCCTTTTTAGTTGTCAATAATCTTGGCAAGACCTGTACTATCAAACCTGGTAATGCTTTAGCTTTTTCCCCAAGGCCTAGCCCTGGAGTACGAATCCTTTCCTCGTCTTCTATTTCAGTCCATATAATCTTTTTCTCTCCCACCTCCCATTCTCTTTCCTTGAGCTTCTCGTAGATGCCGGTAGGCAACAGAACTTTTAACAATTTCATAATATCAGTATAGGTGTAATCTCCCATGAGTAACATATCCTTAAGTTCTCTGTGAAAACCTGCGGGGTCTTTATCATGACAGGGTACTAGTTTCTTCATCTCCAATAATTCTAACTTGGTCAGAGGTGTGTATACATACACACGTTTCAGGGTATTATCGGTACCCATGACTGGGTGTACTTCTCGTAATGGGTTCTGCCTTTCAATGCCATGAAGACGCTCCATATGATACATTTTTCTTTCTGGGGGCGGAGCGGGAACATATTGTGGGCCTAAGAAAGTGTTATATCTGTGCCGTTGTTCTAGAATTATTTGAATTAACTTAGTACTTAGGCCTCTCCATCTATCCATAAGTAGTGCTTCTAATGTATCAGGTAAGGGACCTGGATCAGAATGTTGATTTCTGTATAACGTGAGGAGGTGCTGAATCATGTATATACCTGCTAATTTCTGCTCGTCTGGGGAAAGGTTCAGAAATGTATGTGCCACTGTGTCATCATTGTATATATTAGGATTGTCAGCCCATAGTACTGCTGACCGGGCTAGTTCTTGTTCATCCATAGAATTGAGTACATGGTACCCCATTCGTTCTCGAAGCATTTTATCAGTGTCTTGAAACAGATATTCAGGAGAATTCGGTTTTGATATGCCAGAGAGAAAAACTCTCTTGCTTTCTGGGCGAATGCCTTTCCTAAGGTAAGTTCCCTTACCTACATACGCTATCGTGTCTGTTGTCTTTTCTGGTACTTCAGGTCCTTCCTCCTCCTGGGAGGAGCCATTTTCTTTTTCCTTTTCGTGTATTTCTATTACTGTTTTTCTTATTTTCTTGTACATGCTAGCTATGCAATTCTGTTTATCATGCTTTCCTTCGGCTATATTTTGACCCCACTTGTTTAGGGCTTCCATTTCACCCTGGTCTGTCTCTGGCCTGTCTCGGTCTCTTATTAAGCAATTTATGAAAAAACGTAGTATATATGCTTGAGTGTCAACTTTCTGATGTGCCAGGGCCTCCTTAATACTTTCAGGGTTTTCCCCAGTCTGGACAAAATGATATATTCTATCTAGGTGATCAGGCATATCTGGGAATGACACTAGATAATCTGTAGCTTGCCGCAGACGTAGTGATGCTATCAACATTATGTCGTCTTTACCGGGTACTGGGTCATATCTGCAAACTGGGAGCTGTTCTTTGAGTATGTCGAGACGGGGTGATTGGAGCATAGGGTGCTTCTGCATGTCCCTAAGGTGTAATCTGTGTGTTGCTGGCGGGGTCTGGTAACCCCCTGTTGCACCTCCTGGGGCGGAGGCTTGGGCATTATCCCTCTGTGGAGTCTGTATACGTACCTGAACTTGTCTCTTAGTAGGATCAGGCAACGATGGATTTGGTATCTTGACCTGAGGTGGGGGAAGTGGTGGGGGTGGAGGGGCAGGCTGTCGAACGGGGGAACTCTGTTGCGGTAATGGTGGAATATGGTCTGGAGGCGGGTTGCCACCTCCATCACCGTCAGTAGGCGGTACACGGGCAGGTGGGTTGGTGTAAGCGGGTGCTACATCATCTAGATATGAAGCCAGGAATATGTCTTTAGTAGTCCTGTGGTTTACTTTAGTTGGAACCAATGGTGGCGGCAGATTTTTCGGTATTTCTGAATTGGTTTCAGGCGAACCCTCGGCCACTAAGTACATGCCATTTACAAGATTGTTTCGTGCACGGTCTACTTGTTCGGCTTTTACTCGGATCCCTTCATTAACTAATTCGTTTTCTCGGACTTTATCCGGCGCTTCTCTAAGTCTATCTTCTCTTCGGAGTTCTTTTTCGGCTCGTTTATGTGATTCTTTACGCCATAACTCTATGGCATCTTTCTGTGATTGTCTGGCTTTCTTTCTCCATAGTGCTTCTTCTATTTTCAGGATGCACTCGGCATCCCATGTTCCTGTAGCGGGCCATCTGTGTTTTTCTTCTAGGTGCTTAGTATAATCGGCCCATAAATCTAGATACAGTATGGCGTCTATGCCATGCTTGTGGTACATGTAATTTCCAGGCGTGTCCCTAGGGGGGATAGGAATTTCTTCCTCTGGCATCCCTTTCCTAGTTCCTATCTGCTTTAACTTATTGAAAAACGGCATCTTGTCTACTTAATACTGGATACTCAATCCTTGCTACTGAACTCTGAACACAATTAGTTACACAAAAACACAATAATGCACATTAAACAATCACTCATACCACGACATTAATCACATGAGAGAACATTTTGAACATATATCTCTACCCTCGGAACCAGATGTACTGCTAAACAGCACAGATACACTGTCGAAGACAGTGCAAGAACTTGAATAACGGATATACTGCTAAACAGTACAGATACACTGTCTAAAACAGTGCAGACCGCGTTTGTGTACCCAAACCCGTCTTTACCGGATACATAATAATGCACCCGTCTAGATACGTCCCAGCAATGGTACTCACCGGGAAGCACGGAAACAGAAGGCCTCGGAGAACTCGACTGGACTGGACCGGACTCGACTCGACTCGACACGTGGATACTTCGGAAAACTGGTGGGCCTCTTGACACCTCGGACCTTGCTTCTTTCGGCTAGGCTCTGGTCGGGATCCTCTGCACTCCTCACCGCCTCGTCTGGGTGCTGATCGCAGTCTCCGTCACCTCCGTGGGCCAGAGGGAGATACAGGAAATCCTGCGGGTACGCGTAGTTCCGTCTTGACTGATGGCAGGGGGCAAAGCTTGCAACGCACCAACCGGCGCGTGAGGTGGGGGAGGGGTCCCTATTCGGGCGCCAGAATAATGTGGTAAATATTTGATTTACCGTCTTAATTTCTATGCAGGTAAGTACTTAAACAAAAATAACTCAATCGGAAAGAAAGAGACAGAGTCCGTGGTGTTAGAGTTCTTAGGGGTTTTATTCCTTAAAAAGGAATGGTACCAGACTGGATATCGTATTCCTGCCACCACAGGGGTGCAGGAAGGGATAGAGCAATATTTTATTGACAATACATAGCTTATATACTTAAATCATATTATAGAAACCAATACAGTAGGCGTAACAGCTGAGAGAAACAAGATAAGACACACACGTGGTAGTGATACGTAATTGGAAGGCGTGAACTAGGCGTGAACATAGAGGTGTGTGCTAGAAACGTCATATGTAAGTGTCATAAGTGGGTGGCAACAAAAGCAGAATCTTGCAATGTCAGCAGAAATCTGAGGCCTGGATGCGTGCGCAGCTGCATGACGTGTGCATGACGTATGACTGGAGGGTGCAGGGGACTTGACATTTACACCAGCGGAAAGAGACAGAAGTCTGGCATGTCAGATCAACTTGTACCACTATCATATCTGATATCTGATGTTTAGGAAACATATTATCGGGACGGAAAAGGTCTCTGGGGCAGAAGCTATTCTATACTGACTGTGAGTGCGTGTATAAGCGTCTAAGTGTCTGCATGAGATGCGAGGGGGGCATGGGCCTTCCATGGTAACAGAGGCTATGAATTACTTGCACGGAGACAGTGAGGCCGGGCCCTTTGCTCTGCAGCTGGGGGGATGTTTACTTAAACTAGTAGGCAGGAATGCATTTTCGAGGAGCGGAACAGATAATGCGAAGGTTGAATACAGTCTTGGCAGGCAGCAGGCTGAGCTAAGCGCCGTGGGCCGCGCAGGGAGTAAGGCAGAGGTCACGGGTACAGAGGCAGCCCAGGCTGAGGCGTTCGGAGTCAGAAGACAGAAAAAGGCTCCATGGCAGAATTCGGGGCCTGCTTCGCCAGAGCTGAAAAACGTGTAAAGTACACCACAAAAAGACGTTGGCATAGCATACTTAGGAACTGAATATTCAACCCGTTCATGGCGGGTCTGAAAGAGGACATGTTAACGTTGGACGCAAATGTATTTGCGTCTTCATAGCTGGCACAGGAGGGAAGTTACATGCACTTTAAACTCGTACATGGAGACGGTGGGGTACACGTTAGGGAACATTTCTTGACCATAAAATTTATATTTCCTCAACCTAAGGAGGAGGTACTGAATCAAATAACTAAGGAGGTTAACAGTGTTTTGGAGACGCTAGAGCAAGTTAATGTCTCAGGCACTGATTGGAATAGGGTAAGCCCAATCCATGATACTCTGTTTTAATGTATTAGTGCCTATTTTCTGTCCCCTGTCAAAACCAAGACTAACACGACTACCAAACCGCTACGGTGGTACAATGAGGATTGTAGGAGAGCAAGAAAATCCTTGAGTGAGGCTATTAGGGCTGGAAATTTAGCAGCTGTCCGCCACGGAAGATAGGCGTATAAAAGAGCTATCTCCAAGGCCAAGAACTTATGGGACGAGCTCCACTGGCAGGAGCTAAAAGAAGGTAGTGGTAATAAGAATTCCAGATTATTCTGGAACATTATTAAGTGGGGTAGAGGGGGCCACTCTGATCAGCCTGAAAAATTTGTTTCTCAGGAAGGGTGGGTGAACTACTTTGAACCGCAGTACGCCCGTAACCCTTTAGAAAGTCAAATGGAAGTCCCTAGATTTATTTATTTCATAGATGATACTTTTAGTTATGCTGATATATTAGCTGCTCTTAACGCAGTGGCAGGAGGGAGTGCTCAGGGCCCGGAAGGCGTCCCTGCTGACGTTTTTCTTTACGACAAGCCACGATGGGGTAGATAAATCCAGTTGGTGGCGAATGCAATAGCAAAAGGAGCCCCGGTCCCGGATTCTTGGAAAGGGGAGGTAATCATTCCTGTGTACAAAAAGGCGCTAGAACAAAACCAGGAAATTATAGGCCTATTAGCCTAATTGACACAATCCAAAACGTAATTGGGAGGATGACCCTGAATAAAATCTTGGATTGGGCTGAGGAGAATAGTGCGTTGTCCCTGTTTCAAGCTGGCTTCCGTGAGTACATTAGCACAATTGATCAAGTCTTCCGGTTTATTCTTATTTATTGGAAGACCGTGTGTCTAGGCAAGGGCAGCCTTTATGCTGCCTTTGTTGACCTACGTGCAGCCTTTGATCTTGTCCCCCGTGTACAGTTATGGGCCACACTTAAGAAATTGGGTCTCTCTGAAGCTATTTTGACCATGGTTATCAGGCTACACGAGGCAAATTATGCCAAAATCCAATGGGGGGGCCAGGGCAAGGTTACCGCCCAATTCCCGGTAGAACGTGGGGTGCGGCAGGGCTGCACCATGGCCCCAACTTTAGTCTCCTTGTACATCAATGGTAATGTTGATTACTTGCTACCAGTTAGCACAGATGCCCCTACCTTAGCCGATGTTAAAATTCCAATTTTAATGTTTGCGGACGACACGTTAATTGTCTCTAAAACCCCAAGTGGCCTCCAGCGCGCTTTAGTTATTTTTGAAGAGTTTTGCATAGCGTGAGGCCTTTAAGTTAATGTGACAAAGACCAAAATGATGACTTTCAACTCACATCCTAGTTTTAAGGGGAAATTTTATATGAATGGGAAACCCCTTGAAATAGTCAATGACTTTACCTATCTGGGTGTCCATTTAGGAAAGGATCTCAAATGGGATCACCATGTAGATTTAGCCGTCCTCAAGCATCGCCAGATTGCAGGAGCATTAAGCTTGGAGCACAAAAAGCCGCTAACTAAACCAATTAAGCATGTCCTCCAAGTTTATGATTGTAAAGCCATTAGCTCCGCGCTATATGGCGCAGAATTATGGGGGTTTGAGAAGACGGCTTCTTTGATACTTTCTGAAAATACATTTTTTCATAGCATCACTAGTCTCCCCCAGAGCACACCCTTCCTTCCCTTGAGACACGACCTGGGCAGGAAGGTTATTGCAGACATCGCCAAGCTACGCCCTATTTTGTATCGACGTAGGTTATGGACGACGCCTGAGCTCTCTGTTTATGCTGCGGGGTTTATGGATGTTATAAAAACTGATTCCTACCACAAGATCCGGTGGCTTAGACATCTTAAGGATAGCATGGTTGCTCTGGGCATGCAAACACTGTGGGTAAGTCCAGATGAAGCCACATTTCCATCTAAGAATCTTATAAAGGAGAACTTCTGGAAGCAGGCGACATATCGTGACTGGAGCGCCACTGACTCATCATCCATGGTGGAGGTCTTTCTAGGGGCAAAACATACGTCCAGGCTCGAACCCTACTGGGATACTATCACCAAGCCTGGGGACAGGAAGCTGTATTTCCAACTCAGAGCGGGTTCACTGTCCCTGAAGTCACTAACCTCTAGGTGGTCTGCTGAGAGTGTTAACCTTTGCCCGGTCTGTGGCAGACAAAGGGAAACGATTGCACTTTTTGTGACGCACCAGCGGTGTAAAAAATGCGCCTTGTTGCTCCATATTTAAAAAGTGACGCATCTAGGTAGATGCGTCACTTTTCAAACCCCTGCGCCACATTATACCTGCGTCAGGTATAATGTATGCAGAGGGGGCGTTCCCCCGCAAAAAGCCTTGTAATAGTGACGCAGTGAAATCTATGAGATTTCACTGCGTCACTTTTAGGACGCTGTTGCGTCAAAATCTTGTGCCTGCCTCACAGCAGGCGTAAGACTGACGCAAGCCCTTTCACATGGGGCTTTCCCCATGTGAAAGGACGCATTGCTGGAGTTGCGTCACTTTTGTGACACACTCCAGCAATGCGTCACTTTTGCGCTTACAGATACGTCAGAAATACTGACTTTTCTGTAACTCCTTGCGACATGATGCGTCATACATTAAATATGACGCATCAGGAATGTCGTAAGGAGTGCGCAGTGAAAAGTAACGCATCGCTGTTTTCACGCAGCGATGCGTCACTTTTCATAAATGAGGCCCCTAGGATGGGTGTGGGCCCTAAGGCAGAAATCATTAAGGGAATAGTTGATTGCTTACTTTGCACATGTTTAGTCCATTGCTAAATCTTGGTCCCATATCAATTGATTTTAGTCTGATTTTAATAATTGTACCCTTTGGCTAAATGTTTTTAACTGTAATGTAATTTTAAACTATTCCATTTTTCTTAAAACATGTTTACTGGAATCAAACTATGCTGATCATGTTGGTTTTTTTTTTAACTTAGTAGTGTGTAACTCTGGAACTTTCGTTTCCATTATGAATGTTTTGCTATGCTTTTTTGAGTTTTTCTCGAATAAAGCTATCTGAATCGAATTGTAGCGAAAAAGGGCGCACTTTTCTAACAGAGTGAGCATACTATAGTGATTGAGCTACTCTGAAGACGACTATCTCTTTCCCAGATCTCAGTAATATTTAATTCACAGTGTTTCAATTTCAGAATTGAAACGTTTTCAACATTAAATATTTACAACAAAATCATTGCTGTTACTCATTTGTCTCAACCAGGTAACATCCATTAATACAGCCAATGGTCCGGGTTGGTTTTAGGTGTATGTCAATTCGGGGGATATATTTGGATGCAATAACAAAAAGCTCATAGTGGAACCAAAATTCTGGTGAAGTGGTAATGTAATGTAATTATGTCTTGTAAAGCGCATGAATCACCCCACATGGGCTATCTCCGCGCTGTAGACCGCTGGGGAACCCGTCCTGGCTTTCCCAGTGAGATGGACCCTACTGGGTATCTCCAGGGTGAAACCAGGTATCCCCGGCGTTTGTGGGGGTCCGTTGTGGAGATGAGGCAAGCTAATGCCCAGAGTTGCCGAGTGTGATCCCTAGTTAGAGTAGGCACCGAGGCGAGAATTATCAAGTCCGCTGACCCTGGTCCACGACCCTCCCGCGTCGGGAATTGAACCCTGGTCCAGGCCATCCTCTGCGGCCTCTAACCAGTGAGCCACACCACACCACTTTGTAATCACAGAAATGTAGTTCGAAATTTGTGCAGGAGTGTGTTGTAGTGTTTTAAGGGCATGGTGTAGCCCACTCAGTAGTCTGGAAAAGAGCATACATGCTACAATTATGCTGTGCGCTTTGCATTCGCAGTTCTCATGCACAATTGAGGGGAGAACTCCACATGAGGGAATGCCTGAACATTTTTTTCATTCTCTCATATGTAATATTGGGCATACTTTTTAAACACATATTACAGACACTGCTGACCAGGTAGGTCTATTTCTATTTAGTTATCTTCTGTTTTAATCATAAAACATTTCTGTGGAACCTATTTAATAAGGCATTGAAAATTTTGATCCAGCCTTTTTTCAAGACCTAAGTGCCCTATCTCTTCACCGTACAACATTGTGCTTGTTGAGCACTGCATCCTCAGGACCGATGGTACACCTAGGTCTTGATCTTGGCTAGATACTGAAAAGGGTGTCCAAGGATATCGTAAGCAGATTTTATCACTCTGCTGTCAATGAAAAACTGAATGTATGATGTTCTGAAGGCTTGGTGGTCCTTATTACCAGAGGTCTCCTGCTGTCCTGCCTCAAGCAGGAACAGGAAGCAGGCAGCCCCTCTTCTCTCCCCAAAGCCAATCACAATGCTGCAATGACAGCATTGTGATCGGTTGGTACCATGCCCAGTCAGGTGCCTAATGAAAGTCATTTTCTCCATGTAGGCCTCATTGCAGACTACATGGAGAGGGCATAGTGCCCATGACTGATTTGGGCGGCCCCAGAGGGCTGACCAAACAGTCAGCGCCCTCAGTAGAGGGCAAGCCACTCCTCCCATGCCCTAGAGCAGCCCGCCCCCAAACAACCCCTTTTGCTTTCTCGTAGTGTGAGAAGCAGAAACATATATTGGGAGTTATTACCATTTTATGTTTTTGCTTCTCACACTGTGAGAAAGCAGTGGGGCGATGCTCCTCCGCCCTAGTAGAAGAGCCGCCCTTGCTGGTAACCCTGAGCTATGTGGTCTGCAAAGTTACTGTGGACCTCCCATGTTTCACCAGATTACTTAAGCTTCTGGAAGCAGCCAAAACCTTCGGAGGTCAGCAGCCAAAATCTTTTTGGGAACTGAAGAGGAGAATGAGGAACTACTGGGGAAATCATATATGAATGACCAATTACCCCAGTAATTGCTCACTCCACCAGGGTTTCTCAGGATTGAAGCTAGAATCTCCAGCAATTCCACACCCCAGGAGCAAAGAAGTCCCCCTGGTATCCATGGTTCAGTAGTAATAACCCAGACCTCTCAGTGTGCAACCCCTACATTAAATCTCCTAATGCCCAATGGCACCGATCGGGAGCAGTGTAGTACCTGCAGGATTTTGATGCTACCTGCTGGACCCAACACTCTCTTTAAGTTTGGTGGGGAATGTGCTGAAGGCAAAAGTAAAGCATCTGTTGTAAAGAACAACAGACAAGAAATCTCTGTTTAGCTTTCACTGAATTAATAAAGTACAGAAATGCATAAGCGAGGCCCTCAGTAGAAAAACAGTAGGTAAACCAAGTCAATAAAGAATACAGCAAAGAACTCTGTAAACGTCTGGTTCAAATCCACCATGGATGTGCCTTCTAAGAATGGGAAAAGGTATTCTGCTAACATGGAGAATTCACACCGTCATATAGCGCTTTAGGCAAAACCTCCATACATTTCCTCCGTTAGTACGTGGTTCACATGCCCTTAAGGAATAGAAAGGAGCAAAAGTTGCAATAAAATACAATTGGAGATTTTCTCACTATTCTAATGCACGGAGCTCTGATGCTCATGACATCGGTTCTCAGTGCATGAAATGTTACATAGTATGTTTTTTAGTCTGGGGCAGTCACTCTGTTCTAGGAAAGTACAGTCTGCTCAGGTAGATACAATACATTATTTCCTGAACTACCGACACCCACAAGTCTTTATTATGACACAGAATAAACAGTAGTTCAAGTCGAAAGTCAGACAACAATGTCATGAAAAAGGTGAACGACGATACCTCAGTTAGCCTACGTTAAAGAAAACATGAATTTGTACACTCTAAAGGGCCAGATTCATCAAACAAAAATCCGCTCGCAAAGGGGCAGATTCTGAGGCCCACATGCATCATTGTTACATTTTGCACTTCCTAATTTGCGAAAAATAAGGAATCGCAAATTAAGAAGTGCAAAATGCTATGCATCATTGTTTTCGGTATTCATTTGGGATTCGGTAAAAATCGCAATTTTTACCGAATCCCAAATGAATACCGAATTCTTAAGTGCATTTTCGCAATTCCTATTGATTCCTATGGGCCAAAAGGCCCATAGGAGTCAATGGGAAGGCATCAGCAAATTGCGAGTGGCACTTTGAAAATTTCATGGGTGCAGGGGGGGTCCAAAGGACCCCCCCATGCACCCCTGAAATGTATTTTTCGCGTCATGTTTCACACACACATGTCCTAAGGACATGTGTGTGTGAAACATGAATGTAGAAAAAAAAACATTTGCAGCATTTTAAACACTTTTTCCAAATTTACCGAGTGGTTCAACCACTCGGTAAATTTGGCACCCTAATTGCGACTTTGCACTTGTGAAAGTAATGATGCATTGCTTTTAAGAAATCGCACATCTGCGACTTCTTAAAAGCACCCGCAATTTTAGAACTCGCAACAATGTTACGAATTCTAAAATTGCTTCATGCATCCCAAAAAGCACTTTTGCATTCGCAAACGGCCGATTTTAAGTAATCGCACCGTTTGCGACTACAAAAATGCTTGATGCATGTGGGCCTGAGAATCTGGCCCTTTGCGAGCGGTATTTTTGCATTTGGGATGCATCATCCCAAATGCAAGAATCGCAAATTTAGAAATCGCTAAATTGCAATTATTTGCATTTAAGGAATCTCAATTTGAGATTCCTTAAATGCAATGCATGAAAGTTATAAAAATTGCGAATTCGCTAATAGGGCACGCAAATTACCATGAAGTACAACTTCATGGTAATTTGCAAAAACGTTGAAAAAGGCACTAAAGTGCATTTGTCAAAGTTTCATGTTGCGTACACACATGCCCTTAGGGCACGTGTGTGCGCAACATATGTGCACATATCAATTTCAGGGGTGCAGCAGGGTGTCCTTTGGACACCCCTGCGCCCTTGAAATCGCAATCTCAATTTGTGAATCGCAATTGCGATTCGCAAATTGAGATTGTCTTCCCATTGATTCCTATGGGCCTCTAGGCCTATAGGAATGAATGGGGAGGCATTCCTTAATTGCGACTCACAATTTGCGAGACGCAATTAAGGAATTCTAAGAAATCTCTATTTTTTAAGTGATTTCTTGATGCATTCCATTTTGCAATTCCTTAATAGCGAATCAGTATTTTTCGCTATTAAGGAATCGCAAATTGGGTTGTTGATGCATCTGGGGGTAAGCGTTGAAACTTAAATTTCAAGCAATATACGTTAACAGCTTTGAATGTTAAATAATGTTGGGGAATAAAACTGTTATACGTGCAAAGGACAGGCAATGCAAACTGTCTAGTCCTTCCTTCATTGCACACAGCAGCTTTACAATGTTAAATCCATAGTTAGTAGTGTAGCAAGGATGACAGGGGCCCTGGTGCAAGCAAGGAAAATGGCCCTTTGAATGCTGTTAGGGTGGTTAAATACAGCACTGTCAGGATTCAAAGGGCCTTCAGTGCTCTGTTCCCCGGTGCAACTGCATCTGCTGCCCCTGCCCTTAATATCTGTTCATACAGACTAAAAAATACCTCTCACCACTGAAATCATGCTGAATTCGTAGATTGCATGAGGTTATTTTGCATGAGCAGATGCACTTTAATGAGACCAATCGTTTAATGAAAACATGAGGTTGGTCTGCATTCAGCAAACCGGTTGATAAGCATAAATTGGCATTCCACTGCAAATGTCGTTATGTCCAGCCACAATAAGAGAAAATCACTTGAATTATGAACGCATGAGTATATCTGAAAACAGCAAGAAATGTATGAAGAGCAATTTAAGGCAAATGATGCAGATAAAGCATTTTAGATCCTTCTGCTTAGTATATGCAGAAACATAAATACCCTATTATGTTTCTCTTCCAGTTTCCTAGCCTTTGTCAAAAAGCTATATACTTGTCAACAAAACTATATCTAAACCTTATCACTATACAGAAGGACCTTCCCATCTTTTATTAAACAAGACTCGAGCATCATCTGTTTTGTCTTGAACCAGCAACCTAAGTATTTGAAAAAGTTGATATTGTTAATAATTCCTTATCATAACTGCTAATTTGAAATCAGTAATAAATCAATTGCTAATGAGCTGCATGCATTGTGTGCTCGTCCTTAGTTATAGTAACGACCTTGATTTGTTTCCCATTGGTGTTGAATAACTTTACAGTCCAAAATGACAAAGTTTCTGAATTTTAATAAGGGAATTTTACTTTGAAGTCTAAATGAAATAACTTGCCGAAATTTGAAGCAAGGCAAAGAAAACTATTTGAAAAATACAGAGCAAAACCTGGCATTGATTCACTGGGAACGAAGCTGTCAATAAAGCTATGGCCTTATGTTTTAGGATTAAAGATTAGAGAGGTGAAGACACAGCCAGCAGATCTGCCACATCTGCAGTCCTTTTACCTAACAATAAAATAATTCTTCATGCATCCACATTTCAAACCAGAAAGGCACATTTACACCTTTCTCCAATGGTTCTCTCCCTTATACATATATGCCAGTATTCAGTCTGCAGGGATTCGCAATACAGACCTTTCTCTGTTATCATCCCGTAATTAATGCCTCCTGTCACTCTCTGTAATTGATCCATTATGTAAATGTGTAAATGTTGTATACTTGTAAAGCGCACAGCTGCCCACACCGCAGGCGTCCCGGCGCTGTATACCGCTGGGGAACCCATCCTGGCTATCCCTGTGAGATGGTCCCTGCTGGGCACCTCTAAGGTGAGACCAGGCATCCCCTGCGTTGAAGGGGCCGTTGTGAAGATTAAGCAAGCTATTGCCCAGAGTTGCAGAGTGGAACCCAAGGTTAGATTAGGCACCGAGGCGAGAATTATCAGGCCCGCGGACATTTTGACCCAAGACCCTGCCGCGTTGGGAATCGAACCCTGGTCCCGGGCCGATCTCAGCTTCTGGGTCTGCCGCCTCTAACCATTGAGCCACACTTTACCCCAATTGGTGAAGATTTGAGCTGTAGTTTCACCATTCTGCTACAGTGTGGCGCTCATATAAAATGGTGTGTGATTAAATACATGGGGCCTGTGTCATAGAAAAAGTAGTGAATCTGCACCTGCAGATTTACTTACTGTGCGAGTGCAGATTTACTAATTTTTGGAATTCACCAATCCAACTTGAATCATCATGGAAAGCTGCACTAGGCATAGCTTTCCATTCGAATTCCATTGGGAATTACATGATTCCTAGGTGGTGTTTGTACTTCTACTGGATAGATCTCAGTGATGGAAAACTCCATACAGATGGGATGAATTCCCTCATGTAAAGGCACTTAAAATCAGTGGCGGCTGGTGACATTTGAAAGTGGTGCGGCATAAATGATTGTCATACTGCACTGCGGTGAGCGAGCGTAGTGAGCGATCCTGAACAACCTATGGGACGTTCGGGGCAGTTCTCCCCCGAGAAAGTCTTGATAAAAGAGTGAACAAATGGTGCATTTTCAAGCAAATTTGAGAAAGCAGGAAGGTTAATAAAGCAATTGTGAAAGTGTAGTTATTACATTGATGAAGAGATGTCACTTAACAACATAGGCAGCTGCTTATTCAGTATAACCAAGGTCATGCCACCCGCTGCTCCGAGCATTCATGCTTCTAAAACTAAAATGCTGTAAAATATGTGTGTGACGTGCAGTCTCACATACAGTTGCACACTGTACTATCTGTGTAATGTGCTTTGTGCAGCAATACAGATATAAATACATAATAAAGTCAGCTACACAGAATGAAAATCGTTCCCTTATATGTATCATGTGATTGGGGTAAACAAAGTTCAGAACTAACAGTGCACTATTTGTAATCTGATTAGTGTAGGCAGGCAGGATGCAAACACTCCAGGGTTTGCAGCATGTGATTGACGTAGAATAACAAACGCAGCATTATGTTTGTATAATGTTCGAATAAACGCAGCTTATCTATTTCTATGATGTCATTAGTGTAAATACATCACTGTGTGCATCACATACTTAGTGCAGCAAGGCACATAGACATACTTAGTGCAGGCAACCACACATACTCAGTGTGGGCAACCTCATAGCCTGTGCACAGCTCGTTATTTGTACCCTGTGGTTACGGTAAGCAAACACATAGGTCACCACAAGGACAACCTGTTTGTGGCATGTGATTTGCGTGTTTACTTCAACTCCAAAACCTTGCACACACACATTGGCTAGCTCTTGGCCCTCGATGTTCCATCTCATGTCATTCTTACAAACACTGACATCCCCTTCAATTCTAACAGTGATGCATGATAACTCTTGTTCGAGTCAAGTTCAATTGATATAAAACTGCAAAAAAAGGGCCCTACTGTCCCATTCAAAGCACAATAGCGCTGGAGTGCCATACTGCCTCATTAAAAGCACAGTGACGCTTGAGTGTGATACTATCCCATTCAACACACGGTAGCACCAGATCTCTCAATTGTCCCATTCAAAGCACATTAGCCATGGAGAGCCCTACGGCCCCACTGAAAGTACAGTGGCACAGTGGCACTGATGAGAAGTGCCTTAGTTTCTGATTCAAATCATAGTAGTGCTGGAAAACTCAACTGTTCTACTCAAATAATTATAACCCTGGAGTGCCCTTCTGCCCTATTCGAAGCACAGTTGCACTGGAGTCCTCTGCTGTTCAATTCAAGTACAACAACCCTGGAGAGACCTACTGTCTTTTTCAAAACGCAGTAGCTCTGGGGTGCCCTACTGTCCCACCGAAAGTACAATTGCACTGGTGAGAATTGCCCTACTTTCCTATTCAAAGCAAAGTAGCGCTGGAGTGCCTAACTGCCCTACTGAAAGTATAAACGCACTAATGAGAAATGCCCTTCTGTCTCATGCAAAGCTCTGTAGCACTGGGAAGTCCTTCAGTCCTTTTCAAAGCACAGTAATGCAGGTGTGCACTAACTTCCCATTCAAAGCCGAGTATCACTTATTGCGTTGTGCCATTCAAAGCACTGTAGTGCTCAAGTGTTCTACTGTCCCATTCAAAGCGCAGCAGGCTCTTAAGAAACAACTTTAGGCCACAAACTTTTTTTTAAAAACAAGCGAAGCAATGCATCTGAATATAAAGAATCCAGGCCGTACACCATTCATGGGATTACCTCACTGGGAAATTAAAGATATATTAATGTTGGTCTACAGGTTTCCAGGAGAACTTCCAAAAAAAGAACAGTGAAACATAACTTTTGTAGAATACGAAAGATAAAAAAGAAAATGAGGGAAAGTGGCAATTTTAGACTGAGCGTTATCCAGCACTGGCCCTGTCACTCCTGCTCCCCTCTCACTGTTGCCACGGTACAGAAATGAGACTGTTATGGACTCGTTTTATAACCCCTTAGATGTCCCCCAATATCTCACATTTCACCTCCCTCGGAGGTCGTGTTCAAACGTAGACGGCCACGCTTTTCCACATGACCAAAGCCTCTAACTCGTGGCAAGTGTCCAAGTGCTCAGTTCAACCCCACACAGTTCGAAAGCAGAGCAGTCATTTTTCACTTCCCAAATACTTCAGAAGAAATCAGACGGAAAACCCTCATCACACATGCATGCAACACAACTAGCGAGTCATTGCATTTCACTGTACCTACCTGTTGTCACACCCCAGCCTGTCAATAATCTGCAGTGCTATGCTGTGACTTGAGCCGGTGCAGTGTCCGTCCCGAGCAATAAACACAACCAACACATGGAATACAGCACACCTGCTGCGTGCCGATTATGCCCAAATCAGAGCTGCTCAGCCAAACTCTTCCACACCCAACTCCGTCAGCTCCCATTATCCAATCAGGAGGCCTAAAAGTAGGCAAGGGAGTGCTCCAATTGTTGCCACCCACTCTGTCTTAAGATAGGTCAGTCCTGCCCCTTAGCATTCAATGCAATAGCGCACTGCTAAAACCGCCTGGGCCACAGCATAAGCGCCCCATTTAAAATCAACCATTTTCTGCTTTATCTGGCTACTCCCTTCAGGCTGACATCACTCTTCTCTCATGTGCTTCGAGGGCGAGTAATAGTCCTCGCCCTGGCCAGCCCATGCGGAGGAGATCTCTGACGTCAAACCTTCCTAAAAAAAAAAGAAACAACATTTGTAATCACCACATAGCAGTGAGCACTTCACATGAAGCTGCTGAATTGCGTACAGTCGCTCCTATCTCCTCACCGATGCTAGCCCCGAAGCTAGTAGGGCACCACCCCTTTCGCCCGTAACACCAGCCACCCCTGCTTAAAATAACCTTCTCCAGCGTGAAAATATTTTTCCCTGTGGAGAAAGCCTTTCGCCTACACCAATACCAAGTATGGGGTGACTCTCTCTCCCTCGAACCCTGGAATGAGATCTAAACTAGCCCAGTGCTACAGCTTTGCCGATAGCAGTGGCAAGAGCTTACCAGAGTCTTTATAACTTCAGAAGATGAAGGAGCACCGGTTGGCTAGTGTGATGCTGGTTGTCGGCTCACTACATAGCTGAGCGTACCTGCCACCAGTACTGTCTTTACATCTCTCTGTTTGGAGTCACACAGAGGGGTGCTCCATAAGCTGCCTGGAGTGCCAGCACAACAGCTGGCGGCAGGACTGCATAATGCAACGCTGGAAGAGGGTTGCCAATTTTGGGCTTCTTCAAGTGGCAATGGAGCACCATCCGTTCCAAAAAATCCATGTTTGCAAGCTGTGTAAACTGCCCTCTTCAAGACGGTGGTCTGTCAATAGGATGCTATTGCAGGTTTCCAATCCAAGATGAAGTGAAGTCTTTTTCTATGATATCAGTTCCTCGAGGAATCTTGTGGCAGGAGGGATTTCCAAGTGAAGAGTGTGTTGAAACACGTTCATTTCATTAGTTTATTACCTCATTATTTGCGCTCCTGCTAGTTGTTGTGTCCCCGATGTTTGCTTCCAGCTGTTGGACATTGCACTGGATTCTACATCTGTATTTTCTACTTGGTTCCTTTCTCACTCTAATGTCAGGGTGATTTTGGTACCTTGCTATCACTTCAGTATTAATCTTCATCTGCCAGACTGACAACAGTTATTTTTTTGCCTTTTATATTTTAAGGCAACACTTGACAGCTTTCTTATTATCTGTGCATGGTGGCACCAAGGTTACTGGAAGGAGTTAATCTTTTCTCAGGCAATCAAGAAGTCGTCTAAACAGACATTGTTACATTAAATATTTCACCCTTTCCATAACAGTTTGAGGCAGAGTAACATGTGCATCACACTCTAAATCAGGCCCTTAGTCACTGCTTTGGTTCTGAAAAAACTCCAGCGGGGCACATTTGTAAGCTGAAGTCTGGCATGTTTCCACAATGCTGGATGCCTTTCCCTCAAGGTACCATTGAAACATTTTTCAGCACAGCAAAAAGATCATAGTGGGAAAAACCTGATTATCTTGCCCATCTTGAGTACAACCTCCCTGGGCAAGCCTCGGCACGTTATCGCCATCCTAGGAAGGTGGAGAAAAATAATAAACCTCATGTTCTTGCTCAATGCTAAACCAATGTTACCAAGTAGTGCCTTGCACTGATATGTAAAGCCTCAATTTCATGTTTGTCATCAGAAGCCTTATTTTATGAATAGCTTGCCTGGCTCTCAGATTGTACCCTCTTGTCCCACAATTTCAGTTTCTGCAGCTGTATAGTCTTTCCTTTAATTTTCAACACATGATATCCAGTGGAGGCCTGCGAATGACAATATATACATTTGGGCTCTGTATTGATGCTCACGGAGTGCCCAGCTATCCTCTTGTCACCCAAGTCTGTGATTCACAGATTGTTTTTCTTTTTGTTACTAAACATTTTTGGACTTCCAATCTGTGTGAGCGTATTTTTCTTTCAGAAAGTCTTCAAGTTCATTAATATGCAAGCAGATTACAGTGGGCTTCTACAGCAGTATCTAATCATCAGTGATGGACTTAGAAACAAGTCAAACTCTACATTTTGAATCCAGAGTAATAACAGTCTACCTTAAATGCCGATCGACTTTAACATGTACTTTTCTCAATAAATGCAATTTTATCATCACTTCTCATTATAATGAATCAGCCCGAGAACCATTATTACTGTTTTGCCACTATGACCAATAAACGCCTACTGTGTTGGTTCATAAGCCTTGCAGCAAGACATACCAGGAGTGAGAAGTTGGCCTGGCATATGCTGTTCACTATTCCAGTGGGCACCTTGCACCAGTCTAAACGACCCTTAATGATGGTAGGTTTAAAGAAAACCTATATAGAAAGCTTTCATAGTGGTAGCTGTGGAGAGCAGCCTTCAGGCTAAGTCTTGAATGAATGTAAAGCAGCTTGTTTTACCAGTCTATATTCTCATGAATGACCAAATTAAAGGAGAACCACACCAGGTATATATATATAAAATATATGTATTTATTCTAAGCACATCTCTCCAGTCACTTTATGAGGCTAGAGGCAAAAATACATTCAGTAAACTTATTTAGCACACAGTAAATTAGCACAATATATGTTGAGCCCTAGGGGTGTATCAAACCATATATTAAGAAAGTGGTATTTGAACCACGACTTACATTGATACAAGGCTTAGAGCCTTTTGAACCGCTGGGGCCACCAGGAACCACCCAAGGTAGTGACACAGGGGGCCCAAGGGGGACGCGTGCTGTGCCTAAACACAGTCACGAATCATCATTAACTTCCATGGGGAGAGTCGCTGTTGGAAAATTACAGATTAAGGACACTTAGAAGAGGACTTGGAGCAAACCCATTTAGAACTAGGAGGTTCTAGAGTCAACGCTCATGGGAGCACCGGAGTACTCATGTTACCTCACCCAGGCAAGCCGGGTGCATAGGTGTCTTTTTGTGTCGGGTTTCATCGTCGATTTCAATGGCGAGCTGCTGCAAAGTGCTGCTGGCGACCAAGTGGAAAGTGTCCGGGTGGATCCAAGGGTGGATCGGAGATGTGAAGAACCTGAAAGCAGAGGGGATAGAGTATGAGTCACTTGTCAGTGGCCAGGGAGGCGATGAGAAAATGCCAACCGATGTAGGGTGATTTCAGGTGAAGAAGGTGAAGCTTGACTCTTTAGGCAGGAAGACCAGGAGGCATCAATGACAACCAGGAGCTGGATTCGAGCTGTCTCATAAAGGATGTCAAGTGCTGCAGTGTCGGTTTCCGCATTGGATCCAACAATCCTTGGCAGCAGAAACCCACACAGAAAGCAGAGATTGGCTTCGGTGCAGACCAGCAAGGTCTGTGGGACTCACCCTTTAGAGGGGAGCCAGGACATGTCTTGAACAACCACGAAAGCCAAAGGAAAAGAAGGGTTACCTTCATGGGGACCCACCAGTTGACAGACCAGGGATCGGGAAGGGGCCTCACGCAGAAATGCTAGAAGCAGGCTCACGGAACACTTGTGAAGTGTAGGCCCACAATCTTCGATACAGATGGTGCTCGAGGCTTAGACTACTAGTAGCCCAATGCACAACTTCGGGAAATCTCAGGAAGTGAATGCACTAGCAAATATGCAGGGTGTTCAGGAGTTCCGGTCCCACGTCACTCGTGAGGGCTGCGGGTCTCAGCTTTGCTGGGATCGCATGTGTCAGCCTCTGAGAAGTCTGGAAGTCCATGTCCTAAGTGGCAAATACTTCGGGGTCCAGCGGGAGCCTC